>NC_141882.1:5625000-6250000 GCF_030686135.1 Camelina sativa
TCAATGTCTTGATTTTGTAGACTTTGACCAAGCTTGTATTTAAAGTGAGAATTTTTCAAATGTTGAATAGGTGAAAAAGAGGTATCACATTGATTTTAAGGAATTTCTTGAGCAGATTGATACATCTATATACAGTGAGTGAATTTTTTTTTTTTTACCATTGTGGTGGTCGACAGCTAAGAGAGAATCAATACAAAAAAAAAAAACATAATTATATGGAAAAAAAAAAACATAATTATATGATATGAGATAGCAGTTTTTGGATAGACGTAGGGAAATAAGGAAAAAAAAATGTAGATATCATACGAGACTAATATAAACTTATGTCCCCTATTTTTTACTATCAATGTTGTCTAATATAATCCATATGTTGACTTTGTTTACAGAAATTAACAAAAATAATGTGCAATCCTTTTTCAGTTTCTCTCACGGTGTGACAAATGTCAAAACAAGTTACGTTTGCAACTCTCAGAACAAAGTCAACAATTATAACTCAAACAAAACCCACAAAGCTGTATTGACCAAGACCATTATTGGATAAGTTATAAGATCCTCATTAGATTTCTTCACAAACAAGCAAGAATTGGGGCAAAAAAAAAAGTCAATAGAATGTAAGGCTTTATATATAGATATGTTAATGGGCCGAACCGCCAAAAAGCCCGTTTATATCAGAGAAAGAGGAACGAAAGAAAAAAAAAAAAAGAAAAAGGAAATCGATATCGTCTTCTCCTTTGTTCCAATTGCTCTGTGAAAGGTTCGAATCGGAGAAAGAGAGAGGGTTGAACAATGGCGGCGGCAGTACAACAGCAGCAAGCGATGCAGAAGAACACGTTGTATGTAGGAGGTTTAGCTGATGAGGTTAACGAATCCATACTTCACGCTGCGTTTATACCTTTCGGCGATATCAAAGACGTGAAGACGCCTTTGGATCAAGCGAATCAGAAGCATAGATCCTTCGGGTTCGTTACTTTTCTCGAGAGAGAAGACGCTTCTGCTGCCATGGATAATATGGATGGAGCTGAGCTCTATGGTCGTGTTCTCACTGTTAATTATGCTCTTCCTGAGAAAATCAAGGGTGGTGAACAGGGTTGGGCTGCACATCCACGTATGTTTCTCTTTTACTCTTTCTCCCTTCTCTGTAATTGATTTTGCCCTAGGTTTTTGGTTAATTAGAGCTATTGGTGATTTTGATTTTGGGGTTTTGTGAATGAGTCTGGAATTGTTGAAATTAGGGTTTACAATTGGCGTTCTTGTGATTTATTGATTCTGCAATTAGCTTTACCAATTGGTTCTTAGATTTTGCCCTAGAGTTTTGCTTAACTTGAGCTATTGGTGATTTTGATTTGTGTTCGTTGATGGTTTTTGGAATTGGGGGACATGTTCAAAAGTCAGGGTTCGGAAATTAGTGTTCTTGCAGATTCTAATTCTCTCGTTGATGTTAAGAAGTCAGTGAGCTTCATGTCTATGATTGATCTGTTTGCTTCTTGATTGTCATTGTCTAACAATTGTGTCTTTTCTTGGTTTTGTTTGCTTTTTGTTTCTGTCAGTTTGGGCAGATGCAGACACATGGTTTGAGAGGCAGCAACAGGAGAAGGAAATGCTGAAGATCCAAGCTGAGAACAAGGCTGCCATGGAGACTGCTGAGGAACTTCACAGGAAGAAATTGGCACAAGACCGACAAGGTGAGATGGAAGAAGATACAGATATCAAGGATGATCCTATGGCTAGAGCCGAGGCTGATGCTCTAAACAATGGCAATGCCTAAATGAAAGTAAGCATTGCCGGATTCTGTAATGAACCTTGCCCTTTGAGGATAAGATGTGTGTTTTCGCCTGAGTGTGTCACACTATTACTTCATAGAGTTTTGAGGTTAAGATTGTTTCTTGAAGTTGCTGAACATGTTATTGTTATAGTTAATAGATTTTGTAGTTCGGAGAAACTTGCTTGGTTAGAAAAGTAAACAAAATCATGTTTCTAAACCGGATGCTCTTCATACAAAAAGGGTCATCACTGATTAAAAAGAACCATTCGCTTTTGGAACAAAGAACAATATCTAAGTCCTACTCCGAAAATTTAAATCTTGTCAAGTTTAGACCCCGCTTGTTTATCCATAAACCAGATCAGATTCCCATTGCTTGGGTGGACTAGCCTTGCAGGCAGGGACAAAGAGCTCTCTTGTTTGGGCAAATCATCGATAGCTAAGTGGATAGCATTGGCTTTGGATTCGCCGGTTGCTACTACAACAACATTAGCAGCTGAGTTAATGACGGGTAAAGTGAATGTGATTCTCTCTGGTGGCGGTTTAGGAGAGTCAGTTAGGAAAGTGACCCAATCGTCCTTCACCACAAGTGCTGGATGGTTTGGGAAGAGCGAGGCTACATGCCCATCCGATCCCATCCCAAGCAAGATCAGATCAAACTTGGGACAGTCACTGTTATCAGATGCAGCCACAGTTCTTGTTCTCACCATCTGCCTGATGGCGAACTCATACTCTGCTGCAGCTTCCTCCGCCGAAACTGTGTCGTTAATCGAACATATATGTCTCGGAAACACATTGACCTGAAAAAAAATTAAAGTTGCAACTCTCAGAACAAACAAAGTCAACTTTACAACAAGACAAAACCACACACAAAGCTGCATTGACCGGAACCATGACTGGATTAGTTTTTTTTTCTCAAAGAAGCCAAGATTGGAGCAAGAAAAGTCAATAGGTTGCAGATTCAAGAAAAGCAGCTAGCCACACGAATTCTTCCTTCCATTTAGAAGCTATCAAGAACCAATTCAAAACAGCTAACCTTGGAGAGGAGATTGTCCTTGGCGAGTTTGTAGTTGCTATCGTCATGACTCTTAGCTACTACGCGCTCATCCGCCCAAAAGACATACCATTTCGCCCAATCTATAATCTTGTCGTAAGGTGGCTCGATCAATTTTCTGTTGAGTAACTCAATAAAAGATCAATCAAAAAGAGACTGAAAATAAAATCTCCAAAACTTTTTAAAGGTAAAAATTGTATATTTACCCCATCAAACTAATGAGAGAGCCTCCTGACAACACAATGCAGAAAGCACCATGCTCTTTAATTGATGCTTCTGATATCTCAGCTATATAATCTACCAAGTCTATGCTTAGTTCCTGCAAATTCTCATGAACCCTAATTTCTCCTCTGTCCTTATGAGTCCAAGTAAGTGCCATTTTGCTTCCTCTGTTTTTTCACCAAATTCTCTACATGAAAAAAAACAAATGGGATTCAAGAATCTAAAGCTTTAAAAGAAGAAAGATATCCGCTTTGGATTGTAAGAAGTCTTAACATTCACATTTTAAGGAAACAGAGATAAGATCAAAAATCTCTGACTCTCCCCAATTCGAATTTGACAAAAAATCCAAAAATCAGCATTTGAAATATTCAGAAGACAGCAAATGCAAAGTAAAATAATATAAACAAACTCAATCGAAGGAGGAGAGGATTCTTACAAAGGAGTTAAAGAGAAAGGTAAGAGAGATGATATGAGTGAAACAGGTTAATAATGATAGATAAGATTTTACAAAAGCACCAAATGATAATGATTATATAATTGCACCATCAACACATAGGCCATGTCTACATACATTCATATAGATAGGTATGCACAATGTTATTTATATATTGGGTTTGTGTGTAAACAAAGGACTTCCAAATAAATCTGCCTTTATATAAATTAATAACGAAAACGCCTCTTGGGAGCGAAGAAGAATTATAAGAAATTAAGAGATTTTTACCTTCTGGGTTTCCACGTGCATATCGTGATAAAAAGTAAAACACACAAACAAAAGTGAAAAAAATAAAAAAATTAAAGAAGGATAAAATCGAAGAAGTTCCTGCAATTTTTTTTTTTGATAAAATCAAGTAATAGGAGAAGAAGCTCGGTAGGGTTATTTAAGGAGGATTTGGTTTGGTGGTATTTAGAAGAAGGTTATTTAAGGAGGATTTGGTTTGGTGGTATTTAGAAGAATTTAAGGTTTGAGATGAAGATTAGTTGTGCCATTAAAGAAGGGTTTATCTTTTTGGCTTTTGGGGGGTGTTTCTATGGAATAAATAGATGTGTGAATACAATAAATTATAAGAAATCTAAAACAAGTAACAAAAACAACTGTCAGTTCATAAAAGACAAATGGACCAATCAACTTCTTTGTGTCTTGTCAAAAAGCAAGTAATGTGGATAACTTCGTTTTCTTTTCCTTTTCTATAATTAATTTCCTTACTTTTCAAATTTTATGAGTGGCTTAATTTTTCTTAATTTCGTCAATACTATTTTCTATAAGCCTAAGTTTTATACAGATAAAAATAAATTAATGATAAAATAAAATAAAAATTATGGCATATCGAAAGGTCCACAAAATTGACACATGAACACTTACCATATATGCCCCACTTTTCAGGAATCTTAGGCACTATGATATATTGATGCGAATAATATGATGATAAGGGTAAATGGGTAATCTCTTTCGGGTCAATATTGGATTTTACAACATTTTAGGAATTGTATCACGAATGACCCAAAATCACCACTAATGTTTAGGTCACACACGTATCTTTTGTTTTTTTTTCACTCTATTCCATTTTCTATTTACAAGTAAACAAACAAGAGAAACACATGTTAATGTTAAATAGTTTAATTTTAATATGATGTAAATTGTATATATATATATATAATACATAAGTGTTTGGTGGAAAAGTAAAGTTAATCCAATCCAGATCAACTATACTTCTTAAACTACATTATCTTCTATTTTTAATCCTTTTTTATCATGTCTTTTTGTGATTTGTGAAACTCAATCACTTCTTATGTTGACAATAAAAGGCCAAATTTATCAAAGAAAACCTTATATATTAATAATTAATCATATTTAGTGAACCACTAATATGAACTACATCAAAGAGGCCCAAAGCATAAGTTATCCTAGTATTATTTTCGAAGCGATAAAGGATTGAATTTTAGTGGGTAAGGCCATTTGGATACTTGCATTAATTAATGTTTTACAATTGGTTAAAAGTAAAATGCTGATTCCTGCCTTATGAGCTTTTTAACCAAGCTAGATTTGGTCAGATGATAACATTCATGAAATTGCTAAGAGGTGACGTGGAGCTCGAACCTTAGGTTTGGATCTCCGAAGTCCGAAGGATAATACTAGCTAGAGTGGAAGAAACAAATGGTTATGATGTCTATAGGATGGCATGCGATGTCATCATTCTCCAACTAGTAGGAAAATTTGGAACAAGATGTATAAAATTTAGTTATCAGTCGAATTAAGGAATTATCAACGACTTAATATGTTACTTATACTGTGCTTTCTAAGTTTATAATTCTTGGAGGTCCAAATGATGAGAGCCTCTTGCATGAGGGCTCATTAATCGTCTTTCATGAAGTAACACACACGTGTAAGAAAATCTTCTTAGAAATTTTGAGGAAAGATTATCGCGAAGAAGCCCACGCGACGATTCTTTTGTCTTATTACATATCCATCCATGTTACCATGTATGGCATTCATATTCGTTCATTCTCAAAGAGGAGAAACCATCCAATAATGTGTGTGTAGGGTTTTGGAAAAAATGTGAAGGAACCACTCAATATTGAGATAGATGGAGACTGGTACCAGCAAGATCATATCTTTGCGAAAATATATACTTTATTGTCACCATCCCTTCGTGATAATACACACACCTAAATGAACATGGTGTCTCTGTGTTAACATTTACATGTTTTTTTGTTTCACAAAGATTGATATTTTGTAAACTTCAAAAAGTAATCATTTAAAATATTTAAAATTTTGAATTGTTATTGGTTTAAAATTAAATAATATCTCTTTAGTCAAAGAAAAAAATATATTTAAATTCAGTAATCATTGTTTTCTTAAAATGTGCAAAAACTTCTAAACATCAATCTTTTAGAGACAGAAGGAGTATCTGATATCTATGCACTAAACCGATGGATTAGGATTTAGGATTTAAGTGTTTAACTAATTATATTCCTAGATAATTGCATAACTAATTATTGAAGATGAATCATAACTAATTAGTGAATAGAAAAGAAAAAAAAGAAGATGAATCATTACGTTTTAGTATTATACTAGTACTAAATAAAAATAGGGGAAAATAACAAAATATAAGGAAAAAAATAGAAAACATAAAAAATAAAGTACAATGATTGTAAAATATGGATAGAAAATTGTTTGCACATGGAAACAACACCGCATTGCTTCCCTGACAGGTAAAGAGACCAGACAAACTCCCAAGTTGTGGGACACATGACTCCTTCTTACATTAGCTTTTCCAAATTGAATTGAAAGAAACTGTAATGATTATCTTTCAGATAATAAGAAAGACTATCAGAACATGATATGTAAAACAAAGTATATGGATCCAAAAAAAATTACAGTATCTTTTTACCCAAAAGATAGGTAATAATATATGGACCCAGTAGTCGTTTTTTTAATTATGTCTAAATTTCATGTCTCTATAGTTTTTCCGCAAAGACTCAAAACTTAGAACCAGAAACAAATCAACCAAAAAAAAAACATATGGTACTTAAAAGTTAGATTAAAAGACATATATGAGAAAACATATATTCGATTAAGTTGTTCATATTTAAGAAATCCCGCAGCAGCTTTTAAATGTATTGTTTGCATCAAACAAGAATGTGGATTCAGTTTAAATCCTTGAATAACCACCTCTTCGGTATTCTCCAGCAAAGTTTGTTTAACAATTTTGGAATTTATAATGATCCACACCTAAACCATTGAGGGTCATGATAGTGACCTTAATAGCTATTTTAATCCAACAAATTATATACGTTTAGTAATACTAGGATTCTTGGCTATAGCAGGTGAAACTAGGGCTATCATCCTAGAGAAGTTATAAATTTTATATTGGTGGATCAATCATATTCTTTAGTGGGTCTATAGAGACATTAATTGAGGCCTAAAACTTGTTTGCTACAAGTTTAGGACCATAAACTACTCTCTTTTTTTTCAAGTTGGTGATTGTGCGAGCAGTTGTTTTAGATCTACACTAGTACGCACATGGATGCCAGATCTCTTCAAAACTCCCAAAGCAATTGCCATGTTTTTGTTGAGTGTTATGTAGTTTTTTTTTTTTTTTTGGTTAATGAAAGTTTATATTTAGTTCCTTATCGGCAGTGGCATATGGATCGCTCCTTGTTGAAGGCCTAAGCTTTCAAAAGAGAGCCCATTAGCGTCCTAGCAAATTCTATAATCAATATTTTGTAAAATTGTACATTTATTGGAAGTTGGAAATGTTACAACTTCCGAAATTTTCCTTGCAAAATTAAAAATTACAAATAATTGAGGAATTGAAAGAAAAAGTGAAAACATAAGAGGACCTAATTCATTTTTAAATATAACAACACAAAACACACTCCTCATACTATTACTTAAGCTGCAAAGCAAAGTTTGAATTAGATATTGTAGATATGAAGTATCAGTATTATTTTCTGTACAGTAAATAATTATTTACGTGTAACTTAAAAATCATTTAAATTAGGTAACCTTTAACCTTTTAGAGTAAAAATAACATACACTCATGTACACTACCAACTTCATTTTATTTTATTGTATACAATTTAAAGGTTTGCAACGAGAATACACATTTTTGTTGAACTATATAGAGGGATGCGTCTGATGAATGATGATAGATAAGTAAGCCAAATCTATTTTCGAAAATAGTTCGTAAAATAATCTAGGCTTAATTAATTGTTCATTTCTAATTACGTACTTGGCCATTTATATCATTATATGTAGTGTATACAACTTTTTCATATTCTTGGGAGTGCTATTGACTTGAGTAATGAGTGGCGCAGAAAATACATAGCATTTTTGGGCTTTGATGTATTAAAAATTGGTAAAATCACGATTGTTATAAGTTGCAAGTGAATATTTGGCTTTAACAAAAGCATCTAAATTCGGCTTTTAGAAAAGAATCGCAATCATTAATTGAGCCACTTGAAGATCATCAAAAGCAAAAAAAAATTAGTAATGACCTAATTAATTAGTGTCTACAACCCTAAGACAAAGGATCCAATTCTCTTGCCCAATGAGAGGCAGAGATTATCCAAGAGGGCTCTTAAATATTCAATTTTATACTACTATTATGATAGTTGGAATGATTGAAGACTTCATAAAACAGACTAGTGAGAGTTGAATTTACTTTTTAACGTTGGAAAAAAAACCATTTCATTTACTAAATGCTCACATATAGTGCGATTTATTTTCCTAGATAAATTAGAACGCTTTGAAGTGATAATATAAATTACATGTTCTCTTGGGAAAGTTTAAATGATGATACTAGCTAACCTAGTGAATCTTGTAAGAAAGCATATATATATATATATATATATATATATATTTTGTGACCACATAATTTATTTTGCATTTTATTTACTCTATATGTCTAACATCAATCCTTTGGTTCCAATGCGCTTGTGACGGATCAATCATATCTACAATGAAGGAGATATGAAGAATCGATGTAGGGGAATATGGAAAAAAATAATATAAAGAAAGAGAAGGGAAAGAAAACAACTTATACCGGTATGAATGGTTTCAGCGGTCAAGATGGACAAATCCATCAATGGATTAAATTGCTTTTTATTCACCATTCATCAAATACAGTACGCAGCGGTGCGGTCTAAAAATAATAGAAAGAAAATCGCTGCGAACCAACTGCGGACCGTTTTTGTCTACAAATAGAATTGGTCTGTAGCGCTATATCCTACTTTTTGGGGTGGTCTAAACCGCTGACGGATTTGGCCTAGTGAAAAGTTTTATTTGTTGGATAGTTAAATCCTAGTATATATATATATGTATATATATATATATATCCTTTTTGTTGTGTGAGAAGTTTTAGCACCTTCCATAAGAACATTTATATGTTCGATATCAGCCATTGATTATACATGTGATCGTAACGCTAGTTTGAGAGAGAGAATAATGTCATTATCGAATTGAAATATAATTAAGACCGCTGCAACAATAAATCCCAAACATGTTGAACTAATTATGTGTATCACTTTTATTTATCATAAAAGGCAAACATCTTTTTCTTTCCAAAAGCATAAAAACCCTAGCCACCCTTATGTATTAATACATAATCGTTATAAGTTGAACGCTCAGAAACAGTCCTAAATTTTCAATTTTGTAATGATTTGAAATATAATATGAACACGTCACCGCTCCTAACATTCCAATTCAGTTGTTTTAGATCTACAGTAAAACCTCTATAAATTAATAATGTTGGTACCAAGACATTTTATTAATTTATAGTAATATTAATTTATCTATAAATTAATAATTATTATTTTATAGTGTAAATTAATAATTATTAATTTATATGTATATTTTTAATTGTTTAATTTTAAAAAAACTATGAATTGAGACAATTTTTGCAAAATAAGATTAGAATTTTGGATGTTGTAAATTTTATGGTATTGGAATTGAATTTGAAATAATTAAAAAATATTATTGACAATGAATTACAAATATTATAGACAAATTCACTTATACATATGACATAAATATTCAAATTTATGAATAAGAATATCAATTCTCGTATTTTAATAGTCTATCAAACTATAAAAATGTAAATGATGCATATTTAGAAATTGAAAATTTTAAAAAGTTTTAGCTGTTTTATGAAATGTTATAGAATATTTTATATCATTATAGTTTGAAGATACAACATAACAATTTTTTTATATATATAAGGTTTAAGAGAAACATACTTTACTATATCAACATATATATATATATATATATATATTTACATGATTATTAATTTATGATATTATTGGGACTATATTTTACATGGGGATTTCAAAAAAAATATTATCTTATTATCTTATCTAAATTTGTTAATTTTTACACTGTCCCGACTTGGAACTAGTAAAATTTATTAATTTATAGTGTTTATTAATTTATAGAGTATTAATTTATAGAGGTTTTACTGTATATCAAAATGTAGACAAACTATCAAGCAAATGAAACGATAAAAAGTAGAGTATAATGGATACATTAGCAAACAAATAAACCTATTTCAAATTGTGATACATAACATAATAAAACACATTCATCTAAAAACAGATATTGATCCTTCTATTTTCTTCATGTGCTTTTTTCATATTCTTATTCTACGATATATAATTAAATTAGGAGTGCACTTGAGTTGTTAATTACTGAATTGTACTTTTAATGAATACTTTTTTTTGGTGAAAGGAAAATGAATAGTTAATTTAACGATGGGTAGATTCATAAACAAAAAAGAGGAACGTCGAGGATACGATCTTGTAATATATGTTTAATGCAAATGACGCATAAGTTCTATCTAATCCATATATACATAATGTTAATAAATAAAAAATTTGAACTTTTAAGGGTGTTGAGTTCCTATCGGACAAACTATATTCTTCCAGAAAAACAAAAGAGAGGAATATATTGAATTATGATTGTTGTTCTTGACTCCTTTATCTCTCATATTGTTGTCTACGTCATTTTCAAGCACATTTAAAATTTAATTTTCAGTATTTTATCAATTTGTGGTTGCTAACCTGACAATTCACCAAAAAAAGAGTGTTTCAAAAAAAAATTGAAGACCTAACATTACAAATCTAATCGTATACAATAAATATGCCAAAACATGAGTTCCAGTCCCATATATAACTTTTCAGTGAACAACAAATATTAAATATGTAATCATGTATCGGTCATTTAGAAAATATAATCGGGCACTTAATGAATCCGTTTAAGTGACTCTATCCGAATAACCAAACCATTTGAAAGTGGATGTCAGTAGTATTGCCAGAATTAATATAACTTGACGAGGATTTGTAGAATTATCGTGCATAAAAGACATTAAATTCATGTAAAACATCATTTTCATTTATAAATATTAAATGGTGTATTTTTTTGTCTTTTTTTTGTTGTTGTAATTTTCCAACTTTCAGATTGGAAATTTTGATCATGTCGTAATGATGGAGCAGCATGTGTAACAAGAAAATATTGTAGCTGATCCAAAATATGGTACATATAATAGCTAGTCTAATCTCCACTACCCGATTATTTACTCACATGTAACTATGTAAGATATTCGGATCACGTTGCTCAACATGCTAACATAAACAAGTGATATTGTCCTCTATGATGATATCACTCCATTTCCTTTCAAGCAAAACTCAACTTTTAAAGCACTTTCAGATATTACTAACACAGTTTAAGCATAATTGATCAATTATACAGCACTTGACAAAGGAAAAGCAAAAAAAATGAAAACATAGTAAGCGATATTTTGGAAAGAAGTAAGAGAGTTGCACACTGCATACTTAGCTAATCAATTTTATAGATATGAAAACATTGAAAAGCAAACCGAGGGGATACGATAACATGAAGCAAGACAAAGCAAAATAGAAAACTCACACCAAAACCCTAAAGAAGTTCGACCAACGTGCCAAAACCCTAACTTCCTTCCCACCTTAATTATTATTAATTATTAATTAGTAGTGCTACCCATAGTTCATTAAACAAGTATCCGACACCGATGATACATCACGCGAAACCAACATTCCTTGGAACAGCCTTGCACTTCAACGGCTGCTTCATCTCCATAGACAGCTTCAGAACCTCAGCGAGCTCAACATCACAAGAACCCTTAACCCATTCGAAATTCTGAATCAGTTGAGCAATCCAAAGATGGACAGTAGCTAGACCCATTGCTTTACCAGGGCAAACGCGACGTCCGGACCCGAACGGAGCCAATCTAAGATCAGAGCCCATGATGCTCACATCCTCACCACCAATGAACCTATCAGGGTTAAACACTTCAGGGTCGGTCCAGATTTTGGCGTCGTGTGTGATGGACCACATGTTGACCATAGCTATGGTTCCTGCAGGGACAAGGTTGGGACCTACGTGAACATCGTGGATAGCGAGTCGGGCCCATGAGAGGAGTGGACCAGGTGGGTGGAGCCTTAAGGTTTCTTTGACAATAGCTTGGAGGTACGGCAGTTTTGGGATGTCGGAGTCAGACAAGGATCTAGTGTTGTTACTTGTAGCAGAAGCTATCTCTTTGTAGAGCTTATCCTGGATGTCTTGATGCAAAACCATTCTAGCAAGAACCCATTCTACTAGAATCGCAACAGTATCTGTCCCTCTAAAAATCATTTCCTTAAAAAAAAAAATCAAAAGATTAAAACCCTAGAGACAAAATATAAATAAAACTCACATTCAAAGATTAAAACTTTTTATCCTATGAAAAAAATAGTGAAAGTAGCTTACCCAAAGGACAGCAATCATGTCAGAATCAGACAGCTTTTCATCCTTTTGCAAGCCAAGCAAGACATCAACGAAGTCCTCTCCATTGAGATTGTTGCTCTTCTTCATCTTGTGTTTCTCAATTATTCCGCCGACAAAAGTGTTGACTTCAGAGACCAAAGCTCTACACCTCTTCCTCACTCCTTGAAAGTCAAACCAACGAAGAAGCCAAAAGTGATCGCTCCAGTTAAATTTCCCAAGCAACTCATAGCCTTCACTCACCAGCCTCTCCAGGAAACACCCATCCCCATTAACTTCATCAAAATCGTAACTTTCACCGAAAACAGTCGTCATTACGTTATTCAAAGAACCAAAGTGAACGATCTTTTTCACTTCAACTTCACCACAAGCATCAGACGTGACAAGGCTCTTGATCTTCTTCACCATTTTCATACCGATCCCAACTCTAACACCTTCGAAACTCGCGATTCTCCTCGGACTGAAAAGATGAGTGGAAGAGATTCTCCTAAGATTCCTCCAGTACTCACCATACGGTGCGAATCCCATGGCACGGTGGAACAGTAGCTCGTAAGCTGACTCCTTAACCGGCCGGTCCGCAAAAGCAGAGCTGTTCAAAATCTCTTTAGCCGTCTCCGGTTCACTAGAGATGACGAAACGCGAAAACCCAACAGAAAACGCCATCAACGGAGAGGCCTTGAAGCGTTTTGCAAGAGCGGCGAGAACACGGTGGGGATTAGCGCCGGAGAAGACGGAAAGAGAACCAGATGGTCCAGGAATCGCGACCCGGTCCTTGGATGACCCGGTCCAGGCCCATGCGAGCCCACCTGGTGAGAGGAAGAAAGCAACGGTCGCTACGAATAGCGAGATCAAAGCAAAGGCTTCGACGGTGAGAAGGTTCAGGTTGTTAAAGAACAGAACGTAAGCTTCCGAAGACATCTCACTATCTCAGGCTGAGTTATGGAAGGAGAGAGAGAGTGTTGTTGGGAGTGTGAGAGAGAGGAGTGTTTAGAGTTTATGATGAAGATATGAAGTGTTTGTGCATGGGAAGTGTCTTTAAATAGATGTGATTTACTAGTTGGATCGTTGATATTTTTTAAAAAAAAACTAATTAATAAGGTATTAATCTTTAATGGTGAATTAAATGTTTTAAATTTGTATTTGCATTGTTGGTCAATGCGTTTTTACCGGTGGAGCGATTTTTTATGTTGCTTTCTTTTGTTATTAGTACTAAACTTTTTTGAAAATCGCCACATTTATATTCAGTATAATAAAATAAATTGTAATCTGCTAATATTTTAATGGTTTGATGATAAAAATGAAATTATATTTTTGTAACGGTTTTGGAGATTTTCTAATAATCGAGTCGCATCATTTTTGATAAAATATCAGGAGACAGTATAGTGTGATTCATATGGTTTGTGTGAAGATTTGAAAGCCAAAGATTTGGTATGTTTTCTTGCAACAATTGGCAAATTGTAGTTGTGTCATGCGTAAAATATTGGAAATAAAGTCAAGATATTTTCAATCATGTAATAAAAACTGTTTTTGGAATACATGATAGGACAAGCTTTTTACTACCATATCAATCTATTTTATTAAACATTGATGAACATCACATGAATATCAATATCAACCTCACGCTAAAACAGCTAATCTATTCGAAAAGATTCATTCGCTCTCCTGATACAATTTTAAAATAAATGGGTGGAAGTTAATTAACCATAATTATAAAATAGTACTTCGTCAGTTTCATAATATAAGATATTTTAGAGGTTTTTCTTTGTTTTATAATATAGCATGTTTTCAACTTTTTAGATAACTTTAATATTTTTTTATTATTTATTTTATGTAATATTATTTATGAGTGGTTAAACTTTTTTAAAGTGGTTATTTTTTAATATGCGTACTTTCATCCCAAACATCTTATATTTTGAAACGGAGAAAATAATTAGTATAAAAAAAGGAAAACAATGCTAAAGAAGAATCGATATGAGGGAATCGTAGCCGTCGTTGCCACTAGTACGGATGTATTCATATTTTAGTGTGGCATACTAATTTTTTTATTTGAAAACATTTTTTTGAACTTAAGAAAAAAAAAACACTAACTTCAGTCGTGAAATCAAAATTTTATTATCAACGATTATGTGAAAATCGTGATTAACAATCGACAATTTCATCATTCCACAGTTTTAAACGACTAGAATCTAAAAAGAAAGATGAATACTGGTTTCTAATTAAATCAAATTGTTATCACTTATTCATTTCACTGTTCCATTCAATTTTTTTTACGGCAAATACCAATTAAAAGAATTTTCACCACCAACTCAAAAATGGCAAACAGAAGTGTGACTTCTCTGTATTACTCCATTTTGTTTTTTGTTTCACACTCATAAATATGAGTTAGATGCAAACGGTGCAGTTAATACATCTGGCAAGGCGTGCTCACATGGCGAACAGAAGATAGAATCGTTATGGCTAAGCGTTGGAGGCATCTCAAAGGTTCGAGGCTTTTTTATTTCACTATTCGAGTTAACATTACGAGACACGTGGAAGGAGTCAAATCAATAGTAAAGTCAATATCAGTATCATAATTGAAGAAGAAAAATATTTGCCGTGTGATTTTTAACATAAGAGATAGAGCCTTCCCGTGGTCCTTTATAATTTTTTTGTAACACTATGCACATCACTGTTGTTGTGCTCTTTTTTCAATTTTTACATTGCCAATTTTACTTTACAAGTTGTACAAGATACATAAATTAATATATATACTTGTACTAGGATTTACGTAGAGAAGAAAATATAATATATATAAGTAAAATTTAAGGGGAGACAAAGGGCAGTGATGATTAAGAAAATACAGAAGAAAGCTGACATTAGTAAACACGTAAAAGCTCTGTGATGTGTTATGGTCTACTAGTCCTAGTGTTGTAGGCTTAGGCCTGCTCCGTCCAGCTACTTTCTACTGCTTAAATTTACTGTTTCGTATTTTTTATTAGTGTGTATATTACTTACTTCACAGATAGCGAAACCCATATCTCCTTTTCACATATATACTTTTAGTATCAGTTGTAGACTGTAGTAAATGGACCAACTAATACTAATTGATTTATTTCATGGTTCTGATTTTCTTTATGTATTTTTTTCTCAACTGATATTGATATTGTTATTAATAAATTTGGTTCTAACCAAGCTAGAATACAAAATAGGATACTACCTCCGAAAAAGGGGAGCCGGAGGAAAACCAGATTTCTCCCCAAACTAACAAAGAAACTAAATAAAATCATACATAACAGCGCATCTTTATGTATTTATGACCCTAATTCATATTGACCTATTAAATTATTTGCTAACTTATTAACTGATTAACTATATGGTTTTTAATAGATTAGTAATGAAAATTGTTCACTTTTTAAAAAGACTAATCGGTTGTGATTAGTATATGACATAGAATTTTCGTTGTAATCAATAACAAATATTTTTAATGTTCTACCATTTTTTACTCACTATTTTACATTACTTTGAAGTTTGAACTAATATTATCTATGGCTAATTATTATTTTATTCGCTAAAAGTTTTATATTAGTTTATATGAGTAATCGGACTCGATTCTTTAATTTTTTATAATTTATTAACGAATTTAGCTATAGCAAATCAAAATAATGGAGACATGTTTTCTAATACTACATGTTTAATAACAAACAATGTCATTCCATAATATTATAGTAAATTAATACATCTTCTCAAACAATATAAACTAGTTATATTATCATCAAATTTGACCAATAAATACATGAATATATGGAAATGTAGCTGCAATTCTGTTAAAAGCAAAAGCGTCTACAAGTTGATATAGAAATTTAGAATTGTAATATTATGTGGCAAAACCAAATCATGATATTTATTTTGAAAGTAATCGAAATAATTGGTAGAATTTGACTGATAAATACATACTTACATAGAAATAAAGTTACATTATCTTCTTACAACAAGAACATGAGTAATGTTTTTAAAAAATGAATTATGTAGCATGCAATACTTTTTAGAAGAATCATAATAAGAAGGAGCAAAACCAAAGCATGAAATGTTCCTATTTAGTTATCATTAAACATAAAAACTTGATAGTTTCATAATTTAATTCAACTATTTGTAGGACTTTGATTAACAAATACATGCAATTACGATTCTTTCTTGAAAACAAGATAATGAAATAGTTCAAAAAATATATTTATGCAGCCTGAAGTAGTTTGATTAGAGGTATAACTTGTAATAATAAAATAAAAACATGAAGTACTCGTATTTATTTGTCAATATGAAGTATTCATATTTATCCATCACTTGTAAAAAAATGCTTTATGTTTTTTTTATATACTGATATACTTTAATCAGTAAATATATGAAGACACATATTGTTGGTACAATTCACTTTTAAAAACAAATGTGTGAAGTAGTTCAAAACAAATGTAATTGTGTCACATAACATAGATTCATTTAAATTAGAGTTTGTAACATTAACTAGAAAAATCAGAGCATTATATACATATTTGTTACCCATAAACAAATATCTAGTTAAAGTATTCTGTAAATTTTGTAGATTTACTACCTATTTAGTAAGGTAGCTATAACTTATAAAAAAAACATAAGTAACATGAAATAGTTTGGTAAAAGTCCTAACACAAAGTAACAAAATCAAAAGTTCAAAACATAAAGCATACATATTTATTTTTGTCACAAAAAATATATGACAAAAGATTGCAATATTTTAGATCCAGCAATGTTCTTACAATTCTCTCTTACACACAAAATCATAAATTAGATCAAACAAATAGAATTATGTAACATTACATATTTGTGTAACAGTGTTGAATGAAATAACAAAGCTTGATCATAAAAAAAAACAATAGAGAGATGTTTGATAATAGTTTAACTTTTTAACAAAATTTGATCACTAAATAGATAAATACATATAATTGCATTCATGTAACATAAATATAAATAAACTACAACTTTATCTTGATATTAAATTTATGAAGAATGTTTTACCTGAAATAACACAACATCAAAATAGAAATAACAAAATTAGTTTTGTACATCACAACCATCTCATATGATCTACATGCATTTCTACATCATTTACATCACACTTTAGTAATCAATGACTGTTGTAACAATTTTTTTAATAGATTGAGAATAATGTGACAAATTTGTAACTTTGAATCAATCATATTAGATATTTGAATATCTTTTAATGTATATAGAATACTTTTGTAATGTCATCACAACTACCACTCATAAACTATCTAATTTTAGTGAACTTTTTTTTGATAATTTTCAAATTTCATTTCAGATATTATTTTACTATCTAAATTCGTAATTTTAAATATCAATAATTGAAATTAATTTATTAATCAAATATGATCATTAAATATTTTTGTCACTTTCATCATTTTATATACTAGTATAAGAATAATATTTTATCATGTCTATACTTTAAAAGATTTTGTTATCAGTTTGCATGAATATTCATGTGAATTTTAACAAATACATAATTGATAAAGTTTTTGAAACTAGTTAATAAATTTTGACCTAAAATGAAGTATTTATGTAGAACTGCATGTATGACCTTTAGAAACTGTGAAGTAACTTAGAGCATGTGCAATGGCGTTGTTTTGGGTCGTCTCCCGGCAAATGTGGATTTATAATAAATCGAAAATGGCCCAATATTGAAGGATCGACTCTTTATTTGCGACGTTTTTTGGCAATGTACTTGGACACGTGGAAGGTGATGATTCACAACTTTTGATCCTAGTCAAAACACTTGTACTACTCCGACCCTTTTTCTCTTTGTTTTTCCTTCCGGTGGTTGCTCGTCGTCTCTTAGTAGTAGTAGTAGAAGAAGAAATATGATGAAGAAGGGGAAAGGGAAGAACAGTGGTTTGTTACCCAATTCCTTTAAAATTATCTCTTCTTGCCTCAAAACTGTCTCTCCCAACGCCTCCAACGTTGCTTCTTCTGTTCGTTTTGCTGGAGCCTCCGTCACTGCTTCTATTTCCGCTGCTGAAGACGATAAAGATCATGTCAAAAATAAGAAACCAATGCTCATACTAAAAATAAGAAACTTTCTAAATAATAATATTAAAATTGAGGGACCAAAAACTATGGAACACCAATGACCATGCTCTTAAATGAAAAGGTGCATGTTCTACATTTTTTTTTTTGGAAAAGACATACTACATCACTACATCAGGAGTATTTTTTAAAAGACATACTACATCACTACATGAGGAGTATTTTTACTATTGACAGCTGTTTTTGTTGTGAGTCCAAAATAGATTTTAAATGTAAAGCGTAGGAATAAACATGTAAGAACAAAAAAGAAAAGAACTGGAAAGTGAGAGGTCAATCATGTCAATGTCTGGACAACCAGACTTCATAGCCTTAACAAGCAAAGAGACTAGTTCAGTTCAAACATAACCAAACCAGAGTGGTATCATTCTCTTGTCATCATCGTCTTGTATTTCCTTTCCCCTTGTTTGGTATGTGGTTAAGGATATGGATTGGGTATATATTTTTGAACATAAACTGTATATTGAGATCTCATTCTATTTGGATAAATAGATCTATTTTTCAAATTTTTTTATTTTTTATATCTAAAATTCACTACAGATTTTTTGTATAACACGTATATACAAGACCGATGATTACATTTTGAGTTACTTTCACATTAGCTTTTTTTTTTGACGTCTGAATTTGTATTAATCTATTTGGATAAACTAACAGCTACAAATTACATTAAGAGACCAGTTAGCCTAAGCTAATTCACTACAGATTTTTTGTATAACACGTATATACAAAACCGATGATTACATATTGAGTTACTTTCGCATTAGCTATTTGTTTTGTTATTTTCAGAGTGTTTTTAATAGAAAGATTAATGCTTTTTTATTTACTATGCAAAATTTATATATAATGTCATTTTCTAAGTAATAAAAATATGCATGTGTTCACGTTTCCCAAGATTTGGTGTCTATATGTTTTTTATCAAAGAAATAAAAACGAAGCAAAAGAAAAAAAATTGTGACACTAAAATGAAGTCAAAATAGTTTATTAAAAACATTTCTTAGTAGTAAGTTAGTAACTTACCGGTAACTTGAGTTAAGCATTTCAGTTATTATTTTCGCTTCAAATTTTGTTGTTAGATGTACAATTTTATTCTATGAATAGAAAGATGAGGTTTGTTTTAGTGTTTTACTGGTCGTATATGTTGTTCAACCTTAAACTTTTTTTTTGGTTTATTTGCTTTTAAATCTTACCGGTTAAGCTTAATAATAAGATTGAAATATGTTCACAAAAGTTTCGTGAAACACTTCTTGATATATTATAGCTCGTATCAATGCACTGTTCAAACATTTCCCACCATAATTGCTTTGGCTTTGGCTTTATTTTGGTGATAATTATAAATTTTTATAAATAAGCAAAACTTGTTATCTTTGCCTAACTGTGTGTATGTGGCTTCCTGTAAACTCGAGCACACACATTCCCTTTTATCAAGTCCGATGATTCATGGGCTGTACGAACCGTTTGCTAGTAATTGGGCCGATAATGTATCGTAGAGTAACACATTCACACTAGCAAATAAATAATTCTGTGGGTATATGTTTTTCTCTATTGGTTAATTCGTTTTACTTCAAAAAACCTCTCTTAAGATTTGATATAACCGCACTGTTTTCTTTTAGTCACAAAATGAATAAAATTTATAACAATATTGTTGTTTATATCCTTCAGATTTTTTTTTTTTTTATTATCAAATTTAATGTTTAGAATCCAACCATAATTATTTTGTACAGTACAGTTACAAGTTATAAAATATATTTCACGATATATGATTGACATTTTTTAAATTGATGATTTCAAAATACAAATCAAAGATCTAAATTAAAATTGAATTTTATTCTTTGGGAAGACTACGAAAGAGGCAAAATATTAATGTTTTTCACTCTTTAAAATCTATGTTAATTTTTAGATTTAGTATTTAAAAAATATACTTTATAAGTAGTTTAAAAGCCTCCGTAGCATAGTGGTATTGCGTTCGCTTCGTAAGCGAAAGGCCGCGAGTTCGATCCTCGCCGGGGGCTTTTATATAGCTCTTTCTTTTGACCTTTTTACAAAAATATTTATTTTGAACTTGCCTATTTTATCTCTTTAGTTTCTTTTGTGACATTCCCAATTTCTTAGCCACAAAATTTCCATTACTCGACAAATATAATCGTCAAAAAAAACAATTCGTGGAAATTTTCCCTCCTTATACCATAAATAATAATGTTTAATTGAATAAAATCTGTAGCAAAAGCCCTACAAAAATCCCCAATTCTCGTCGGAGATTTCTAAGTCAAAACCCTAAATGATAGACCACCATACCTATATATAAATATTATATTCATATCTCCTGTGTCCCTTACTCTGTCTTCTTCTTCTTCTTCTTCCTTCTCTTCGAACTGATCTGAGATTTTGATTCTGCTTCTCTCTTCTCATCGTCCAAGGTAATTGCTTTTGTTCATTGTTCATATACCCCATTCTCTCGCACTTTTTCAATTGGGTTTTATAAAATCTAACCTTAAAGTTTTCTCCTTTATTGTGGATTCCTCTGTAAAAGCTTGAGCTGTTCTTTTTATTTTTTTACTTCAAAGTGTATTGTAGCCTTAAAGATAGATCTTTAGAGTTCAATTTTTATAGATACACTTCTTGGCAAAAGTCTTAAAGTAAAGCTATAGGATCTACTGAGATTTGTGAGTTCCTTTTGCGTAGAATGGAATTGACAATGTGGGATTTGTACTGAGTTTTCTTGTTTGATTCAGATGAAACAAATTCATATTTCTGTTTGTCTGACGCTAATGAATGAATCTTTTCTTGGGATTAGGTAGAGATGGCACTCGAATCAAACACTCCAGTGATGGATCCACACACTGTGGGTAATGCGTTTGTTCAGAAGTACTACAACCACTTGTATGAATCACCAGCGGAAGTGTATCAGTATTATCGCGAGGATAGTGTTTTAGGACGCCCGGGTTCTGATGGAGAGATGGATTCTGTCAAATCCTTAAAAGTAAGCTTCGGTTTCGATTATATGAATCGGAAAAGTTCATTGTTTGATTAGGTGTTGATGTCTCTTCTGCGTTTGTTTTTGAGTTCCAACTAGTGCAAAATCTTTTTAATTTTTACTT
The DNA here is from genome assembly GCF_030686135.1 of Camelina sativa. Lineage (NCBI taxonomy): Eukaryota > Viridiplantae > Streptophyta > Magnoliopsida > Brassicales > Brassicaceae > Camelina > Camelina sativa. Next base: position 5,646,534 of record NC_141882.1, read on the forward strand.
GGAAGCAAAGTTTTGATTTTTAGAGTTTCTTTGATTTTGTTTGCAGGCTATCAATGACAAGATCATGTCCTTCGATTACGTGAACTCAAAGATTCAGATTTTGACTGCTGATTCCCAAGCATCTTACAAGAATGGCGTTGTTACTCTAGTCACTGGTTTACTGACCGTGAAAGATGGTGAAAGAATGAGATTTACTCAATCGTTTTTCCTTGTGCCCCAGAATGGAAGCTACTTTGTCCTGAACGATGTCTTTAGGTATGTCTCTGATGAGATTGTTGAACCAGAAGCTAGCAAGAAAGAGGTCGAGGCGGTGATTCCTCAAGTGGTTGAATCAACAACAGTTACTGCAGTGGGTGAGTACTTATTTGCCAATGTGTTTTTGTCAATCAAGAATATCAGTTTTACATTTCGGGATTCATGAGAATATTGATAATGATCTGCAGAGCCAACAAAAGAAGTTGTGGAGCCAGTTACTATCCCTAGTCAACAACCTGCGTCGAAACCGACAACTGAAGTTACAGAGAAGAGACCAGAAAGAGCTGTAGCAAATGGACATCCCAAAACCCCGGAGGAAACACTTGTGAAGGAAGATAAGAGCAATGGTGTGGATGCTCCCAAGAAATCATTTGCAGCAATGGTGAGTCCTCTTTACCTGTAAAATACTAAAATACAATTCTCTCGCGCTATCTTTGCTTTAGGTGTAATCTAAAGATTTTGCTACTTACGCTTAGGTCCAATCTCCTGCAAAGCCTAAGCCTAAGCCTGTGACAAGGCCGAGTGCTGCTCCCAAACCCAAAGCTCCTGCGCCTGTTCTTGAACACTCTCCTGCCGAAACAGTCGACCAACCAGGTTTGAATTCAATGTTCTAACATTTCAGGAAAACCAAATCTTTTCCCACTTTTGTCTATGTCTTAATATGATTTACTCATTTTCATGTGTCAGCCGAGGATGGTGCCACCATATTTGTTGCAAACTTGCCTATGGACGCAACACCCGAGCAACTCAATGAAACATTCAAAGGCTTTGGAGCGATTAAGAAAGATGGTATCCAAGTTAGAAGTTACAGGGTGAGTTGTAATTGAATGGATCTTTAGAGGAAACACGTTCTGCTTTGTTGTTCGACTGCTGAAGTTTTTGAACCATCAAAACGTTTTCATTTTTCAGTTAAAGGGAAACTGTTTCGGGTTTGTGACATTTGAATCTGCTGAAGTTACGAAATTGGTACTCCAGGTATGTTTCAACTTTCGACATCAACAAATAGCTTACAAACTTCTGATTTATTGCTTCTGATGATGTCCCTCTACATAACTCTAGGCTCATAAAGAATTGGCCATCAGAATCGGAAACCGAAGAGTTTCAATAGAAGAGAAACGAGGTAAGTTAGAGTAAGCATTACTACTTTGTATTGGTCTCCAAGATATAAACTTCAAGATTGTAAAGACCTTTGATTCCTCTGCAGGCAACAACGATAATGGAAGACCCTCAACGCGAAACGGAGGCTACAGGAGCGAGAATGGTTACAGAAACGACGGGTTTAGGCCTCGAGGCAACAGTTTTAATGGTGGAGGTCGAGGCTATGGAAGAAATGGATATGATAGACGAGGAGGCGAATCACGCAACGGTGAATCTAACAATGGTGATGGCAAAGTTCACCAGAACGGAACAGTAAAAGCTGGCAGTGAAAATGCTCGATCCAGAGGCTAAAAGAGTTTTTTTTCTTAAACTCTGATGATGTGTTGTTATTTTGTTCATTTGAAAAATTGAGAATCTGAAGAAGCTTTTATAGGAAGAGAGAAAGAGAGAGATTAGAAGGTTTTGTTTGGAGTAGGCTTGTCTCTTTTCATTTGATCTTGTTTTGGACAAATAATTTGATGATTACATTGTTTCTTTCCAATCTAAAAAATCTTGAAGGCTTCGTCTGGTTCGGTCTGCAAAAACCAAATTATCTATGACTAAATCAGACAGAGAAACAAAAAAGACTTTGAATTATTGAAACGGCAACCAACCGTCTCAACTTATGGGCTTGGTTTGTGATGGGAAAGTGAATGAGTTGAGTTAGCTCAGTAAGGTCTACTACACAAACCAACGGGTGGAGAACACGTAGCATGGTTGGTTCTACACGTCGGTCCCCCACTTGACTCCACAAAGGAGAGACCCACCAAGGATTCTAAAAAATCTTCTTTTCAATTTATAGATTTCATTCTCCAACCTAACTATCACTTATATAAACCAGACCATTTTGTTTCACTAAGCTATATGCTCATTTATGTTTAATCTTACTCTTCTCCGTCAAAAGATTTTTTAGTCGTCAATTATCAAACTTTACCATTAGTACTTTATATTATCATGAATTCATGATTAGTCTTTTAAGCTTATACTACTAGCCTATTGATTAGTTTGCTTTTTTTTTTCTTTTTTGTAGTAGTAGTAATTTAATTACTTTTTTTTTTTAAAACATAGAAGTGTTTTTATTCTCCTTAGTTCACTTTTTCACAATCAACTTGCTTGCTTCGTGGGGTCCTTTATGGTCTATCCCACGTGAGTGACGTTGTCGAGTCGCTAGATTTATATCATATTCAAATTGTTTTCACTCTCAATTTTTACAAGACCAAATTTTAATTTTCTTACTCTCTAGATGAAATTATTTGTTTAATTTTTCTTTTTTTTTACGGATTTTTTTGGTAGTGTTTTTTTTTTTATTATAATTTTCTATTTGTTTAACTAATACAAAAACAAACTTGTACAAAAAGAAAAGGAGAAAGAAAAATAAAAGAAATTAAAAAACAGGGGAAAAGGAGGAAACGGATCTTTTTACCTGGAGGACACGTGTCGTGACACTGGGTAACTCAGTCACTTTACGACACGTTTCCTGAAGCAGCACTATGAAAACGCCGACGTAATCCACCGGCCACGTGTCGTTCAGGCAGCTCTCTCGGCGGCCACTTGCCTCCTCTCAGTCAAGGCCTCTGTCTCTCCTTTCTTTCTCTCTTTCCTTCTTTCTCTTTTCTTTCTCTCTAATGTCTAAAACAGTCTTCTTCTTCTTCTTCTTCTTCTTCTCCGTCTCTGCTTTTCAATTTCAATTAACCACCTCTTCGTCTCTGGTAACAACAACAACTCCGCCGGAGTCTTTCTAATTTTACTTTGATGTGAAAATTTGCGATATTTACTGTTTAAATCCATCATAACAATTTTGGATTTTTGATCGGATGTGAGAATTCAAAGTTTCTTTTTTTTTTTTTTTTTTGTTTTTTTCCATTCTTCTTCATCATTTTAGTATTACATAGGAGAAACAAAAAAAAAAGATCCTTAAAGTTTCTTTCTGTTGTTTCGGAATCTATGGGGGAAGCAAGTAGACAACAAAGGGCATGGAACAGAGAAATGACCGTTACGACAAATCTTTCTCTAGACATAAATAAATACCCGAGAGATCTGTTACGAGGTTTCATGTCTGAAAACGGTGTTGGAGGTGTAGGTGGAGGAGTAGGAGAAACAGACTGCGATGACGAGGCTGCGATCGAGTTGAATCTTGGTTTGTCTTTAGGAGGTCGATTCGGAGTTGACAAGACTCCTCGGAAGCTCAAACGATCTTCCTCTGTTATCGGAACTCTTCCGTTTGATGACTCTACGGCGACTGTAACGGGGATGGAGGAGGCTGAGCCGGAGAATTACACTGTCGGTTTAGTGAGAACGACGTCGTTACCGGCGGAGATGGAGGAGGAATGGAGGAAAAGGAAAGAGATGCAGTCTTTGAGGAGAATGGAAGCTAAGAGGAGGAGATGCGAGAAACAGAGTTTGAGAGTTGGGAATTCTGATGACCAAACGGTGTCCTTCGAGAATGAGAGATGGGTCACTGCGAGCAAAAGTGGGTTTTTGCAGAGACATTTGGTTTCTTCTAATAGGCAACTCTGTGTTGATTCCGATGGCGGAGGCGGAGCAACAGGAGGAGGTAGCTCATCTAGCTTATCAGAGCTGGACAACAAGAATCAACAAGGTAGATTTCATTACATTTGTTTTGGTCTTAGACTCGTATTATAGTAACAGTATGGTTTAGTTTCTATATTTGTCATTGAACTTGTGTTATCGTAGAATGAGTGGGAGACTTATCAGAATCTATGTTGTGTAGGATCATCAAACAGTTGTAATGATGAAAGAAGCCCGAAGATCGTGGCAGGATGTTCATCTAATAGCGGAAGCAACGGAACAGAGAAACCAAATAGTGTGGCAAGAGGCAACAAAGTGAGTGAGAATGAGAATGAGAAAGGAGTGAGAAGTGAGGACTCGGTGGATAGGAAAGGCAAAGGGATGATGGCTACCTCTACTACTGGTTTGTTTGACATGCCGTGTGTGTTTACGAAAGGGGACGGGCCAAACGGGAGACGAGTTGACGGCATTCTATACAAGTACGGGAAAGGAGAGGAAGTGAGGATAATGTGCATTTGCCACGGCAGTTTCTTGACACCAGCTGAGTTTGTTAAACACGGTGGCGGAGGAGATGTGGATCGTCCTCTTCGCCATATCGTTGTCAACACTTCTTCTTCGACCTTTTAAAATCGAAGAATCGGTACAAAGAGAAAACGGATGCGGTCTTTTGTTCTTTGTTTTCATTTTTCTCGTTGTTTTTTTTTTTTTTCTTTTGGATCTTTGGTTTTTTGGCTATAAGAATGAAAGCCAAATCCCAAGTCTTGAACCAATCTTGATCTTCAAGATTTTCATGTTTTTTTTCTTTTCTCTAGGGTGTAATATTTGTGAACATGAAAGTATCATCATCAAATGATTCTTTCTCTAGCTCTGTCGCGTTTAAGCTAAGTTTCATTTATGATATCTCCACACAGCAGCCTCTCTGTAAAGTACGTATAATTGATGTGTAAACAGTAAACACTCCCAACAGTTTAATAAAAAGACCAAGGAGCAATTGAATACAGAAGTGCTCAAGCAGTAGCAAAGTCTCTATGAAGCAAGTGTTGTTGCAGGGCAACTATCAACAGCACAAGCTAAGATATCTCTGTAGTCTCTTGATATTGTGAAAGAATCATGGACTCGTCCATCACTGCTCTTCTTATACTCGAACAGAAGGTTAGAGTGATCAACCGCTGTAAGTTTAACGAATCCGTAATCTTTATCTCTTACAAGACTCCAGTTAGGTTGAAGATCAGAGAATTCAGCAAGACCAGCTCCTCCACCTCCAGCAACAATGTGGATCGTCCCATTCAACGGACCTTTGTAGTTGTTCTTCTCATGAGTCGTACATACACTCTACACAAACACAAAAGAAACAGAACAATGGAGTGATTTCATTTTCTAAGATTCATTCTTTGATATGATGTTTTTACCTGATAAACCGGGCATGTTCTCTCGTAGTTATGTGCGTGGCCATAGACTGCAATGTCGACTTTGTACTTCTGCCATAGCTTTTGAAGACTGTCTCTTCCCATTGGTTCGGCAAAAGAGCCTTTTTCTGCATAGAACGATGTGGAGGAGTAACCGAGCACACGGTGAGCAATGAATATCAGCCACGGCTGCTGTTTCCTATCAACTGATGCTAGACAGTGCTCGATGAAGTTGTATTGCTCTGTTCCTTCTCTCCAGTCATGTTCTGTGTCAGCCACACAGAACCTAAACATTCCGTAGTCACTTGAGTACCAGAACTTGGCTCTGTTTTGAGCAGCTACGTAGAACATTGTCTCAGCTGGTACACCACATTCTCCTCCAGAGTCTAAACCCTGGTAAAATGAACCTGAGTTGGGCCAGTCACGTTCATGGTTTCCGCTGCAGAGAGTCAATTTTCAAAGACTCAGTAATCAAGAAAGCCAACTAACTTTTTGCCAAAGAAACCAAAAGGCAAAACCTTGCAATCATGTATGGAACAGTGGAAGCAATTGGCTCAATCTGTGCAATGAATTGGTCCCACTGAGAAAGGTATCCATTTGCATAACATATATCTCCAATGTGGAATACTGCATCAGTCTTCTTTAGGTCTTTAATAAGTTGCTTTGTGGTGTTGAGAGAAGCACGTTGGAAATCGTTGTACTCGTTCGAGCCATCAACTTCAGCCTGCAACCACATGACACAAGAAAAAGTATGAATGTGGTTTTGAGACTACAACAATGAATAGTATGGTATGGTCTAGACTAAAGATCAGAACCTTTCCCATGTCTCCAAAGATAACAACTTGTTGGAGAGAGTTTTGTCCCGGGAAAGGAGAAGATTTGAACTGGTACTCTTTACTCCAGATAAATGCACCACTGGACACTCTATGCCCAACTCTGTAGGTATACCTATATATTGACCAAACCAAAGCTCAGTGATTCTTTCACGAAGCTAATTCATCAGTTCAGAACAGAGAAAACACATGGCACATACTTGGAATTAGGCCATAACTCTTTGAGGAAAGCTGTGTGTATGTATCCGGGATCACGCCATCCCACCGTTCTTGCAGGAGCACCGCACATGCTGTTACGCCCGAAGGTCAATGTCGCAGCAGGTGAGAGTTTACTCTCTCCTCCTTTAATGCCCCACTCAACAACAGGTTGAGCTAGGTTGAGTCCATAACCACTAGTCCATGTTACTGTCATCTATATACAAACTCGTTTTAACTTCTTTGGGTTAGTAACACAGAAAATGATCACCAAAAGGGTTTTAGAATCTTACTTCATCCCATTCTTTGCCTAGTGCTAATCGCGGGTAAACTGGTGCATTTGGGTTCTCAAAGGCTACTTTGTTTGAGATGGCCACAAGCTTTGGCTATTACACAAGGAAAAAGCAACAACCAAGGAATGGTTAAAGATGAAGCTAAAAAAGAACTTGTAAAGCTAGAAAAGTTGTGGGTGGGAAGAGTGTTACATCCAACAAACCGCCAGAAAAGAGCGCGAATGAGAAATCTGATCTCTGGTTGATCAGTTGAAGCTTCAAGGAACCTATTCCAGTATTGTTGTATCTTGGATTACTAAAGTTTGCATATTGAAACTGCAAAGAGAAAAAAAGGAGCAAAAAGCTTAAGACTTGATACAGAGATGAAAGGCAGAATCATTGGTGAACCAGGCTATGAGAAAGCAACAAAGACCTTGATTGGCGCAGAACATAGTCGAGGTGTTTGCACCATTTTGTTATCTCCTGGACAAGTAGATGCACTGCAGGAACAATAAAAGTGTTCCAAAGACTATTAATTTCAATCTCAGAAGTACTAATCTTGATAAAGAGATTGTGTTAAACTACTTGAAATCTGCAGGAGAAAACACTCCAATCCAATCGTCATCTGATGGTTCCGGAGAACTATATTTAACCAACACCAATTCACTATGTTGACCCTGCAAAAAAAAAAAAGAATTCGCATTGAAGTTCACCATGTCAAATGTCATCATCAAAAACTATGAAAAGATCTGATGAAAGAAGAGAATGGTTGTTACATTAGATCCAAGAACTGTTGGAGAGGCTTTGACATAAGCTTTTACATTGAGATGGAATGTTGTTTTATGGATAGCAATTCCTGATAAAGGTTGGTCTTTATCAGAATTCACTTCTTGAATTGCTCCAAGAACTGATACAACAGTCACCAATATTGCAACAATCGATCCTCTCATGTCTGTAACACAAATGAAACCACATGTAGCAGAAATTGAAACACCTTGCTAAATTCAGAATCATCAACAAGGCATCGAAGAAAAATAAAACCTAACAACTGGATTCAAGAAACAGAATGAGGAGGACATTATTACCAGTAAACTTCGTTTTTTTTTTGCTTTTAATCAATCTGAGGAAAGAAAAGATTGTTGTGCCTTTGAAGAAGAAGATGATGATTTTGGACTAGTCTTTTTAAAAACGTCAGCTGAATAAAGTAATATGCCATTCTTGAGATTCCCCCAAGGATAGATAAAAGACTTTGTTTCGTCAACGGTCAGTTTGTATGACACTATGGAGTAGAATTCACATCGATACTTCAAATTTGATTCCCTAAAATTGCTTAAATTCAGGGAAATTAAGATTTTTATTAAATTCGATTCCCTAAAATTGCTTGACAAATTTAGGGAAATCAAAATTTTTAATGTCTGAACAAAAATAAAAATAAAAAAGCATTCATATTTTTAGGTTTATTAGTAAGAAGCATAGTTTTTGGTGGAATTGTTAGTTTTTCTTTGCTAAGGAGAAATATTTTGTGATTTGGTGATATATTTAAAGGAATACCAAATAGGTGTTTTAGGAGATTTTTAATAAAAAGGTGTACTGGATTATAGATTTTGGAAGATTTTGTGATATTTAGGAAATTTTGGTTTTTGAGAAACTTATGTGAATATTTTGATACTTGGGTCGAAGGAGATTGAAAGGAAAACAAAAGAAAAAATAATTTTCTTTTTTAACTACACGTGGAATTTTGTTAGTGACTTATTAGTGATAATTAGTACTATGGGATGTATTTGACTAACAAAAATGATTATTATTAAATACTTATGGACGAAAAAGAAAAAATACTTATGGAAGTTCAAACCCCAATAAACCCAATCAACATTGGAGTCCTTTCTTTTTTATAGTATAGATCTTCAAGATTGCTAAAGCGCAAGGCCGCAAGCGTTGTTGCAGGACAACTTAAATTTAATAGTTTTTTTTTCTTTCTCAATAATACAAAATTCGTTAAACACTTAAACTTCGTGGCATTTTTTTTTTATGATACGCATTTGAATATCATTAATGAGAAATGAAAGGTAAAATATACAAAAAGCTTAACCTAGTAGCTAATCCTTGCCCAAAAAAATTTCGTGGCATTTTTATTATCTTCATTCCTAAAACACTAGCGTTGTTGCATGACAGCTATCAAACGAGCACGCCAAGACGTCTCTGTAGTCCCTTGATATCTTGAACGAGTCGTGGACTATTCCGTCACTGCTTCTCTTGTACTCGAACCCGCAGGTAGGAGCTATTGAATGCCGTAAGTGAGAAAAACTTGTGATCTCTATCACTGATCACACTCCAGTTCGATTGGTCGGAAGAGAAAGAATCAAGGTTGGCTCCTCCACCACCTCCAGCAACAACGTGAATGGTCCCGTTTGTACATTGTCTTCTCAGAATGCATGTATTTTCTCTACAAAAAGAGTAACAGAAAACTCAAAATTAATTTTCGGCCAAGAAAATTAACATTCTATGATATGCTATATAGTGAAAAGAAAAATTATTTTTAACCTGGTTAACAGGGTATGTCCTCTGTGAAGGCTGTCTCTTCCCATTGGTTCCCCAAAAGTACCTTCCTTAACATAATAATAGGCTGAGGAACAACCGAGCACTCCAGTAAGATTTCACGTCGGAGAAATCATTTAGATTGGCTCCTCCATCCCCAGCAACTCGTGAATTGTCCCGTTTAATGGACTCTTGTACTTTATCTTTTCAAAACGCATGCATTTATTCTACAAAAGGGTCACGGAAAATTCAAAAATTTCGGCCAAGGAAACATTCTTTGATATGCTCAATAGAGGAATTTTCTTTTGAATATTTTATTAGATTTTTTTTACTTTTTTTTTTGTCGAAGATTTTTTTACTTTTAAAAAAGATAAATAGTTTGTCATTTGGTGAACATTGATTTTAAGTGATTCTTAAATAAAAATAGTTTGAGTGATTTTTAAGGAAAATTTTAGGAAAAAAAAAAGCAAAAATAAAATTGATTTTTTTCTTCTTTATCTACACGTGCCCCAGCCTCTCCACCCTATTTTTTGTTTTTTCTTGAATAAATAGTGTAATATTTATTTATATACCCCCTAATTTAATTATTAGTCTTACTAGTGCCCCATACTAAATATTTGTCTACATCCGCCCCTGGTAATTACTATGGGATTTATTTGACTAACAAAAAATGATTACGAATAGATACTTATGAAAGTTCGAACCTCAAACAAAAACTCAATAAACATTGAAACAAGGATGAAGGAAAGCCGATACAAGCTAACTATATACAAACTTAGGAGAAAGACTTAAACCATTCGTAGTTCTTTTTCTTTTTCTCAAATGAGTCGTAGATTCTTATGTTTATTGCTTCTCTTGTACTCAAACTGAAGGTTAGAGCGATCAAATGCGGTAGTGTGACGAAACCGTAATCTTTATCATGGAACACATGGTAAGGGTAAATTGGCTTCTCCACCTCGAGCAACAACATTAATCGTCCCATTTAATTGACCATTAATTGTACTTTCTCTTCTCATAACGCATGCATTTGTTTATTTTCATAATATGTTTTTATTTCATTTTAATAAACATGAGCATTCATCATATGCAATTGTACAAACCGGAGTGTTCTTTTAAAATGCCAATTTGCAATACCCTTGCTTTGAACATTTCATGTTGCAATCATTATCTGTTTGGCATTGAACATTATTAAAATTCATCACTTTAACCATTTTACAAACGCAATTGCATCTGCAAAAACCTCCCTCTGGGCAATACTTATCACAGTCACTATCCTTCTTACAACAAGTAGGTGGTGGACCGGGATCACCACGACCACCACGAGCACCTTCGCAGCCGCTGCATGTTGGTATACAAGAGTTTTTGTTAAGAGAACTTCCATTACTTTGAATGCTAACTCCATTTTCTGCACATATAAATAAAAGATAAGAAACAAAAAAAAAAATGTTGAAAAAATGTTAAATAGCAAGATTTTATTCTTAAAACACATTAGACAAAAAAAAAACCTTTACCTATAGGCACAATTCTTCACTGAAATATTTTTTAATATTTTTACTTACCGACAACAGCAACAAGTAAAGAAACCAATAACAAAAGCTTTAAGGAAACGGTCTTCATTCTTGTAATCCCTTTCACCGATTAAATTCTTTTTTGTCTTCTTTGGTAAATATTTTTGATAGTTAAGTTGAAGCTAGTCTAGTTTATGTGATGGTTTGATGGTCTAGTTTTCCATCTAATGGTTTGTTGCTTTGACCAAGAGATCGAACTTTTCTTAGAAAAACGTTGGTCTGGCTTTGACAAAAGAACTGATTATAAATCTACTTATAACAACTTTTGGAGTCTTTGTCAAAAAAAATTAGAATACTTTTCCTTAAAGGTTTAAAAATATATTAATTACTAATTCATTCAAACAGTTTGTGGATTGTGGATTTTAATAATTTTTAGGGATTCTAAAGGAATTGAGAGGATTTTTTTAGTTAAAAATACAAAAATTCAAATCTCATGGTTTTAAGTGAGATTTGAATTTTTATTGCAATAAATCATATCAAATTCTCTAAAAATCATCAAAATCATTTAAAGTCTCATGAAAATTCAAATCACTTAAAATTTAGATCAAATACATTCCCTAAAACTTAAAACCTATATGATTTAATTATTATACTTTTTCTTCCATCACATCAAAGATTTGTATTACATATTATGCATTGAATTTGATTTTTTTATAATCTAGTTAAAATATGGTTTATTTCCTTCTATGTGTGATCATTGTATTTTGATTTTCAATTCAGAAAGAAACATTAATTACTAATTTTTCGGAGATTCATTCGATGATCACTGAAAGATTTATGCTGAAATTTATGGGCCACTAAATATATATAATCATGGCCCATCAAATTGTGGTCAAACATAAAGCTGGCCCAAAAAAAAAGTTGCACAATGTTTTTTTATATTTATATTACCAAATATTATTCAAATTTTATAATATTACATATTTTAATCAAAATTATACAACCTGAACTTTAGTCACCACTAACTAATTTTAAAAAACCAATCTCTAACTGTTCAAATGATTTGTGATGTACCAAACAATTTATAAAACATATAAAAAATGTTGTAAGTATTAAACACAAACTAAATAGTATAGATAGATAGATAGATACTCTCTAAATACTACACTAAACCACCACAATTTTGTTAGCACTATGTAAACCTTACACTGACACAATTTATTAAACATAAATACTGATCCTGGTCTGATGATATTATAATGATTTACAGTATATATATATATATATATATACTATAATGATTTACAGTATATATATTATTAAATCTTTTGACCAATTTATTAGATTTATTAATTTTTTTTAAAAATGAAAAATAGTTTGTGATTTGGTGAAACTTAAATTTAAGTGTTTTTTAATGAAAATTTTAGCAAACAAAAAGCAAAAAATAAGCAAAACAAATTTGGATTTTTTTTCTTCTTTACGTACACGTGGAAATTTTGTTAGTGAATTAGTGTAATTAGTAATTACTACGGGATTCATTTGACTAATAGATACTTATGGAAGTTCGAACCTAAAAAAAACCACTAAACATTGGAACTAAAGAAGAAGGAAAGCCGATAAAAGGTAATTAGTATACCAGTCAGGCAGTCACTATGGTTACCCTAAAAATAAGCACTGAAGTTAGATCAACGGTGGTGATTAAGAGTTTGCATATGTTTCTGATATTAAAAAAAAAAAAAGCGAAAGCTTTACATCAGTTCCAAGAACTGTTGGAGAGGCTTTGATATAAGCTTCTTCGTCTCCGTGAGACTTTCCCTCTTGAATTGCTCCAAGAAGTATCACATCAGTCATCAAGACTGTAAGCTTTCCCATGTCTCACAAGAAAGCGTGAAACAAAAAGAACATGATGAAAAATGAAAAGATGAGTGAGGAAATGAGAAACTAAAAGTGCGTATATTTATACTTCGAAATGGGTTTTGAGGTTCAGACGTCTTAGTCCACAGACACAGTCATAAAGCATATTTCAATACTCAATAACATTTCTTTTGGTGCCTAGAAAGTAAAAACCCTATTTCAAAACATTCATGGTAGACATTTATTGACACACAAACTCAACAAGAATATCTCTTCTTCTTATTAAACTCTCTTTAGGTAAAATAACTCAAACCCTTACATCATTCAAGCATTACCACAACTAAATATATATGTTTTGCTCAAGACACAAAAATAGAAGACTTCTAACAAAAGGAAATTTAACATAACTCGTAACTTCCTATTCTTCTAAATATACTCTGCTTGAGCCCCAATCTACTTCAAGATTACTCAACATTCTTCTCCTTAAGCTTGAAGTTAACTTCTTCCACATCTTGAACTCCAATCAGATCTCTCATCTCTTTAAACTTAGTTCTTCCAAGCGCCTTAGTTAGAATGTCTGCCTTTTGCTCATTACCAGGAACATACTCAACCTCCACTTGCTCATTTTCAACACATTCCCTTATAAAATGGAATCTGGTATGAATGTGTTTGCTTCGTCCATGAAACACTGGATTCTTGGTGAGTGCAATCGCACATTTGTTGTCAACACGTATTGTAGCCTTTCTTCCTGTTTCTCCAACAATTTCTCCATGAAGGTCTTGGAGCCATATTGCTTGTTTAGCAGCTTCTGTAGCTGCCATGAACTCAGCCTCACAAGAAGATAGCGCAACTGTCTCTTGTTTTTGCGAACACCAAGTAATTGGACAACCTTCAAGATAAAAAACGTGCCCAGTAGTACTCTTCCCATCATCTACGTCGACAATATGTGAACTGTGGCTATAGCCTACTAAGCCGCTTGCTACTGATCGTTTGAAGAAGATTCCAAGAGAGGTAGTTCCACGCAAGTACCTTAAAACTTGTTTCAAGGCAGCTCCGTGAGATTCTTTAGGATCTTGCATATATCTGCTCAACACTCCAACACTATAAGACAAGTCAGGTCATGTATTCAACATATACCGAAGACAACCGATAGTCTTCCTGTATTCCGTCACATCGATTCCTTTCTCCTTTGGCGACTTGGACAGCTTCAAATTGAAATCCATTGGCACTTGTGTTGAGCTACAGTCGGCCATTCCAGTTTCACACAATATTTTGCGTGCATATCCATCTTGTTTCAAGCTAATCCCACCTTCTTGTTGTTGCACTTCAATCCCGAGATAATAAGTAAGCCTTCCGAGATCACTCATCTCAAATTTTGTTGCCATTTCTTCCTTGAATTCCTTAATCGAGCTTAATAGGGAACCTGTTACTAACAGATCATCAACATATACCGCCATTATAAGGAGATTCTCCCCATCACTCCTTTCATACAAAGAAGGTTCCTTTAAGCATCGATGAAACCTCAGTTCCTTAAGTACTTTATTGAGCTTTACATTCCAAGCTCTGGGAGCTTGTTTTAAGCCATAAAGAGCTTTCTCCAACTTGTAAATCTTATGTTCGCTTCCTGAGATCGTAAAACCTTCGGGCTGACTGACATAGACTCCCTCCATTAATTCTCCATGTAATAACGCGGTCTTAACATCCAGATGATGAATTTCCCAGCCTCTTGAAGCCGCTAGAGTAATGATGAAACGAACAGTTTCCATTCTTGCTACCAGAGCAAATACCTCATCATAGTCAATTCCATGCTTTTGAACATATCCTTTTGCTACTAACCGCGCCTTGTGTTTGTTGATGCTTCCATCAGAATTGTGTTTTACCTTAAAGACCCACTTTAAACCAATGGGTTTAACTCCTTGAGGAGGATCAATTAGGTTCCATGTTTTGTTGTTCTCGATGGAAGTAAGCTCGTTTTCACATGCCTCTATCCAAACTCTGTGATCTTTGGCTTCTGTAAAATCCCATGATTCATCATTAATCACGGTTAGGAGCTTCTCGCCTTCTATTTCAGCCATCAACACGTAATCATTCATCCAAGCTGGTTTTACTTTTGGTCTTGTTGATCTTCTTAGTGAAATAACATCACTATTATCTTCATTTCCTCCACCGTTTTCTGAATTAGCATCATCTCCTTCTTCTGGACCATTTCTGCTCTCCACATCATCACTAACAAGTTCCTCTGTTTCGGTAGTAGTATGCTCTGTTTCGTTACTCCAAGGATAATGAATGTGCTATATTCTTTAACAAGTCCTTCTTCCTTGTCGTTACAGAACCAACTTTTGCTTTCATCAAAAACCACATCACGAGACACACAAATTTTCTTGGTTGTGGGATCTAGAAGACGATATGCTTTCGAACCGGGTTCTGTGCCTAGATGAACCAGAACTCTTGATCTATCATCGAGTTTCTTTCTTCCAATTGTTTCAGTTCTTGCACAACTCAAACACCCAAAAGTTCTGAGATGTTCAACATTCGGCTTCCTTCCTTCAGATGCTTCGTATAGTTTCTTCCCAATCACTGATCTTGTTCCAATCCTATTGATTAAGTAAGTAGCGTGTCTCACAGCTTCTCCCCAGAGGTAGTTAGGTAAGTTCATGTGTTTCAAGATGCTTCGAGTCATCTCCATAAGTGTTCTATTGCGTCTTTCTACTACGCCATTTTGTTGAGGAGAGTATGGTGCAGTCAGATGCCTTTGAATCCCAAACTTATCACAGAAACTCTGAAACTCATGAGAGACAAATTCTCCACCTCTATCAGTTCGAAATACCTTAACCGTAGCTCCAATTTATTGTTCGACGAGCTTCTTGAACGCCTTGAGTTTTTCTAGTGCTTCGCTTTTCTCCTTCAACAAAGCAGTCCACATATATCGAGAACGATCATCAATAATCACGAATATATACCTTTTGTGAGAAGGAGTCGGCGACGTGATTGGACCACAGAGATCACCATGAATCAGTTCAAGAATTGCAGAGGCTCGATATGAAGTAGATTGTGGGAAAGATTGTCTTGCTTGCTTTCCAAGCAAGCACGATGCACAAGTCTCTCTCTCGACTACGATGTTTGGTATGCCAAATACTAGCTGCTTATTGATCATTGTCCTCATTGTTTCAACATTTACATGTCCCAACCTTGCATGCCATTTGGTGGACTCTGTGGAAGATGCTAACTGCAGGCACCTAACGGTTTTGACTTCAAGAAAGACTTTGTATAAACGATTCCTTGACCTTCTAGTCTCTATCAGCAAGCCTCCTAACCGATCATAAATTCTCAACAAATCTTCTTTCATTCGCACCTCACACCCAACTTATATAGCTTGCCGAGACTTATGATATTACTCTTTAGATCCGGAATGAAATATACATTGTTTAGCACCTTCCTTACTCCATTCTCGAACACAAAACAAATTGAGCCTTTACCTCGTATATTGATTCGTGAATCATCTCCAAACCTCACCATTCTCGTAATTCCTTCATCTAGTTTTAGAACGAAGTCTCGGTTTCCACTCATGTGATTACTAGCTCCATTGTCGAGATACCACACATTCTTTGTGTCCAGGTCAGACTCAAACACACTTGGTTTCACCTTCTTCTCATTAAGATAAACGACCTCATGCACCATTAATTCATCAGCATCCTGAGTCTCATCAGCAGTTCTCTTCTCTTGAGTTTCTTGGAGTTTTAGCAGTCTATCAGGGCAGTTAGAGGCATAATGTCCCAATTTATCACATCGAAAACATGTTATTGATGATGCATCTTTCTCCTTATCTTGAGATCCATTACCATACCCGTAATGACCTCGACCTCTTCCTCTCCAACCTGAGCGACCTCCTCGTCCTCTTCCTCTGAAACCACCGTTTCTTTCTTGGTAATAGCCTTGAGATTCAGAATTTGCATACATTAATTTGTCTTGACTCTCGGTTTGTTCCTCATCTTCTTCACAGATCCTTTCCTCATATACTTTGAGTCTCCCAACAATCTCTTCAAAGGTAGTATGATTTATATCAAGTACTTGTTCGAGTGAGGCAACAATGTGTATGTATTTCTTCCTTGGCAAGCTCTTCAAAAACTTCTTCACGAGCTTCGGTTCTTCGATAGTTTCTCCAAGAGATGCATATTTGGAAGAAATTGATGAAAGTTTTCCAACGAATACATCGATGGTGTCGGTTTCTTTCATCTTGAGTTTGTCAAATTCGTTCATCAAGGTTTGTAACCTGGCCTCTTTTACTCTGTCAGCTCCCATATGTCTTGACTTGATTGCTTCCTAAACTCCTTTAGATGTATCGTGGTCTCCTACTTGCAGTGTCAACGCCTCTGTTATAGATTGGAACAACAGGGAGATTGCCATGTTATTCTTCTCCTCATCCTTCGAACCTAGATCAATTGTCTCCCATACCTTGTTGACTTTTAGAGCAATCTTCATCTTCATCACCCATGTGGTGTAGTTGGTGTCATTCAGCATCGGATACTTGATGGAAGAAGGTGAGATCTCCTTGGACTTCAACTCGCCTTCGTCAGTTGGCTTCACGTCAACCATGGTGAGCTTCTAAGGTTTCTCCTAAGCTCTGATACCAATTATTGACACACAAACTCAATAAGAATATCTCTTCTCTTATTAAACTCTCTTTAGGTAAAATAACTCAAACCCTTACATCATTCAAGCATTACCACAACTCAATATATATGCTTTGCTCAAGACACAAAAATAGAAGACTTCTAACAAAAGGAAATTTAACATAACTCGTAACTTCCTATTCTTCTTATTAGTGTATATTTAGATTGCTCCTAAATATACTCTGCTTGAGCCCCAATCTACTTCAAGTTACTCAACAACATTTATTTATTTATTTTTCGTCGTCTATTTCATGGTAGAGTAATAAGATGTGGACATTTAAGCAGAGCTAAGCTTGCCATAAACGTACCGTTTACAGTTTGAGTGCGAGGTTAGAATGTCATAAAGTGAAAGAAATTAATATGGCGTGCCATTTTCTAGTCTGTATGCCATTGAAAATGTGATTTCCTGGAAATACCCTTAATGAATAGTTCAAGTAGTAAAACTAAATGGTAATAGAACAACTGGTACAAATGATATATAACACGACAATTAGTACAAATGGTACAACTTCGATATAATTGGATCAACGGTACAACTGAGATATAATAGGACAACTGGGTACAAGCGAGTGATAAATAGGACAACTGGTACAACCAAGATATAATAGGACAACTGGTACAACCAAGATATAAATAGGACAACGGGTACAACCAAGATATAATAGGACAACTGGTACAAAATAGTACAAATGTTGCAAACGTAACTTTTGCAATTCTAAACCCTAGCACCGCCAGACTCACTAATTCGTTTCTTCTTGATTCATTCACTGTTGTTATCGCCGATTCCTCGCTGTTAACCTTCCACTACTCCTCCGTTGTCAACCTTCCACTACACCGCTTCCTCCGGCATCAACCTTCACCGCTTCCTCGTTTTCTATTAACAGATCCGTCGCAAAATCCAACAAGGCGTCTTTCACCGGATCTGAAGCCAAAACAGATCCATCAGCGACTAGGATCTCATCACCTTTCTTCACTCATTCGTTTGATTTCACGTTCATCTCTCTCGATTTCGTCATCTTCTTCTTTGTTCTAGATCTGATTTTGTTTCAGTTGGGTGAAAAAGACGTGTTTAAAATCATTAGATTAAATGAATAAAGTAAGGAGTTTTTGGTCTTTTCTGTACTTTTTGATATAAAATAAATTAAAAATAAAACGCTGGCATTCTAGCTCTTTCTTTTATAAATTATGGCTTTCTAGACATTGATTCTTACAGACTTTATAAATTATGGAAGTACACAACATAGTTTTTGTAGACTTTATATTTTTAATAAATGGTTACAAATTGTTACAAATAGGTTATAGATAGGTTATAGATTAATTCATATATTAATCAGTTACACCTAAATATTGGGTGCAACCTTAATTGGGGATATTCTAAATTGATAATTGATATATTAATGGTAACAAATAAACTCATGGATATTCCAAACTGTATTTTTGGAAGGTTTTAGTCTTATATCAAGTTGTTTCCAAAGATCTTTAAACACAATATTATAAATTTACTTTCCTGATTAGGACCCGTGCTCTAGCACATATTGAATTTTTTTTTATTTATATTATAATTTTAAGACTTACATATTAAATTTTTATATACTCTAACACGTAAGCTGCTGGAGACACTTTATCACGGATTAATAATTTTATATATTCTAGCATGCATTAAAATTAATAATATAAAAGTTACATAATAAATTTACATTATATAAGTAATATTTACCATAAAAATTGTTTGCATATATTATATCCAATTAATATTATAAACAATTACATATATAATATTTTAAAAATAATGAAAAGTATTACCGCACAGATCCAAATCTAGTAATTTAGTAGTCAGAAGAAACTCGTGTACCCCACAATATCAAAAACAATAACTTAACTCAGTTCTACAATATGCGATTCCGGTTCGATTAATTTGGTATGAGAAATTGTGGTACAACATATTGTATGAAGATTCTGATTCAATCTCCCTTCGAAAACTTTCGATTATGAAATTACTACATACATAATCTTTCTGTATCTGCTCGATTAATTCGGTATGAAATAATCAAACCAGTCAATTTCAATTGAAACCCAATCCAAAGTCCAAAAAACTCATAAAAGTCTAACGTAAGAAGCCAAGATTTCGCCATGAGAGATGGAGAAGTCTCTGATTGCGCATCATTTACACTCGAAGAATGGAATGGTTCTTCTTCTACTAAGCTATTCAGAACTGCAACCATCACTGCCTCCACTTCTCTCTCCATCCAAAGGTTCTTCCTTTGTTCCTCCTTTTTCTAATCCATCCAAATCTGATAGTTTCAGTGAGAATTCACAACAAAATTGAGAAACTTTCTGCTGCTGGTGATTGATCATAGATCTGCTAATCGCTTCAATCATGTATGGAGACGAGTTCTTCAAGCATTTGTACCGGAGGCAAGTTTTTTGTTTTCTTTCTTTCTTTTTCCCTTTTTAGAATCTGGTCTTCGGATTAGGGTTCGTCTGAATTGTACTTTGTATGATGATGCAGGGCTTCCCTGGTAGTGTAACTCCGGATTATGTAGGGTTTCAGTTATGGGACACGTTACAGGTAATGTGAGAGAATATGCTTTGTGTGCCTTATCGCTACTGTAAAATTTGATCTGTGGTTGAATTTGTGACTCGGCTATGTTATATTTTGTTTGCAGGGGCTCTCAACTTATATAAAGATGATGCTTTCCACTCAGGTGAGCTAAAGTGTTTTGAGTTCTTAAATTGGTCTGCTTTTCTGATCTGGATTAGTTTCATTTCAGGCTCTTTTGAGTGCAATTGGCGTTGGTGAGAAATCCGCAACAGTTATAGGTGCTACATTTCAAGTGAGTTTCTTCTATTGCTGATATTTAACATGTCTCCTACTTTAGAATTCACTGGCTCTTCTTTTAAGCACTATAAGTTGCAAGGGATTATGGTTGTTATATCTTGTTTGTAATATGCAGTGGTTTCTGAGGGATTTTACTGGGATGCTTGGAGGCATATTGTTCAGGTGCCTATATTGTAGATTCTATCAGCAATTGATTCTCTTTATATGCTGAGTATCAATATCAGCCTTTAGTAAAATGTGGGAATTGTCTGATGTTCTGTTCTTCAGGGTTCCAACCTGGATAGTAATGCAAAAATGTGGCGTCTTGTTGCTGACCTTATGAATGATATTGGTATGTTCTATTGTTTTCTTTCATCACACCAGTTTAGTTAGTTGCCACATTTACACTTGACAATCATTGCCCTCATTTGGTTCTCAGAGTCTTTGAATAATATCAAGTTTGTTGCTTTTATTGCAGGGATGCTAATGGACCTTCTTTCTCCTTTGTTTCCATCTGCCTTCATCATTGTGGTTTGCTTAGGGAGCCTGTCAAGATCATTTAGTGAGTTTCATTACTTGCATCAAACACTGAACTTGAGATTTCCTCTTTGATTGATACATCGGTTTTTAACGTTTTTTCGATCTCCACTACTTGAATTAGCTGGTGTTGCAAGTGGAGCAACCAGAGCAGCTCTAACTCAGCACTTTGCTCTCCAAGAGAATGCAGCGGATATATCTGCTAAGGTATTTGAACTTTTTTTCACTGTGAATGATTTTAGAAAACTATAAATGTAAACTTCTTAGTAGTTTTTTTTTTATCTACTTTATTTATTGAAAGGAAGGAAGCCAAGAGACTATGGCAACTATGATGGGTATGTCATTGGGAATGTTGCTAGCTCGGTTTACCTCTGGAAACCCTTTGGCTATTTGGTTTTCGTTCCTCTCTCTCACAGTGTTTCATATGTATGGTAAGTTACAAATGAAGGTTAAAGCCTAGATCAGATCAGAATTTCTCTAATTATTTGTATTTACTGTTTCCCTTTCTTATTTTTTTAGCAAACTATAGAGCTGTCCGGTGTCTTGTATTGAATTCACTAAACTTCGAGAGGAGTTCGATTCTTCTAACACATTTCATGCAAACTGGCCAAGGTAGTTTAAGTGTTATTGAGTTTTAGAACGTTTCAGTGACTTCCCTTTGTTCTTAACTGGTTCCTCTTCATCAGTCATCACTGCATCATATATCAGTAACTTTCTTTAACTAAACATGTCGCCAGTTCTCTCTCCCGAACAGGTTTCTTCAATGGAGGGTGTATTGCCTGTGTGGGCCACTTCACTGAGATCAACTGATTCAAAAATATTGCATAAGAGAGTGCACTTAGGAGTAAGAGTTTCTTCTCTTCCTCGTCTAGAGATGTAAGTTCAATACTTTAAACAAAACAGATGATGGTTTAAAAAGAGAATAGATTGTCGCTGGTTTAGGGAAAGAATCGGTTTGAGGTTGACAATATTATGTGCAGGATGCAGCTGTTAAACGGTGTTGGAGCTTCTTCATACAAAAATGGTTAGATTGATTTCTTTTTCCATAATATTTCAGGGACATTAGTTTCTCCGTCTATATTTGACTTAAACTCGGTTATTGTCTGTTGCATACTCCTGCAGCTAAGTACTTATTGGCGCACAGAAAGGGAAATGTTAGTGTGATCTTGCACAAAGATTCAGCGGCCGCAGATGTGTTGAAATCGTATATACACGCGATGGTTTTGGCAAACCTTATGGAAAAAAGCACATCTTTCTATTCGGAAGGAGAAGCTTGGATGGATAAACACTATGACGAATTTCTCCACAAGGTAATATAGATCACTATGACGAAGCTGGTGTTTTCATGACATGAAAGTGATTGTTCTAAGTTTTGATTTTCACTTCTTCTTTTTTTCTTCTTCTTCCCACAATCCCACTATGTAGCTAAGATCAGGAGGTTGGAAAACAGAACGTCTTCTTTCACCTTCCATTACTTGGAGAGCAAATTGGATAATCTCACACTTCCGGTGCTAAGATCGACTGAAGCTTTATCGCCTTTTTTTAAGATCAAAATTGTTTGGCAAAGTACTAGAAACTGATATGTTAGTTTTTGGTTTCCATATTCTATAGTAGGTTGGATCATATGCTTTTGAAGTTTTGTTACATATTTCTCCAAACTACTTTACTTAGTCAATTTTACGTAGATCAAGAAACTAACAAATCCAAAATAGGCTACTCAAAATCAACCAAGATCAGTAGGTCAGTAAATGTGGGACTTTTGAGTGTTTTTCAGGCCTGGGATAAAAATCGAACCGAACCATACCGAACCGAGATTTTAGGTGTTCGGTTCGACTTTGGTTATAAGAGATGAACCGATCGGCGGTAATAATAAAGCCAACCGTTTTTTTTTTCCTAAACGCAAAAACTGGCATTGGAATCGCTTCGAACGTAAATAAATTAACAGTTTCTGAATCCCCCTCAGTCCTCACATTATCCAGTTCATCGCTTAAACCCGCAACAACTCCGGTTAACAATCCCAGCCGGCGAATCGAATCCACGGTGAGTCTTTTTGTTTTTACAAAATCGAATTTTTGTGTACCCTAGATTTTGGAATTCCGATTAAGTTAGTTTTTTTTTTTGTTCGTAGCTCTTAGCTCTTAGGGTGAATGATGATGCCTCGTGACGATAGATTTAGCGAACTACCGGATCCTTTGATAACTCAAATACTCCTACACCTTCCGACTAAAGATTCGGTGAAGACGAGCGTTTTATCGACTAGGTGGAAGACTCTATGGCTACATGTCCCTGGGCTTGACTTAAACTGCTGTGATTTCTCTTTCAAAAACCAGAACGAGCTTGAGATGGTTACTTTCATCGACAGGTTTCTCCAGTTCAACCCTGAGTCACGCCTGCTCAAATTCAAGGTTGATTACAGTAGATATAAGATACCCCAGTTCGAGGATCGGATCGGCGATGCGGTTAGCCGCGGGGTTAGGGTTCTAGATGTGAAGAGCAATACATTGTATCAAGATGCTGATGACGGACTTGTCTATCCTTGTATCGAGTTCATGCCTTTGAATCTCTATACCAGCAAGACTTTGGTTTCTTTAAAGCTCTAGTGTTCGGGTCTTTGGGAACCTGAGGGTTCTGTTTACATGCCTTGTCTCAGATTCATGCATCTTCAAGGACTTAGATGGCGTAGTAGTATTGGTGGTGGTGGTACTATGAATCTGGAGAAGCTCGTCTCAGGTTGTCCTGTTCTTGAAGAACTCACCTATGTAAAGGACATTAATGATGATGAATCGGTGGTTACGCGTGTGAGATCTCGGAGCCTGAAGAGGTTTACTGCTCCGGTTGAGTATGGGTATTATGGTAATCTGGGAGTGGCTCAGACGTTTGAGATTGATGCTCCGGGACTAGAGTATATGAGTCTCAAAGAAAACCATTTTGATAGAATCGTGGTAAAGAACCTGACTTCTTTGTTCATGGTTGACCTTCATATCAAATTCATGGTCGAGTCTGGCCGGATGTTTGATTCGGAGGACTTGTCAAAGAGAAACGAAATCTGTGATTTTCTCACTGGGATATCTAGTGTTAGACATATGACCATCTCTCATCAAACAGTGAAGGTAATATATATGTTGTTAATACAACACTTCTTAGTCTTTGTCTGGTTGGAAAACTCTCACTCACTAGTATCCTTTCTCCTTTGCTTGTTGTTGCAGGTCCTTGGTCTTTACTCAAAAGTAGGAGTGATTCCCAAATTCAACAACTTGTCCCGTTTACATGCTGTGTTCCCGAGCTCCTTCATACAGTTTTTGCCAGTCTTTCTTGAGAGTCTCCCTAACCTGAAACATTTAACTTTGGTAAAACCTGTTTATGGATTTTGGCTTAACAACATTGTGGTTGTTGTGGATGGTTTCTAAATAGGAATACCCTGGTGTTTGCAGGAGATTCCTTATGTAAAGGAGAAGACGGAGGAATTCAAACTCGTAAATGTGCCTCAGTGTTTGGTATCGGCTCTCGAGTTTCTTGAGCTGAAACGATTGTTTGACTGGAGGAAAGAGGAGATGAAAGCAGCGAGCTACTTTCTTGAAAACTCAGCAGTCCTCAAGAAACTGACTCTGAGGTTCATGGGTTGTCCTAAATACTATTCGGATACAGATATCTATGAGGAGCTTAATAATCTCAGAAAATGTTCTCCAACATGTCAAATTATCATTGCCTGATGAATTTGATGCACAAAAGCAGGAATGAGACAATGAGCATTCTCAGTGTAGGAGTCTGTCATGAATTCTTGAAGTTGAGCTTTTAGCATTCTTCTTTTTAAAGATCATTTTTGTTGGATTTCTCAATTTCAATATTTGTTTCTTGGATATTGTATTCTCTTATTAATAAATTGAAAATAAAAAGGTGAAAGAAAAAAGCATTGGTCATTGGTCAATGAGTAGGAACGTTGAACATTACATGCTGGAGTAAAGCCAAATAGCTTTGAGACCCTCTCAGTCTAAGCTCTGAACTGAACCAATGATAGGAGGAACACGCTTGTTTAATTTAGTCAGAAACTCATGTTCACCCAGTCAAAAACATATAATTTCTACAATGTTCGATTCCGGTTCGATTAATTTGGTATACAACATATAAAATCTTGATTCACTCTGTATCTGCTTCTGCTCGATTAATTCGGTATGAAATAATCAAACCAATCAATATAAATTTCGGTTAAATGAGAATGTAGTTTTTTTGGTTCGGTTTGGTCTAGATATGACGACTCCAGTCCAGTATAGAACACGCTAAATGGGAGAGTTGCAATTCTTTTTCGCCTTTTTTCACTCTTTTCTTTCCAGTCACGGTTTACGCGTCACTATCTATCTCTCCCCCACACCTGATTGAAAGGGAGACTCGTCGCCGTTGTTCGTGGCGGCACTTCAAAGGTTTGCTTCATCCTCCTCCTACTTCTCTCGCTTATCTTTCTTTAACAGCTCTTATTTTACAGACATTTTACGAATTTTGTCTTTTTTTCTTTTAAAAAAAAAACTGTTTCCGTGAAATTCTCTTATGTCTGTGTGTCATTTCGTTGGTCCATTTTAGTGTCTCTCTTCGTCGTGTATGTGGTCTGGAGATACGCAATTTCCATTTTGTTCTTCTGATCTCATATCCCATTTGGGTGTTAGCGAAATGCAGTTGGGTTATAATTGTTAGGGTTTTCTTTCACTAGTTTTGTTTCTCATCTTTAGTAATTTACTGGGTCGGTTGTCTTACTCGTCTTCTTCGTCTAGGTGTTAAAAAGTTGTGATTTTTATTAGGTTTCTGGAATTGGGTTTCGTCAATTTCAGGGTTTAAGGATAAGGGTTTTATGCTATCATCATCATCATCATGAGACTTGATGATTATAATTCAAATTTTTGCTACACGAGCTTCTTTTGGCTTACTGTGGGATACTATGGGATGTTTTGTGTTGTAGGGTTGCAATGTATTCTAGAAGAGAGCTGGAGGATTTGGAGTACAGATACTACAGTGATATGAAAGATGGTTCAAGGAAGGTCAAAATCTCAGAGTCTCTGTTCAGATGTCCCTTCTGCTACAGAGATCGAAAGCGTGATTACCAGTTTGATGACTTGCTTCGACATGCTTCTGGTATTGGCGGTAGTTCCCGCACTAAGGATGGCCGAGAGAAAGCTAGACATTTAGCACTCGAGAGATATATGAGGAAGTATCTCCGCCCTCTGGAAAGACTCGATTCTACTCCAACTCCAGATATCTCTTCTCTTCCTAAAGAGGATTTAACTGGAAAGTGGATATCTACTTTGTCAACTTTTGAAGGAGAACTGATTGAAAATTCTAGTTCACCATATACTGCTCAAGCTGAACCCAAGTCTGTCTCAGTAGATGATCCTGGACTAAGTGGTGGAGAAAGACCAATATTTTCTGATAAACCAAACTCCTCATTTAGCAATGAAGACAAATCATACCCTGCCAAAAGACCTTGCCTAATTGCTGGTGTGAAAGAGGAAGAAGAACCTGTCCAACAGATTGGTCTCAGCCATGGTGTTAAGTTTTCTCCAAAATTTCCTCAAAGGCTGGATTCTTTGGCTGCTGGTAACGGGGATCAGATGTTTGTGCATCCCTGGAAAGGTATCCTGGCGAACATCAAAAGAATTTTTAATGAGAAAACAAGAAGGTATGCTGGTGAGAGTGGAAGCAAGATAAGGGAAGATATGGCCAACAAAGGGTTTAATCCCCTCAAAGTCACGCCACTGTGGAACGGAAGACTTGGTTTTACTGGTTTTGCTGTTGTTGACTTTGGTAAAGATTGGGACGGATTCAGAAACGCCACCATGTTTGAGAAACACTTTGAAGTCAATCATTGTGGGAAGAGAGACTATGATCTCACTCGTTATCGAGGTGATAAACTTTATGGTTGGGTAGCAAAACAAGATGACTACTATTCAAGACATTATATTGGTGACCACCTCAGGAAACAAGGGGACTTGAAGAGTGTTTCTGGTAAAGAGGCAGAAGATCAAAGAAAGACATTGTCACTGGTCTCAAACTTGGAAAACACACTGGAGACCCAAAGCAGTAGTCTTCAACAAATGGAGAGCGTATACAAAGAAACCAGTTCAGCGCTTGAGAAAATAATGAGAGAGAAGGATGAAATGATCGACAGACATAATGAACGTATGTTCTCTTTCCAATGATATGAATTTTTGCTTGGTCTTGTATTTATTTGGAAACTGATTAGTTTACTTTTCAATGATTAGAAATGAGTATTATGCAGCAAACTGCCCGTGATTATTTGGCCAGTGTTTACGAAGAACATGAAAACGCCTCTCTTCATCTGGAAGCTCAAAGGAAAGCATATGAAGACCGGGAGAAATATCTAGATACATGTCAAGCTAAGAATAAGACTGAGCGGAGAAAGCTTCAATGGCAAAAACAAAAGGTAACATTCACATGCTTTGCACAACTTTACCTTATACTATCTTGATCTTAGCAATAATTCTTGGAATCTTAAATTTCTGCCAGAACTTAATGGCAATGCAAGAGCAACAAAAAGCTGATGAAGACATGATGAGATTGGCAGAACAGCAACAGGTAGGCTATACACTTTAAAAGTTAATGTTCTTTCTGTCGGTTTGATTTTTGGCCATAGTTGTAAAGTTGGCTGTTGGTTTACAGAGGGAGAAAGATGAATTACGCAAGAAAGTTCGTGAGCTGGAGCAGCAGATCGATGCTGAGCAGGCATTGGAGCTAGAGATAGAGCGTATGAGGGGTGACTTGCAGGTCATGGGACTCATGCAAGAAGGTGAAAGTGAAGATCCAATAATAAAGAAGATGATAGAAACGACAAAGGAAGAACTGAAGGACAAAGAAGAGGAGTGGGAATTCCAAGAGTCAATCTATCAAGCTCTTGTTGTAAAACATGGCTACACTAACGATGAGCTACAGGATGCGCGCAAGGCTTTGATCAATGTAAGCCTCCATGTTTTTGCCTGGTAACTCGTAATAGAACCAACACTCCGATGATAGTATAAGTGATAGAACCAACACTCCGATGATAGTATAAGTGATTTGCCGTTTATGTTCTGGTACTTGTTACTCATGTTGTTTAAGCTATGCAGTCAATGCGACAGTTGACCGTACGAGCTTACATTGGTGTGAAGAGAATGGGAGCATTGGATGAGAAACCATTCCAAAAACTAGCTAAAGAGAAATGTCCAGCCAAAGAAGCTGATGAAAAAGCCGCAGAGCTCTATTCCTTGTGGGAAGAGCACTTGGGAGACTCGGCTTGGCATCCGATTAAGGTCGTCGTAAAAGATGGAAACCCGAAGGTAAACAAACATGTTTTTCTCTTCCAACTATGCTTCTAGATGATATCTTAGCTCCTGCAATTTAAGAACATGAGAGAGACTATAACGAGTTTGCAGGAAGAACTTAATGAAGAAGATGAGAAGCTACAAGAGCTGAGGAAAGAATTGGGGGAGGAAGTGTATGCAGCTGTGACACAAGCGCTAAAAGAAAGGAACGAGTATAATGGCAGTGGAAGGTACATAGTGCCTGAGCTTTGGAATTTTAAAGAAAATAGAAAAGCTACTCTCACGGAGGGAATTGTTTATCTGGTCAACTTGTGGAAACAGAAGAAGCCGAAGCCGAAGCGTAGATAAGATTTTATGATTATCTCCACTAAGATATTAATTCCTCCACTTTTCTAAACTGCTGCAATCATGAATATATATCACAGACTTACAAGGCTTGTTTGGTTATTGAATTACACGTTACATTTCTAAGTACTACAAATATATATATATACACAATCAAAAGGGCTTCGTGTTATTTTATACTGTCGTCGTGATGCTTTCTGGAGATTACTTCCTGTGTTGAGATGGCGCCATAAATAAGAAAATGCAGGGTACAAATAGAGCATTGAAAATCCCCTGATTCAGAGCTGATGAATCCTGACCCTTCTTGTCAACGTTATTGCCACAAGCCGCACATTGTGCTTTACTTCTATGCCTGCAGTGATAGTTTTATTCCTTGAAACGGATAAATTTCGAAGAAATGGTTTTGTGATAAGCAAAGTATCTACCTTTATGGTTCCTCTGTGACAAGCTTCAGTCCTGCCTTTTCTCTTTTTCCGTCCCATCATTATACCAGTCTCAAAAACTGATGCACATTTCTTGTCAACTGACAAAGAACTTTGTTCTCAAGACCACTGTGCTTCCAAATGCTCACCTGACCATTTAAATATAGGTTCTTCATCATCATCTGAGTCTCTTGGCCTTTAATACAGACAGGGAAGCTTCAGTCGGTTTAATCCCGTTTGCCAACATCTCTTTCATAAGTGTGACCGCCTTACGTGCAGATCCATTCCTACGAAAACCAGCTATTAGCGTTGTGTACGACACAGCATCAGGCTTTAACCCGCTTTCAATCATTAGATCAAATATCATTTTCGCCTCTTTAAGATTTCCCATCTTACAACTACCAGCTATTAGTGCTGTGTAAGGCGCAGCATCAGGATCCACCCCACTTTTGATCATTTGATCAAAGATTCTTTTTGCCTCTGTAAGATCCCCCATCTTGCACTGCCGATCAATCAAAACCGTGTAGTAGAAGACATCTGGTTTAACATCAAAGGCTTTCATTTCCCTCGTAAGATCCAGTTCTGGATCGTTACTGAGCAAAACTGTGTATGTTACCACATCAGGTACGATTTCTCTCTTCTTCATCTCTTTAAAATGAGTTTTGGCTTTGTCCAGGTCGTTTAACTGGCAATATCTGTTAATCATGACTGTGTAGTAAACAACGTCTCGTTTAACATCAAATGCTTCCATTTCCCTCTTCATATCCAACTCTGGAATGCTATTGAGTAAAACTGTGTACGTTACCACATCAGGTATGACATCTCTCCTCTTCATGTCTTGAAAAAGAGCATAGGCTTGCTTCAGCTTGTTTAACCGGCAACAGGTGTTAATCATGTTTGTGTAAGTGAACAAATCAGGGATAATCTCTTTACTAAGTAATATTTCAAAAAACTGCTGGGCTTTTCTCACATTATTAACTCGACACCAAGCACCAATTAACCTTCCATACATGCTCTTCTCAGGTTCGACTCCAAGTTCCCACATTCTCTCCAGTAAGTCTTGAGCTTTGCTGATATAATCCTTCTCGGCGCAAAGACTAGTGAATAGAGTAAAATACACACTCTTGGGCAGAGGAAATTCCAGTCTAATGAATCTTTCAAAGGCCTGATCAAGATAGCCAGCTTCACAATAACCTTTCACCATACTTGCATCATTTTCCGGAGATTTAGGTTCCAAACTCTCATAGAACGCTTCAGCCTCGTCTATTTTACCGGCAACAATCAGGCCTTCAATGACCCTGTTGTGTGTAACATAAGTGGGTTTTACCCCACGAGCTTCCATCAGTTTCAGAGTTTCGAGTGCCTCTACTGCAAGACCATTCCTAGCCAATCCACCAGCAAGTACATTATATATAATAATATCAGGTGTTTTACCTGTTCCGTCCATTTCAATCATCAAATCAAAGGCCTCAGAACATTTACCTTGTAGACAGCAACCACGTATCAAAGTCGTGTAGTTGATGACGTCAGGAGCTATTCCTTCAACCTTCATTTCTCGGAACAACTCAATGGCTTCGTCTACTTTGCCAAGCTTTCCCAAAGCATCAAATGCAACATTGTAGCAAACCCTATCAAGAGGAATGTTCATCTCTCTAACCTCTTTAAACAGATCACAAACATCCGAGAACTTTCCTATCTGACAACAGCACTGAAGGATTGAGCTTACAATTACACAATTTATTCTTACTCTTTTCTCCAACATTTTGTTAAAAATATCCAAAGCTTTAGGTACATTCATATTCTTGCGATGTACCTCAATTAAAGCCGAGTAAACATAGACATCCGGATCAATCCCAAGTTCCTCCATGTCAACAACTGCGCTTTCAGCAACGTCTATATTCATCTCATTACATAAACCACGAACTACTTTGCGATATGCAATTCCAAGAACACTTTTTCCCACCAAAACATTTGCATCCCTCAATGGTTGGAGAAGAAGATAAGCTATACCTGCCATCTGATTTAAGCATAGTCCTTCAATGAAATCCATATAGAACACGCAAGGGTTCCTCGTCTCTGAGTTTAACAGTCTACTAAGAAGCTTCTCTACTCCTTCTGTATCATCATTCCTACACAATGCTTTAACCACAAGCACATAAGTATGCGCATCAGCATCCAACCCCAGCCGCTCAATCTCCCAGAAAACACCAACCACCAAATCAGTTCTCCCAGAAGCAATCATACGGCTCAACAAAAAATTCAGAGCCTTTATATCCGAAGCACGACCTAGGGAATAGTAAGACTTGAAGAAAAACTCAACAGCTTCATCAAACATTTGAAGATTAGCATAGGCTTTAACCAATGCAGTAGAGACCCGGGTCAACAACACCAATGACACTTCTGCTTCTCCAATGGCATTAATCAAAGCCATGACAGTGAAACCACGTCCCTCATCTCCTTTTCTAATGAATCCCACAAAAAAAAGATCCAATTTCTGAGCCAAACCACAACCACAGACGATTCTGATCACAGCTGCATAAGCTTGGAGACTAGGGAAAGCCCCATTTCCTTCAATTCGTTTCAGAAACGACAAAGCAAGATAAGGATCATCCTTCATAGTATTCAAAACCCGAAGAACCCCAATTTCATTCAACTCCAACACATTACAATCAAAGTTACCTTCTTTCACTTGCTCCGACTGTGAGATTGCAAAGTTGTCCATCCGGGCGAGTGCAGACACCACGTAGAATCGGGAAGAGGGTGTTCTACGAATCAATCCTCTCACATGTGAGAGTATCTGAATCGGAAAAACCCGCATGAAATATTGGGAAATAAGCAATCGGAGAGACACTAATTGAGATTTTTCCGACCAAGAGAAACTGACACAGTTCATAGCTCCAAAGATTTTCTCAGGGTTTTACTTTCACAGAAATCGAACCGAAATAAACCGTATACAAACCGTAATTTCTTTTCAATTCGAACTCAAACCGAAATAACATTGTAAATATACCGAATCAAACCGAAGTAAATTATTTTAATTCGTAAAGCAGACGTAATCTGACCCGTTAAATGTTTGGGCCAATAAGGCCCACTCATTATGAGCTGAGAGTTTTATAACATAATCGTGCTTCACTTCCTTAAACCCTTAAAAACTTCAGAATCAAAATCTCGTCTGTTCACCGCCGGTGTGCCGTCGCCGAATATGCTTCGTCGTATCTTTTACAAGCGTGCACGGTTAGTTGTAGTCTCTGTCTAATCAGTTTATCTAGTTCAGAGTTCTGTAATAGCAATCGAACGAAATTGGGGCTCAATTTTGATTTTTGCCTGCTTGTAAATTGTAATCGGTTTTCGAATTGAAACTAATTTGGGGGAAAAATTTAAACTTTTGATTTTTTTTTTTTTATTATTGGCAGTGATGATTTAGCTTACTGTCATCGTCTGTTGCACGTTCCGTATAGCGAACCAGAGTCTGATTCTAAGGTAATATCCGAAATCGTTAATATAGTATCAAAGAAAGAAGCATCATCATCATCAGTTACGGAATCAACTCAACATTGGCGTAAGAACTGGCAAGATTTGAGAAAGGATAGGTTAACAGCTAGTAATTTTTCACGTGCTATTGGGTTTTGGCCTGACGGTAGACGAAATCTTTGGTTTGAAAAAATCGGGGTATCGAAACAGTTCGGTGGGAACCGAGCTACGTTTTGGGATACTGATAACGAGGTTGAAGCACTCGAGAGATACAACGAGCTGACTGGTAATGAAATCCTCATGCCTGAGTTCTTTGTGTATATGAATGGTGAAAGCCCTGAAGAAGACTGGTTAGGAGCTTCTCCTGATGGAGTGATTAACGTAGTCAAAGACGGTGTTACTTCAAGCGGTGTGTTAGAAGTGAAATGCCCGTTTTATAATGGGAAAGTGGTGTATCCGTGGAAGAAGGTTCCTTGGAACTGTGTTCCTCAACTTCAAGGTTTGATGGAGATTGTGGATGCAGATTGGTTGGATTTGTATTGTTGGACTCCGAAAGGAAGCAGTCTCTTCAGAGTTTGGCGAGATACCGCGTTTTGGGATGATATGAAACCTGCACTTGTTGATTTCTGGCAGAAGCATGTTTTACCTGCAAGAGAAGTGTACAATAACATTGATATAAAGGATCCTCAGGTGAAGCTAAGAGAGTTTATGCCGGATCATTGGCATCAAGATTGCAAGAAGATTATGCGTGGATCTGAGAGAATCAGCGAAAGCTCTAACCGTTTGTTCTATGAAATCGACGGGAAGCTTGTAGATTGAGATTTTGGTGGAGTGGAACCTCCAAACAAAAAGCCATGTTTCTTGCTTTCATTTGAATGTTATTTGCTTCGTTCGGAATGTAGAAAACACGAAATGAAGCTCTTGCGATGAGCTTTAAGTACATATTTCATATTGTATACTCTGTTTCTTGTTGTTTCATCAGCCTTTTGTTACATCATAGTATTGGTTTGGTCACTCTTCAAGTTCTCTTAATAGAAATTTATATTTGTGATTGTGTGTATTGGACGGTTGGATTGAAGCTCAATTATCCGTAGTATATAAGAATATGTGGTTGGGATTATGCCACGTAGGATGGACATACTTGCCACGTGTCATATCTGTTCTATCAAGTACTGTACCAACCAACCCGCTTCCGAAGTGAAACAGAGAGTACAGAGAGACGCGTCGTCTTCCACGATGCTCTCAACGATGACGGCGGTTTCTCGGCCGGTTTTCAAATTGAAACGGCCGTTCAAAGTGACGGCGGAGAAATTCCCGACGTTCTTGCCGAGTGATGTTGAGAGAATCAAAGACAAGTTTGCTTTGAAGCTCGCCACCAGAATCGAGAGGCTTCCCGTATCTGTAAGTGACACGTTTACAACTATAATATAAATCTTTTCAAATCGGAAGTATGATCCTTTTATTATGATTGAGAATTTTGAGCTTCTCACATTTTCTTAGCTGCAAGTGAGTTGATTGACTTGTTAAGTTAATTGAAATCACATAGGTAAGCTTCACTGAGAAAAGTATTATGAGCAGTTGCGTGACACCGCTGACGCGGATCGAGACAACAAGTCCTGTTGTGCTTCTACACGGATTTGATAGGTACTATTTCCTTTGATCTCAACTCAGATTATGTGGTATCTTTTAAGTTTTTTAAAAAACTCTTGTAAACAGTTCTTGTTTAGAGTGGAGATACACTTATCCATTGCTTGAAGAGGCTGGTTTAGAAACATGGGCATTTGATATCCTTGGTTGGGGTTTTTCTGATTTAGGTTCACTTCCTTTCCCTTCTTCTCTCATGCGCCGAAATTTTCAACGTTTCCGCACTTACTCAGTTTCCATGCTTCTCTTTTCAGGGAAACTTCCACCGTGTGATGTAACGTCTAAAAGAGAGCATTTTTACAAGGTTTGTAGTCATTTCCTTTTACTTATGTGGTTTTCATGTTAGTTGAGGGGAATTGATTTTGCTCTTCTTGTATGGATGGATACATAGTTCTGGAAGACTCATATTAAAAGGCCTGTGGTTTTGGTTGGGCCGAGCCTCGGTGCTGCTGTCGCAATTGACATTGCAGTCAACCATCCAGAAGCGGTACTTGTAGAATCCTTAAGGAGTTTTCCATTATTTCTCATAAAGAAGTTTATTAGTAAACATGTTCAGAAGATATTGACTATGAGAAGAAATCTTTGAATATTCATTCAGGTTGAGTCCTTGGTTTTAATGGACGCAAGCGTTTACGCTGAAGGTACTGGAGACTTGGCAACTTTACCCAAAGCAGCAGCTTATGCTGGTGTAAGTTCTCATCAACTTTTATACATAATAGTCCCTGATTGTGCTGGAAGTGATCCTCTGAGTAAAACTCCTCACAATTCTGTTAACTTTATGGTTTTTTAGGTATATCTACTGAAGAGTATTCCATTGCGGTTATACGTGAACTTCATTTGTTTCAATGGTATCTCATTGGAAACTAGTTGGGACTGGACAAAGGTAAAGAAGCCTTACTAAGCGAGTTCTTATTGGTATAACAAGAAACTAGCTCTCAGTCTGTTTTTTCTTTTTTTTTGTCTCAATCTAGATTGGTCGCTTGCATTGTTTATATCCTTGGTGGGAAGATGCAACTGTTAGTTTTATGACGAGCGGAGGATACAACGTAACTTCTTTGATAAAAAAGGTACTTTCTTTTAAATCATTTCTTGTTCATTCAGATTTTGGAAAAGATGAAATCAAGAAGAGAAACCATGCTTTGATATTTCTATGTTTGCTCTTTCTTTTCTACTCTTTATCTTCTGTTGCAGGCTACTGAAAAGATTCTGTTCTGCAGGTTTCACAGAAGACACTGATACTATGGGGAGAGGATGACCAAATCATTAGCAACAAGCTCGCTTGGGTTAGAATTTTGTAATCTCTATATAACTATATTTAAATTGGTCTCACTAGTTCTAAATCATTTCTTCTTCAATACAGAGACTTCACGGAGAATTACCGAACGCGCGAGTGGCACAAATATCAGACTGTGGACACCTTCCCCACGTCGAAAAACCGGCTACTGTGGCTAAACTGATCACAGAGTTTGTTAGAGAGACTTGTTGCAGGGAAGTGGTTGAAACTATATCTTAGAGCCTTGGG
Source organism: Camelina sativa (assembly GCF_030686135.1). NCBI lineage: Eukaryota > Viridiplantae > Streptophyta > Magnoliopsida > Brassicales > Brassicaceae > Camelina > Camelina sativa. The sequence continues at coordinate 5,681,788 of NC_141882.1, forward strand.
GGCGTTGGGAATTATTGAAGGTGTGTTTCTTACCAAAATCTAACTACTCAAATTGTATAGTTGATACTTCACTTCTTTCATTGTTGGTTGGTCTTTTTTTGAATAAATAAAATTAATCCCCCACACTTGTTGTACTCTATGATTGATCAAAATAAATTATTGCTGATATCATTTAAAAAAAAACACACAAGAAACGAGTTGGTAAGGTTGTTGTTGAGAGGTCTTCATCATAAACTCATCACTTCCCAAATCGTTTGTTTCCATTCTCATCACTAAGATTTAATGTTCTGTTTTTTCTTTCTTTACTCAAGATTCGATTAGAGCAACCTCTTTACATAATAAACGAAAGCCCAACAAACGCCTAAGCTTCATGTTCCCACCCATAATAGAATCAGAAGTGGATGTCTTTGCCTCTCTACACGTGTCCAAATCCCAACCGTACATCAGAACCCCATAGAAACGCTAGTAATGATGAGAAACAGAGTCTAAAAACAGAGGAGATGACCAAACTTGAAGCACCACTGCCTGAGTTGCCTGGGTTGAAGACTCCTGTTGGACCAAACACCGGAGGAGTTCCCGGGAACGGAGTTCCTGGAAATGGATTCCCGTATTTGGAGTTGTTCCGTTGGACGGAGTTGTTCCGTTGGACGGAGTTGTTCCAGTTGGTGGTGTAGTTGATGGAGGTGATCTTGTAGAGGAGCTGTTATAAAATAGTGAACAAAAAGTAAACTTCACGTTTTAATGTGAATGAGACAGCTTTAGGTTAAATGGAAGTGATCATACAAACCTAGGGCTTAAAGGAAAGATGCAACCAGTACCCAAATCTGCACAAAAAGAACGTCATTAATTTTAAGATCACAACTTTTTCATCCAAAGACTTAAAAACTTTTATGGGTGGTTGACTTTACTGGAAGGTGGGTTTGGATTGGTAGTGGCAGTGCCGGAGAAATTGCAGCTTCCAGGGACTTGAGCTGCGTTTTGGAAATAGCTATTAACAGCCCAATCACAGTGGCTTTTGATGGTGTTAGGTTGATAACAAGGAGCCTTGTCATGGATTGGATTACAATCTGCTAAGGTTCCACATGCATAGTCTATTGCTGTTTGAAGCTCTTTCTCTCCTATGCCATCTTTGCAGAGACAGTAAATTGCACCTAGAAAGATAGAGATATATATATTTTAGCTTTAGATTGAATTCTTTTAAAATATACTATAGAGCCTATTTAAATATGATGATAATAACTGTTCTTGAAAAGATCATTCCTTTACAGAAAGTTTGATTAAGGAAATAAGAAAATAAGAGTTAAATCATAAACAGAGAAGAAGAAGAAAGCTTTACTTGAAGATTTGGTGAAGGCCAAAAGAAGCAAGAGACCCAGAAACACGTTCATGATGATTAGTCCTAAGATCGCTGTTTAGGAGAACCACAAAAGAAACTTTGACCTTTAGACCAAGAACTAAAGATGATGGCTTTAGAGAGAGAGAGAGAGCTGTACAGAAGTTTAGGAGTATTGGAAAATGAAAGGTGGTTTAATAAAAGATTGGAAGAAACAAAACAAAACAAAAAAAACATTGTATAAAACCTTGTAAGTTAGTGTTTTGGTTCCAATATTCCAACGACGATTTCTTTTGTATTGACTTGTACACTGAAATAAAATAAACCTTTTTCAAAAAAGAAATACATTATTATAATAGGTTGATTTTTATAACGTACAAAAGAAAAAAAAAAGAAAGAGTTGAAAAAATTGACAAGTATCGACGAACATAATGCATTTACGTATAGAAGATATGCGTGCGGGGTCCTCTCTGTTTGTTGTTGCCAGCATAATGCATCTTTGGTAAATTATGTATTTAACGCATTTTTAGTTTAGCATTTTTTGACATGAGTCACGTTTTATGTGCAAAATAAAACTGCTTTGAAATTTACATATTGATGAGTCAAAATATTCTGATGAAACGTTTCTAAATTCAATAATATAATCCTATTATTCTGATGGGTATGTACTTCTCTTGTTGTGTGTGTGTGTGTGTGACACGACCGAAACGGTAATAGTTTTGGGTTTGAACACCAATTTTCGTTTGTTTAATGGTTTGAACTTTGAACTCAATTTAAGAATGGTTTTGACTAGTTAATGTATACGTAAAGCTTAATTTAATTAATGCATTATTTTTATGTATACCACCATTACACTTATTCATCAACCCCATTCACCATATTCATATATGAGCCGGCTTAGAGACTCAGAGCCATGTAATGTAATATGGTACGGTTTGAAACTAGAATATAGATTGTACAGTTTCACATTAAGCAAATGGGGATGTAGCTCAAATGGTAGAGCGCTCGCTTTGCATGCGAGAGGCACGGGGTTCGATCCCCCGCATCTCCAATTCTTTTTATCTTCTTTTAATTTATTTAAACATTCTATTACCATTACCATACTGGTACTAGTACTACACATCGCTGAAAACTATATTTTATGAACTGATGTTCTATCAACTTTTTTCTCTGTAGAACAATTGGTTTTGTAGCAGACTGCAGTAGATGAATTATGAATATATACGAGAGATATCCTTTGGAAACAATTACAAAACGCAGAAAATAAAACTGAAAACAAATAATGTGCGATAATGGATGAATGAAAGAAATTATATATAACAGAGCTGCAAATTTGTTTGCAAAACAGAAGAAGAAAATATGTAAAGAATGTTGTAATATGATGATGATCAAATCTTATCTTCCCCATTAGTAGAAAATCTCAGTCTCCATTTTGATCTACTTGATTTCTCCCCAGGGTTTGCAATGTATCATCATTTGGATCTTCGATGCAAAGTGAGACTCTGATTACATAGAAAATCTCAGTGTTCTTGAAGTTTCCAAAACTTGGAAATTTGTAGAAAAGAAGAGGGAGAGAGAGAGAGAGCGATCACCTATTGAAAAAAATACTGTACTTAGTGTCGCCGTCGGATGGTGCAGAGAAAGCAAAAGTTTTGACATCTTGCCTTGTTTTGAGTTACTTTTTCAGGAAAGGTTTTTGACAAACGAGGAGCCGTTGGTCACTTCCGTCTTGAAGGTCGATGACCCGTGCTTCCCAACGTACACGAGCAGCAAGTGTACGTGCCATCTCTATCACTCCAAGCTTATCGCTTAGCACAACCCATCCCTATCAATCAGTCAGCAAAGGCTAAGTTTCTCTCAGCTTATGATTTCCTAGTTAAGATCATATGAGAAATGGTGGGAAGTGTAGAAAAGAACCTCAGGGCGGAGAATCCGATCCATCTCCAAGAACAAGTCCATTAGGCTGCACCGTTCTGAGCTAAGATGTGTGAGAAGTTCATTGGCATGCAGCATGTCATATGTTCGAGGATAAGTAGGGAATGGTTCACACCTGAGCAGCATTAAAATGTCCAAGAAACAAATGTTATAAGCCAAAAGGAGGATATAAGCAATGAAAAACATGCTCTGAGTCTTATAGAGAGACCTAAGGCAGATAAATGTGATTAACCTAAGTCTTTTATGGAATATGTAAGTCTAAGAAAACAGACACTCACCAGTCATGTAGAACGCCGGGAAAACCTCGATCAAGTATAATAGGAAGAGTATTACGTGCTTTGACTGGGACAACATTCATCACCCAAACTGATTTCCCTTGTTTCAGTAAGGCGTGATTCAGATTCCCATAACGAGCATTCATGTCCATGGCATTGCGTATCATGTAAAAAGGTGGGACAGGATCTTCATCACCAGGTCTTTTGGGGTGGTCTGAGAATATCAAAGGTGTAAGCAAGGACCAATAGTTTTTTAGGGCTGATCTCCATACTTGTATATCCTCATCGAATTCTTCAGGTTTAATACCTGTTGAAAGAAATTTAATTCGGAGAAGAACATTAATCGCAAGAAAAGTATGAGCAATGAAAACTGAAAATGACTCGCAAAAATAAATAGTTACCATTTGCTGTAGACCTATTCTGAATAGGAATCCATCGTTTACTCTTGGTTCCACTTATACATGGAACAAGGGGTTGGTAATACGGAACACTATCATCATCTTTGCAAAGAGGTATAGAAGCTTCCGAGCTAAACAGCAAGCAGGAAAAAAGAAAGAACGACATCAGTGTGTGACTGTGAGTGACAAACCAAGCTTCAATACTCTGTTCTCATACTCACCGAGATGAATAACAATTTGAATCTGTTGTTTTCTGCCAAAGAAACGTCTCATCTTGCTGACCTGAGAGACTCCAGCAGATTTTCTTAGATAACTCATCCACTCGTGTGGAGATACTTGTTTTCTTAGTATCAGGAGAATTTCCATGTGCTTTGCTTGTAGGAGATGTTAAAACAAAATAACCCCCGGGCTTGAGAACACGATCCACTTCCAAGAGTAGCATTGCATCTGCTTAAGGGCAGATAATTGAAAGCATAACTCTGTAAGTTCCATTTCAAAGACCCAAATTCACATATGTTAACCAAAATAAGTGAAAGACTATGAACCATACTAGATAAATACCTTTTCTATCCCAAGTAATCCCACATTGAGCACAGTGGACCATGTCAAATGATAAAGGTGGATATGGAAGCTGTTTCGAAAATAAATTTCCAATCATTGCAGGAAGGCCTCTCTCTAGAGCTAACTGGACTTGGCTTCCAGTTGCCTCATACTCTGCTATACATATAGGCATCACGTTCAAAGACACTAGATGTGCACCAAAGCTACCAAATCCGCAACCAATGTCTAACACAGTCCGTATCTGCAAGAAAAGGAAGATAACTTATAGGAGTTTCTGTTGAAAACAGAACTAACGATCAAATGTTAAGACAAACTAGAGAAAGAAGATAAAACGTCTTACACCAGCTTGTCGAAACTCGGTATCGCTTCCTAATCCAATCATCTCAGCAATTTGAAAAGCATAATCTTTGACCCCATCAAAGAGCAAGCCATCTTCCGAGTGAAACGTAATTTGATTCTCTTCAAGCAACATTAGCCTAATGACAAGTATATTAAAAAAGATTAAGATGGTACAACACTAGCTGCTGAAACTGCATAACAAAGCTATGGTGATCACAAATAGTACCTTTTAGTCATAGTTCCTGATGAAAGAAACTGGTCTTTAGTAATCTTGACGTTCCCAGTCCATATAATATCTCTACCAACAGGCCATCTAAGTGGTATCTTATAATCCTTGGGAGGACGAACTAGACATCTTTCCTCTTCTCTTGCAAACCCACAATTCCGATCAGCAAGTACATTCTCTGTTACGTTATAACAAGGAACATAGTTTTCTCTTTCTTTACCACATAAAGGAAACTCTTTTAACCGATTGACCCCTAAGGAGAAAAACCTTAGATCTAGATAATCAATAGCTGCTTGTTCCTTAATCCTCCCATAGTTACTATAAACGTTGTGTGGCGGCACTCGCGTAGTCGAGGTCGTAGAAGAAGAATCATCAGAGTTTGGTACTAAAATGGTAATGAGAGCAATGACACCAAGGATCAAGAATAGTAAACCGCTGATCCGTGGTCTAAGACCAAAAACTGAGGCAAGCTTCATGGTCAGCTTTTATTGACACTATACAACCACCAATACCACTTTAAGTCCCTAAAAAAGATTTCTTAAATCCAACTAACACCATATAACCTAATCAAGCCATAAAAGATTCAACATTTGATTGATTCATGTAGACCAAACCACAAAAAGAAGAAAAAATCCAAATCAGGAAAGAGCATCAGTCACAGGACTGTATGCCAAATTCAGAACCAATACATAACAACAAGTATTGGTTAAATCCCAGATGTAGCCCAATTACGGAAACGAAACAACCTGCAACCAAATTTTCTCAGATCAAATTTTGTTTCTAAAAAAGGAAGATAGATAAAGTTTTAACCTTTTTACAAGAATTTTTAGATAAAGCTTTATTGTTTCTCGACGTATAGTTTTCTAGATCATAAACGAAATGAGTCAGGCAGGAACAAACAAACAACGAACCTCGTAATTTCTAATAATGAGATCTCGACGACGACAAACAAATCAAATAAGCCTGAACCAACGAATCGACGACGAGAAGAAAAAATAAACAGAAGGGTTTGGAGAAGCAGAGTAAGTGTAAATGAGGGTTGAAAAAAGAGAAAACTTTAAAGAATTGGACCAAAACGATGGCGAAAACGAAGTAACCAGTCAGAGAGTGATGTGATATGATTAGAGAAGAGAGGACTGTTAAGCTTTTTCTTGCTCTGCGTCTGTCTGTACTTTACTCCGTTTATGAATTTTTTATATATTAATAATTAAATAAGTTTGCATTATTAAAGGCTTTATGGATTTTTTACCAACGAGAATGTCGACAAAAAAGAAAGCCTTTACATATTTAACATTTTTTTTTGATTTTGCATTACTTTGCTTTAAGCCTGACTGAAATATTATGAGCGTATGAGGATTGAGGAACTTGTATTTATGTTATGAGCTGTTAAACAAATAATGTGGAGGAAAGAAAACAGAGAAAAAAACATCTTTTGAACAGCTATTATTACACAAGGAGACAAAATACAAAAAGAAGACATGGGGGACAAAGATTTCTCCAAATAACATGTTAATAACAGACCAAGGTTTTAATATTTTTTAAGCCATAAACTAATGAATCGCAAGTTTGAAGTTACAATATACATGGAGATAAAAAAAAAAAAAAAAAAAAAAAGAGCGAGAAATGATTGCTAACTTAGGTGGTGGATTTGGCTTTGCGCTTGTAGTAGTGGAGGAATCGCATCTTTGAACTTGATCGGAGCTGCTTAGTTATACTTGAGTTACTAACATCATCAGGCTAGCTTGGACAACTTTTCCAAGTTATAAATATATTAAAGTATATGTATAGTTCATACTGTATCATATTAATCAATTGGGGATGTAGCTCAAATGGTAGAGCGCTCGCTTTGCATGCGAGAGGCACGGGGTTCGATCCCCCGCATCTCCAAATTTTGACGTTGCTTAATTTTTTTTGGTTTGTGGGGTAAGAGATAAAAACAACTAGAGAACAAGGAGGCAGAGATGAAAAAAGCAGCTGACAATAGGAAGCAAAGCCTAGTCTCTCTTTTCGTATATGCCACACTCCATGTGAGGTGAGGCCAATGTGTACGACAATCTCGCAAGAAAGAAACATGGAAGCAACCTTTCATCTGTATGATGATGAGGAAGCAAGCTAAGTACTCTTGTTCCAGAAAAAAAATTCATCCAGGCCACCAAGGGACCATATCCATATAAGTAACGATCATATATGTTTGCAGTGTTATAACACATCAATTTAGCCCCAAAATTTCATTGAAGAACTACAAGGATGGAAACTTGACTTGAGTTAAGAAAATACAGAACCAAATTGTAAAAATGTTTTTTTTACCCACAAATTCCAAGCGTTTAATTAACCTCCAAACTCTCTGTTCAAGTAATCCACAAAACGTCTCTTTGCACTGTCTGCATCAGTTGGTAATGGTGGCCCGCTTAAACTCGATTGACCCATCAATTTAACAAACGTTCTCCGAAGCCTCCTTAGCTCCGGTAGTCCAATAGGTCTGCAGATTTCGATTGGAGGTAGTTCACTGCCAAGAGTAACTCTGCTTATAGCCCCACCAAGTGACTGTTGTTCCACAATCGCGTTGATGATTTCTTGTGTCGCTCTGTCCAACTCGTAAAGAGAATTCGCTTCTGAGAATCTAGCAGCCTGAGTGGCGATACTTGGTTGGAGAATCCTCACATCTTGCGTTCTGGAGTCAACAGTCTTGGTTAGATAAGTCACAGCCTCTGAAATCACAGGAGAGGATTTGTCTATTCCTTCTCGAGCAGGGTACAGCTCAAACAGAGGTGAATCCCACCGGTTTCTTCTCTCAGGTTTCTCGAATCTTCTCACCAGATCTTCGAATATACCATCGCCATATGAAGCCTCACCTCTATCACTACGTTCTTTATTCCATTGCCTGCAATGAGCTTCATCCACATCACAGTAAACAACACAATACCTAATCCCAGCAGCACGCGCGATACACCAGAGCTCGTATCTGTAACCTTTGATACTGTTTAACGAATCCACAATAACAATATCGCCTCTCGAAACTGATCTATCAACATCTGACCTGAGCTTTCCTCTCAGATTCTTCTCCGCAGGCATGTTAGCATAGTTTTGGTTGCGATCTAGATGAAACGAAGCCTCATCAATGATCCTAACACTCTGTTTCGTCTCTGACTCTCCCAGTGTTTCAGCTAAGGTTACTGCAGCTATTGACTTACCACTACAAGGTTGCCCACAAATCACAACTAGCGCCATTGGCTTATATCACACACAACCTAAAAATTGGAGTCAATATAAAACTTTAGATCCAATCATCCAAAACTGTGCAACGACCCAGATTCACATATAACGGATTCAATCCTCTAGAACAAGTTAAAGCATCAAACTTTATACATATATACTCCCAAAATTAACAATTCCGACGAAAAAATCAAGATAAATCAAAACATTACCAGAGCAAAATCGGGAGTGTTGTTCGACAGGTTGAAGAAAGCAAAGAGTGATGATGATGCTAATGGTCGCGTGAGAATCTAATTTGGGAATTTAGGGTTTATAAGATTATAACCGGTTTAATTCGTTTGGTTCGGTTTGTTAATTATGTGCCGACGTTACCGGTTAAGAAGATAGATACGAGCCGGATTTGCCAACACAAGTTGCGAGGCACGTTGATGGTATACGGCGAGGATAATTTGGTAACTTCAAATTTTCTGTAAAGATTTAAATAAAGTACAGCTCATTCGAGGTTGTCTCGGTATCCGAATTAAAATCCGGGTTTCAAAATCGGGTCTTTCCCCCAATCGAAAAAAAGCACGAATTTTTAACCCTAGCCGCGTCCTAAAATTCCCCCAAATTTTTTTTTTTTTTCCTTACAAAATTTTCTTCGATTTCTTTTTTCAGATCCCTTCCTTAATCCAGATCGATCTTCAAATCAATTGTAATTTTCTTATTCCTCTCGATTTCCTCCTTCAATCGATGTCTGTTTTGTTATCATCGCATCGTTTTGGTCAAATCTAGGGTTTGAGTCAGATCCAGATCTTGAAACAACAGATCTGATTAATCTTTGGTCTTTGATGTTGATTTCATTAAATAGGTTTACCGGATCTGTTGTTAATTCGGGTTTTCCCCAATTTTTATTGTCCGATTTGGGGATCTCGTAGATCTCGATGTTTTAGGGTTCGTCAGATATGTCTATTAACCGAGGGCTTTTTGTCTGTTTTCTTGATAATTAACCGATTCTTTGATTTACGATTCTTAATTTGATGATTTAATCCGTGAATTGAAATCTAGGGTTAGGGTTTTTTTTCAAATTTGGGGATTTTTTTAATTTACCCAAATTAAATTGGGGTTAATTTTTTTTTATTTTTTTATTATACTCTAATTAAATTATTTTACTGGTGAAATAGTCTTCTTGTTGTCACTTGTCAGTGTGAGTCTGTGGTTCTCATAGATAACCTTCACGCCAAGTAACTAAATGGCTTTGGTTCTTATTTTACAGTCTCAAAAATATGGGTTTCAAGCGCACTTTTGATGCTGAGGATGTCCAAGAGCTCAACGTTAAGCATGCAAGACAGATTAGTTATTGCAATAAGCTGACCAAGCTAGATGAAGGAGTTCCATCTCAGTCTACCCTTTCTCATGAATCTCCTGAGTCAGATATACCTTGGAGACCAGTTTGCTCGGAAGATGTTTATTGTTCTCCGATGTCTCCTAGAAAACAAGTTCCTGTCGGGCCGGATTACCAGGCGGTTATTCCTGAATGTGTCAAGGAAGAGGCAAGTCATCAGTCAGGTCAGGCTGTGACGGGGAAGTGCGTAATTCCAATGCCTGACTGTGAAACCGAGATTTGCAAAATTGGTAAAGGAAGAAAGGAATGCATTTGCCTGGATAAAGGTTCCACCAGATGTGTGCAGCAGCATATCATGGAAAACAGGGAAGACTTGTTTGAAACTATTGGATACGACAGATGCCTGGATTTAGGTCTTTGTGAAATGGGGGAGGAAGTAGCCGGCAAACTAACTGAAGATGAGGAAGATCTATTTCACGAGGTTGTTTACTCCAACCCGGTGTCACTGGACAGGGATTTCTGGAAACACCTTAAGTCTGCGTTTCCTTCGAGAACCATGAAGGAAATTGTGAGTTATTATTTCAATGTCTTTATCCTGCGAAGACGAGCTATCCAGAATCGTTCCAAAAGCCTGGATGCTGATAGTGATGATGACGAGTGGGAAGTAGAGTATGACAACACCTTTTATGGTGCTGAAACTCCATCAGATGATAAAGCCGAAAAAAGCCTCTCAAGAGACGAAGAAGAAGAAGAGGAAGAGGTTAATGTTAATGCAGATTCGAACATGTCCTTTGAATACCAGTCCAATGTTATCTACTCTCGATGTCCAGTTAGAAACAGAGAAGAATCCAACATTGGGAATTACTGGCGCCACTGCAATGATCTTGTGGATAATTCATATTCATTTGATCCTTGTGATTCGATACTACCAGATCATTGCTGGACTAAGAACATTGATCTGCTTCCAACTTCAAACATCATTGATGAGATCTTTGGTCAAGACCCGTGGGATGATTTTTCGAGAGGGAAGTAAATGAAGAACGATCTCAGTTCTCCATTATTACTCTGCTCTTAAGTTCTGAATCTTGTTTATGTAAATGCATTATTTAAAAAAAAAACTCAAGTTGGAAGTTTCAGGGAGTCTTGTATAGTTTATGGCCCTTGAAGCTCTGTGTTTTTGATGCTTTAGGTTATTTTATTACCTTTGTTAATCAGAATTAGATTTTGTTGTAAGAAGAAGAAAAAATCTTCAAACTGTTTAATGAACTAACTTTTTGTTCATATTCTTAATTCAAATCTCACTTCCTATACCTACGATTTCAGTAATCAGCTTCTCCAGTACTTGACATTTACTCTATTTTCTTGAACTTGAACTAACAGTACTAGACATAAACCTCGTCTCTGAAACAGAGTGTTTGGTTATTACTAACGGTCCCAAAATAGGAAGCAGCAGAAGACTGTGACGTGAAGGTGGATCCTTCTCTGACGCGTCTCCCTTCATCTCTAAATCCCTTCAACAGTAAACAAACAGAGAGAGAATCAAAAACAATTCTTTTGATCCATTCTTGAATTACATATCTCTATCACAGGTGACATGTTTCTATTTTTGGATAGCCATTTTTCTTAATCAGAATTTTTTTCAGAGATTTCACAGGTAATCCATCAGATTCTATCTCTTCCTGATTCGAAACTTTCCAATATTTTTAACATTTTCATATCAAGTTCTTGAGAATCTTTCGTCAATCATCATCATCGTTATTTCCTTGTTGAATAGATGTTTGGATTTTTCAAATCTCCGGGAAACAATAAGCTTCCCAATGAATCATCAGGAGGAACAATCACTGCAGGAAGAAGGACTTCTTCAGAACCAATCCTTATAACACCTGATTTCGACGATGACGACAAATACAAGAATGGTTTCCGTGATTCTGGTGGTCTGCAGAGCCAAACCACAGAGGAGTTAGAGAACTATGCGGTTTATAAAGCCGAAGAAACAACCAAAGGTGTTAACAATTGTCTTAAAATCGCTGAAGATATAAGATCAGATGCTACAAGAACTCTCGAAATGTTGCATGACCAAGGTGAACAGATCAACAGGACTCATGCTATGGCTGTTGATATGGATAAAGATCTTAGCCGGGTAAAGATTTTCGTATCCTTCTTACGTTCTTTGAAATTATAGGTTCTGTTTTTTATGGGTGCTGATGAAAATGTTTGTTAAATTAGGGAGAGAAACTTTTGAACAACTTAGGAGGAATGTTTTCAAAGCCATGGAAACCAAAGAAGACTAAAACTATCTCAGGACCTATGATCACACCAGGTTTTAATCCTTCTAACAGAATCTATACCTAGTTACATAATGTATGCAATCTCAATCTCTAGTGTTTTTTTAACGTTTCCGAGCTCTTGATTCTTGATTGGATAAAATTATGTGTTTGATGATCATGTTGTTACCTCATTAATAACTCATATCATCTCTATAGTTATTGTTTTCACACTTTAGGACTCATGATTCTTGATCATAAGATGATCATCTTTGTTTGCAGTTTGAAGATTAGGAAAAAAACTCGATCCTTAACTTGTGAATAACTCGTATCATCTTGATTCTTGATTCTTGATTGGATTATATCATGTATATGGTGGTCATGTTAAATATAGTTATTGAACCTTTAGATAAACCGTCGAAGAAGGGTGAGAATCATAAGGAAGAGCGAGAGAAACTCGGTTTGGGTGGGAAAGGACGATCGAGCAGCCAACCACCTGCACTAGACCAACCAACAAACGCGTTGCAGAAAGTTGAGGTGTGTGTTCTGTTTTATAAGTTTTGCAGATCTCTTCAATCTTTTAAATGAAGGAAAGTTGTTAAAAACATATGTTTAATGCAGCTAGAGAAGGCAAAACAAGATGATGGACTTTCAGATTTAAGTGACATTTTGGGTGATCTTAAGAGCATGGCTGTTGATATGGGATCTGAGATCGACAAGTCAGATAACACAAATTACATATACTCATACATTTTTATGCTTGTGTTTAATATACTTATTATTGTTTTTGGTGCAAAAATTGCAGGCAAAACAAAGCTCTTGATCATCTCGGCGACGATGTTGATGAGCTTAACTCTCGTGTTAAAGGAGCTAATCAACGAGCACGTCATTTGCTTTCCAAATAAGCAACCCACCTTCCACAAATATTGCTGTTCTTATATGTATATTATTACGTATCTTCTCTTTTTTTACTTCCACATTTGAGATTTTCTTCTTTGTTCATTCTTTGCTACATAATTTGTCAATATTAACAACACATTTGATTCAATTGTTTCTATTAATTTTACAGACAATATTATATCGAAGTGTTTATACCTATTACAAACTGAATCGATCCAATCTAAAACAAAACATTAAACTATCAAACTGAGAATAAAACCCCACCAAATTAATCCATACTTTACAAGTTGGTTTCAGTTTGTTTCAAATATGCTTCAACCAGAAACCTTAAAACTAAAACCGAACAGAAGCCTGGTTTAGTTGATTAGACTCTGCAGTTCCAAAAGTGTTGTATTTCTATAGTATAACTCAAACAGTACATTAATGTAATTACAGCAAAATCCCTTCAGTCTGTAACATCGTAGTGATACTCACAAACTCTTACAAATAATAAGCACAAGAAGACACTATCTAACAACAATCAGTATTATTTGTAGTGTACAAAAACTTATCTTCTCTTCCCAACACCGTGGTAAAAAAGAGATCCTATACAAATCATGCCCCCTAAATAGACTCAGTTCAATATTATGTCTCTTCGTTCTTGACTGGGATCCAACGGTTACCAGACGACGATTTCTTTCCACGGGTGAAAAACCCGATAATGAACCCTAACACCACACCCGCAACCATCAAGCCTGCTCCTTTGACATACCACAAGGTATTAGATTCGGATTTTCTAATCAGCGTAGCAGAAGCGGAAACGGTTTTAAGACTTGGGATTTTAGTACTCTCTTTACTCCCACTGATTACTTCCCCAGAAGCTAACATCTCAACAGTATCATGAACTTCACCATCATGGTTACCCACAAATGAGACAGTGAGCTTTTCTTTGTTTGCAACTAAACGAGTGTATCCAAACTCACCCGTACGATACATTGATTGTTCAGGCTGAGGGAATATAGGAACATCTGGATGGTTTGGTCTCGGCTGCCAAATTGGTTGCCAATCTTGACCAGCCATACCGATCACAAGATGAACCGGGCTTCCTGGCCACTGTTTGCCGCAAGTGTTGTTGCTTATCGGACAAAACCTTTCGTATCTATGAACATGTCCCCATAGAGCAAGTGTGACATTGTTGTCCACAAAGAGCGGTTCCAAATGCTCAACCATCTTTTGTCTAATCATAGTATCTCTAACCTCATTGCTCGTAGTGTACATCGGTCTATGTCCTTGCACAACAACAAACGGCGTTTTCTGCCTGTTCACAGTCTCTAGATCTCGCTTTATGAATTCATACTGACTGCCTCCTTTAACAAAATTCGTCTCTGTGGAGATATAGAGGAAATGAACCGATCCCATATCATAAGAATAATATAGATTCCTCGTCGGAGGAGCTTTCATTCCCGTGGGTTCTGAAGAATTCCCAGGCATGTTGAACTTCAAACTATACGGCACACCACATTCACCACCACCATCAGTTCCATAAGTCGTAGCTGCCCAATCAGGTTTCCAAGGCTGAGTAGGGAAATCATACTCATGATTACCAATGCAAACATGGTAAGGAACTTTGGAGGCAATAGGCTCAATCTGAGCAAAGAACTCATCCCATACCCACGAGTAACCACGAGCGTAACTTATATCTCCAATGTGTGAAATAAGAGCTGGCTTTTCACCAAGAGCTTCAATATCACGGAGGATCCACTTCACCGTAGCTATACTCTCATCTTGTGTTCGGATAAATGTAGTGTAAGGCGTAGCACAACCCATATCTCCAAACATGAAAGCTACTGTTTCTTCTGAGTATGCATCTCTAGCAATAAAACTACGGATCTCACTCCATCCCTTAGATTCACTCCCAACCTAATTCATAGAATCCATTAGTCAATCCTGTAATCTAAACATATATCTTTCAGAAGCTTTAGATTGGGATATGTGAATAATACCTGATAATAGTACCTAACGCCATTGTTCAAATTCTTCATAACGGTATCGTAAATCCAACCAGGATCTCTCCACCCGATGGTTGAATTCGCCGGCGAATCACACATGTGCTCTCTCTCGTACCTCATCCCACGAGCCGCAGCGGAATTGCCTAACAAGTCCTTCTCTTCTCCGTATCTAACGAAACGTTCCTCTCCATCTCCAGCTACAAACATGACACGCATCGTGTTAACCTTATCCGTGAACGACAAATGAATCTGCTCCGGCTTGCCAACGCCGCCGGATCCGAAGCTCAGCTGCTCCGATTCAGCTAAAAGATGTTTAGTTCCCGGTAAAGGATTCTGATCATGATCCTGGTGTTTCATATCGATCTCTGATTCGCTCCATCTGAAGATCCGAAACGTGTAGTTCGATCGGAGATTTGTCAAAGGAAGAGAGATCGAACCGAATCCAGATTTCCAAGTGGACGATTCGTTGAGGAACTTGTAACCGATGAAGTGATCGCTAGGAGACTCCGGCGGCGAATAGAGGCCTAACCAATCGAGATCTGACGGAGAATCGACGCCGGACCATTGGATCACGACGGTATCGCCAGATCGATTCAAAGCTTTCGGGGAAATAGAAACTGTAGCTTTGGCATTAGCAGAGGAAGCGAAGACGGAGATGAAAAGGAGGAGGAGGAGGAAGAAGAAGGAGAAATTGACGATCATGGCGACGGAGGAATGCAAGAATAGTTGTTGCCGGAGCAGAGCGCCGGAGATGAAAGTTATATAAACAGTGATTAGTACAAGAATAGTTGTTACCTGTGATTTGTGGTGGTTAGCTCTTTGAAAAACCAATGGATGATGATCTTTGACCTGTCACCTTCTTAAAGATGGGTCTATCTAAAGCCCAATAAAATGGGCCTTACTAGGCCTATATAAAGAAATTAATTAAAATAATACTGGGGAGTTTGAACCGTTTTAATTCGTGACGGGATTAGTTTAGTTTCCACTGAGCTTTTGTTTGCTTTCCATGGCGATGATATAATAAATCCTTCTTCTTTCTCCCACACCATTTCACTTGCCCACTAAACAAAATTGATTCTTTTTACCCTTCTTATACCCACGAAGGATTCATGATTTCGTAAGCTCTACAGATCTTCTGAAGATGGCTCTGCATTTGAGTTTGTCTCTGATCCTCCGGATTTACGCTATTTTGTTGCTACTGATCAATGTCTCCTTCGCTAAAACACTTAAACGAGACGGTAAACTCTTTCGATTTCGATATTTTAGCTTGTTTCCAATTTATACTGTTCCAAAGTTGTGATCTTTCGTCGGATTTGTTTTTTTTTTGGGGGGCAGTGAAAGCGTTGAATGAGATAAAGAGGTTAGTTGGGTGGAGAGTGGTGTACTCTTGGGTTGGAGATGATCCTTGTGGAGATAAACATTTGCCTCCTTGGTCTGGAGTCACTTGTTCCACTGTTGGCAATTACCGTGTCGTCGTCAAGCTGTAATCTTTGACTCTCACAATCTCTGAAAGTTTGAGGCTTTTGTTATGTTAGTTGTTATCGCTTAAAATTGGTTTGTGATGTTTTTGCAGAGAAGTGTTTTCAGTGTCGATAGTTGGGAAATTCCCAACGGCTGTAACGAGGCTCCTCGATCTCACTGTTCTGTAAGACTATCCTCATTAGTGTGATCCTTAGTTGTTTCTTAAGGTAATTTTTAATAATAAAAAGGGAAGAAGAAACTTTGTTAAAAGAAAAGGAAAATTTTGTTGATTATTGGTAGAACCAAGTTAAAGTGTTTCTTAGTAATAAATATAATAAAATAATAATTAATAACTTAAAATATTCAAAATTATTTTATATATCATAGAAACATATTTTAATAATAAAAACATAAAATAACATACAACATTTAAAATTAAAACATAAAATGTTTTTAAAAAATGTCGTCTGCTTCACCGGAACCAAATCGACGACGAATCCATTAAGAATCAGATGTGGGAATCAATTGGAAGAAAAGAAAGAAGTAACAAGACGATTTTGTGGAGAAAGAGATAGAAGAGAAAACTCGAAAATGAAATAGAAAGGCCAAAAAAAAATTTACCCCATTAATCTCATTTCACCTTTCAACCCATTGATATTGCGCCACCTATCCTTAAGAAACGTTTCTTGTGATCCTAAAATAAGAAACGTTTCTTACAGTTCTTACATTTTGTTTCATTAATAATTAATTTCTCTAACTAAGAAATTTTCTAAGAAACAACTAAGAACCACCAATGAGGATAGTCTAAGTTTCACTGACTTATCTTGTTAGTTCTGATGTTAGGGGTATTGATTGTTTTAAGGAATTGGATTTATAAATTTTGGCAGGGATCTGCACAACAACAAATTGACAGGACCTGTTCCTTCAGAAATTGGGCGCCTTAAGCATCTTAAGACACTGTGATGTTCTTCACATTATCTCAACATAATATATGTTAAGGGGTTGAGTTTTGGCTGCTTGCTTTGTTTTGATCTTGTTTTTGTGTAATGTGTACTGTGAGCAGGAATTTGAGGTGGAATAAACTTCAACATGCTCTGCCTCCTGAAATTGGTGGATTGAAGAGTCTTACGTATCTGTGAGTAATCCTAGCTTATGTCAGGGATGATTGAAGGGATTTTGTTTGAGATCTGTCACATGCTCTCGCTATTGCAGGTACCTGAGCTTTAACAACTTCAAAGGAGACATCCCCAAAGAGCTTGCAAATCTCCATGAGCTCCAAGACCTACATCTTCAGGAGAATCATTTTACTGGGCGGATCCCGGCGGAGTTGGGAACATTACAAAAACTTCGCCACTTGTAATCTTGACATTCAATGCTCTTTCCTGTATATCAACCAACAGAGTTCAGATATACTTAGTATCTTTGTCATGTTCTGCATGTCCGTAGGGATGTTGGTAGCAATCAATTAGTGGGGAGTATAAGCGATCTTTTACGCATACAAGGATGCTTTCCCGTTCTTAGAAACCTGTAAGTGAGTTTGAGAGTTAGCCATCAGATATAATATTGTTCCTGAGTTAACTTTTGGTTGTAGGTTTCTAAACAATAATTACTTCACTGGTGAACTCCCAAACAAGCTTGCAAATCTAACAAACCTGGAGATGTTGTGAGTACTTTATCACATCTTTTGATTTATGAACACCACTTACATATTTTATCTCTCCCTATCTTATCCTTTTGAGTTCAGGTACTTGTCTTTCAACAAACTGACTGGAGCAATACCTTCTGCACTAGCCAATATACCAAGGCTAACTAACTTGTAGGCCTCTCTCCTCAACTAAATACGTAATTAAAAATTGATCTGAAGGACCCATGTGCTTTCTTACATCCATAGAGCATGTTGTGATTTAACTTTCAGGCACTTGGACCACAATCTATTTAGTGGGAGTATCCCTGAAGCCTTCTACAAGCATCCGAATCTAAAAGATATGTATGTAAATAACCTCTCTTTGATCTCTTTGTAAAGGACAATTATATAACATCCATGTTATAATTTAATTCTTGGTGGATGTATGTGGCAGGTCCATAGAAGGGAACGCATTCAAAACAGACGCGAAGGCGATTGGTACACATAAAGTCCTCAAACTTTCTGACACAGACATCCTTGTTTAGTGCATATTACAACCGTGTTTCATTTCAGATATTAATTTGGCAGTGTAATGATTTAATTTCTATGTTACAGCAATATTTTGTACTTGATGTGTTTTCTGAATCTGAAAGATTCCTTATCCATATATTAAAATTGAATGGAAAGCAATCTAGTTTGTTCTTTTCACTGTCCTTTTGAGAAAGCAAAGAACCATAAAGCTGAAGAGGGAAAAGAAATAAAAAGTGTTCTTAACTTTACCTGCACACCTTTATGATCCAAATATGAAACTTGCATGCAAAGCAATATTCTCAAAAACCCTTCAAAAACCAAAACCCTGAAACACATCTAACCCCAACCTTCTCAAGTCCTCCCACCATATTTTAGTTTGAAAATGGATACCTTGATCAAGCAGACAAGGTAAACCACTAAATCTCCAGATTCATCTTTGCTATTCAACAACACGTACATATAGATATGCATATGTTTATGTAAAATGTTGACATCTTTGTTTCAGGAGGAGACATCCAGCTTCCCAGGAAAAAAATAGAGAGGTTGGTAGCTCCACTAGAGAGAAAAAAGTGCCGGCAAGGAAGTCTGTTTCATTCAAAGAAGGTGCTGCATAATTCTGTTCTGTTGTTCTTGATAGCCTATCAATATTTTGATTAATTTCACATTAGTGCTGTTCATATTCTGTGTTTTGGTAGATAAGAAGAAGCCCTCAAACTGGTTACAGAAGCAGTTCTCGAGGCAAATGAGTGGCCAAAGTTATGACCCGATCGGCGACATGGATCACGCAGCTGCAGTTGCAGCCACTGCTTATGCCATAAGCACTTTTGAAGAAACTTGGCTAGAGAGTTATCATGTAAGGGCCCTAAGAAAAACTTTTTGTTACGGTTAATAAAAGTAACAATATCATGTTATATGAGTTTGTTGTTGTTTGAAATTGTAAAACAAAACAGAATGGCCTTGAACGTGGACCTTCTTTGTCAAGGAGCAGGAGCAGAAGCGAAGATAAGTTTCCTTCAGAGGAACCAAGAAGCTTATCAAGAAGATTCTCAGGTGAGGTTACGGATTATCAAGATTAAAATTTTGCTATTCAACTGAAAATGTTTACTGGATGTTAATGTTTTTGTGTTGACACAGGACAACTTTCGTTTAGAGATTCAGAGACGAAAGATCAAAAACATCCAACGCCAAAGTCACCAGTGAGAAAGTCATCGTCGGTCAAAAAGACATTCTCCATAAACTTGAGAGAAGACCACACCAAACAGAATGAAGATTCAGGTGAAAAACATGATGGACAAAGAAAACCAGTTTCTGAACCGCCACGGATACAACCACCGGTCAGGATACGATCAGAACGTCGTGCTCCACCACCGCCTCCTCCTCCTCCTTTTCTATCACCTCCGCCTCTGCGGCTTCCACCTAGGGAAATGAAAAGGCAGAGTTCTGGGCATGCCAGTCGAAAAGATGATTCTACAGCTGATGCTTGGGAAAAAGCTGAACTAGCTAAGATCAAAGCAAGGTAAGTCTCAGTACACACAAGAAATTATCTATTTGTGTTTTAGTTACACTCACATATGTATTACACAATCAGGTATGAGAAGTTAAACAGAAAGATCGATTTGTGGGAAGCTAAGAAGAGGGACAAAGCTCGAAGGAAGCTGGACATATCTGAGGTTGGCAATATAATGACTTTGTATAATCTAATGTCGTGATCATTATCATATAATTGAATGATAATTTGAGTTTTCTTACACTAACTGGTTTGTACATGAACAGCAGAGCGAACAAGAACAGAAGAGGAAGAGAGGTTTGCAGAGATTTAGAGAAGACACGGAGTACATCGAACAGATAGCTGCTGGAGCCAGAGCTCAGGCGGAGAAAGAGAGACAGAGCAAAGAATTCAAGGTGAAGGAGAAAGCCGGGGTTATCCGTAGTACCGGTGAACTCCCTGGAAAGGCATGCTGTTTCTGACAGTAAAACAGATGGTCCTAGATAACTGTAGCTATATTGTGTGTGTGCGTGAGAGATTTATATGGGTTTCCTTTAAAGAAAGATGATATTGAAAGCCAAATGTATATAACAGAGAGCTCTTGGCAAGCAACAAAGATATTCTTAACACACAACGCTCAGTGTTAATTTGTTGCACAATGTTTTGAAACCAACAAAACCCAATGAAACACTTCCTAACAAGTACTATATATGTCACACTAGTGAAGCTAATCCGGTTTAAGGTACAAACATAGCGTCAAAATTGGGCCATTAAGCGCAAGAAATTGTTTTATAGTACACCTGTATAATGATAAAGGCCCACCTAGTACTGTTTGGTTTTTGTCATTATAAAAGTAACTTGTAAATTACGCAACTCGACAAAATCAAGTGATGGGAGTTATATATCACCACCCATCAAAGCTTCGACCGACAGTTTTTAATGGAAAACGATAATTCCATAAAGATATTTTGTGATATTTTTTTTTGTACTATATTGTAGCATAAAGACCACGTACGAATGGTGTGATCGAGAAGAGAACACCACATTGGTCACTGTATACTAATCACGTAAATGTTCTTTTCAGCCACGACAACACAAACAAACAATAATGATATATCAACTTTAGTTAATTAGTGTACCTCAACGAACAACACTATACTTTTTCAACAGTGAATCACATTATTAATTAAGAGTATTTAGCTCGATAATTCTTTGTACTGTATTATTCATAGTAATTAATTACAGTTTTTTTCTAAATGGTTTTATAATTATCATCTGTTTATTTTCTCCATATAATAAATATTCCGTGATCTCGTTTATTTGTAAAAAGAATATAATTGTATTGGATAAATATCCATTTTTTTCAATCTATAAATAATAGACATATCCATCTCGTAACTCATACATCCAACACACACAAACAAAAGCTTTTTTATATTCAGAGAAGAGAAAGAAAAAAAAATGAATTTCATCTCCGAGCAAGTTAAGAAACACTCAAGCTCGAAACCAGAGGAGCCAGAACACAACAAGCCTGCTGCAGCCGAAGGAACAGAAACAGCCACAAGACCAGCTTCCAACGCCGAGCTCATGGCGAGTGCCAAGGTCGTAGCCGAAGCTGCTCAAGCCGCAGCTCGTAACGAATCAGACAAACTTGACAAAGGTAAAGTCGCCGGAGCCTCCGCTGATATCTTAGACGCTGCCGAGAAATACGGTAAGTTCGATGAAACGACTAGCACTGGTCAGTACCTCGACAAGGCAGAGAAGTATCTCAACGACTACGAGTCGTCACACACCGCCGGTACCGGCGCTGGTGTTCCTCCTCCGACGACGACTCAGGCTGAGCCAGTAAGTCAGACTGAGCCGGCGGCTAAGAAAGACGGTGAAGAGTCTGGTGGTGGGCTTGGAGGTTTTGCCAAGACGGCTCAAGGTTTCATGAAGTGATTTGATCGTTAATTGTTGTCCCACTTTCGTAATAATAATTAAATAACTTTTAAGTATCGTGTTGTGACTTGTGACTAGTTTATGCTGCATCGTTTGTGTTAGTGTGGGGAGTGACGAGTGAGTGTAATAAATTCAGGTGATCATAGTATAGTGTCCATCTGTGTTGTGTTTATGCTTATTCTCCCGTTTCTTTAAATTCTATGTGTTCTAAAAGGTTTTTAATTTTCTATGTTAAACTAGTGTTTCGTAAACAGTTTCTATGTTAAACAGTTTTCCTAAAATCATACAACCTCAAAAGATGGACATTAAGAAACAGAGACACTGATGTATATATCACTCTAGAATCTGTCCATTAATTTCATAAAACAAACGCTTAGAGTTATCAACAATCCTCTCAGCCCCACGCAAAACCTGGTTCGTTCATGTCTAGATCCAGGTACATAATCACTAAAAGGATCCGTTACAACTAAACTCTTGAACATCTCTCTCCCAGGCACAACATGGTTCACCCAAAAATCAACAAGTGTTACTTACACATCTCCTTAAAACGCAGAATCTCTTTCAATCCTAAACAAACTAGTTCCATTAAGTCATTAACAGTCCAACAATACAAATCCAACCAATCTCTTATCCATAATCTCCATCAAGCGTTGCGCTTGATGGAACATACATAGGATAGTACCAAGGAATCTTCTTCCATGGATAAGCCTGTATTTTATCACCGTCGTAAAATGGCGGGACATTTTCACTTCAGCACACCACGTGAACGTCTCCATCTGGTGAAGCTCCTAACCAATCTTCTTTGAAGGCTTCTACGAATTCAGGTAAGAGAAAGTGAGTGCTTACCTGGTATCATCTACTGAGTGCTTCGAACTCTTTGATCTTGGTCCAACACGTAACGTGGCTGCATTGCCTTAAAATGGCTCTATGGGCCTATGGCTCCTCCTATTTTCTCTAACCAAAGTTGAAATCTACGGTTAGGCCAAAACCCAATGGCTTGAGTAATCGATTACTTCTCTGTTTTGTCCCAGTTCTTACGTCAATGTTGCATACATTGTTCCTCTGTAAACGGATCATTCGAGCTCACGATCGTAGATTTGGTGCTACTGCTACTGCTGCTAAATTGGAGTGTGCCAAATCGACAATGCAATGTGTGCAACTGAAGCATTTGTGGCAACATACAAATTTCGAAACTTTCGGATCTAAAACAAAAACATAAACAAAACATCAGAGAGAATTGACCGTGAAATCTTACAAGAGCTACGACTAAACATCGTTGAGAAGTGAGAGCAAACGCAAACGAAAACGAGAGGGACGGGACGATCTCTGTGTTTTTGGAAGTGACTCAGAAAATTTTGGGGGCGTTAATACAAATATCGATCGCTCCAAGGACGAAAACATGTAACATTTATTCAAAAAAAAGAAAACGAAGATTAGCAAAAGGTTAAAAGCTGAGACGCTTTTGATCGGACGGTCCGGAGTTCCAGAGATGACGACGTGTCGTGAGATGAGATATTATTGTCTTTTAAGTATTTTATTAGCAATTACACGAGAATCAGTGTCACATTCCAAAATTACCCTTTTGTTCCGCAACATCGTTGGGCCATATATTAGCAAGTTACCGAAATAGGCCCATTAGATCATATATTTGAACCGAACCGAACCGAATTTGAATTCTGTATATTAACCGAAACGGTACAGTACGGCAAAATGTATCGGTATGGAACTCCATTAAAAAGTGGTTGAACGAATAAAAATATCTTCATGTATTCATCACCAACCTAAAATAAAAATTAAAAAAATTAGTCGATGAAAAATCTCTATCACAAACTGTTCTCTTATATTACGTCTCTCTCTCTCTATACGACAACTCTTTTGAAAAGAATCGTACTCGGTACAGTAATAATAATCTCATAGTCACTTTCCCAAAGTCTCAACATCATTGTCACGTGAAAGGCGCGTGTGATGACGAACGTTGGTTACTTGCAGTTGTTACAGTTGTAGTAGTTGAAGGACATCGTTGTCTTCTAGGCCTTCTTGTCATCTTACCCCAACCTGCAAAGCTTCTATCTTCTAAACTCATTTCAGTCTCACCATTGTTGTTTTGATTGCTCACAACATGTTGTTGATGAACCACTTGAGCAGGAGCTGGAGCTGGAACCGGGATATAGACCGGTTCAGCAGGGATTGTTATGACTCGTCTTGGTCTTCCTCTTGCACCGGTTTTTTTCCTTGTTAAACCGGTTGGAGTCCAGGAGCTTCCCGCTGCTCTCATGAACCCATCAAACATATGAATGTCTTCTGTTACTTCGTGTTTTGAAAGAGACACAAGTCCAGGGAGAATGTCTCTTTGGAAATCTCGTCTATGTTTCCCTTTTCTCGCGTTTCCTCTTCTTGGTCTTTGGCTCGTTACCAGCGTAGTTCCTGTAGTTTCCTCCAATTTGAGGTCTTCAGGAACCAATGGCTTAGGCATATACTCTTCTTCTGATATCTCAGGTAGTTGCAGGGTCATTGACTCAAAGTAATCAATCTCTTCGATAGAACGTGACTGATTGCTCGATAAAGTATCGAGCTTTGTGTCCAGATTCTCTTTGTGAGCATTTACTGTTTCTGCAAACCAGTGAAGGATGATGGTTTCAGAGACTTCTGGCGAAGCAGCAACTTCAAGCTCTCTATCTACGCAAGCTGAAGAGATGGAAACTATTGTTTCTGCTGCTAATTTTTCAAACTCTGGCGGTTTCTCTAGAGTTTTTTCTTCAACTGGGGTTTCCTCTGATGGCTTTTCTCCACAGATATTATCATCTTCTTCTTCATCATCAGACTCCGGAACAGATTCCAAATCTATCATAGGTGCCTTCGAATTCATCTGTCTTGAACTGGTAGGAACAGAACAATGTTCGCCTTCATCATCAGTAACCAACATATTCAAATCAATCTGACACCTATTACTAACCGATGCCTTTGTACCAATCTGTTGTTCCTCTATTTGCTGATCATCATCCCAAAAAGGATCACACGGTTCGTTCATGTCTAGCATCCTAACGTTATGGACTTTACCTTTTCCTGCATTGGATTGATCTTTAAAAGCAGATCCAGGATTTTCCACGTTAGCAGTTAACTTCTCAGTCTCCGGATTACTGGAACAAGAACCAGACTTTAACCTCTCTAGCCACATACTATTCTGAACTTTGTCTCCTGCCTCATCTTTAATATCCAATGGTTTCGAAGTAGAACTCAGAACAACATCATTGCTCTTCAGATTCCCTTTCCCATCAGCCATCTCAGAGTTACAAACAGACTTGGGTTTATTAAGCCATGGTAAAGTACCCAAGCGTTCTTCATCCTTTCTAACTTCAACAACAGAAGTATTTGAAAGTGTCACATTTAAATTCAAATCTCTCACACACTTCATCTCCGAGCTGTAGTCACTTCTTCCACCATTAGGATAATTAAAGTCAGTCCCAGCGAGTTTTGGTTTTGATGAAGAGGAACACTCATTGTAAAACATGTTGTGGTTTAACCGACTGGGATTCCCACAACCCGGGTTAAATCTAGAATTGCTTTCATACTGCAGTCTATCTCCAAGAAACCCTTGTCTCTGAGTATTAGCACTTAGTGTGTCAGACAAGTTTAGAACCGGGTATCTCTGTGCTGAAGCAACTTTATGAGAAAATCCAAAACCAGGATTTTGCCAAGAAGACTGCAAATGGTTCCACGAGACAGCAGAATCTGGAGGATTATACGGATACAAGTGGCGCTGTTGGTGAGAAGTTAAACTTGACTCCACGTGATTTTGATGAGTGATGGCTTCATGACTACTATTGGTATCAGTATCAGCCTCTAGATCAATAAACGTTCTTTCTCTCCAGAACACTGGCTTACTTGGTGGACCAGAATTAGGTACACTCATAACTCTTTGTGAACTGTTCATTAGAACTTGCATATGCTGAGAGGACGAATCAAGAGGCTTGGCCGCTTGAAAAAATGGAGCAGCAGACTTGTGTGTGCCAGTATAATGATCTGCATATGGCAGATTTTACATGAAAACATTGGTAAATAAAAAAAACATGTGTAACCATGGAAGAATCCAACAATGGCATTTACAACATGATGGATCATCTTACCATTTCTTAAGGGCTGATGTGGCCAAACTTTTGGTCTATTGTTCTCATCTGAATGCAGAGAGACAACAGGAACATGGTCCCTTACACTACCCGGGTTCAGAGATTTTCCATAGTCGCGAATATGGCCTTGAAACTCACCATTACGCAAGTCACGGGGATGACCATAAGCAAATTCGTTCGTTTCTTGAGCATCGATTGGTTCATTCAAGTCAGCTAAACCATTGCTTCTACTCGAGCCATATTTAATCCTCAACCCATCTCCGCGAGATTCAGTCTTCACATCTCCATTAGGAAGCTGACTAGAGGTGCTGCAAACCCTGTGATCTTTTAGCTCCACAACTTCGTCATTGTCATCAATGTACTCATCAGCTGGAAGACAAAGGTCGATCATCTTTCTTCTGATTTTCGTCGGTCTAGCCTCCGACATTTCAACATTCTTGGAACTAGCTCCATTTTGCCATGAAACTGGGCCAACAACCACTTGAGAACTGCTTCCTTTCATGGGAGAATGTCCATTATCCTCAACCACAGACATGGATGGCCTATCGTAAACAGAGTTTGCCAAAGGGAAAGTTGGGATTTTCCATTTACGGGCATCGACATTTGTAGCTTGAGATGAGAAAGATGCCTCAATCGGAGCCCATTCGTTATTCAACTGTTTCCTTTTCAGTTCTTCCATCATATCCTTTTGTATGCTGTACACCCGGTGAAGTTCCAAAACCTGGTTAAAAAGGATCAAAATTTCACAAAAATAAGCTGAAAATACCAGAGAACGGAGAAAGATCAGAGAGAAAAATCTTCAAGTAAGTAAACCTGTGTCTTAAAAACAGCTTCGTGTTCGAGCATTGTCCTTCTCACAACATCCTTGTCATAGCCAAATGAAGTAGTCTGGGAAGGGAAGCCATTGTAGCATTGATCATTAGCAGCAGCAGCAGCAGAGGTTTTACTGTCACTGTAGAACAATGGCCATCTACAACCGTTAGACTCTTTGTTGAGATCTCCCATAGAGTGATGATATCCACCAAATAAGCTTTCACAGTGCACCTTTGTTCCCATTCCTGCTCACACAAAACAAAAACAAACAAAAAAAATACAAAACCTCAGTCTCCGCCAGAGATAAGCAAATCTGAAATTAAAAGAAACTGAAATTGCCTCACAAAACAAGGACTTTAAAAGCTCCATGAGGCTCTAATGTAACTATCTATCTAAATCACCAGAAACCCAGTAGCTTGAAAAATCCATCATCCAAAAGTCAAACAGTAAAACACAAAGCAATTTGTAAAGTGATAGCAAAAGGGTTTTTGAGTTGTAAACGCCGACGAGTCAAAATAGGATCTTGAGCAATCAACTTGAAATCTAAAGTTAGATAACAAAGGAGAATCTGAAACATATTAGGACAAAGGAGGATTGTACCAAATTGAGAAGAAAGAATACTACTTTATTATAATCTAGTGAAATTGGGAAATCTCCAAACTCCAAAATCATAAGACAAAACCCAATTAATAGAGATTATAAAAATGGGATTTTTATGGTTTTAATTACCTCAAACCCACATCCTCTTATCGCCGAGCTCGTCTTCGATACTTTCTCAGAAGAAATTAAAAATTAAATTTTTATAAAAAATTTAAAAAAAAAAAAAAAAAAATCTAAGAATCAGAAAGGCAAAAAAGAAAGAACAAATAGTCGAATCTCTCTAGTAGAGAAATGGGAGGGATGGTGGTGGGTATAATAAGAGTTATAGCGTAAAACACCATTAATGGAAAAAATTAGATCGTCATCTTTTTCGATCTACTGGGCCACTCTTCTCTCTCTCTCTTTAATCAAACATAAAAATTCTGCTGCTTGTATTGTGAGGGAAGGGAGGAGGAGGATGATAAAGAAGGTTTGTGAGAGAGAGAGTTTGTTTATATTATTATAGAAGAAGAAGAGAAAGAAAGATCCGAAAATGAGAAGAGAGGAAACGAGGGCCGAGAGGGGGGGGGGGGGGGGGATTTGGCTTTTGTACAGTGTGTCTTCTCTTCCCTTTTTATTCTCTGTTTTTTCTTCTCCTTTTTTTTTATTTTTATTTTTCTTTACTCACTTCGATTTTATGGGAATGTAATAATAATAAAAAATATTAACATTTTAACACATATTATTATAGAAAAAAAAATCAGGATTTTTCCAATATATCAGAATATGATTTGTTATTTTTTTGGCCTCCTGAAACTGTTTCTTTATTTTGTTTTTTAAGTGATAAATTGGATTTTTTCTATATAGGAATTTAGGATATTTCCATTTATTAAATCGGTTTTAGGTAAAATATCTTATATTTAAATTAAATGTTTAAATAAAATTTTCTTGCCAAAAAAAAAAGTTGATTGAGTAATGAGCAGTAGAAGTAAAATTATTGGTGAAATCTAAAATGGGGGTATCTTCTAGGTTCTCTTCATCTTCTTTTCAATCCTTTCTTTAAGAGAAAAATAATATATAATATTATACATATAAGTATTTAATTTTGTATTGTAATAATTTAATATGGTTATATCGACTTTAATCGGTCATTGGTGTATCCTACAACTTAAATTGTGAAACGTGTTAACATAATTTAATTAATTAATTTTTAAAATTTTTAAATTGTGTATATTGAATCTCCTAGAAGGTTTCAAAAGTATTTGAAAAAATATATAAATTAATGATATAATGTCAAATGTTGTTATTTACAGCGACTAATACTCTGTATATACTATATAGTAATAGAAGAAAAAAATGAAAATTGAAAAGGAACATGTCGTCACTCGTCAAGGATATATATGGTAAATCCTTTGCCCATTGATTACGCTTTCTTTATTTAACACATTTTTTTTTATGTTTTTAGGCCTAAATTTATTTTTGTATATATTTTTTGGTTTTTGATAATTAGGCCTCTCTCAAGTCCTTTTTTAAAATACTAGTATAAATTTAAAAATAAAACAGTAGTTAATAAATTATTGACAGCAAACAAAATGTAGGTCCCACCTAAAAATCCTTTCTATAGGCTCTTAAGAATTCTACAAATTTTTGGATTGATGACTAAAGTTGTCAAGTACGCTTTCAAAAATAATAATAATATGGAATAACGAGTTATCCCATAACCTTCTGGTTAGTTATAGCTTAGATGTTTAAAGTCTACTTGTATATGAAAAAAAAAATGAATGTTGTTAATAGGATTGAATTTCCAAAGATGTTTTTGGTATCAAATCTGGTGAGAGCAAGGGTCCAGCTCACATATGTTTATATATTTATTAACAACTGTGAAGAAATGACCCCTAAAGGAGTAACAAAATAATTATAACTTTTTTACTATGGATGTGACCAAAAACTCTTTATAAATTTTTATATGCACAAAGTTCGAAAGCCTTCTAAATTTTCATTTATTAAAGCTTAAAATTCTGTATAAAAATATCTTTGTTGAAATTATTTTGGTATCTTAGACGTGAATTTTTTTTTGGTAATTAGTTATTTAAAAAGTAAAAATAAAACAAACAAAACCTACGGTCTTCGCCTGTTGTGTGGCATGGCATCATTATGTTTTGTCTCTTATGTCACAAACCCACATGGTTAGTTCCGTATTGGTATATTTTTTTAGGTAACATCGGAAAATTTATGACATTGTCTCATTTTTTTACTTTTTAAATCCAAGAATACATAGTAGTTAGACAAAAATAAAATCAGGAATAAACTATAATATATATATATATGGTAGATCTACATATGTGAACTATTTTCACAAACAAAATCAAATATTATACAGTATCTATCTTTCTCTCCTCAAAACTTACCAACGTTATTTATTTTCATTATTTTAAAAAAACTGAATTTCAAATACATATCAGTAAAGAAAGAAAAAAAAAACGATCGAAGCGCTAAACAATTAGATCGAAGGGCATGTAATCCTTATTATAATTAATAAACAAGTATCAATAGTTGTTAAAAATGCTTTTATTTGGGTTCAAGATAAGTTGGGATATAGACCTTAAAAGTGGTCCAAAGTATACTTTCGGAAATGTCACTCTCATCAGAAAACTAAAAAAAAAAAGAATCAAAGATTTTATAAAACTTAAGTATTAGTCAAGGGTCCTATCATAGTTCTTATGGTGTGTCCCACCAAATTGATTTCATTGCGAATCCAAATAGTATTAATAATTTTATTAAATGTTAAATATATATACACACATGCAATGCAACTATACTAAATATATATATATGCAACGATCAATTTTCATCAGTTTTTCTACCAAACAAAATTATACTTCAGACTCATAATAAAACACGTATTTTGATCCAAACAATATAGATCTAAGTTTTTTAAGTATATCAATGATGGTTTTTTAAGTATATCAATGATGGTTTTTTAAAAAACTATAGAATTATGAGATAATTATGTTATTATGAGATAATTATGTTATGTGGCAGGCTCATAATATTTTATCATATCGGAAATATATTTATCACTTAACAATATTAAAAACAAAGGAAACTGAAATTGAGAAGAAAAAAAAAGTAAACTATTTTGCCACTCGTCTCCCACTAGCTCTCCTTTTACCCCGAAAGAAAAAGAATAACTATGTATTTTTAAAATATTCTCTCGTCTTTAACGCGTACGTCAATCTATTATTAATCTATACATACGGAGTAGTATTATTTTTATTAAATGCAAAAAATAAAAATAAAAAATAAAAAAATCTCTCATGAGTTGTTACATAAAGATAGTCCCTTTCCAAAAGTTTTTTTACATAAATTTTTGAAAAAGCATCAAAGAACGTAGACAAACCACACTTGTCCACACAAAAAAGCAATGAATTAAACACTTAATTTATCTCGTTTTGTAGCCTGCAAAAGTAGATTCCAATAAAATCTATAGCTAATCCAGATCTGTTTTAGTTCGTTTTTTTTTTTGTCTGAAACACCGAGCATACATACTTTAAGAGAAAACCAAAACCGAATTAATCAGAATGGATTGTGCATTTGATACAAATGTTATTGGCGAAATTTAAGATTTATGGGTATATATTGATTCCAACTACATACAAATCAAAACATTACTCTAATGATGGATAAAAAAATTGTCAAAGTTATTGGTATTAATAAACGAAATTTACAAGTAAAATAAACCATCTAACCAATTCATAACGGTATAATAATTATCATTAGAAAAAAAAAACCCAAGATATAAATCATTTTACTACGATTGTAATCATGATCAACCTGTGTGAGTATCTTAAATGGTATAAATATCTTGCACCTTTCGTATTAATTTCTTTTATTTTGTTTTGATTTCAAAAACTTTATGAAACCAGCTTACTACAGTCTGTATAAATCCGTATGAACCCCAACGAGGAAGTCCCCGGGGACTAAATCGGTCATAACCCAATTCAAAATGCAGTATGTATTATTGATTAGGTATATGATTGATTTATATAACTATTGACTGTTTGTCCATAAAATACTAAGCATAGAACTATATCCATATGGATATATTATATGATTTTTTAGTGTTTCTTCAATCTAGTATATTTTTTTTGCTTTTTGTTCTTTTCCCCTTGAATAAGATTGATGATAAGCCCATTTCCAAATATAGAATTTGGGCCTAAATCACTACAAAAAAAAAGTAATAATACTCCATTGTAGTAGCTTTCAGATAAGGGCATAACTAAGATACTGATGGTGTGTAAGTCGTCGTCTGTCAAGTGTGACTACGTTACATTTGTAATGCTTTATTTTTTTTTTCCCTTGTCATGAAAAAAAAATCTAACAAGCAGATAAGATGAAATATGACCATTTGAAAAAATTAGATAAAACTACTTACTAGTTACTAAACAGTTTTTAGTTATTAATTTAGTTGTAGTTCTAGTTTATTACATCGTTTTCACCGGCTTGTGCGTGTACGGATGCTACTATTATTATACTTGGAATATGAAAAGGGCCAATCACCGAATTTTGTCGACAAAGACAAAGAGAAAAAAGGGAAGAGAGAAGAAGAAGATGCTCTCCTATTTCTCTAAGGGCAGTTTTGGTGAATTAATAAATTTAAATGGCAGATGATGTAATTAAAGAGTGAGTAGTGGTTTGTTTTGTCTTAAAAATATTGTAAGTTTGAAACGGGAAAGAGAGAAACAAATATTTTCTTTTTGTCTCCAGAAGCAGAAGTATTTATTAGTTTCCGTTTCTACCCTTCTACTTATAATTTTCATATGAGAAACAAAAAACACAACAAATGTATGTTAATTAGTGACAATACTATTGGTAAACCCAAGTAAAATGGTTTTGATAAATAATTTTCGTATAATCCTGGTTTAGTAACCATGTTTTATATTTTTAATCGTTAATAATTTAATTAATTTGTCAGCTTCGAAAAATATTTGTCGTGCTCAGAAATATAGTACAAAATCTCTTTAGGTTGTCCTTTTAATAGCCTCTGACCTATGATTGCTCTTTCCCTGGATCCTATTTTAAAAAGTGCATGTATCATTCTGTACTGTATTTTACAAAATACCTGTATTTTTCGTATTTATCAGAAAAAAACAAATGAATCAAAATTAGTTGTAAGTGTTTTATGATATGTCTCGATAAATTAACTAACAGGCATAATATGTTTCAATATGTGTGAACAATTGTTATATAATGTGATTGGAAGTGAACGTATATACAAATAGTTATGTACTAGTATCTATGGTTTTTTTTTATAGAACATATATATTTGCTCCAACCATATTCTAAAGGCGAGGTACGTAGTAGGTGAAAGGCTATGCAAAGTTCCTTTTCGACAATTTTTTATTTTTAATTTTTTTTTGTACGTTTTTAAAAAATTTTAGTTCTGGAGACGTTTTTTTTTCTTTTTTTTCCCTAAAGACGTTTCTAGATACCGTATAGAAACGATTACACTAGAGTAAAGTAGTAACTACTACTAGACTACAATTACAACACGTAGGTAACTTTTCCAGTACACAGCTTTATTTCACAAGTTTTTCCATCAATATCAACTAATAATACACGTTTCAGAATCATCAAACAAATGCTTTTCAAGAAAGCTTTTGATGATTAATTGATCATATAATTAAACCGTCAGAATCTAGTCTTCATTCCCTTGTCAGCAAATTCATCAAAATATAATCCTAATTTTAATATTACCATTATCTCTTTCTCTTTTTTTTTGTTAAGAAGTTATTAATCTATCGTCATTAAATTATAGTACTAAGTATTACTTTAACACTTGATGCTATATATCAATGTTTAAATCTGCGTTCGATCTAATTAACTAACTAAGAGACCCTACAAATATGGGAATCCGCAAGAATCAAAAGGGGGCCATCAAAGTCTCCATCACCAATCACCTGTGATCGCTCGCACACTTAACTATACGATCTTTGTAGGCATTAACGGCGCGTGTCATCTTGATCCCATCACGAGATATACCTTTCACGCTCATAGACCCCGCTCACCTCAGCACCTGTCCTGGTCGTCGACAATATTAAGAAAAGCTGAGAAACCAACACATCATGACATCATGACATCATGACATCATGTCACTGATTCATAAGCTGACTGTCTCTGATATTCAGGCCCATTGGGCCTTATTCCACAAATTATATTATCCAGCAACAAGCTGATTGACATTTCTAACGTGCGTTTAATTGTGATATAGGCCCTGTTCGAAAGCATGTCGCAGCGACAGCAGCTGGCGACTGATTTTTTTTTTTCTTTTTCTTTTTTTTACATGATAGTTTTGTAATTATGAGTATTTTAGGGATTATAACTATAATTTAGAAATCCATTGCTTTCACTTGAAAAAAAAAAACTGTATTACAGCAATAACATGTATTTATTTTAATACTACTGTTTTTTTTGTTCTAACTAGAAAAAACAGCTATCATGGTATGTATGATTAGGCAGGCTTTATATTCGACAGCCCATTAAGATACGAAATGGGCCTTAAAAAACGGAAAGTGAGTTGTCATTTTCTGATACGTACAACGTGGAGTAGCTTGTGGCCTTGTCCGGGGATGTCCCAGCCTCTCTCGCTCCAGATTCACCGTACAATAACAAGACCGACGCTTTTTGTAAAAGTGAAAACCTAAATCGATCTATTTGGTATAGTTTTTTGTTTTGCTTTGACTAAGAAGAGATTCATATTGTTTGTTTGTTTGTTATATCAAAAGGATTAAGAATAATAAGTTAGATTCAGTCACGTAACCTGGTGTTGGCGTGGTGGAATTAGTAGTACTCATCTTCATCTCTTAAAATGTAAAAACTATCAATTCTTTTTTTTTTCATTCATTTACCATAGCATTCTCAGAAAGTTTTAAAATATGTAAAAAATGCTTAAGTTTTTAAAGTATTGTAAAGTTTACAATGATTGATCTATTAAAAATATACATGATCTCTTTAAATGATATATTTGTTTTTTTTTAATGATACATTTGTTTATATAGAAAAATAGAGATAAAATAATACATATAATAGGACCAAAAATTCAACCTTTAAATTAAATGTACAAAACGACAGAAAAAAATATCAATTGATGTGAAACATGATTACTTTTCCAAAATTTTCTACTGCTCTCCTTAGAAATGGGATTTTATACATGTGGAGATGTGTTTCATTTCATTCATAATTAACTCAAATAAATAAATATTAACTAGTTCAAGAAGTCTGAACATTATATTATTACTGAAATAAACCAAATTGAGTAGTAGTATTGTTTTTTTCACAAACGAAAAACAAAAAAGAGCAGAGAGAGAAAAAGAGAAAGAGCTTTGTTTACATTACATTACAAAACATATCTGCAGCGTGGACTTTCTACTGCAAACCCAAAAAGTGTTGATTTAATCTCTTTTTATGTTTTCCAGATCCGTTTTAAGACTCAAAAAGAAGCAGAACAAAGGACAACTACAAAACTCGTAAATCTCCATTAAAAGAGATATACTATTTTATTAAAAAAGAAAACAAAACGGCAAAAAAAAAGTGAAGCGAAACACGACACGGATTCACACAGATGTATACAAAAAGGATTTTAGATTTGAGAAACTAAAAAGTTTTATTTTTTCTTCTTTGTTTTTGATAATTGAGTTGTTGGGTTTCTTTTTGTTTCCTTTTTTTCCTTTTTTCCGTTTGTTAATTTTGGAGATCGATGTCGGAAAAGGAAGAAGAGGTTCCGTCGACATCAAAGTCCACCGGAGCTCCCTCGCGACCTACTTTATCTCTTCCTCCACGTCCTTTTAGTGAGATGTTCTTTAACGGTGGCGTTGGATTTAGTCCTGGTCCGATGACTCTCGTCTCTAATATGTTCTCTGATTCCGATGAGTTTAGGTCTTTCTCTCAGCTCCTTGCTGGAGCCATGGCTTCTCCTGCCACTGCTGCTGCTGCTGCCGCTGCTGCGACGGGTGCTAGTGATTACCACCAGAGAATTGGTGGTGATGGGAATGATAATAATAACAATAGCTCGAGTGGTGGTGATGTTGACCCGAGATTCAAACAGAACAGACCCACCGGTTTGATGATTTCTCAATCTCAATCGCCGTCGATGTTCTCCGTACCTCCTGGTTTAAGTCCGGCGATGCGGCTCGATTCACCTAGCTTTTTGGGTCTTTTCTCTCCCGTTCAGGTTTTTTAGATTCATCTCTCTGACAAATTTTTTTTAATTTTGTTTGGTTTTTGGTTGAAAGTTTAAAAAATCTATTTATGGAAACTGTGAGTTTGTTGTGTCTTTTCTTTGTTGAGCTGTTTTCTTGTTTTTTTTTTTTTTTTTTGTTTTGTTGGCTAATGGCTGCTGTGGTTAAAAAAAATAACACGTTTTTGTTAGCAAATATAGGTTTATTCCAACAAATTATAGATTTTGTAACCATTTTGCTGGAATCATTCATTCTTTTTGGTCAAAATTTGGAGATTATGAGATTAGAATTGATTTAGGGATTATTAGAGGTTTGGTTGGGATTTCTCCTAAAGGAAGGAACTTTGCAACTCAGCTGTATTGAATTAGGAGGTTTTAGAGAAGAAGTACAAAAGGAGGAGCTTGTTGATCAAGATTTGGGCTTGCTCAAGGTTTCTGTATATATCCTCAGGAAGATTTCTTGGTTCTTATGACCTCATATGTTTGATTATGGAACATAGTCCAAATGTTCCTTTAGACAAGTCTTTGTTCTTTGATAGGGTTATCTAGTTTTTGACTTGGGGGTAACTAGCGGGATTCGTTTCTCTGGCTCTTCTTTTTCTTGACTCTGAATCTGTCTTAATTGCTCGGTTCTTGATCTAACCCGAATGTAACAATGTGCAGGGATCATATGGAATGACACATCAGCAAGCTCTAGCTCAAGTCACTGCTCAAGCAGTTCAAGCCAATGCCAATATGCAGCCACAAACCGAGTACCCTCATTCCTCTCAAGTTCAATCATTTTCATCTGGTCAAGCTCAGATCCTGACCTCGGCTCCACATTCTTCAGTACCAGCTCAAAGAGAAACCTCAGATGTAACTATCATCGAGCACAGGTCACAACAGCCTCTAAATGTTGACAAACCAGCTGATGATGGCTATAACTGGCGAAAATATGGGCAAAAGCAAGTTAAAGGCAGTGAGTTTCCTCGAAGCTATTACAAGTGCACGAATCAAGGATGTCCTGTCAAGAAGAAGGTTGAGAGATCTCTTGATGGACAAGTAACGGAAATCATCTACAAAGGTCAGCACAATCACGAACCTCCTCAAAACACTAAGCGAGGAAACAAAGATAGCACCGCCAATCTAAATGGGAGTTCCATAAATAACAACTGTGGGAGTTCTGAACTGGCGGCATCACAGTTTCAAACCAATAGCTCCAACAAGACTAAGAGAGATCAACATGAAGCAGCAAGTCAAGCTACCACAACAGAGCACATGTCCGAGGCAAGTGACAGTGAAGAAGTCGGAAATGGAGAAACTGGTGTAAGAGAGAAAGATGAAAATGAGCCTGATACCAAGAGAAGGTAAAGTTACAAGCTCTGTTGATGATTAATTATAATCCATGTTTTCTGTTTTTTTTTTTTTTTGATGGGAGAGATCTTTGAATATGCAGAAGTGTGGAAGTTCGGGTTTCAGAACCAGCTGCTGCTGCTTCACATAGAACCGTGACAGAGCCTAGAATTATTGTCCAAACGACGAGTGAAGTTGATCTTCTAGATGATGGATATAGGTGGCGCAAATATGGACAAAAAGTTGTCAAAGGGAATCCCTATCCGAGGTAATACACTTTGAATGGTGGAATCGGTGATCAATAAAGCTTATGTCTAATAACCTTCTTGTTTAATGTGTTCTGTTTTTGATCCTTAGGAGCTACTACAAGTGCACAACACCAGGATGTGGAGTGAGGAAACATGTAGAGAGAGCAGCAACAGATCCAAAAGCTGTAGTAACAACATATGAAGGAAAACATAACCATGACCTTCCAGCAGCTAAATCAAGCAGCCATGCTGCTGCAGCAGCGGCACAGTTAAGGCCAGATAATCGACATGGCGGTTTGGCTAACTTAAATCAGCAGCAGCCCATTGCCCGTCTAAGGCTGAAAGAAGAGCAGACAACTTGAGAGAAGAAAAGAAATCTCTGACCTATTTCATGATAAAGCTTTCAAAGTTTCACTCATACACACTTTGTCTGAGAAATCTAGCAGTTTGCAGGAAAGAAACAGCTTCAGAAAGGGTTTGTTCTTCTATGTTCTGGTGTAAAACTTAAAAGAAGCTTTTTAGGTTTTCAGATTTCTGTTTTATTAATATGTGAATTCTTTTTGTACATGAGGAAGAAAATTACGGGGGGGGGGGGGGGGGGGGGAATATTTTGTGTTGTATCTTTTTGTGTTATTGTTTCAGTAAAGGATAGGTCTTACATTTTGTGGATGAAATTATAATGTTGTAATATCAAACTGTTTTGTTTTCTTTTATTTATTATTTGTAATTTTGTTACATAATGGCTAATGACACAAGTTTGCTTGCTATAGTTCATTTATCTCATAGTCATTGCTTAAATGAGATTTACAGAGCATTGTTTGTTTCTAAAGGGCTTTTGAACAGTGAGCTGTGAGAGTAAGAAACAATGACGTTTGTACAAATGAATCTTTTCTTTTTCATGTGATTTAATAATTTGCGGAGCAGATATGGTTTCCACAAAAGACATTGATATTTTCTTCTTCTTTTGTCTCTACAATACAAATATATGAAAAGGTTCTCTGTTTCTGCTTTTGTCTCTTTGCTCTCTCCATTGATTTGATTGATTGGTTGATCCTTCTCTCTCTCTGTTATTTTGTAGTGAATCAGATCCGAAAGCCCAATCATTGTTTGTTAGTTAAAAGCGTTGGAATCTGTCCGTGATTAACGAAATCAATCTTGTTCAGCCTGACACAACACAGTACTTGCTCTGGCAGTTCCTCTGGTGATTGAGCCTGTGTCAGAACGAGCAAAAAGTTAACTTGAGGAACACTCCAATAAAGACCTAACCAAACCAAGTGTTTTGGGAGATAATTCAAGTACCTGAATAGTTAAACCCAAATCAAGAATTCCATTCTTGATCCTATCCCTGAAAGATTCGAGTCCTTTCCTTGATATGTAACTGAATCTGTGTATATCCAAATCGATCTCAAAGTAGTTTGGTCCCTGTCCAAATGATCAACACACACATAAAATTAACCACAAAGCTGTAAAAATGAAATCTAAGTTAATATCTAAGAAAGAGCTGTAGTCTAACCCGAAAGAAATCGTGTTGCGGACGAGAAAGAACTGGTCTGTCGTTGTAAGCTGTGATAAGTTTCCTCTCAGTAGAGCTTAGCTGAAGATCCTCAGGGTTTACCAAACCGGTCATGATCTTCAACCTCTCTCTGAATGGAACTGTTGATTCTCTTGTGAATCCTTTGACTTTCTCCACTTCATCATCCATAAATCTCTGCATAACCCCAAATCTTTTTAAAATCTCTCTTAACAAAAACATAACAAGTCCTAGCTAGGCTATATATAGATCCATCACTATCATACCTTGATGGTTTCTTGAAAGTGAGATGAAATTTCTTTGTGATAATTTTCATTCAGTTTGAAGTATAAGACTAAGCTAAGTCCTTCACCATCATAGTCACCAAACATAGAGGTCGGATACATAGGAAGCTGGATATTCACAATCATGTAATTAGGGATATCACAGAACTGTGATGATGCTGGTTTCAAATTAGGGAGCTCAATGTGCTGAGCAATGTGGTTGATCTTCTTAGGACATGCGAAAAGATCAATGCCGATTGGTATGTAAGGACTACAATTTGGTGCAGGACTCTTTTGCTTGTCTCTGCACATGATTTAAACAAATACAATTAAGAGTGAATACAAAACAAATACAATTAAGAGTGAATACAAAAGCTGTTTGGTCTACTTTGCTTGATCTGAAACTTTGAATCCTAACCTGAAGAAGTTCAATCCACGGAGCTTGAAACTCGACGGAGAAAGCTCTGACCAGCTTCCTTGACTGCTTAGTTTCTCTCCCAAAGAACGTTGAATCACAGAACCGGCTTTTGGACGGTACAAGAGCTTCTCAGCTGAAGCTGATACACATTTAGATACAAAATCATTAGAAGAAAGTTAAAAAAGAGGGATCCAAACTTAAGATACTTTGTTTGATCCTTTTATCTTCTTACAGAAATCAGATGCTGTTGATTTGCTATCGATAGATGTCCTTCGCACAGAAACCATAACAACTTTTGATGACTTCTTCCTGTGATCTTGATGATCTTCACAAGTAGTAGTCTTGTAAGTCTCGTGGTGAGATTCATCAGCCACTTGGTTTCTCTTTATGCTAACTTCATTCTTGCTTGAGTATGACTCAGCTTTGTTTCCATCTATTTTCAGGTAACTTTCGTAGAACTCTTCATACTGAATCACTTGTCCCATTGCAGAAGCATTTGCATCTGCAAAAAAAAAAGATCAGTGTTTTCAGACACACACACACAAACCAATGTCTCTAGTTTTATCTAGCTGCGACATTTTTTTACCTTCGAAGACACTACTATTTGAACCATCATCAGAATCAGAATCTATGTAGCTAAAGGAATCATACCAAGCTTCCTCATGTGATATTCCTGGAAATAGAAAAACAAAAAAGACTAATCAAGATTCAAGAAAACACATTTTAGAGAAAAACAGAATCAAGGTTTTGAGAGAATGGTGCATACGGTTGCCATCGATTTGGCTGCAGTTCCATTGAAGCTGAGTGACATGGAAGTTAGCGTTAGACATCTCAGCTCGCTTACACATCATCTTGGCAGCACAATTGTCGAAATCAAGATGAACATATTCGCTCACCGCAAAATCCCTAACACTGGCATTACTCATGCGTTTCATAGGAACATCTGGCATCGAAGCCGAGATTTTGGACCGACATTTGCCAGATCTGCCGCGCTTATGCTTCTTCTGTTGAAGCTTGTTGCTTAGCTTTCTCTGGGAAGAAACGCAACCACCCATATTTTTCTTTGGAGACTACTACTACATTCACCAGCTAAGCTCAAACGAAATCAAAGTCTTTTGTAATGAGCCTGTTGGAAAACAATATCAAGACAACAAAAAAAAAAAAAGATAATAAGAAGACCATTACCAAATATATAAATGATCTTTGTCTGAAATCAAAATAAGATGCCAAAAAAAGATTGAATATTATACCCCTTTTTTTTTAAATCTTTCGGATATATCACTTGTAAGAAGTTATGTTTACATAAGAGAATGCATCAACAACATTCATAACAATGGGATGTTGATTCATGTATCTTCAAGACCTTAAAACAGGAAATAAGACAAAAAAAAAATTCGAATGAGGTTTATATTTTCTTGAATTTGTTGCCTACTTAGTTTAGAAATTTAGAATATATTAAATATAAGCAAAACATCGATAACATCAAACGCAACAAATGCAGCCATTTGAATGAAACGTGAAAGATAAGAAAACAAAAAAAATCTTGAAAAACACAATTAAAGCATTGTTTAAATTGGAGATTAATCCAAAACTCGAATCATTTGTTAACCAAAACGTGAATTACTACAGACCCATTAAAAAAACAAAGATTAATTTGCAAATCAAGAAAACTAACCAGAGGAAGAAGAACAGAGGAAGGGGTCAAAAGAAAAGAGGAAGAAGAGGATCTTTGAAAAAAAAATCCTCTGTTTTCGTCCTTCTTCTTTCTCTGCCTCTCTATTGTCTAAGTTGTTTCTCTGTCCTTTTCGTGTCAATCAAAAATATAAACAAGAAGAGAAAAGGGAGAGAGAGAGGTATTAAGAGAAGATTAAGAACCGTAATAACACACTGTTTTTCTTAAGTAACCCGTTTTCTTCGGATCCTTTTACCAAAGTCTTCTCTTCATGCCCGTTTTAATCTCTCTTTCTTTTGTCTCTCTCTCTCTCTGCTTTTAATTGTTGTTGTCCACTTCAATGATTATTATTACCGGTAACAAAAAAAAAGTAGTAATTTTTTTTTTTTATTGACCCATGAACTTCGCTCGCGCGGGTAAGAAGAAGAAGAAACAGCGTATTAATTACATTACAGAACATATGAGTTTATTTATTTATTTACAGCACGTGTCGCCATTTATGGAAAGATCTTCTTAATTTCTTAACCTCTCTTTAATACCCTGTCTTCTTCCTCATCGATTCCATGTATGTACTACATATCCCATTTTTACAAACCTTTTTTTTTTTTTTGGACAAAATGTACAAACCTTTTTACCCGATCTTTAAGGGAGAAAACACACAATGGCAAAGAAAATGTTAACGATCAGCTGAACGTAAAATTATAGTTCCATATAGATATTAATGAGAAAAATGTCTAAATCGTTGGGACAATGAATTAACATTTTCTTTATAAAAGAAAAATAGTAAAATAAAAGAAGAGATTCGTATGTGAAGTTCTCGAGGATCATATGCTTATTGTATACGGCGGCATCCTAACCTATTATGTGTAAAAATTATGTACTAAAACGTCATTTATAATTTAACCAATGTAGACTATATATTAGTAGTATATGTTTCTATTGCTATCTATTCTAATCGATCGACCTATAATATTACACAAAATTAGCTAGTTAATGCATGTTGCCAATTTGATAGACACACACACGACATCAGTTTTTTCTATCCACCATCATCTTTTTTTTTTTAATCTCCATATAAATTATGAAGGGATTCAGATGATTGTGTGATGCATGGATTCTGTGATCATAGTAGTTAAATGGGATGCGTATAGTTTCCCCTAATTAACATATTCGGTTTAGGTAATCCATGGAAGAAACAAGACATGGTACTTCGACGTGGTTCGTATACAAAGTAGTGGCTAATGTTCAATTACTATGTTGGTATAGTGGTGGAAATGTTTTTGCTATAATATGTCGTTGTACAATACAGTTCGTTATTTATTAGTATTAATCTGTCATTCGTAGTAGATTAATTGATTATTGTACATCAACCAAAGGCTAAAGCCGTCTAGGAGTACAATAAACTACATTAAAAAAACAATATTGAGCTAAAAAAGGTGAATAAAAAAGCCATTTGTTAGTTCGAAGTCCTTTTCGTAGGAGAGTAAATAGTCCACGGAGATATATTCTCATCATTGATTTTTTTTTTTCTTTTTCTCAATAGTTTACAGTATTTTATTTTCATTTTATAATCTTCTGGTTGAAGCTGTTGTATGAAAGAGACTTACCTGATTCTCTATGTTTGTGGAACAAGATTTATTTATTTCACTTAAAAACTGTATAATTCCAACGAAAACTATTTAAAGTCGGTGAGTTGCTCGTTTTTAAATTATGTTTAAGACTGCCAAAACTTAGACTAGTTCCACTTTGATAATATGTTTTCTTTCTCATTTGCTTAATGGTTACATCTATTACATGTCACTTCCGGTTAAACTAGATGGTATTAATTCTTTTGGTTAAAAATGACGTTATTGCAAGGAAAAAGACTCAACAATGGATTCTTGTTTATTAGTATTTTCTTTTTGAAGGAATGGATTCTTGTTTACTTCAACTGTACTATTGACGGCTCATGTTTAATATCGTACGTTGATTTTACTTTATATAACAAAAGAAAGTAATCAGGATTTTTGGACATGATTTTCTGGATTTATTCTATCATTTCCGCACAAAAATAAATTATGTAACTATTATATTGGGAATATTTATAAATTTAAGACTAACTATTTATAATACGCAATAAATAAAAATTACTCAGAAAGAAATTCCGAAAAGAAATATTCATCTATTGCTAACAAAATTCTTGAATATAAATATTATAAAGTCTTTCGATCATTAAAAAAGCGTAGGGATAATATTATATACTAATAAAAAGAAATTTTGTTAGAAGTGATGGCTATATTTTTCTCACCCAAAAGATACAAAATTAGGTAGGTAAGAAAACCTTTGGGTCATTGGGTGCACTTTTTCCAAGCAAACCAGGTCTAGTTTTTATAATGGTAAACATGTACATATATGTATATCTGAAATACTAAAAGATCGGACTAATTCAATTCGACATATATAATGTATATATTATACTACTATACATGAATAATATAACTACTGAAGTCTAT
Organism: Camelina sativa; assembly: GCF_030686135.1. NCBI lineage: Eukaryota > Viridiplantae > Streptophyta > Magnoliopsida > Brassicales > Brassicaceae > Camelina > Camelina sativa. The sequence continues at coordinate 5,725,295 of NC_141882.1, forward strand.
TTAAAAAATAAGTTAATTGCATATATTCAAAATTTTAATTTTCGCTGAGGATGGTCTTTGCCAAAATAGTTTTTAATTAGAAGAGGAAGATGAGATATTAATGGGTGAAGCTTTAAATTCCAATTAAGAGAGCTTGGGCAGCTGTAAGTGTAGTTGGTAGACTTACAAACACCAATCAAGACGTATTTACTTACGTGATGTCACCGTAATTAAATTTTCTTGTTATAACTTTTTCTCATTTATCTAGTTGGAGTCAAAATGTCTACTTAATTTGGAAAATTAAGTAAATTAACAATAAATTTGATGACAACTCCATTTAAACCAAAACTGATTATATATTCATACTAACTTCATTTTCCATTGATTCTATTCTAGTAGAAGAAAACTAAACTAAAATAAGTCTCGATTATTAAATTGATTTATGTATTATTTTGATACTTTTTTTTAATACAGAGTCCGGTACAGTTTAGTAGTTACGTGGATACCAAATAGATCATACAAGTTAAATATAGAATTAAGAAGCAGATACGTTCCAAACATAATACTTGAACGTGTGTAGAGTGTAGACCTAAGGAAACATTGCCAACTGGCAACTCTGTATTATACCATAATCTAGATATCTATAAATCTAGGGGTGTGTATAATGTAACGAATAGTGTATATAGGTTTATTGTTACATTCAGGTATACATCAAAAATTCAAAACATGGATGGATGTGTGGCAAACCTCAAAAGAAAACAAAAACCTCTCACGATGATATGAATTACTATTCACATCTAAATCATGTAAATAATGAATTCGAAAACTTTCTCAATGATATCCATTTTTGGGTATCAAAATTTGCCTCAACATCGTTCCTGTTTTAAAAAAAAGAACGTAGTATTACTGCTCATAATTTAGCAAAATATGATTGTCGAGACAATAATTTCTACTCTGATTTTGTATTATTACTGGAATGGCTTCGGCAAAACATTTGTATTGATTCTTCTTAAAGTGAAATAAAATTCTATTTTGTGAAAACAAAAAAAAAGAATTCGAAAACATTTTTTTTTCTTTTTCCAAAATGATGTCATTGGTTATATTTATTTACGCATAATCACTAATGATAAAAGTACCTAACGCTTTTCGTCCACAACCTATGAATGTAGTTAGCTATTTATTTAGATATTTTTATTATTGCATATGATGATGATGATGATGAATCATAGATTGATAAACATATTATATATAGATTATTAAATGATTGTTCATTTTTCTTTGACACTAATTAAACATGAAAGAGACATGTCCTTCGGGTGCAAGAATACCTAAAACAGAAAGCAAGAAGTCATAAATATCTTATGATTATAAAATGTTTATTGGTGTATACTAATTCCTTACATAGTTTTATGTTGGACAAGTTAGTAGTAATTAGGTTTACTTATTTTTCGATTATAAAACTCTAAAAAGTATTGTCTCCCACTAATCCATAAGGACAAACTGGCAAAAGGCAACCACCTCAACAACATGAAAGAAAACGAATTATTCAACTTTTCTACAGAATTTATATATAATATAATTTATAAAAACTGTATAGTAGTATTACAGTTGTTTGTATCATATACTTTTCTAAATAGAATTTAATACGATTTGATTTTTCCATTTTTTTGAAAATGACAAAAAGTGATATGATTGGACGAAAGAAACAAAACCAAATTATATAGTGAGGTGAGTAAAACAAATATCAAGTCATGCACTAAGGTTCCATCAATTGGGCCCGTATCTTTTAGTATGAGTTTGTCACAGGCCCATTTGTAGTATATTAGGGTCATGAAGTAAAAGCTTTAGATATTTTTGGGGATCTAAAGCACTAAATATCATGAATTACAGACCCTTCTAACTAGAAATATGGGTATTTGGCAAGACAGGGGTGTTTTCGTAAATTCGATCACTTACTTTATTGTTTTTTCTGCTTTCTCTCTTCGCCTTTGCTCCCTTCCCCGAGATTTTCCGATCGTGCTTTCCTTAAAAGCATTTCTGTTACACGTCGTCGGAGCCCGGCGACAGATCTCTGAATCGCTGGAGGAAACAGTAAGTAAATCTACAGATTTCGTTTCTTTAAACTTCTTCTTCGAATACTATTTTTTTCTATCGTTCCTTCGTTGTGGCATTGATGCTCGTAAATCTAAGTCAGAAGTTATCTTATTCAGTTTTTGAACTAGATTGCGTCGAACGAGTTTTCTTCTTCTTGTTGATTCGCATTGCTGTTATTTTTTCTATCTTATGAGATTTAGCGATACCTGTTTCGAGTTCTCTCTCTCGTGTTGACGGGATTTTGCTCATCTGAAGAACCCTGAATAGTTTCGGAAATTTCGTATGGTTTCTTGACACTGTCACTGGTCTGCTGAATTGTCGCTAAGCTTATTCCATTGGAATTAGTGTCTCTTAACTCTATAAGTTGCTGATCTTATAGATGGGTTTAGAGTTATCAGGTTTATTGATATAACAAAGAGGTTACAAACTTTGCTATTTAGGGATTTGTAGGAATTGCTTTTTTTTTGGGGCTCAAAATTGTTGAGATTAGTTTCGTAGCTACTCATAAACTAAATGTGATTTGGAATATCTGCAACATAAGTTACTACTATGGAAGAGGTTACTCTGAAAAATTATCAGCATGGTTCAGATTCAGACCTTTATGTATTTCTTTGCTTGTGGTTTATATGCTTCAATCGAAGTGGCTAGATTCAGATACAGCTTTGTACTTTTTGATTAATCTCGGGAATGTATGATGTGAGAATTTACGAGATTGTCTTTCTTAATAGCTCTCTAAATGAGTTTGTTATCTGTTTAAAATAACACTTTTAATCTAATCTGGTTTTTCTTTTGGCCAGAAATGATCGAGTTTGGCCTCTCTCTGTGAAGGGTATATCCTCTGGCTGTATCCACCTTACATTCTGCCAGGAAGATCGTAAGCATCGAAGTGCCTTGGGCTCTGGCTGAAGAATCAGAACAGATTAAATGGGTCGCCTAAAGTTGCATTCTGGAATTAAGTCCATTGAGGAAGAGCCTGAGGATTTTGAGAGTACTGAGTCAAGCAATACAACCACTTTAGCATGCATGATTGATACGGAAATTGCTGCTGTTTTAGCGGTTATGAGAAGAAATGTAAGATGGGGAGGTCGATACATGTCTGGTGATGATCAACTAGAACACTCGTTGATTCAGTCACTTAAAGCTCTTAGAAAGCAGGTGTTCTCATGGAACCAGCCATGGCATACGATTAGTCCTATGTTGTATCTTCAGCCCTTTCTTGATGTGATACGTTCGGATGAAACTGGAGCACCGATAACCAGTATTGCTTTGTCATCAGTTTACAAGATCTTAAATCTGAATGTAATTGATCAAAATACTGCAAATATTGAAGACGCAATGCACTTGGTAGTTGATTCTGTGACAAGCTGCCGATTTGAGGTGACAGATCCTGCATCAGAAGAGGTTGTACTAATGAAGATCCTGCAGGTTCTTCTGGCATGCATGAAAAATAAAGCATCAGTTATGCTAAGCAATCAGCATGTATGCACTGTCGTCAATACTTGTTTTCGTGTTGTCCACCAAGCAGGAATGAAAGGTGAGTTATTGCAACGTGTAGCTCGCCACACCATGCATGAATTAGTAAGGTGTATCTTCGCCCATCTCCCAGATGTTGACAGAACAGAAAATACACTAGTCAACAGAGCTGGAAGCATCAAGCAAGAGGTATGTTATTGGGGTCCTTGTTATTTCCTTTACAGTTGATTAAAGTCTGTTTGGTGTGCAAGTTTATTGTGGGATATCTTCTTTCAGATTTTATTTTCCTAGTGTGAGTCAAAGAGCACTATTAGAACAAGAAGACTAGCAATTCTGCATATAGTAAATAATTCATTTGTTACGGAACAACTTTCCCAACAGATGCGATTTTATGCATTTTTCTCTTGTTTTCATATATATATCACTTATAGTGGAATGAGTACTAATGGTATATTGTATGGTTGCAGAAAGCTGGAGTAGACAACGATTATGCCATTGTGAGTAAACCAGTCGAGGATGGAAGTGGCAATTCCGAGTATGACACTGAAAATTCTGTGGCAACTTTTGCATCTGGTGCTCAAAGTTTGATGGATGATGGACCAGTTGGGCCTGGAAGCAGAAAGGCGGCTTCTCCATATGATTTGCATATAATGACAGAGCCATACGGAGTTCCAAGTATGGTGGAAATATTTCACTTTTTATGCTCTTTGCTAAATGTGGTTGAACATGTTGGGATGGGCTCCCGATCAAACACCATAGCATTTGACGAAGATGTGCCTCTGTTTGCGTTGAATTTGATAAACTCAGCCATTGAACTTGGTGGATCGTCAATCCGCTATCACCCAAGATTGTTAAGCTTGATTCAAGATGAGTTATTTCGTAACTTGATGCAATTCGGCTTGTCAATGAGCCCCCTTATTCTTTCGATGGTTTGCAGCATTGTGCTCAATTTGTATCAACATCTACGTACCGAACTCAAATTGCAGCTTGAGGCATTCTTTTCCTGTGTGATCCTAAGGCTTGCTCAAGGAAAATATGGTCCCTCGTATCAGCAGCAAGAGGTTGCTATGGAGGCTCTTGTGAACTTCTGTAGGCAGAAGAGTTTTATGGTGGAGATGTATGCCAATCTTGATTGTGATATAACTTGCAGCAACGTCTTTGAAGAGCTGTCCAATCTTCTATCGAAGAGCACATTTCCTGTGAACTGTCCTTTGTCCGCAATGCACATTCTTGCTCTGGATGGTCTAATTGCTGTTATTCAGGGAATGGCTGAGAGGATAAGTAATGGATTAACTGGTTTGGACTTGGGTCCTGTCCATCTTGATGAGTATACACCTTTCTGGATGGTTAAGTGTGACAATTATAGTGATCCAAATCACTGGGTTTCATTTGTACGCAGAAGAAAATATATCAAGAGAAGGTTAATGATTGGAGCAGATCACTTTAACAGGGATCCAAAGAAGGGGTTAGAGTTTCTCCAAGGGACACATCTTTTGCCGGACAAACTTGATCCCCAAAGTGTAGCTTGCTTTTTCAGATATACTGCTGGACTTGATAAGAACCTTGTTGGGGATTTTCTTGGAAACCATGACGAATTCTGTGTTCAGGTACTCAATGAATTTGCTGGGACTTTCGATTTCCAGTACATGAATTTGGATACTGCACTCCGACTCTTCTTGGAAACTTTCAGGTTGCCTGGAGAATCTCAGAAAATACAGAGAGTGCTTGAGGCGTTCTCTGAAAGATACTATATGCAGTCTCCTGAGATTCTGGCTAACAAGGATGCTGCTCTTGTGTTATCATACTCTATTATCATGCTTAACACTGATCAACACAACGTTCAAGTAAAGAAAAAGATGACAGAAGAAGATTTTATTCGCAACAATAGGCATATCAATGGAGGAAATGATCTACCTAGAGAATTTTTGTCTGAACTATATCACTCCATCTGCAACAATGAGATCAGGACTACTCCAGAACAAGGTGCAGGCTTTCCTGAAATGACTCCCAGCCGTTGGATTGATTTGATGCATAAATCTAAGAAAACTGCTCCGTATATTATGGCTGATTCAAGGGCTTATCTTGACCATGATATGTTTGCCATTATGTCTGGTCCAACCATTGCTGCCATATCAGTCGTTTTTGACCATGCGGAACATGAAGACGTTTACCAGACATGCATTGATGGATTCCTGGCTATTGCTAAAATATCTGCCTGTCACCATCTGGAAGATGTGCTTGATGATCTGGTTGTGTCTCTCTGCAAATTCACAACTCTCTTGAATCCATCATCTGTTGATGAACCCGTTCTCGCATTTGGTGATGACGCAAAAGCAAGGATGGCTACTATCACTATTTTTACCATTGCAAACAAATATGGAGATTATATACGTACAGGTTGGAGGAACATCTTGGACTGTATCTTACGGCTACATAAACTTGGACTTCTACCAGCTCGTGTAGCCAGTGATGCAGCTGATGAATCTGAACTATCATCTGAGCAAGGACAAGGAAAGCCTCTCGCGAATTCCCTATCTTCAGCTCATCTACAGTCGATGGGAACTCCGAGGAGATCTTCCGGATTGATGGGAAGGTTTAGTCAGCTTCTCTCACTTGATACAGAAGAGCCAAGATCACAGCCTACTGAGCAACAGCTTGCAGCTCATCAACGAACACTTCAAACAATTCAGAAGTGTCACATTGACAGCATATTTACCGAAAGCAAATTTCTACAAGCTGAATCTTTGTTGCAGCTTGCACGTGCTCTCATTTGGGCTGCAGGTAGGCCACAAAAAGGAACCAGTTCTCCTGAGGACGAGGATACTGCAGTTTTCTGTCTGGAATTGCTTATCGCAATCACTCTTAACAACAGAGACAGGATTGTTCTCCTTTGGCAAGGTGTCTATGAACATATAGCTACAATTGCTCAGTCAACGTTGATGCCATGCAACTTAGTGGATAAAGCTATTTTCGGTCTACTTCGGATCTGCCAGAGACTACTTCCTTATAAAGAAAGCCTAGCTGATGAGCTTTTGAGATCTCTTCAGCTTGTGCTGAAACTGGATGCTCGTGTTGCGGATGCCTATTGCGAGCAAATTGCAGTTGAAGTCAGCCGTCTTGTGAAAGCCAATGCTAATCACATCAGGTCTCAGGCCGGATGGAGAACGATCACATCCTTACTCTCCATCACAGCCCGGCACCCAGAAGCTTCTGAAGCAGGATTTAATGCGGTATCCTTTGTTATGTCTGAAGGAACTCACCTGTATCCAGCCAATTATGTACTGTGTGTTGATGCTGCGAGACAGTTTGCTGAATCACGTGTGGGACAATCCGAACGGTCTATCCGTGCCCTCGATCTAATGGGAGATTCATTAGAATATTTGGCAAAATGGGCTCGCACAGCTAAGGAAAACATGGGAGAAGAAGATTTCGGGAAGATGTCACAAGATATTGGGGAAATGTGGTTTTGGCTTGTCCAAGGACTAAGAAAAGTGTGTTTAGTCCAGAGAGAGGATGTAAGAAACCACGCGTTACAGTTGTTACAAAAGTGTTTAGGGGGAGTAGATGGGATCAACCTAAGTCATAGCATGTGGTCTGAATGCTTTGACAAAGTAATCTTCACGGTATTAGATGACTTACTTGAGTTAGCTGCTGGGTCACAGAAAGACTATCGAAACATGGAAGGCACATTGCTTCTCGCGATCAAACTCCTCTCCAAAGTGTTTCTTCAACAACTCCAAGAGCTATCACAGTTATCTACCTTCTGCAAACTATGGCTCGGTGTCCTAACCCGAATGGAGAAATACATGAAAGTGAAAGTAAGGGGCAAAAAAAGCGACAAGCTCCAGGAGTCGGTGCCAGAGCTACTGAAGAACATATTGCTTGTGATGAAGACCAAAGGCGTGCTTTTGCAAAGAAGTGCACTTGGTGGAGATAGCTTATGGGAACTAACATGGCTTCATGTTAACAACATTGCTCCATCTATGCGACTAGAGGTATTCCCTGATCAAGAATCAACACAGCTTGACGATGATGAAACCGTCTCTAACGGCTTATCTTCTCCTGAAACTGGCACAACTGGTTCGTGACCTTATATATGACTGAAGTGAAAGTGAAAAGCATTTTATGTAACCTCTCTACGTATTTTGTAATATATATGTGTTTCTAATCCAGATATCAGATTAAGCCCCTCCATTAGAATGTTTCCAGTTCCACTCTGTTGAAATATGAAACCTTGGAATGAGGTAGAAGGTTTTAAACAAATGTGGGACCCACCAAAGGAAAAATATCAGCGGCTTCAGCTGCTGCTTCCACGAGTTTTTTACTACTCGTTGAGTCGTTTACGTTACGTCGTGAATTTTCCCAAAACTGAACTTTTCCCGAGAAAATCAAAAACCTAAGCAAAGAGAATCGTTCATTTCTCCGATTGATCTCTAAGAAGAGTGAATAATAGAAAGAAGAGGAAGTTCAAATGGAGTCGCTGATATATGTATCTCCTTCTATCATACTTCCTCCGACCACCACTACTACGATCTCCGTTTCGACTTCACGATCAGTATCGATTCGTCTTCGTCCTTCCTTTTCCGGACTGTGTAGCTCCGGTAGACGAGTTTCGATTTCGAGAAGGAGACTGTTCGTTAGCTGTAGATCGACCGGCGGCGGAGGAGGATCAGATAAGCTTGGTGGCGATGAAGAAGAAGAGAGCGAGGAAGTAGAGCGGGCGCTTCACTTGGACGGTACGATCCCTGGGACTTCCGATGAGTTTGTAAGGCAAGTCTCGTCTCGTGCTTACGAGATGCGTCGGAAATTAGAGCAGACGTTTGATTCCACCAGCTATGATGGTATAATCTCTCAATCACTTTGGTTACTCATCGTAGCTCCTGAACTGAGGCTGCTATTGCGATTTTGTGCTCTGCGCTTTCAATTTCTGCGTTTTATCTTTTTAACTTGATATTTCCATTGAAGCATATGCCAATGTAACTTGATACATAGTTTTTTTTTTTTTTTTTTTTAAGTTTCTCTAGAAAAATCTGGTAATTTTGCAGTAGTTTGAATTCCTTAGTGCGTTGTCTTCGTTAACAGGAATCAAATCGTTTTGTTGAACAATGCCAGAGGTTAGTCATAGTGTCACACACAGCCAGTGAAGCTCTCTAGGAGAAGAGGGCTTTTTAGCTGTAACTATGATATGGAAAAATTGTTTATTTCTAGTTTCCATAACTTCTTTCACAACACGGTTTTATCATCTCATCTTTCCCAGAAAATGCTGATGCATAGGAATATCAAAAACAGATTTATAGGATGGGAACATAAGTGGTCTAAAGTTTAGGATTTGATGTTGTGTTCCTCTACTGCTCTGTGTATCTTGCTTTGGTGATTTCGTTGACTAACCCTCTCTCACTGTGTCTTGGCAACAATCTCAGTGTTGGAGTCCAACCCATGGAGAGGGGACTCGAAGCCTGTATATGTACTAACACAGAGAGAAAACCAGATCTGCACCATGAAAACAAGAACAAACCACAGGTTCCAAACTCTATTCCACTCAAGCTTATTTTTACTAGCATTAGTTTTTTTTTTTTTTTTTTTTTATCTCCCTTGCATAACAACAATAGCAATCCGTTTGTAACAGTGAAGTAGAGAAAGAGCTTGGACTGTTGTTTCCTAGTAGGATCAGCAACCAGAAAAAACAGTCTAGACCCAAAACTAAATTTGATATGCTCGTTGAAGACATTCGAGATGGAGTATTGGTAAGTAATTTTCTATGAATCACTTCCAACACCCTATTGGAACCCACTAAATGTGATATAAATCTTTTATCTGAAAAGGTATTTGAAGATGTGAATGAGGCTGTTAGATACTGTGACCTATTACAAGGTGGAGGAAAAGGGTGTGAAGGCGTCGCTGAGATTGAGGCCTCATCTGTAAGATTATGCGACAACGATATCATCTCATTCTATAAATTTGTTGCCTTGGAACATTTGAAATGATCAGCTTTGTTTTGTTTTTGTTTTTTGTTTTTTTGTTTTTGAATAGGTTTTTGATCTTTGCCGGAAAACAAGGTCACTGGCAGTGCTCTTCCGCCGGGGAAGAACTCCACCAACACCTCAGACGTTGGAGCGTAATCTGGGATCTCGTAAGCGTTCTCTTGAGGACTTGAGGGATGGTAAATAGCTTGTGAAACAAGTGTAGGCCACCTTACATTAATTTATTATACTTGTATATATTATTAAACTGTAATTAACCGTGTGTGTATATATATACATATTACTTGTGCTCCATACTGATATTGCTCCTCATAATTCTCTTGAAGCTGTGCTTCTTTACTTGAAGGCTTCTCAAAAGCTAATCCACTAGTTTATAGTTCGGATTTTTTGTTTTCATGTATAAACAAATAAGTTGGTCAAGTATGATGATTAGCTGACAAAAAGACCAATGCAAATTGAAATTTTTAACATGAGAAATAGTGACTTTTTTTTGTTCACAATAAAATAAAAAATAGATGCCAAAGGCATATATACGTGTGTATGTATTAATAGAAGTCATGTGATAGATCATAGATGTGATTCCATGTTATCCGGATCGTTGACTACTACATTTCATAGAGACCATAACGGTTATTATTATATGATCCATAGTATTTTTGTATTGATTTGTCAAACTTAAAATTTATGAAATGATATGTATTAACTTAGCACTTTGATTTACTTATGTTTTCTTAACTCAAAAAGGGTAAAATAATCAAGGTGACCATTCTTCTTTTCAATTTTAGAACATTGTATTATTGTAAGAATTTACATCAAATATTTGTTTTTTTTTTTGTAATTTTCTTCAAAATTAACCAAATTCAAACTAAATTTACATTATTCAATAAAATTATGAAACTTTCTAAAGAACTAATCACATCATTGATCCCTTTGATTCCTTCCCTAAGTAGTAGGCCTTCTTAGTCGGTCACTAATAATAAAAAGGACCAAAAGAGAAAAGTCAGAGATAACGGTGACAGAGTTTTAAAAAACTCACTAAAATAGACGGAGGAAAAAGTCATCAACTTGACGGCTAAGTTAACGGCGGATGATCTACGTTCACACAAGCAAAGGACATAAGAAAACAAGAAATAGAATCGTCTCTCTCTCTTCTCAAATCTGGTTTTCACAGTAAAGAATTTGATTGATTCCTCAATCACGCGGTAGCTAAGATCACTGTGTGATTCGTATCGCTCAATCGAAACCCTTTTGTCGAAAATCTCAATCTTTTTTTTTCTTTTTCTTTTCTTCTCTCAAATTAGCTGAATCGGGTTGAGATGAGCTCTGATCCACCGGCGGCAGGAGACGGTGGCGAACAAGCCGCTGCTGCGGGAACGAGCGTGCCTTCACCGTCTTCATACGACAAGCAAAAGGAGAAGGCACGTGTGAGTAGAACATCTCTGATTCTGTGGCACGCTCACCAAAACGACGCAGCTGCAGTTCGGAAACTCTTGGAGGAAGATCCTTCTTTGGTTCACGCCAGAGACTATGACAAACGAACGCCTCTCCACGTTGCTTCGCTTCACGGTTGGCTCGATGTCGTTAAATGTCTCCTCGAGTTTGGTGCTGATGTCAACGCTCAGGATAGATGGAAGAACACGGTAAATAAAAAGGCTCTTCCTTTTTGTGTTCCTCCCTTCAAATCTCTCAACTTTGTTGTGATACTGAATCTGAAAATTGTTTCTTTTTTGGTTTGGTTTTTTGGGTATTTTTGAAGCCTTTGGCTGATGCAGAAGGAGCTAGAAAGCAGAAGATGATTGAGCTGCTGAAATCTCATGGCGGTTTATCTTATGTGAGTTTTTTGAAATTTCTTTCTGATCTTGTAATGTGTATAGCTTTAGATTAGACATTGTCCGTTTTGTTTGATTCTTTATTTAGGGTAGGTAGTGTGATTGCTATTGAATATGAGAAGCTCTAAATCTAGGATATTTCATCTTCTCTCTGAAGTAGCTGCTTACTACAGTGTTGTTCGTTATACTTGTTTTTCAGAGATTCAGAGAGGCACTTTAGTGTTTCAATTACTCGTCCCGTTTTGTGTCTTGCTGAGTAAATTCTTGATGTAGGGTCAAAATGGAAGTCACTTTGAACCAAAGCCTGTGCCACCACCGATTCCAAAGAAATGTGACTGGGAAATTGAACCTGCTGAGCTCGATTTCTCAAATGCCGCTATGATTGGAAAGGTGTGTATTTCAAGCATTCTCTGTGTTTAGTTCAATACGATGTAGTTCTTCTTTTGGCTGATTGGAGGTTGGTCTCATGTTCTTTTAGGGTTCCTTTGGTGAGATTGTGAAAGCCTATTGGAGAGGAACACCAGTAGCTGTGAAACGTATTCTTCCATCTCTTTCAGATGATAGACTTGTTATGTAAGTTCTTATTACTCTCTCTCTCTCTTATATTTCATTTGCTCTTACCTAAGTTTCTTGTGTTTCATAAGTTCCATATTTGCTGTGATGCAGTCAGGACTTCAGGCATGAGGTTGATTTGCTAGTTAAGCTTCGTCATCCTAATATAGTGCAATTCTTAGGAGCTGTAACCGAAAGAAAGCCTCTAATGTTAATCACTGAATACTTGCGCGGGGTAGGTTTTCGCTATCATCTGTCTTTTATCTCTGCAGATTCATTTCTTGGCTAACTAAATGATTCATCACAGGGAGATCTTCATCAATACCTCAAGGAAAAGGGCGGTCTAACTCCAGCAACTGCTGTCAACTTTGCGTTGGATATCGCGAGGTACTTGAAGTTTTAACATTCGAGATATCATGTGAAATTTTGTTCATCATAGTTGGCCTGAGTGGTTTACAAAAATTGTTGTTACAGAGGAATGACATATCTTCACAATGAACCAAATGTTATTATTCACCGAGATCTTAAACCAAGGTAATCAAAATTGCTTCATAGAGCCTCAGTTTCTTACTTCAGATTTGCTGTTTGTAAACTGCTTCTCGCATTTTATATTTCAGGAACGTTCTTCTGGTTAATTCCAGTCCAGACCACTTGAAAGTTGGAGACTTTGGGCTAAGTAAACTCATAAAGGTTCAAAACTCTCATGATGTCTACAAAATGACTGGTGAAACCGGAAGCTGTAAGTGTTGGTTTATAGTAAAAGCTGATGTCATCTCCCATTTTTGTTCTTTCATTTCTCTAACTTCACCACCTTTGTCTGTGCAACAAAACCAGACCGGTATATGGCTCCTGAAGTATTCAGGCATAGAAGATATGACAAGAAAGTTGATGTCTTCTCCTTTGCAATGATACTTTACGAGGTACTAAGAATCTGAACTAGAAATTTTTTTCTATTAGTCTAATAAACAGAACCAAAGTTCATTTGAACCTTAATTTAATCATCACATTCTATCCAGATGCTTGAAGGAGAGCCACCGTTTGCGAACCACGAGCCATATGAAGCAGCCAAACATGTATCAGATGGACACAGACCTACATTCCGTTCCAAAGGATGCACACCAGATTTAAGAGAGTAAGCAAAACCCAAGGCCACATGAATCAGCGTTAGTCTACATGTTAACTAACTAACCAGTGTTCCTTCTCATGATAGGTTAATTGTGAAATGCTGGGATGCGGACATGAACCAAAGACCGTCGTTTCTGGACATCCTCAAGAGACTTGAAAAGATCAAGGAAACTCTACCATCAGATCACCATTGGGGCTTATTCACTTCATAATACACCAAATCATTATTTATGAACAAGAACAACCAGAAACAAGAAAGTGATATTATTCTGTTTGCTTATTATTATTTCTCTTCTGTTTCTTGTCTTTTTGTAAAGATTGCTTCTTTTTCATATTTTCATTTGTTTTACAGTAAACGACTTACTACAAGAGTGTGACAAAAGAGCTTTTGTTGTTCCATGGATTGGATTGAATTTGCAGGTTAATTGTCTATGTCGGAAACATCCAGTAAGAAAATAAATAGGTTGACAAAAATGAAATCAGTTGTGTTATATATAAAAGCTATAGTCTCAGGGTTTTGAATACAATTTAGATGAGCTTCTTTTTCTGGAAGAAGGTCTTCAAGTGCCAAAACTGAAGACCTGCGACCGATAAACAAACTGCAAGCGATACAAAACTCAACCATGCCATCTTCGAATTCGTCGATATGTTCAGATTATGCATTTCTTCTTCCCTGCAATATACCAAATGAGGAATGGGTATTTTGAGTTTTCGAGTCATTCTCTTCCTCAAGATTAAGCGACTTGAAGGGAAAACATGCTTTGTTGTAATTAAATTACCTGTCGCGGAGATAGAACATCTCTTCGTGGATGGAATTCACGGTGTCAAATAACTTCTTAACCTCAATCTCCATCGTCTGGCCAAATAACATCAAGATACGACCATGGCAAAGGTCAACAAAACATTCCTTTAAAAAAACTCTGCAATCTCTTTAAGAGGCTATATATCACATTTCAAGCTAGTCTTGCTCTGTTGTATGTCAAAGCCCATCTACTTTCATTTAAAGATAGCTTTGCTCTGTAATCTGGTAAAGCCTAGTCCTAAGTTCCTAGCTACCTTTATAAATTGATCGGGTTTCAAGTTAAACTAAACAATCAATTTCTTCATATGCAAGACCGCAAACAGACAACCCCTATCAGTTGCGTTTTTGAACCCTAAGCAGTGATTCAAACCAAACCAATGCACCAACATAATTTAGAAACCTATACACTACATAGCAATTCTCAATTCATATATAACATTCCAGTTTCAAGCATAATGTCTTGGTCTATCTTAGCTACCAAATTTCTTACACATCCGAGCACAATGCTCAAATTCTTCATATAACAAACAAAAGCATCAAAATCTATTTGCTATAATTGAAATTAGTTTGACCAAGTTAAGACTTCAAAGAGTAAAAAGAAGAAGGCGAAAAACTTACTTCAACTTGGCTCTTCTTAGCCACAGTGGACCAATCCTTGGTATGAATACCGGTCCTCCAATCAAAGTCAATGGTCAGCGTCGTCTCCGGTTTGTGATCAACGGCGGTGAAGCAAGATATATAATCCCCTGTATCGATCGCTGTAAACGAAAACTGTCCCGACTCTACACCGTCCGCTTCGTGATAAGCCGTTCCTTGCGGCGATGTGACCTAAAAAAAACCATTGCATTATACATACTGAGAATCAAATCGAAGGAAATGCGAATTAAAATTATTAAGATGGGGAGATTCAAAGATGTATTACCCTGACGGTGACTTTATGGGAAGGAGGAAGAGGATGATGATCATCGTTATGGTTTACGACGCTGTATTTCCCGACGGTCAATGCGTTTGCGTGAATCTCCTCTGAGATGCATTTCGTGTGACCAGAAGTCAGCTCGTATCGCATAGAGATCGTCACCGGAGATAGAATTGAAAGGATTAACAATACAATCGTGCTCCGATGAAGATCCATGGCGGCTCCGATATCGAGAGAAATCGATCTGACGGGTTTCAAAAGCTATCCTTCTTCTGCGGGTTAATGGAAAGGGAGGAGACAAAGAAAGTCAAACATACGTACGTTGCCACGTGTAATTGTTTCATTCGTTGAAACACGTGGAGTATTTTCAAAATTTACAACTGATGATAACTCTCTCAATTGGGCTCTCTTTTAAAGTTTGCATAAAAAAAGATCACTCAACTGGGCTATAAAATGAAGGCCCTACAGAGTATTGAACTTGTCTTCTCAAGTGTACATACAACCCCCAAATCAGAAGAAAATATAAAGAAATAAATAACTCTTCCAGATTTTTTACACAACATTTCAGTAATGTTAATTTTAAACTTGATCAAGAAAATAACTGTACTCAAGTGTTTTTTTTTTTTTTTTTTTTTTGTAGAGGAGAAGAAAATAGCTTTGATAATGCAAATAAAGTTACACATGAGTCATAATTTCCTTTCAGTCTTTTTTTTTTTTTTTTAACTGAAAAGATGTCCGGATAAAATCATACTAAAAGAGATTAAACAGTTTTTTTTTTATAACTGAAACGTGATTAGTGCAATAAATAGATTGAGACAATAAATAAAGTTAGGGGGGGGGGAAAGAGAACAATTAGGTGAATTCGTTGACGACGAATGACAACGACTACCAAAAAGGCAAAATGTGTCATCTTTCTTTCTTATTATAGTATTACATGTTTTCAGAGTTGAATGTTCTTGAAATCTTTGTTTTTCTTGACGATTTATATATATATATATTCTTCTTCAAATCTCTCTATTTAATATTGAGCTACCATTATGTTTTTCTAATATTTGAAAGAATTTTTCTGTTGGTATTGAAGCCATCTGAATTAGGAATATATTGTTTTTAAAATGCAAATAGAATGAATTGTGTCTCTCTGGGAAAAATAATAATAAATACAAGAAGAAGACACTTGACGGTTATTAACTTATTTCCCATCTTTCTCACCGTTACCACCTCCTTTCTTTTTTTTTTTTCCCGTCTCGTGATTTTTTGTTTTCTTCTTCTTCTTCTTAATTTCGAATTTACTCGGGAAAAATAAAATAAAAAACACCTCGAGATTCAAACCTTTGACACACAAGGAGAAGCATTTCATTTCGCGTTTCTCTTCTAATTTTATCAATTTCTGCATTTTCTTTGAAGGATAAAAAGAATTCACAAGATCGGAGATAATTTTTTTTTTTTTTTTTTTTTAGGTTTTTAGAATTTTTTTAATCTCATGAAGCGGCGAAGACGATCGTCGGAGGAGGGAGATGGAAGTTAGATCGGAGAGTGTGACTACTCAGGCGCGAAGCGATATCAAGCTTCCGCCTCCTTCGGCAGTTCCCAAACCTCGTGTACAAGTCTGGTTCGTTAGAGTTTGTTCCAGCATTTTGGTTTGGACATGTTTGGTTCAGCTTTTCGCCGCCGGTGAGCTTTGGCATTCTCGGATCTTCACTGGTTTAACCAATCAGATTTCTAGATTCTCTGCCCCTGTCGAGCTTCTTCCTTTCCCACCTCCTCTTCCTCCTCCCAGTCAGTGTTTTCTTGGGTTCTATTTCGTCTTCGTTGGTGCTTCAGAGTTTATTATTGATTTGATTTTTATTTGTTTGTAGGAAATTATACAAGCAATGGTATACTACTTGTATCCTGTAATGGTGGATTGAATCAAATGCGATCCGCGGTTGGTCACTTGCTTTTAATTGCTCTCCTAATTTTTTCGATTCAGATTTTGATGTTTTCCAAATTCTGATTTTTATGTTGTTTTCAGATATGTGATATGGTGACTGTTGCTCGGCTATTAAACCTCACTCTCGTTGTTCCTGAGCTTGACAAAACATCTTTCTGGTCTGATCCTAGGTATATTCATTCTATCTTTCTAGAAGATCTTTCACTTCTGATATGTTTTATTTTTGTAGCTGTGTAGCGATCTAAAGCATCCTAATCTTTTTTGGTTTGCAGTGGTTTTGAGGATATTTTTAATGTGAGACATTTCATTGATTCATTAAGAGATGAAGTTCGGATCTTAAGGAGGCTTCCTAAACGGTATACAAGGAAGTATGGTTATCAAATGTTCGAAATGCCTCCTGTGAGCTGGTCTGATGAAAAATATTACTTGAAGCAGGTAGGTTTTGTGCTGTTCATGACTAGTTTTCTGTTTTTGGTTCCTTTGACACTATACTTACCACAAGACATTGTTATGGCAACAAATTGCAGTTTCTTCTCTTCTTGTTGTGTGTCTTTCTGCATTTGTGATTGGTTAAATTTCTTGTTCAGGTATTGCCCCTTTTCAGCAAACATAAAGTTGTACACTTCAATAGGACCGACACCCGCCTGGCAAACAATGGTCTTTCGCTCCCTCTGCAGTGGCTCAGGTGCCGGGTGAACTTCCAGGGACTTAAGTTCACTCCACAGCTTGAGGCTTTGGGATCTAAGTTAGTTCGAATTCTACAACAAAGAGGGCCTTTTGTGGCTTTGCATCTGAGATATGAGATGGACATGTTAGCTTTCTCTGGCTGCACTCATGGTTGCACTGAGGAAGAAGCTGAAGAATTAAAAAAGATGAGGTTTGTCTTCAAAACATCTGCCCTGAATTGGAGGAGTTCCGACTAAAAAGATGAGATTTTGTTGTTAATGTATGGGTCCATTTTTGTGTTCTTTAGGTACACATATCCCTGGTGGAGAGAGAAGGAGATAGTCTCTGAGGAGAGGAGGGCGCAAGGGCTTTGTCCTCTGACGCCAGAGGAGGTAGCATTGGTTCTAAAAGCACTGGGATTCGAGAAAAATACACAGGTATACATTGCAGCTGGTGAGATTTATGGGAGCGAGCATAGGCTATCCGTTTTAAGGGAAGCATTCCCGAGAATTGTGAGTCTACCAGTCCTGGTTTCCCTTTTCTTGCTACAACTAGTGATAAACTGCACCTGCATTACATATGAACGTTTTCTTAGCAGTTTTGCACACATTTGTTATAGGTAAAGAAGGAAATGCTACTGGAGTCAGCGGAGCTGCAACAGTTTCAGAACCATTCGTCTCAAATGGCTGCTTTAGATTTTATGGTATCTGTAGCCAGCAACACTTTTATTCCTACCTATGATGGAAACATGGCAAAAGTGGTGGAAGGTCATCGGAGGTAATTTTTTTGGTATCGAATACATTCATTTTCATGACAACTGACAAGTTAGTGTTAAGAAAACCATACCTGTAATTCTATATAAAAACACAATTGGTCTTTATGTGTTGAATTTGCAGATACCTTGGATATAAGAAGACAGTCCTGCTTGACCGTAAGAGACTCGTGGAGCTACTAGACTTGCATCACAATAAGACCCTCACGTGGGATCAGTTTGCAGAAGCCGTCAAGGTAGCCCATGAGAAACGAACAGGAGCCCCTACACACCGAAGAGTAATCTCTGACAAACCTAAGGAGGAAGATTACTTCTACGCAAACCCTCAAGAGTGTCTTTGTGAAGGTACAAATTGCCACGACCTGTTTGGCCATAGAAATTCCAATTTAACACGTTGATGAAGTCATGTTGTTAGCATATTATCTCATTGCTTCTGCAAGAGGACGGCATGCCAAATACTTGAACGGGAGCTGCATAGTTCCTTCCCTGAGTTTTTTTCCATTTTTTGTTTGTAACTTTTTCAGCTTTCCTGCATAGTTGCTGATCTTAATTTGATTGTTTTACGTAAGTTAAGATGTAACTAAAAGAAGATATTGTCTCATCTTATAGAAATTTCAAAAGTTGTTTTTTGGCAATAGCTTAATATACATATTGTGGTCTCTTCCTTTAATTCTTCTGTCTCGAGATTGATTCAACTCTATGCGGTCTGAGACCAAATCAGTAAGATTTTCTTTCGGGCCCCGAGTTTGTTCTTGCAGGACTTCTGTACGAGCTAAGCTAATTCTCACTTGGCTTCCCAGAAGATGATATCCCCTTGCTCACCAACCAAACCAAGATCTTTGAGCCTTCTCTCTTGGTAATATTCTAAAACATCAAGCTCAAGCTCTCTATCCTTGAAGATTTGGTCGATTTGCTGAAGCACCCTCTTCTCACCAATCCTTATCTTAAGAGCAATTTCCAACCTATTATCAAGCTTTCCTTCTTCCAGAAGCTTCTCATCCTACGAAAGACAATGAAGACGAGCAAGAATTGAAATGAGTGTAAAGTACCTACAAAGACATTACAAGTAAGAGCTCGAATATATATACCTCTTCAGTGGTGGTACTAAAACCAGACAGAGCAGACTTGCAGGCATCTCTGACAACACGGCATATTAGCTCCTCGTTTGAACGACTTACAGGCAATTCAAGATGGCCCCATATGGTGTTATTGAAGATAGATTCTAATAAGAAAGCATCTGAACCGCCAAGGGCAACAAGCCGAAGGTACTGAAGCATGCCAGCGGGAAGAGTCTGGTCGTCTACTATGTCGAAGTATCCGGTCTCACCCATCCCGTTAGTCTCAGCAATATCCAACTTATCCCCATAGAATGGGTCTGATTCAGGTATCTCTATGGTCAAAGTATATGAGTTTCGGTTAGGGTTTGATTCCACAAAACCATAGTCCAGAGCAAGTTCTGCATTGCTTTTGTTCAGATCATATTGAATGTATACCTGTGGAATAGACCACCCACACAGCATTAAAAGGGTTAGATCTTATACTCTTGAGGGTTTAAACTAAGTAACAGTGCTTGCAGCTTACCTGCTGACCTGCTTCAACATAAACAGGTGACTTCAAGGAAAATAAGAGATCTCTAGAGAAAAGGCCAGCTCCTTTGATCTCGTATGCATAATCTTCTGTCGTTATCGCAGGGTTATGGTTTATCTGTTCACAATGAAACATTGTAGTCAGAGATTCTCTGCAGAGACAAAAGCATTCAATGTATGAAGATTCTTTACAACTAAGACATTATACGAATAAAGAAGATAGCTGTCGCTTATATGGATAGTTATCTACAGGAGCTTACCAAATCAGCAAGAGGGATCAAGACAAGGTTCTGGCCACGAAGGCGAGAAAACGCCCTCGACTTGAGAATCCCAAACGCCCAGATGAAGTCATCAAGTGTTATGCGGGATGAGAAGAGATCTTTGTTGGGCAGTAATATCTCCTGTTCCAGTTTCAAGAATTCATTCTCCACATACTCTTTCACACCCAATGTGGTGCTCAACAGTTGAGTCCCTAAGCCAAACAACAAAAAGCACATAAGTTTATAATGTTTTGCTCAACTGTCTCTTGATTCATCATCAGCTACTAGTAGTGAATCAACAGCTAATTCCCAAACCAGTTGGTATGAATCTGATCTGTATATGGAAAGAAGAAGAAGAAGAAAAGGGTAAAAGGATTAACCTTTGAGCTCAGCAAGCTCCTCTTCTGACCTGTACTGGAGCATTTCACGAAGAAGACATATCATTAGCTACACAGTTGACCAGAGAAACCAAACTTTGAGCAAACAGAGAAGCTCTACAGTTCCTACAAATAAGTAACCGATGATCAGAGAAGGAGAAAACCCACCAGAAGACAGTGGAATCAGTAGATTGAGGAAGCATATCAAGATAAACTCTCCATGAAGAGTCTTGTGCATACTTCTCTCTGATCAAAAACAGAGCAACTGAAACCCACGGCTTCAATGCTCCGCATAAAGGTCCGATCTTGGAAGCCGTAACTGTCTCTGGGTTTATCCACAACCGCTTGGGAATCTCCAACACGACCTCGTTTCTTCCAATATCACGCCTGGCTACAAGTCCCAGACCTTCCTGTACCACCGCAGGTTCTGCCGGAGACTTCCCGGAGACGACTCCTTGGGCTCCCAGCCATTTCCAGAAGTTCCGAACATTTTCCGGCAATTCTGAGCGTGAAGCGGATATGGGTCTCACCAAAGATCTCTTGGGTCGAGAGAAGAGAAAGGAAGTGCTTTGAGACTTTTGAATTGACGGGAGACGGAGAAAACCCGTCACGACGGCGACGGAGGCAGACATGGTGGTTTTCCGTTGGCGGGGTTGGGTAGTGTCAGTGAAATACAGAGTGTGGATAAAATATGTCACAGACATAAGTTTTTTTCTAACTTGAGAAAATAAAAGAATCTCTAGTGAAGAATCAAAATGTAGAAGGCCCATTATTGTAAAAGGCCAAGGCCTACCTTAAGCTTCTATGTAAATTAATGATCTTTGTGTATTCACATTTTTCATTTTTTTTTGTAAGTTAGTGGTCAAACATACAAATCCTCCTCCTGCACAGAGTCTCCGCAAATATAAGATAAGTATTTTTTCTTGAACAACAAGCATTTTCGATTGATTTGAAAATTAATATAAATCAGTAGTAACTCATGATTTCTAATGAGTTTTATAGATACCCAAAAAAAAAAAAAAATCAGATACCACGTGTTAAGTACTTACGAGTGATGAGTTTTTTTACTTAAGTAAATAAAAATCAGAAATGAATAAGCCTATAGTGTTTATATAATTTCGTATACTGTACATAAATAGTAAACGCGGCAGAAATATTATTTATATACTTTGAAATAGTAATCTAATTATTAGTAGTTTGGTCGTATCATCTAATATAATAATAATAAAAGACTTTGAAAGAGTAAAAAAATAATAAAACGTTTCCGAGACCGAATTGCCGGAACAAAGGAGCGGAACTTTCTATTCTCGTGTGCCGGCTTTGACCACGGTCCACGGGATATGAGACCACCACACCAGTTAGGCACATTTATGATGTTGATATCCTATCAGAAAGCCTACTACACTCTTTAGGCTCGTGACTATACTTTTTACCCAAATGACACAGTACTATTTTTGTGTGTTTTGCCAATAACTTGGTCCATGAAACTAAGGCACGATCGATCAGAGTAGAGAATGCCGTAGGACTAGAACACTTCGGCCAGTTTGATTACGTATTAGTTATTTTCTTTAAGTTTGATAGGACAGATCCGGTTGATAATATGCAATTAGACTTTTTTCAGACAAGTGGTTTTTCTTTGTCAAAAGATATGAAATTTGTCTTACAAAATTAAAAACCAAATGTGAAGAACACAGATTCTTATAAAAACCGCTTGTCGCGCAGAGACTCGCGTGGTACCTAACCTGATAGCAACTTACTCATCGGCCCAATTTTTAAATCAAAGACTGAGAAAAATGCTTGTCACGAAAACCACAAAACTTAGTCAATATCCTGGATGACGTCATGACGTGATGGTCGAATCCATACAATTCAGGGATTGGTCAACTAAAACATCCATCCCATATATAAATAATTTTTTAGTTCTTTGTTAAGAACAAATCTTATTTTAAAATTTTATAAAAATTCTCATATAAACAGGACAGTTATTAAATTTAACTACACATGGTAATGGTACGACAAAAGAAAAATCTAACTACATATGTTATATATTCTTATATACAGTACTTATATTCTACAGCTGGGTGAAAAGGCTTCCTCAATTTAGTTCGCGTACTATAATAATTAATTAATTTAAAGTGTTTTCAGAAGGTCAAAATGGATGGCTAATTTATACAAACTGTATTAGTCGTTTGACATTAAAGCGACTCATATACCTAATCAACTACTACTAATTATTGTATAAGGAATAAAGTAATAAACAATACGTTACCCATTTGATGTAGGACATTATACAGTTTTCAGACAAGTTAAAATATAACTGTTAAACATACAAATCCCAGTATTCAGCGAAACTAATAGATATAGTTTTCTATATTACTATATACATATATCCACACAAATTGCATTTCTGTATCCATATAAGTGAATTTGTTTGGTACTATAGAAACCTGTTGCTAGGGAAAGAGTATCCTGTATTGAGAGATACACCAATCCAACACTAATATGATTTAACATTAAACCATAGCCAATTGTAGGATAACACATAATGATGATCGATGTGAGGCCTTTCAAATCGACTCAACAGCTGTTGGTGAGATATAAATTACTCGAAAACGACTCTTAGTGTTGATCACTTGATTGTACATATAACCAATTTTGTCACATTTATTATACCACGCAAAGTATCTTACTGTTTGATATATCTGATGATACCAAAAAAAAAAAAAACTATAAGTGATGCATTTTTCTTGTCCGTTCAAGTGTCATATTAATTCATTGACACCATAATAGTTCGACTTTTCAAAAATGATTATTTGCTTGGTTAAAATTTAAAACCAGGCTATTTGACCAATTGACCAATTAACCAAAATGATTATAATCCGCTTTTTAATTCTTTTCTTAATAACTTGCCATCTTGTATTTCTTGTTCAGTTTTTTTTTTCACGCACGTACGTGACTTACGTTGATTAGTGCCATGCAACGTAATTTACGTTCAATAATAAAACTGAATTAGAAGAAAAAAAACGAATATTTCATATCATATGCAATTAATTATGCATTACATATACTATAAGTCTATAATTACGTGTAAAGCAAGTTTTAATCTATTTTATTCACCTTAGGTTATGTTATGTGCAATTACAATATTACCATATCGACCTTGAGCCGCCCAACTGGGTCTGACACCGCGACCAAAGAGGATCGGGTCGTCCACTATGAATATCAAATTTCTCGAGATGACACACACTGATTGATGAATTAATTATAATCAAGTTAGTCAATATAGGACTAATCTCGTAATCTTTATGAAGCTTTTATCTTTAGGACGAGACTAATTATCTCATACTTGTCT
Source organism: Camelina sativa (assembly GCF_030686135.1). NCBI lineage: Eukaryota > Viridiplantae > Streptophyta > Magnoliopsida > Brassicales > Brassicaceae > Camelina > Camelina sativa. The sequence continues at coordinate 5,748,989 of NC_141882.1, forward strand.
AATATAACTCACCTACATTTTTTTCAACAGGTAGATCAACGCGGCTTTTTAATATATCTTCTAAGAACTAGTAAAATAAAATTTCCCATTTCTCACCCTAAAAACTGAAGTACAATGTTTTATCACACTTAATGTAAAATATCGAAAGCTATTTGACAAATTGTTGTACCGTAATAGGACTAGAAACATAAAGTTATTTATAACTGAAAGAGCAAATACAAATTACAAAAAAGGATTTTGAATTTCTGTATCTGAACATAGTACCCACGCGCTTTTTAAAGTTGCCCTCTCTGAATTCACGTTGAAAAGAACAATAGGCAACTGTTGTACCCACGATTTGTCATCTCGAATAATAGGCAAGAAGGCCTGGGTCGGGCTGGTCTAATGGGCCAAGAGCGTATCACTGATCGGTCCATCAGGCCCGGAGAAAGGAAGAGAGCGCGGAGATGCTTTGGGGTTCAGCTCGCAGCTCGGGCCCGGTCAAAGATTCCCGCATTCAAGAGGATTAATTAGACCGCACAAATCGTGCCCTATTAATTGTGCATTGATTGGGCAATAAATTGGTGGGTATAAATATGTAAGGGGGGTGTCACTTGTAAAGGATCCAAAATTTTTTCCAAAAACAGCAATACAAATTCAAATACTCAAAAACTCTCTCAATTCAGCTCGGAACTACTTAACGGCGGTAAGCTCCTCCACAATGAGTCTGGGGAAGAGCGAAGCCCAGTTCGAACATCATCTTCACAATGAGTTCGGGGAGAGGGAATGACAGACCGCACGCAGAGAAGAATATCTCGAACGCGCAGCAGTACCCTGGAGGGGGGTTCTCCGGAGACTCATCAGCCTCCGGGAATCTGATCTCGACCTCCGACGGAATCCCGGTGGATCCTCTAATCTCGGCTATGCTCTCCGCAGAGAGAATCGACGGTTGGTGGGGGCCAAAAACGCCTGGAATCAAGGGTTTTGCGGTTTTTCCCGATGAGGATTTTGGCGGAGACATGCTTTTCCGGTAAAAGTAGTGAGAAATAAAGGAAGAGTGAAGTAAAGAAGTTCACAGAGGAAAAGAGAGAAAATCGGAGAACGGAAAACACAAGCACAATTGGGGATTAAGAGTGAAAGAGAGAAGTCGAGTTTACCTTTATACACGGGACCGAGTAATGATTACCTGGGGAAGTGAAAGGTCTTGCACCGTTTTCTCTCTCTCTTATAGTTAACACGCCACCTAGTGGGGCCCCGAGGCTTGTTCGGGAAGGCAAATCCCATCATTACCACGATCAAATCGTGGAGATATGGGGAATATTCAGTTTCCCGAAATTGATCGCTTGAAGGTTTAAAGTCCCCCGAACTGTTCAGCTCGGGAGACTTGGGGGGCAACTGTTGTACCCACGATCTGTCATCTCGGACAATAGGCAAGAAGGCCTGGGTCGGGCTGGTCTAATGGGCCAAGAGCGTATCACTGATCGGCCCATCAGGCCCGGAGAAAGGAAGAGAGCGCGGAGATGCTTCGGGGTTCAGCTCGCAGCTCGGGCCCGGTCAAAGATTCCCGCATTCAAGAGGATTAATTAGACCGCACAAATCGTGCCCTATTAATTGTGCATTGATTGGGCAATAAATTGGTGGGTATAAATATGTAAGGGGGGTGTCACTTGTAAAGGATCCAAAATTTTTTCCAAAAACAGCAATACAAATTCAAATACTCAAAAACTCTCTCAATTCAGCTCGGAACTACTTAACGGCGGTAAGCTCCTCCACATTTAAATCACTTCGGAAGGAGAAGCTCGTTTCCAGTTCTCACAATTATGATTCGAAAAGCTATAAAGTTAATTGCTTTAATTAGAAACAAATTTTCTATTCATAAATCTTTAAAATATCGTCAACAAATTATCATAAACGACTTATTAGTCTCTCTGTTTCTCTCTCTCTTTTGTATATATATATAGGACTCTTCTTCTTCAGACATCAACATAAACTATAGATTATTTAATTAAAAAAAAATTTGAAAACACATAAACAAGAGAGATTCAAACAAGAAAGATAGATTCGATTCGATTCAAGAATCGAAAACATGAAGTTCGGGAAAGAGTTCTCGTCTCAAATGGTGCCAGAGTGGCAACAAGCTTACATGGATTACGATTTCCTCAAGAAACGTCTCAAAGAAATCGTCAGATTCCAACGCAGAACCAACAATGCACATCATCCTCATGGTGGTGCCAAGAACAGCGGAGGACTAAACCGGAAAATGACTCTATACCGTGCGTTCAGCGGTTTAGTCTCGACCCCGGGTAGACACAAACGCGGTCATCCTCATGATGTCGAAGAAGGTGTACAGTTGACGGCAACATCATCCACGACGCCGGGACCAATTCTTGTTAACACAACCTCGGGCCACGGTTGCGAGACGACGTTTCTGATGGCGGCGGAGGAAGGAGGAGAGTACGAGCTAGTGTTTTTCCGGAGACTAGACGATGAGTTCAATAAGGTTGAAAAGTTTTACAAAGAGAAAGTTGAAGAAGTGTTGAAAGAAGCTGCCATGCTTAACAAACAAATGGATGCTTTGATAGCGTTTCGTGTTAAAGTTGAGAATCCTGATGGGTGGCGATGGGAGGAACGGACGGTGGAGATAACTCGATTAGCGTCTGATATAGCTACTTCCGCGGCGGCTCTCTCTGCTTCGACTCCCGCCGGAGCTAAATCAAGTAAGCATATAATTTAATACACGTATCTACTCTATTCACCTAACTCACCGACTTTATGGAAAGACAAAAACACGAATTTAAATTCTGGTCCACTTTTATGTCTAGATTGATTAAATTTGATAGTGCCAGCCAACAAAAATGTATATTAAAAGATTTGATAGTATCAAATATGGATTTGAATTTGTTTATATTTCTTCCCGCCGGCTTGATCAAATCATATCATAACAATTGTATCAAAAACCTGATTAGAGTTACTGTATATTTTTTTTTTCCAGGCTTGAACAATGAACAAAGTCATTTTTTGGTATTTAAAATTATGTTCGTGAGATGTGATTTTCAATGATTTTTTTTAGTCCACTTGAATTTGAGTCATATACTACCCACTGAAGTGCTTTTTTTTTTTTTTTTAATACGTTTGGATTTTTTATGATATCCTCATTTAAGTGAATGATTCTGTAGTTTAAGGTAAAAAAGTTGTAGTGGTTAGGATTTCTTATTTCCACTTGAGTTAGTTTATATTCATCTTTTGTATTTTTTTGGTAAGGAGTTTATATTCATGTATATTACATTTCTTTTAAATAAATTATCAAATGTAATGGATAAGATGTATAACACACTAAGATCCCCACCACGTATTTTTTAATTTTATTTTTTCATAATATAATTTAAAAATCTGGTTTAGTTTTTTGAACATCTAAACATTTTGCTTTCATGCAACCTTAGATCATTCTATTGTTCTACACGGCACTGTACCAAAACCGGATTAGAATTGGTTAAATTTAATTCCCGGTTTAAATTAAATTGTATCATTGTATGTTACCGTAATTTTATACCAAACCGGAATTTTGAATTTGTAGTGAAAGTTCGAAGTGACCACATGGAAGCTATACAAGAAGGAGGGTCGAGCAGAGCTGGGCTAACGGAAGCTGATGAAGACGAAGATGAAGAAGAAGAAGAAAACGAAACCTCCGTGGTATCATCCGGAGCAGTCAATGACGTGACGACGAGCAGAATGAGAGCAGCGAGACCAGCTCCGCTCGAAGTTCTTGATCGAGTCAAGATCAACAACACAAAAGAGACGCCTCGTTCAACCATTAAAGGAGTTCTCAAAGTACCTAATCACACTGAGTTAAAATTCAGCAGAGAGAATCTGATGAAAGTCGAAGAGAGTCTCAAGCGTGCTTTCATTGAGTTTTATCACAAGCTTCGGCTTCTCAAGAGCTATAGGTGCGTTTGGGTTTTTCTAAAGTTTGGATTTTTTTTTTTTATGGGTTTTTTGATTATGGATTTTTCGATAATTTTTATGCAGTTTTTTGAATGTATTGGCGTTTTCGAAGATATTGAAGAAGTATGATAAGGTAAGATTTGAGATTTTTTGTTTTTTGGAGGGTTATATATGTTTCAGAAGAATGACTGCAATGTGTTCGACGTAATGTCTTTTTCTTTATAGATAACGTCGAGAGGTGCAACGAGGATTTACATGAAAGTGGTTGATAGTTCAAACTTGGGAAGCTCTGATGAGGTAAAGATATTTATGATTTTTTTTTTCTTATTTGGATAAGTAACTTCATCAATTCCTCTGTTTTTATATTCTTACTCTGTTATGACAGGTTATGAGACTCATGGAGCGTGTTGAAGCAACGTTCATAAAGCATTTTGCTAACGCTAATCGAACTAAAGCAATGAACATTTTAAGACCTAAAGCAAAACGAGAGAGACATAGAACTACATTTTCTACTGGTAAACAAATCATTAGCTTGCATAAATTGTCATTTTGTATTTTTTTCAAACTTTGTGGTGCTTATGAGGAAAATGCTTTTCAGGTTTCATGGCTGGATGCGTTTTCTCTCTTATAGTGGCTCTTGCCGCGATCATCCGTACCCGAAATCTCTTGGAAAAAGAAGGCCAGAAGGAATACATGAATACTATGTTCCCTCTTTATAGGTAAGAGCTTAGTAACTTGGCCATCTTAAGTAGTTATATATCGAGCATTTGTGTTGGAATGTTGTTGCTTAGAATGTATTCTTCCTTGCTGTTTCTTGCAGCTTGTTCGGGTTTATCGTGCTGCACATCATCATGTATGCTGGTAATATATACTACTGGAGGCGATACCGAGTAAACTACTCCTTCATTTTTGGGTTCAAGCAAGGTACTGAACTTGGATACAGACAAGTCCTGCTTGTGGGTTTCAGCATCGGAGTCTTTGCATTGCTTTGTGTTCTCGCAAATCTTGACATGGAGGCAGACCCCAAAACGAAAGACTACAAAGCCAAAACTGAACTTCTTCCTCTTATCTTACTTGCTGTAAGTTCCCAAATCCAGAAATAATCCGAGCTTTTAAGGTTTTGTACTATAAAGCAATGGCATAGTAACTCTGTGATGTTTGTTTTCTACTTTAACAGGCTATGTTCATGGTTCTAGTCCTGCCGTTCAACTACTTTTACCGCTCGAGCCGCTATTTCTTCCTCACTTGTCTGTTTCATTGCCTCGCCGCTCCACTTTACAAGGTAATTAATCAGAGATGAAATAAGCTCATTAATCAAAGAGAATGCTGTAAATTCCTATTCTAGTTAGGTATTGACCGTCCTTTTCCCATGCAGGTTACATTGCCTGATTTCTTCTTGGGAGACCAATTAACTAGCCAGGTTCAAGCGCTTCGAAGCATCGAGTTCTACATATGTTACTATGGTTGGGGAGACTTCACAAAAAGAAAAAGTACTTGCAAAGACTCTGATGTCTACAACACTTTCTTCTTCATTGTTGCTATCATCCCTTATGTCTCTCGCCTCCTTCAGGTACATAGTTACTGCCCTCAAAAATGAAAATCCAAAATTTTAGCAGTCCATAACGAAACCTTGCTACTCATACAGTGCCTGAGGCGGCTAGTTGAGGAAAAAAACCCGGAACAAGGGTACAACGGACTCAAGTACTTCTTGACTATAGTGGCGGTTTGCTTGAGAACGGCTTACAGCATCCAAAAAGGTCAAGTCCCGTGGAGAGTTTTAGCCGCTGTCTTCTCATTTATAGCTGCAATATTCTGCACTTGGTGGGACTTTGTCCATGATTGGGGTCTTCTAAACAGGACATCCAAAAACCGTTGGCTTCGAGATAAACTCCTCGTTCCTCAGAAGAAAGTATACTTCATAGCCATGGTGAGTCTCCAAAACACTTTTTCATCAAGTCAAAGATGTTTTTGTAGCAACTGATCTTGGAACATGTACCAGGTTTTGAATGTCCTGCTGAGATTTGCGTGGATCCAGACGGTTCTGGACTTCAACTTTAAATTCATGCATAGACAGACGATGGTTACCATTGTGGCTAGTCTTGAGATCATTCGTCGTGGTATATGGAACTTCTTCAGGTGAAAAAAAAACTTCAAAACTCAGATTACACTGACACCACAAAATGTGTTGCATTAACATTCCAATTAGTAACGCTCTGTTTTTGTTTGGATTGTGGAAAAAAACAGATTAGAGAACGAGCATTTGAACAATGTCGGGAAATACCGAGCCTTCAAGTCGGTTCCATTACCGTTTAACTACGATGAAGATGATGATAAAGACGATTAGTAGTTTCAGAAGACCCGTGAATACAATACTCTTTAGCTACCAAAGCTCATCAAACTGTTTACACAGTCTGTCTTCTTCTTCTTTTTGTTTTTTGTTCTTTAAGATGGGAATTGTAGGGATGCATCAATTGCATATCAAGGTTCGATCTCTAGTGGTAAATTCGCGTAAAAAAAAACATATTCTTCAGATTGTTCATTTCAGTCTATATGATTCTTTCTATTCAACTTTGAAACTCTTTTTTACGTAGTTTGCGAACGGTGTCTGATCCTAGTTTGCAATCAATCATGGCATTTGAGAGAATGTGGTGAACAAGACTGTCACACCAATCATATATTTTCAAAACATTGAAAAAAAAAAAAACCTAAATCCTCATAATCATCTAGTTTTCAGCCCCTAATTCAAAACATACTCACAAGACAGAATTTGAGATTCTTGTAACTTGAAAATCATGGAGAGACAATGCTGGCCTTTGATTTGTCTCATCCAAAGCAAAAAAAATAAAACCCTTCCAACCCTATAAGGCTATAAATGATGAAGGCAGTGCTAAATGTCAGTCACACTTGGCTGCTAACAACTAAGCTCTTTCTAAACATGATTACCGATACCGAAAGCATATTTAAACATATAAAAAGCATGATTAACAAGGTAAGCAAAAAAACAATATGGTCATGTGTGGAGGCTGATAACAGATATGAAGTTGTGCAATGTTTCATATCTCCCTACAAACGATACATGCCAGGGCAAACCTGGGATTTGTAAAGATCCTCATCTTCGAGGAGACTTCAACCAAACAGAACATGATCCATAATGAATTGAAGTGAGAAAGAAATGCTAGTGTATCTTAAGCACATAGTGAAAAACAACAAACAACAACAACAACAAAAGTAAACTCAATCTTCAGAAAAAACTAGAAAATGCTGGAACCAGAAGCTTACAGAAAGGTCTGACCTTTAACTGTTTCAAAGTAACAAATCACATTCAAATGAAGAAATAGCTAAACAAACCCACAAAGAAGACATGATATCTTCACTGAAACATTCATGGGGATCAACAAAGTAGTGACCTTTTTAAGAACAAAACCTCTCTGGAATCATATAAGAAAAGAAGGTAGTATTCCATTCAGATGAACTCAATCAATCAACTTATTCGCACACAAAATGACATATTCAATTAGAGAAGAAACTTAAACCATCAAATGGTCGATCTTTATAAGTGATTTCCTCTGTTCCTAACCGAGCAATTGTATCCCCAAATTCCAATATTTTGAACACTTAGATGAAAAAATTTACCTAAAATCCTCTCACACTCAAAATCAACCTTGAGCTTGCTTCATCGCAGCCACCTCCTCTTCCGAGATCTTCTCTTCTTCTTCCTTCTTCTTCTCAGCTTCGAGCTCCTTCTTCACCGCTGCTTCAGCATCTTTCTCCGCAGCAAGAATCGGCTGATAGTAATCCGAATGCTCATCCATACACTTTTTAAGCATGGAGGTGACTTCCATACACTTGGTAACAATATCTTCCTTGTTCTTCTCAGCTTCTTCCACACACTCTTCCCAAGCAACAAACGAGTCTTTGCAGCCACCTCCTTTCATAAACAAGCAAAACCCACACTCTCCTTCCTCTTCATCCTCACCCTCTGCGTCTCCTCCTTCTTCGGGATCTCTCCAGACAGTTGATGAATCTCCAAGTTTCTCAGACGGGGATGAATGATCTCCTCCTCCTGATTTCTCCGATGGAGTCAGTTTCTCTGATGGAGCTTCGTTGGTTTGAGATTTGGGTTCGGAAGTCTCCGTTTTTGGATCTGTGGATGATATGATTCCCATTCTTTTTTCTAAAAAGATCGGATCTTGTGGGAATTGGGGGATTCAGTCAGATGTGTTTTTAAGGGTTTTGAGGTTTTGTCTCTCTCTCTCTCGGTGCCGCCGCCGACTCTTACAGCCTCTTAGCCAAAGAAGAGAATGTGAAATCGAAAAAGTCTTTTCTTATGTTAAAACCCCTCAAAAACCCTTTCTTTTGTGATCTTCACTTTTTTCACACTTTACAGTTATTTATTTATTTATTTGTTAATTTTGCTTCGATATAAATTGTGAAACGGATTACAAAAAAAAAAGAAAAAAAACACTTCAATTGATATTTAACTAATTTTGAAAATATTCTAAAAATAATTGTTTTATGAGATTATGATTATTTTTTAGTTTAGCTTTTTACTAACACTTTAGATGAAATATGTGTGTCTCTAGCCTAGGCATGAGTAGTGTGTTCTGTAAAAGAATCTTCTTGTTCGTTACTTCGTTTTCGTGTGTCTTTGTAAGCCATTAGATAATCCATACGAAATATAGTCAAATTTGTTTAGTTTCTTTTATTCCTAGTTCTCACCAAAATTAGGCCTCAATATGTCTACTTCGACCATTTTTTTAACTTTTTTTTTTCATACCATTTTTGTTATCGTTAGAAAGAGAGAACAAAATAAAAATAAAGAGATCATCCAGATCAAAAAAAGTCAAAAGAGATCATCTTTGATAATTTAATAGTATTAGATGAGATGACCCATGCATAGATGACATATATTGTATGAAACAAACCCAATTGAAACTTTTGTTGAACCGTTGAAGGCTACACATTATTCATATCAACCAAATTGAATTTGTCCACAAAACCGTTCAGAAAATGCTGCTCCATGACATATATTGTATTATTGTTTTGTTGAGATTTCAACATCAATTGCTTGTTGCTGATTAACACACAACTCGTCTCTCTCTTATTTGCCATTTTTTAATTCGAGTACAAACACCAACATCATTTTTTTTTATTGTAATAAATGGAAATACATGTAAATATATTGAACAAATCACACTATAAAATTGTTGGGATCACTTTCGGAGTTCTTCAATTTTCACAGCGCAACACATTTAGGATATTTATAAAAAACCTGCAAGTTTATTTGACTTGGTCATTATAAGAGTTGTAAACTCTTTGACAACTTATAAACTCCTAACAATAATTGAAACTATAAACTACTATTTCAAATCTCCGGTGAAGGTTTCCTGGTCTCTCGGTATGAAGATGAAGCTCATGATAACAGCAATCCTCACTTGCTTACTTCTTTGGTCGGTGATGTTACTATCATTCTCCAACATCTTCAAACACCAGCTTCTTGGTGATACAGTCAACGGTATGATCATTCATATTTCGAGTTTCTTATTCAGAAATCATCCTTTTTGACTTACTATTTCATTTTTTTTGCAGTAGTTTCAAAGGATTCCGTAAAACCGAGGGATAAACTGTTAGGAGGGCTTTTAACGGCTGATTTTTATGAAGATTCTTGTTTGAGTAGGTATCAGTTTTCCTTGTATCGCAAACCTTCGCCTTACAACACTTCTCAATACCTTGTCTTTAAGCTTAGAAACTATGAGATGCTTCACAAGCGTTGCGGTCCAGGCACAGATGCTTACAAGATAGCAACAGAGAAGCTTGGTCATGATCATAATGAGAATGTTGGAGACAGATCTGTTGGTGAATGCAAATATGTTGTGTGGGTTGCTGTTTATGGGCTTGGAAACAGAATACTCACTCTTGCTTCTGTGTTCCTCTATGCTCTCTTGACAGACAGAATCATTCTTGTGGACCAACGCAAGGACATAAGTGATCTCTTCTGTGAGCCTTTTCCTGGTACTTCATGGTTACTTCCTCTTGATTTTCCATTGATGGGTAAGATAGACAGCTTCGACAGGGAATACTCGCGTTGCCACGGAACAATGTTGAAGAATCATACCATTAACTCTACTACAATCCCATCGCATCTTTATCTTCATCTTCTCCATGATTACAGGGATCAAGACAAGAGGTTCTTCTGCCAAAAGGATCATTCTTTAGTCGACAAAGTCCCTTGGCTGGTTGTCAAATCCAATCTTTACTTTATTCCATCTCTATGGTTAAACCCTAGTTTCCAACCCGAACTAATCAAGCTGTTCCCGCAGAAAGACACCGTCTTCTACCACTTGGCTCGCTATCTATTTCACCCAACAAACCAAGTTTGGGGTATGGTCACTAGATCCTACAATGCATACTTATCAAGAGCAGACGAGATACTTGGGATTCAAGTAAGGGTCTTCAGCAGACAAACTAAATATTTCCAGCACGTAATGAACCAGATCGTAGCCTGTACACAAAGAGAGAAACTTTTACCTGAAACAGCTGCACAAGAAGAAACACAAGTAACAAATACAACAAAACCCCCAAAATTTAAAGCTGTTCTGGTCACATCACTGCATCCAGGATACTCTAACAACCTAAAGAACATGTATTGGGAACGACCGACTTCAACAGGAGAGATAGTAAAAGTTTATCAGCCAAGTGGAGAAAGGTTTCAGCAAACAGACAAGAAGCTTCACGACCAAAAGGCTCTAGCAGAGATGTTCCTCCTAAGCTTAACTGATAAGCTTGTCACGAGCGCTTGGTTTACATTTGGATATGTAGCTCAAGGTCTAGGAGGATTAAAGCCATGGATACTCTACACACCAAAAAAGTTCAAAACTCCTGACCCACCATGTGGTCGTGGTGTGTCCATGGAGCCTTGTTTCCTTACCCCTCCGGTTCATGGATGTGGAGCCAAAAAGGGTATTAACACAGCAAAAATCGTTCCTTTTGTAAGACACTGTGAGGATCTTAGACACTATGGGCTTAAGCTAGTTGATGATACCAAAGATGAGTTATAGATTTTTCTTTTTTTTACAAATTGAAACAGAGGATCTTTGATGAGTTCTGATTTTTTTGTGTAAAGGCAAAATGTATACAGATGTCTTCAAATATAAAACTTTGAAATAATCACGTTCTGGTCTGAACAGGACCATCTCTGTCGGATTCTTGAGCGCAAAGTCTATGTTCTTGAAAACTCAACCACAATCCTAAATCTTAATCGCTCCGTTCTCCTCTTCTCGAGATAGTTTTAGACTATCTGACAAGGAAGGGAGTCGATGAGTTAACTCGCGAGTGATGACTGATGAGGAGAAACTCGCCTCCGTTGAATTATTATTTTGTCAGCTAACCTAACCTATTTGGAGAAGAGGAGAAAAACAGAGTATTTACAGTGATTTAGAGAAACTTAGGTTAAAAAGAAAAAAAAACACTCCCTACTTTTATTGGATATTTGATTCTAACTCTTTTTTGTTTTTGTTTTGTTAAGTACCATGTCTGATTCGAAATTTACTTCTTAAAGGATTTTTGTTTTTTTCTGAAAGCAATTATAGGATTTTATATTTGTTTAATTATATTTTGATGTCGTAACATGTCGTAAGAAATAGAGAATATTAACCCATTATTTAATAAAGAAGTTATTTGGAAAAACTTAATAAAATAAGAATGACGAATAATTATAAAGTTGGGTGGTAACATGTGTCAGAAATTGAAATTTATAATCTAATTTTAGATATTTTATATATATATATGTCTGCTGAAAATAAGAAAATTATCATTTCCTATTAGAGAGTCAATGTTTTCTTACCTATTAAAATGTTACTGCATATCCCAAAATTTAATGTTCAAAGATTCTTTTTTTTTTTTGTCATCTCGGTTTTTCATTAATAATCGATAAGATTACAGATAGTAACTATGTAAAGTTACTAAAGGGATAGTGATTAAACAACCATCAACATATCCCTCCAAAAAATATAGGTTCTAAAACCTGTTTGTCCAAAAGGAGAGAAAAAATGCCTAAGTTAAAAGAGAGTTCAAAAAGTTCCTGCAACCACAATGGGTAACTGATGGCAACATACGATTGCATTAAGGCATAATCTGGAATGTTTTGAGCGATGAGAGAAACTCCTCTATTTTGTAATGGCTTCTCTAACAGTACTCTTCATTTTGGAATTCTATTCAGTAGGATCAACATTTCTGATTGTTGATGGGCAAAGTTTGGCCAAGCTTTTGGTCTTAAAATTCCACCCACTAACTCAACAGATTCGGAAGCAAAGATGATCTTTGAATACTTGTGACTGATCATGCTCTGAACTGCCCATAGAAAACCTTCCAAGTTTGCTTCATCTTTATTCCCGGATACCGTAAGGACTTTTCTGCTATGAAGGATCACGCATCCAGTATCGTCTCTTAGTACCCAGGCGACACCTGATTTCTTGTTCTTTTGGGGCTTAGATATACCGATATTGCATTTTACCCAGCCTGCAGGAGGAACATTCCAAAGGGAAGCTTAATCTAGTTCTTCAAGTTCTTCCAATTCGTCACATTCCAAGTCCACTTGTGGAGATAGACTCCAAAGAGCCTCATCTTCTCTTATCTTTGTAACTGTATCAAGGGGATCAAACATTTTGGCTTCGAAGAAGAATGAGTTTCTGTTTTTCCATAGACGCCAGAGGATCCACGGAAAAAGTATTTTAGTTTCCAAAGGTACACTCGAAGATTTGGAGGAAGTGTACAAATAGTGGAAGTTCGAGTGAACCGACAGCTCATCAAAACCAGAGGGAGGCGAGGGATAACCGGACATAGTCCAGATTTGTCTTGCTAACGTACAGGTGAAAAGGACATGGTTGATGAATTCTCCTTCATTGCCGCAAATTTGGCATCTGGTATCCAGCTTAACACCTTTTTTTGAGATTAAGTCTGAAACGGGAAGAGCATCACTGACTGCTCTCCAGAGAAAGACTTTGATCTTGGGGACAGTTTGCAGTGTCCAGACCTAACTCTTAATGTCATTCAGCGAGGGCAACATCTCCGCTTCTTGGAGTAATTCTTGATTATTCAGGGTGCTAGCCAACCATCTACCTGATTTGACAGAATATTCACCACTCCTCGTGTGTTCCCAACACCAGAAATCATCCTTACCCGTAACTGGTTTCTATTTTTTGATGCAAAGGATATCATTGGGGGGAAAAAAGGATTCCAGAGTTTCAGAGTCCCAAGTTCTTGACTGAAAGTTGATTAGTGAAGAAACTTTCTGTGTCCAATCAAAGAAAATATTCTTCCTGTAAGGAGCTCTTTATTCATGATCAAAAATCCAGGGGTCCATCCACACATTGACTGAGTAGCCATTACCAATTTTCTTTCTCAAACCTTGAACCAAAAGGTCTCTACCATGTAAGATGCTACGCCAACCGAAAGAAGGTCGATCTCCAATACCTGCATTCAAGAAATCACCATCGGGACAATATCGACTCTTGATCACACGTGAAAAGAGACAGTTAGGCTCTTGAAGAATTCTCCAAGCTTGTTTGGCTAATAAAGCCTGATTAAAATCATCAAGATCCTTAAACCCTAAACCTCCATTCTCTTTGGATAGGCACATTTTCTCCCAAATAACCCAATGAATTTTCTTTGAAATCTCCCATCATGCACCAGGCTTCAGAACGATGAATTCCTATTCTTGTGATTCTTTCCCACACAATGGCTCTATCACTGACCACATGATCGCCATATACAAAGGTAACAAAAAACTCCACTGAGCCGAAGCTGACTTGAAGGTCGATCATGTTCTTATCATAGAACTTAATATCTAATGACACTCCTTCCTTCGAGAACAGTGCCAAACCACCACTTAAGCCAACTGGATTTATGGTAAAAACTCTTGCATAACCCAACCAACTTTGAATATCAACTACTACATTACTATTATTCTTAGTTTCACACAGGAACATGATCTCAGGGAAGTGTTCTTTACGCATTTCCTTGAGACGAGGAATCGTCAGATCATGAGGCCACCCCAATCCCTGGCAATTCCAGCTGATCATGCTCATTACCACTTGAACTGCCCCTCAATTTGGGATGCCTCGTGGGTTTTGCGCTTAGCGACTTTTGATGATGATTTAGCCTCATCCGCAGCCTTTTGTTTTGTGGAGTAAACAATCAGCTTCTTGTCTTCTCTTGTTCCTTGTACGACCTCTTTTTATCTTTGAGCTTTGTATGGTCTTCTTCTTTGTTTAGACTTTTTCAAAGTAGACCCGGAACAATCGGCTACAGAGAGGCCCGCATTGTGATCCGTTGGTAAACTTTGAGAAAGCAAAGAAGAACCATAAAGCCTTTGATCTACCCCACCATCTGACTGAGTTTCTCTTAAAGCTGCTCCCATTTCAAAGACATGTTGCGAAGAACTGGGACCCTCATCGCAACTCATTGACTGGTTTTCGTTGCCACATAACTCAGACTGGACTGGTTCGTGTGGATAGCTGAAAACGAAACCTTTCTGCTTGAGAACATCATGAGAAAGCAGAGGAGGCTTCTCCAATCTGAGGACTAATCGTGCAGTTGTAGGATCATTCTTCAAAGATTCAAGGGAGGATTTAATCTTGTCAATTTTTTCTAATCTTTTTGCCCCTACTGCCCCTCTCATGTACTTACGCATCTCATCAATAACTTCAGCAGTCATTCTAGGTCGACCCGTAATAGGATCAATTCCCACTTGATCATCTCTTAGAACTCCAAAGAGAGGATCAGAGATAGGAATTAACCTGTTGTGAGCAGCTACGTTTTCTTGCTTCTTTAGAAGTCGGGTCTCTTTTTGTTGTGAGAGCTCTTTCTGTTTAACTGGACACTTGCCCTGTTCATGAGTAAGCCTTTGGCAGGTGAAACAGCGTTCTGGACTCTTTCAAAATCGAAAAAAATCGTGACAACTTCACCCTTAAAGGTTACGACCTTGGATCTGCGGAGCGGTTTAGAGGCATCAAATTTTATTTTGACTCTCACAAACTCGTTTATCTGTGATTAGGATGGGTCGAAAGCAACTTCGAGTACCTGACCCAGGATTTCACCCAGAGCTGTGATAGCCTGCGTGGTGTAGTGATTCACTGGGATGTTCCGGATTTGGACCCAGACTAGTAAATATTGGAGGAAATCTGCTGGAGGAGATTCCACCCATCTGTCGATGACAATTGCCCATTCATTGAAAGTATGTACTCCTTTCTCTAGGATTCTTTCAAGGTCGTGTTCATGTTGAAATATGAATTGGAAATGTTCCTTTGATAAAGCTACCCCTCTAACTCTGTGATATAGTTGCCATTTCCTTGGGAGATCCCTGACCAGATTTGAGATGGATTGGCAGTCAGGATTAAGGATCTTACCCATTAAGCTTATGACATTGTTTTCGCTTGAGCAGAATTCTGGGAGATCTGGCATGATGAACGAGACATTTTCCTCTTCTTCCAGAGACATCCCTTATAGAGCTGAATCTAGTTGATTCGACATATTTGAGGGAGACTCAAAAATTTGAGATTGAAAATAAAATTGGGATGAAGAACCCTAATTTTTCGGAAAGATAAAACAGGAATTGTCGGGATCTTTGGAGCAAAAGGATGTAAAAAGAGTGCTATACAGGTACGATTTTGAAAGGAAAGTTTACCCTACATTGACTCTCAAAAATTTAAGAGAACAGATACTCTAGTTGAACAAAAGACTACTGAGCCCAAAAAAGCAAACCGGGAGAATATTTTTTCATTCAAACGAGTAACGTTTATTAGTAATGTTCAAAGATTACTTTCCATGTTAACTTTGAACTATTAAGCTTTTTTTGGGAAACCAAATAATTCGACTTATGACTATTGACCTAAATATATATAAACTACACAAATATGGAAATAAGCATAAAAGACATAACCTTATCACTTTTTTTTTTAATACATATGAACGTTTTAATATTATTACTCTCTCTTTTTTGCTGAAAAAAACAAACGAAATCCTCTGTTTTTCTTTTGTATCTTCTTTTCACTTTCTTCTTCTTCTTTGTTTCGGTTTTTTTTTTTGGGTTTCTTTTCTTAATGTTTCTTCTTTCGTCTTGATCGATTTTGATTTCTTCTTTGGTTGCTTTACCTCACAAACTGTGTTCCTTTTCTTCACGAATATTCCTTAAGTTATATGTGTTTTTGATTTTTATAGTTTGATAAACAGTATGGACACCAAAAAACCATCCGATCCTTATGTTAAAGAACAAACACATTGTCAAAGATCAACTCAACCATCGAAAACTCAAAGCAAGGTACGTTACAAATTGATATACAATTTGTCTGTTCATATTTAAGTACACATTCATCAATATATACTTTAATTTTATGTATATCGAATATATGAACAAAATTTCATTTGATAAAATAATAAATCTTATGATTAGAGATTTCAACATAGTTTTCCAGTTATATGTGGAACATTCATTCTCTAAAAAAACCCTTATCACTGATGTTTTATTTTGGTTCCTTGGTTTAGGCTGGTTTAATCATTGATTTTGGTTTGGTTTAGTGAAAGGTCGGGGATAGGCTGTTTATCTCTTAATTTTGAGTTTAGCTGCAACAAGCTATTATTTAATTCCATACGTTTTAACAATTGACTGACTCAATTCCCCATATTCCATACGTTTTCATTAGGAAAAAAACAGTCGTTTAGTAGTTGCAATAAGTTTTCTATAAGAAACTCGACTTGCTTAGCTAAACATTAAAAAGTTGAATTATCAATCAAGGGAGTAAAAGTTACAAAATTAGGCTGTTTTAGGAAGCTAGGGATGGCTTTATCAATCAATAAGATGTATAATAAAATCGAATTTGTTTACTTTTCTTTATTAATTCTTCGTAGTCAACAACGCGAACTTCCGGATCTGATTAATCTTATTTCCATAGACGAAAGAATAGAATATGATTATAGTCAAATTCACAAACTAATACGTGACATGTGATGTATGGTTTACATTCCAAGTTCTCAACATTATGAGGCTTGTTGCTTATTCCTTCCTTAATGTTAAATTGTTAATAATACTACACAGCTTGATAATGAGTCACATAAATCGAAGATCAAAGACTTTTTTTTTTAATATAAATATTAAACAAATGTGGAGTCACGTTACGAAGTTCGTTGATTGTCACAACTTAACAATGACCCATTAGAATATTCAAAACACGTAGTATTATACTAGATTACATTGTTTCTTCACCTTTAGTTAAGAATCAAGAGTTGAAACTCACGCTAGATATATAACTCTTTTTGAATCATCTCTTAGTTATAACTGATCAAACTCGTTAAGTCAACATGTATCAAAAACTTCAGATCTCCGGCGAAGTATTCAGGACTCTGGGTTCGAATATGAAGATTCTGCTAACTGTAATCATTAGTGGCTTACTTATATGGTCTATAATGTTGTTATCATCCTCAACCAACTTCAACAGCCAGCTTCTTGTTGCTACATCCAACGGTAAATAAAACCCATCCATCTTTTTTTTTTTGTGTAACTAGAGAGAATTACTCTTTTTTGACTTTATAGTTCTTGTTAACAGATTCAAAGGAACCCGAAACACCGAGGGATAAACTGATCGGAGGGCTTTTAACCGCTGATTTCGATGAAGGTTCTTGCCAGAGTAGGTATCAACAATCTTTGTTGTACCGCAAGCCTTCACCGTACAAGCCTTCTGAGTACCTCATCTCTAAGCTTAGAAACTACGAGAAGCTTCACAAGCGTTGCGGTCCAGGCACAGATGCTTACAAGAAAGCAACAGAGCTTCTTGGTCATGATGATGAGAATTATGCAAACAAGTCTGTTGGTGAATGCAGATACATCGTGTGGGTTGCGGTTTACGGTCTTGGGAACAGAATACTTACTCTTGCCTCTGTCTTCCTCTACGCTATGTTGACTGAGAGAGTCGTTCTTGTTGATCAAAGCAAAGATATAAGTGATCTCTTCTGCGAGCCGTTTCCAGGTACCTCATGGTTGCTTCCTCTTGAATTCCCATTGATGAAACAGATCAACGGCTACAACATGAGATACTCTCGTTGTTACGGAACAATGTTGAACAATCATGCCATCAACTCGACTTTAATCCCGCCGCATCTGTATCTTCACATTCTTCATGATTCAAGGGACAATGACAAGATGTTCTTCTGCCAAAACGATCAGTCTTTAGTCGACAAAGTCCCTTGGTTGATTGTCAAAGCCAATGTCTACTTTGTTCCTTCTCTGTGGTTGAATCCAACTTTCCAAACCGAACTAATGAAGATGTTCCCGCAGAAAGAAGCTGTCTTTCACCATCTGGCTAGGTATCTTTTTCACCCCACGAACCAAGTTTGGGGCTTGATCACAAGATCCTACAATGCTTACTTATCAAGAGCAGACGAGACGCTCGGGATTCAAGTACGGATATTCAGTGATCGACCTGGATACTTCCAGCATGTTATGGATCAGGTTGTCTCTTGTGTACAAAGAGAGAAACTCTTACCTGAGGCAGCTGCACGAGAAGAACCAAAAGTCAATATAACGAAAAGACAGAAACTTAAGGCTGTTCTTGTCACATCTTTGTATCCAGAGTACTCTGACAACTTAAAGAACATGTATTGGGAAAGACCGACTTCAACAGGAGAGATAATTGAAGTTTATCAGCCAAGTGGAGAAAGGGTTCAACAAACAGACAAGAAGCTTCACGACCAAAAGGCGCTTGCCGAGATGTATCTTCTAAGTTTAACTGATAACATTGTCACAAGCGCAAGGTCTACATTTGGATATGTTGCTCACAGTCTTGGAGCGTTGAAGCCATGGTTACTCTATCAGCCAACAGGTCCAACAGCTCCTAATCCACCGTGTATTCGATCCACGTCGATGGACCCTTGTCACCTTACTCCTCCGTCTCATGGATGTGAAGCCGATTGGGGAACTGACTCAGGGAAGGTAGTTCCTTTTG
Source organism: Camelina sativa (assembly GCF_030686135.1). Taxonomy (NCBI): domain Eukaryota; kingdom Viridiplantae; phylum Streptophyta; class Magnoliopsida; order Brassicales; family Brassicaceae; genus Camelina; species Camelina sativa. Next base: position 5,767,903 of record NC_141882.1, read on the forward strand.
TCAGGCATTGTGAGGATCGTGGGAACGATGGGCTTAAGCTATTTGATGAGTTATAGATCTTATTTACTATAGCTGCTTCTATTGGACTGTGAGTTACTAAAACAGAGAATCTTTGATGAATTCTTCTGATTGTATGTAATGTAACAATCAACGCTTTTATCTTTCTTTTTAGAGTCGTCAATAATTATATTATTTAGTGTTGCATACACAAATATAAAGGAATCATGTTTGAATGCTTAATGGAATATCTTAACACTTTACAGTTTACAGTTACATCCTCTGTATTAATATGTTAATGCACAGAACATTATTTACATTTACTTACGAATCAAGGCTCTGTCGTTAACATCCTCGTGAGGTTTTCTGGGTGTCAGCGACCTTTGAAAATCCTCTGTTTCAGAGCTTCTGATACCTCGTCCTTCTTGGTGATTTTATCGTGCTTACCTGAATCCCTGCATCATGTAGTGTTGTGTATTAGGAATCAAAATCTTCTCACATTCAAAAGTGTACGAATCAAAAACATCATTTACCAAATGTTAAAACATAGAACTGGTTAATTCTCTAGGGGGAATGAGCAAAGTTTCTACCTTTATGGTTCCTCTGTTCTCAAGCTCCATAGGAAACGGCGAAACGTAGCGGTCCCATCTCGGTCCTTTTTTCTTTCCCGAAGAAGAAGTGCAACAGAGAGTTCACATCCTCATTTACGGTGATACACTGATAAAGAACTCTATTCTTAATACATGTAACCGTGTTTCTTGACCTTCTAGATATAAGCTCTCTTCATAAATTTTTGGATCATCTTCTACGAAGTAGCTTGGCCATTATTCTAGCATAGTGCACTATAAACACGGAAGCTTCAGTTGGCTCAATCTTCTTTTCCGACATCTCTTGCATAAGTGTGACCGCCTTATGTACAGATCCATCCCTAACACAACAAGCTATTAGTGCTGTGTAAGGCATAGCATCAGGCTCCAATCCACTACCTATCATTTCATCAAAGATCCTTTCCGCCTTTTGAAGATCCTGAATCTTGCACTGCTGATCAATCAAAACCGTGTAGTAAACAACGTCTGGTTTAACATCAAAGGCTTCCATTTCCATCTTCATATCCAAGTGTGGCATATTATTGAGCAAAACTGTGTATGTTACCACATCAGGTTTAACATTTTTCCTCTTCATGTCTTGAAAAAGGGCATAAGCTTGCTTCAGCTTGTTTAACCGGCAACAGGTGTTAATCATGATTGTGTAAGTGAACAAATCAGGGATAATCTCTTTACTAAGTAATATTTCAAAAAACTGCTGGGCTTTTCTCACATTATTAACTCGACACCAAGCACCTATTAACCTTCCATACATGATCTTCTCAGGTTCGACTCCAAGTTCCCACATTCTATCCAGTAAGTCTTGAGCTTTGCTGATATAATCCTTCTGGGCGCAAAGACTAGTGAATAGAGTAAAATACACACTCTTGGGAAGAGGGAATTCTAATGTAATGAATCTTTCATAGGCCTGATCAAGACAGCCAGCCTCAACATAACCTTTTACCATACTTACATCGTTTTCCCGAGATCGATGTTCCATACTCTTATAGAAAGCTTCAGCCTTGTCTATTCTACCAGCAGCAAAGAAGCCTTCAATGACCATGCTGTGTGTAACGGAAGTGGGCTTTACCCCACGATCTTCCATTCGTTTTAGAGTTTCATGTGCCTTTTCTGCAAGGTCGTTCCTAGCTAATCCACCGGCAAGTACATTATATATAATAATATCAGGTGTTTTAACTGTTCTTTCCATTTCAGTCATCAAACGAGAGGCCTCAGAACTTTTACCTTGTTGACAGCAACCACGTATCAAAGTCGTGTAGTTGATGACGTCAGGAGCTATTCCTTTACCCGTCATTTCTCGAAACAACTTAATAGCTTCTTCTACTTTGCCAAGCCTTCCCAAAGCATCAAATGCGACATTGTAGCAAACCCTATCAAGAGTGATGTTCATCTCTCTAAACTTTTTAAACCAAAAATAAGCTTCAGAGAAATTTCCCATCTGACAAATGCACTGAAGGACTGAGCTTACAATCACACGATTTATTCTTACATTTTTCTCCATCATTTTACAAAAAACATCCAAAGCTTTAGGTATATTCATATTCTTGCGATGTCCCTCAATAATCGCAGAGTCCCCTGGTTGGTCTTCAACACAAACCTTTACTTCATTCCATCTTTATGGTTGATCCCTAGTTTCCAAACTGAACTAAGCAAGCTATTCCCACAGAAAGAAACAGTCTTTCACCATCTGGCTCGCTATCTAATTCACCCCACAAACCAGGTTTGGGGCATGATCACAAGATCCTACAATGCTTATTTATCAAGAGCAGACGAGAGACTCGGGATTCAAGTACGAGTGTTTAGCATGCCGGATGGATATTTCCAGCACGTCATGAGCCAAATCCTAGCTTGTACACAACGAGAGAAACTGTTACCTCAAGTGTTTGCTTCAGAACCACAATTCGTCACTATTACATCAAGAAGCCCAAAACTCAAAGCAGTTCTTGTCACATCTCTTTACCCAGAGTACTCGGAGAAACTAAGGAGTATGTACTGGGAAGGTCCCAGTTCAACAGGAGACATAATACAAGTTTACCAACCAAGCCAAGAAATGTATCAGCAAACAGACAAGAAGCTTCACGACCAAAAGGCACTCGCTGAGATATATCTTCTAAGTTTAACGGACCACATTGTCACGAGCGACTCATCTACGTTCGGATACGTTGCTCAAGGTCTTGGAGGATTAAGGCCATGGATACTCTACAAGCCAAAGAACCACACAGCTCCTGATCCACCATGTGTTCGAGCCGTGTCAATGGAGCCATGTTTCCTTAGAGCTCCACTCTATGGTTGCCAAGCTAAGAAAGTGAAGACCACCCCTTTTGTTAAGTATTGCGAGGATCGGATCACAGGCCTTAAGCTAGTTGATCCCGCAGATCACAGGCTTCTCTGACGGACAGACCTTCACGGAATATTTTGAATTCGATTCTTTTCAGATGCCTTAAAAAACTTAGCATCCTCACCAAAGTTCTTATTAAATTATTAATTTTGGTTTCATGGTAGCTAATTTTATATAATTTGAACCTTTGCTGTATTAATTATCATCTACTTATGTTTTAATTTTGTATTTTTATTCAACACAAATTTGCATATTTTATTCCATAAATATAAAGTTAATAATTAAGAGTATTTCACTATTTTGAAAACAGTTACTTACAAAAAGTACTATGGAAACATATTATTGAATCATAAATTGTGAGATTCTCTTTCAAAACACTTTTAGTATAGATTAAAATTTGTTTATTTTTTTCTCAAATTAAGATTTGTTTAAGAAAAAAATAAGAATAATTAAACATAATATATGGCATGTAGTAAACTTATATGATTAGAGGTTTTCAGTTTCTCTCTAAGAAATATCTTTTTGGAGTATTTAAGATATAGTATATTAGTAAGATAATTAGAAGCAAACCTATTAGTTTTCATTTCCTTCACCTCTTGATAGTCTCATAACATATTTCATTTCCATCTCTTTCATCCTCAAACCATAATCAGTACTAACATCATACATGCAACAAAGTGGAAAACAGGAAGAAAACATCTCAATTAGGATCTCTCCGGTATGAAGTTAACGATAACAATCACCACGTGCTTAGTACTTAGCTTGGTGTTGCTACTACTATCATCCTCCAACTTCTTCAACCGCCACAAGTCTGATTTTACATTCACTGCAGATAACAAGATCATTCATCTTTATGGGTCAATTTACTTCAGCAGAAACAAAAATCTCACTCATCTTCTCTCTCTCTGTCATCTTCTTAAAAAAGGTTTTAAACAACCGAGGGAGAAACTGCTAGGAGGGCTTCTTGCTACAGAGTTTGATGAGAAATCTTGCTTGAGTAGGTATCATCACCCGTCTTTGCGCAAACCTTCACCATACAAACCATCTGGATATCTTGTTGCTAAGCTTAGAAGTTACGAGAGACTTCACAAGCATTGGGGTCCTGGCACAAAGGCTTACAAGAGAGCTACAGAGCAGCTTGGTAACAACGATGTAAGAAGCTCTGGTGATCATGAATGTCGTTATGTAGTGTGGATGCCTATGTTTGGGCTGGGAAACAGAATGCTTTCTCTGGTCTCTGTCTTCCTCTATGCTCTCTTGACAGAGAGAATCGTGCTTGTTGACCAACGGAATGATATTCCTGACCTCTTCTGCGAGCCTTTTCCAGAGACTTCCTGGCTACTTCCTCTAGATTTTCCATTGACGAATCAGTTAGATAGCTTCAACCAGAAGCACTCGCGTTGTTACGGAACAATGTTGAAGAATCATGCCATTAACTCAACCACAATACCGTCACATCTTTATCTTGATATTTTCCATGATTCCAGGGATCATGATAAAATGTTCTTCTGTGAAGGAGATCAAGCTTTACTTGGCAAAGTCCCTTGGCTTGTCGTCAAATCCAACCTTTACTTTGTTCCATCTCTATGGTTGATCCAAGGTTTCCAAGCCGAACTCATTAAGCTATTCCCACAGAAAGATACCGTCTTTCACCATTTGGCTCGGTATCTTTTTCACCCAACAAACAAAGTCTGGGGTATGATCACAAGGTCCTACGATGCTTACTTATCTAGAGCAGACGAGAGACTTGGGATTCAAATACGAGTGTTTAGCAAACCCGCTGGATATTTCCAGCACGTGATGGATCAGATCCTATCCTGTACACAAAGAGAGAAACTTCTACCTGAATTGGCCACACCAGAATCACAAGTCACTAACACATCATCAACAAGCCCAAAGCTGAAAGCTGTGCTGATCACATCTCTGCATCCAGAGTACTCTGAAAAACTACAGAACATGTTTTTGGAAAGACCAAATTGGTCAGGAGAGATCATTGAAGTTTATCAGCCAAGTGGAGAAAAGGTTCAACAAACAGACAAGAAGGTTCATGACCAAAAGGCGCTAGCCGAAATCTATCTCCTAAGCTTAACTGATAAACTTGTCACAAGCACAAGGTCTACCTTTGGATACGTAGCTCAAGGCCTTGGGGGATTAAAGCCATGGATACTCTACGAACCAAGGAGCCGCATAGCTCCTGATCCACCATGTGTTAGGGCCATGTCGATGGAGCCTTGCTTTCTTAGAGCTCCTCTCCATGGTTGTCAAGCCAAGACAATCAAAACCACCCCTTTTGTTAGGTATTGTGAGGATTGGACCACAGGCCTTAAGCTAGTTGATGTCTACGATGAATTTTGATAGTAACGCTCGCTTCATCTTCTTTTGTTATGTTCATCATTGGCTTTGTACACAAAGAGAGAAACTGTTACCTGAATTTAGAATAACAACAAACTAACATATCAAGAACACCTAAACTTAAAGCTGTTCTGGTCACATCTCTGAATCCAGACTTACAAAGATCGGAGCCTTGGGATTTAAGGTATTTGATTACCCAGATGATTTATAGGGTTTTTTTCGTAGAGAACTGTAACTGTTACTCTCCATCTTCGTTGCCCTAAATTTATGTAACTTCAGCTTCGCAACAATGAAGAGATGGTATCTTACATCGCCGTATTTCGATTTCTCTCTGATCTCGGTGAGATTGCCGACTAATTAATTTCACTGACCGCGACGACGATTTGCAAAATCAGTGAGTCAGATCGCGAGTCACTTTTTCGCTATTTTCCCACAAGTAGAAATATGAGCACGTGACTAGCACACGTTTATTCAGTATCCTACTTTATTTCTAAAGAATTGCAAGTAAGCCCCTGAAATATTGATTATCTTTTATAATGTCCAAAAACTTTAATTAATTTATATTGTACCCAATTCTCGATGTGAATATCTTTATATACGTAATTTGAGAGAGTTTTAAGGTTATGATTTTATGATATGATCTGAAAATCATAACCACTCTGCAATGGTGAGACATTTGAATGAATATAGTCTGTCATTGTGAATGCATGGCCCAGCCTTTAAAACTATATTTGTATGAGAATATAGATTTAACAGCTTCTTTAATCTTTTCCATAATTATTAGTATAAAATAAAACTTTTAAACAAAATAAATAACATAATTACTTAGCAACAAAATTATATATGATGACGGTGCATCTTTTATTTGTGTAGCTATGGAAAGGTAAAAACAATTTTTGAGGACAGTTCATGTTGAATCGTATTACATGCAGCCGCCTTATATATCATTGAGTCGTTTAAGTCTTTTATGGTTATAAAGTTGAGAGATTCGCCTGCATGCAGATCCTTGCTCAGTCTAATCTTTTTTAGGCCTACGTCGCTGATAGGCTTGTATAGTCTTGGATGATCAGCATCCACAAACTCACCCGGTGCTTCGAGATCACTATCCACTGGTCCTAATAGGAATGAGGATATAGAAATCCTTACTTTTGCGTCTATGCATTTCACTCTGTGCTTCACATTGCACAACCTCCCATTGCTCCAAATCTGTCAGAGAAAAAAACCAACAAGAGTTGTGTTTAATTTTCATGGGTTTAGATTCAACGTAACACATTTTTGAACTCATCGTAGCCATGTCACCAAGGTTGACAAGAAGCGTGTTCGGCAACGTGCTTACGGGGACAAAAGATCCTGAAGAGTTGTCCATGACTTCAAACCCACCAACATCCTCATCACCTTGAAGAATGGTCAAGAAACCAAGATCTGTGTGTAAAGACACACCAAGTCTTCCAACTGTTTCCGGTTTAAAATGATATTTGTTCATCCGAAACTGGCTCGGCCATCCTCTAAAAAATTGTGGATCCTTTACTCCGTAACTCTCCGCTAATCTCCTTGCTAGATCCCGTGCAAGACCATCAATAGCTTTTCCATACTTAAGCATAATCTCCCTGCAATAACCAAAAACAAAACAAAAAACATAAAATCAAAGTTCCATCGCAATATATAACTTTGGGTGCCCTTGTGTTTTGATATAATCTGAACCGGACCAAATGTGCAATATATAACGACATAAAAGAAAAGGTGAAAAGAAAAGAAACCTTTGATCCGTAGAGGCATCAAGTTGGTCACAAAAGCTATTGACAGCTTGAGGAGATGCCATGTCAAAAAGACCAAATGATTCATACAAAGGATTCAAATCACTTCGAGGCTTGTAACCGGTTCCTAGTATCACATCAATGTTTCGTCTTTTCACCTCACATGGAAGTTCATGGAGATCTCTAACACTCTTCTTCATCTTAGCCATCAAAGACAGTGGAACTCCATGGTTTGTCACCATGAAACATCCCCATTCCTCACTTGCTTCACGGATTTTTTGATTCAAGCACTTATCAGAAACATCTTTCAAGTCTATAATTGGAATGACGACTCCACTCGAATCCGCCATTGATTATGAGATATTTTCTCCGAGAACCGAGATCTTCTTGGTACGAAGGGGAGTTGAAAAGTAGGATGTTGGCTACTTTCTAACACAACCTTTGTCCAATGTTATAAAGAAGACCATCCTACGAGAGAATGACGTAACAATATGTAATTAGACAAAAACGTTCTCTCTCTCATAATTGATCATCGGTACCATGTTAGGTAGTTTATTTCAACAAAGACGTTTGAACGAAGAGGAAGAAACAAATATATGGAAAACCTAATATATCTAAAAAGGGTTAATGAAGAGCGTGCGTCACGTGGAATTTCCAAAAAAAAATAAAAAAAACGTGCAACACGTTTATATCTAGATAGTGTGAGGCTGAAGATAGATTGTGCGTGTCAGTGAGTGGGTGTCTATGTATGCTTGGAAACAGAGAGTTCTTCTTACTCTTTCTCTAATTTTTTTTGGTCAAAAGAGTTTTATAAGACGCTTGCTGAGATGTATATCTCTTGAGTATGCATAAGATAAAAGTCTGACCAGAGATTTGGTTACGTAGCTCAAGATCTAAGGTCGATTAAAGTATTGGATTCTCAACAACCCCATAGATCTTGACACACCATGTGTTAGGGACATGTCCATGGAGCCTTGTTGAGTTGTTTCCATTATCCTCTGACTTATCTTAAAGGCCCTTCAATTATTTGATTACATTTAATTACACTTCATATATAACAGTATACAATATACATGGTCTTACAGTCGTATATCTGGCGGACTACGTTTAATTAGATTATTTAACTAATATGCATGCACAAGTCAACGCAAAACCCTACTTAGTCTAATGGTTGTATAGAAATTAAAAACTAAATGGAGAGTTTTTACTTTTTAAAGAGTTTTTAGAAATAGAAGAGTACCTTAATTAAGGAATTTCGTCGGGGATCTTTATACTGTCTCTAGATTTTCTCGAGAAAACAAATGAGTAGATGTATTGGGAAAGGGTTTGCTCATTCAAGGCAAAAAAAGTTAGAAAAGTCCCAATTGGCCAATTCTGTATAGAGAAGCAACTTACGTCGATGCATTTGCAGTTTGCACAGATCTTTCCACGAGAAATTTATTATCTACTACCGGCATAATTTCACTAAAAAACATACATACATACATACATACATACATGCAAATTGTAATTTGGATATATAGTGATGTATACAAACCACTAAAGTCTACCGGTACAACTTTCTAAATTAATCTTTTCTATCTTTTGCTTATTTTTTTTTCCAAATTACTCAAAAGTAGATACATTAAATCGACCAAACTGATGTAGTCTAGTGATATTGGTATACATAGTAACATAGACATATAATATAGTGGTTTGAGATACATGTGGCGTCATGGGCGGATCTACAGCCACCGGCACCAAGGAGGTGCATGCATCTGCCTTCTGTGTAATTTAGATATCGAACTACTCTTCAAGTTGCACGCCAATGATTCTTGCATAAATTGTGCCAACTCAAGAACACAATAAGCAAAATTATGCCGGTAGTATATAATAATTTCAATCTACAAGTGGATCAATCTACCAATAGTTTTGTGATAATGCTCAGGTTCAAGTACAAGTGGCGATTTGGACAAAACCAGACTATTTACTTCCGGACTCCAATCTTTAATATAACAAGTTAACAACTCTACAGGTACTGAATATGATTTAGATAAAAAAAAATTCTTCTCTTTGTCAGAAGATCAAGAGTAGTATTGCATCCACAAAGAAAACTAAAGGTAAAAATTTCATATATTGTGCAACAATCCAATAGGTATACATCTTTATTTTTGAACCACCAAAAAAAAAAAAAAGACATCTTTATTTCTCATTCCTAGGGACTTCGACAATAATCTGCAGTTTTCTAAATCCACAACGTAACCATCTTACAATGCCCTGTAGCCAGGTCAATTATCTAACTCTTCATGCGTAATAAGCTTGAGAGCTTCTCCATCATGCAATTTTTTAGTCATTCTAATATTTCGTACCCCTTCGTGACTAATAGGCTTGTATAGTCTCGGATGTTCTGCATCCACAAACTCACTTGGAGGTTCCAAATCTGTATCCATTGGTCCCAATAAGAAGGAAGCAATAGAATACCTCATTGTTGCTTCTTTGCATTGCACTCTATGCTTCACATTGCACAATCTTCCATTGCTCCATATCGTAGCCATGTCCCCGAGGTTGATAGCAAGCGTGTTTGGCAACGGGTCTATGGGGAAAAAGTTTCCTGAAGAACTGTCCATAGCTTCAAGGCCACCAACATTTTCATCATCTTGAAGAATGGTCAAGAACCCGGAATCCGTGTGTAACTGCACACCGAGCTTCCCGACTGCTTCGGGTTTGAAATGATATTTGTTAATCCGAAACTGGCTTGGCCATCCATTGAAAAAGTCGGTCTCAACCAATCCATAACTCTCTGCTAACCTCCTCACCAAATCCGTTGCAAGACCATTGATAGCTTTTGCATACTTAACCATAATCTCCCTGCAAACTCCAAAGTTCCATCAAGACATCAATCAATGTTTCCATCACAAGAACCCTTTTGCGACCAAAGAAAAACAGAAATTAACCTTTGATCTGCAGAAGCTTCGAGTTGGTCACAAAAGGTATTGACAGCTTGAGGAGAAGCCATGTCATAGAGGCCTAATGCTTCATAGTAAGGATTGGTTTCATTTGGAGCTCTGTAACCACTACCTAGTAACACATTGGTGTTACGCAGTTTCACCTCGTATGGACGCTCAAAGAGATCAATAACAGTCCTTTTCATCTCAGCCATCAAAGACAATGAGACCCCATGGTTAATCACCCTAAAACATCCCCATCTCTCACTCGCTTCACGGATTTTCTGATTCAAAATCTTATCAGAAACCTCTCCTAAGTCTATGGTCGGCATGACTCCATTTAGTTCCGCCATAACCTTCAACAGAGAGGTTCAAAAACAAATAGAAGTCTTTCTCTACTCAACAGTCAACACAACAACCTAAGGCCAATGATATAGAGAAAGAGAAAAAAAAAAAAACAAAACATCATTAGAGAGTGCCGTCATCGATGAGATCCGTGTATAAAATTAGTTCCACCAACTCTGATCAAAACAGAAGTCTGAATTCGAGAAAGACCTACATCCAAGTTCCAACGAATCAGAGGAAGAAAAAACTTATGTATCTTAAAATTGGCTAGTGATCTATAACGTGACGATTCAGACAGCTAAAATAGTCATCAGAGAAAATAAATTTACATCTAAATTGAAGAAAACCCACTATAAAATTAGGCTAAACATAACAGAATGTGATTGCTTATTCTGGGTAAACATCAATTACGTCTAAATTTGATTCTCTTCTTTGTCTACTATTGACAAGAGTTTTTCAGAACTAAAAAAGAGTACCTTTTAGTATCGTCGGGGAACTTCTTACTGTCTCTAGATTTTCTCGAGAAGATAAAAGGAGTAGACGACGTGTAGAGTCAGAGTGACTATTAAGACAGAAGAACGGAAACGAACTTGAAAAAATTGGATCTACAGAGACTTTTCTGCTGACGTCCACAGAGTTATGTTTTGTCCCTCAGATATCTTCTTTTTTTTTTTTTTTTTTTTTTTTCCCAAAGAAAATATATTGATTTAAACTGAAACATTACAAAGTTGTTGTAAGAGCCAAATAGGCTTTGTTACATATTCGACATAGTATTCAACATCTTGACAACCAAATTTTGCTAAAGAATGAGCAGCTGAATTACATGACCTCTTTATAAATGTACAATCACAGAATCGAAATTTTGATCTCTAAAACTGTATGTCTCTTAGCAAGTTTGAAAGAGAAGCATTTTCCTTTTGTCCGTTGGCGAGCTTCACAAGTGTCTCAGATTCTTCTTTGATATGATAAATAGACAAAGAATATGACGTCAATTTCCGCAACGAACTAAAAATGTTTTAAACTTTTAATCTAAATATACTCTGAATCTGAATTCATCCAATCCAAAAGCTAACGAATAGTAAATACAATGCATATACGCAAATATTCCTTTCTACTTTATACATGAACAAAAATCTCAAAGAACATACATAAATTCAATATTTTGTTGGACATAAATTTTGTGTCAACATAACAATTTCCTTAGAAATTGCAATTTATATTAAACTCGATGAGGACCCGCTGGATGTACGGATTTAAAGTTTTATAAATGAAATTAAATTTATTAAAATTTGTTGTATGTTATATATAAATTTTATTTTTGTTATAATACACTGATTTATATCCACTTACAAATATTTTATGTATGTTACTATTAAAAGTATATTTTTTGTTATACCTAAATATACTCTTGTATGTTACAAAAATATTTGTTTATCACCATCTAGATATTGTCTATATAAACAAATTAAGCCAAGTATAGTACTTTCACTTCTGCATAGTTTTTTAATTACTAAAATAGTTGGCTCAAAAAACATTTTGAATAAAAAATATATTACATAATATACTAATCAATGATGATGTATCATCATAATAATGTATGACCACCATGGAGAAAACATCGGCTCCGCCTTCATCCCTTATGGAGAGAACCTTGCGTCCAACCATCTCCATCATGGAGAGAAGTTTGGCTTCGCCTTTCTCCCTTGGAGATATAACCTTGCCTCTAATCTCCTCCACGTTCCTCCCTTACGGAGATAACTTTGTGTCCAACCTTCTCTACCATAGGGAGAACCTCGGCTCTGCCCTCCTCCTATGTGGAGAAAATATGTTCACGTCTTTTTGCTATCTCAAAATAACTTGTTCTGACAATCAATGAAAGTAAAAACAATTTTCTAACGTCACAAAAAAAATCTTTTGATAGTAACTAATGTTAAATTTCCCAATGTATTCGTGATAGTAATTATGCCAAAGTGAAAGTAAAATAGTTGGCTTAATGTGTTTATAGATAACATAATATACTAATCAATGATGTATCATCACAATAATGTATGACCGCGATGGAAAAAACCTCGGCTCCGCCCTCATCCCTTATGGAGAGAACATTGCGTTCAACTTTCTCCATCATGGAGAGAACCTTGGCTCTGCCTTCCTCCCTTGGAGAGATAACCTTGCGTCCAACCTCCTCCACCTTCCTCTGTTGGGTAGATAACCTTGTGTCCAACCTCCTCCACCTTCCTCTGTTGGGTAGATAACCTTGTGTCCAACCTTCTCCACCATAGAGAGAACCTCGGCTCTACCCTCATCCTGTGTGGAGAGAAAATGTTCACGTTTTTTTGTTATCTCAAAATACCTTGCTCTGATGACCAATAAACGTCAAAACCTTTTTCAATCGTCACAAAATCTTTTGATAATAACTAATGCTAAAATTCTCAATGTATTCGTGGAAGTGTGTAACAACCCGTGGGAAGGTTGTTAAAGGATGACAGCTTGTCCTGTGGGAAGGTTGTTAAAGGGTGTAGACCAGGATTCGAGGAACGTCTGGCCAACCAATAACCTACTGGTGGATTTGGATGATTAGCTCCATTTCCACAGTGAGGGGTTAGAATCGATGCCCTGCAGGGCCAGCTTGGGGTCCGTTGGATCCACAGACGGTCCGTTGGGGCAGCAAGTGGGGGGCTAGTGGGGTCCACGGGTTTGGTTGTTACAAAGTGTCTTTGACACACCATGATGTAGCCTCTGTTTTTGTAACGCTTCAACCGTCACATTGTTTAGTGAGCCCATGCCTACTCTCCGTCCATGGGCCCACCTTCCCAAGTGGGCTCTACATCTATTCTCGGCTTGTGGACCAACCCATATTTGATGGCCGGTTTGTTACGTCTGGGAGTCTTTAAAAACTTGATTACCGACCTTACAAATCAACAAATGATATTTTTTGTGTTTTGTCCTCACTCGCACAATTTCGACAATCACTTCCAGAAAGGTCACCCATCATGAAGTTCTCTGAGGACCTTTGACTGAAAAAATAAGTGCATTTTGGTGACGTATGTGGCTAAATCAATTCTTTTAAACATTTCCGCAAACCAGGGTGTCAGAGTCTTTGAGCTCCTATGGATCTATCAGCAATGATTTATTTTTTCCAATCTATCTATTTATGTTTGTTGTATGCTTGTGTTTGATTAGCCTATTTTATCAATTCATTAGATTGATGAGCTTCTATTCGTTACTTCCCTTCGGGATTGAATGAATAAGGGTAACAATTATGTTTGCAAAAAAAAAGGGTTTTTGACCAACCAATCAACATTGAGAAATTGAAAAAAAAAATAATTTGGCATAATTAAAGAAACAATAGAAAATTATAAGCAAGGTAATATATGAATCCCAAATCATTCAAAGATTAAAATATAAATTAAAACAATCTAAAAATACTATAATAAAATTTAAAATACAGTATTAGAAAAATAAGACTCATATATTAAGTTTTTTTGGTAAACATATTAATCTAAATTATTCCCAACCGAAAAAGGAGAAAGGAGTAGAAAATTTTGGTTTTAAGAAAATAAAAAAAAATTATCTTTCCATTAAAATATATTCCCAATTAAACAAAGTTGAAATCAATGTTTTTGAATAAATTATTTAAATATGAAACGATCTTTGATTATATAGAAGTGAATACAAAATTTAGAATTAATAATTAAAAGTATATTTTCCTTAATCTTTTTTTTTCTATTTTTTATAATTAATCACTTAAAATTAAAAAAATAGAGAAATAATATTATAATTTCGAATTTTATGAAATATATATATATAACCTCCTTATAATTATTTAAAAAAAATTTTTTTCTAAATTCTGAAATTGTTTACAATTATCTTTTTACTTTATTAATATTTTTTAAAACAAAATATTTTCTTTTTATTATAATCAAATTCTTCCTCTTAAATATTTACACATGTCAAAATCTCATATTGATAACTTGACACATATCAAAATCTTGTTAATGGCTAATTTTCAAAACCAAGCTTTATTTAACAAGATTCATGTATGAAATATAATAATTGCCGATAACAAAAGAAAAAAGGAAAAAAATATCAATTTGAAAACTCGAAGATAAATATCTGGGCCTACTATTTAAAGCCCAAATTTTGGTATACTCTTCTTACCATATCAGGATTGATGCTACTTCTCAAATTTCTTACAAGATGTGTAAGAAGACTAAGAAACCCAAATCTGATATTTGTTTTCCAATTTCAAAGGTCTAGAAGGAAGAGATTCCTGCTAGTTGTCTAAACTTCTCATAGGAGACCCAAAACACGAACTGCCACGGTCCAAGCCTTGCCCATGTAGGGAAGAAACCTTTCCACAAAGCTCTTACTCCTTCAAACTTAACAGTCTTCACCAAACAGTCGTAAGAATTTCTGTACACAGCTTTCTCGCCTTGATTCATCATCCTTGTCTTCACCACATCAGCCGGACAACTCAAAGTTGTAGAAGCAAGACCCGACATTATAGAAGCAAGAGTGTGCGCGTAAATGTTATCCTCAAAGATCTTTTTATCGATGACAAAGTGTTTGGCGTGATCATAACAAGCTAGCTCTCCCATATTAACTAGGAATGCTCTCTGGATGTTTGGAAGAACACCTTTCCATAGCCCTATTACTCCTTCTGACTGTAGGATTTTGGTGAAAGCTTCGATAGGTCCTGAGTATCTCGGTTTCAGGCCTTGACTCACCAATCTACCATCTGCTTGCATTCTCACCTTAACCAAATCAGCTGGGCTAGCCACTACCTGCATTTCTAGTATGAACACAATAAGAAGCATTTTTAGTTTGGTGTACTATATAGATAACACTCAATGGTCAATTCTAGAATATAGCCACATTTCAAGGCCGCAATAGAACTTCAAGTTTCCATTGGTAATCACTGAACTGAGGGAACTTAATTGTAACACGTAGCAGAAAACAAGCAATCAAATCATTTGGATTAAGGATATATGAAACACACTGACTGAGAATTCCAACATTTGAATCTCAATGGATTCTCATCTTCAAACCAACCTAAAGTAGCAGCTAACTCTGAACACCTAAAAATCAAGAAACTTTTGACAACATCCCCTTCTTAATACCGTCTTCTATATAGCATCTTCAATGGCAACTAAACATAGAGATCGATTGTTATATTCAAAATCGATTAACACAAACTAGCGTAAAAGTCAATAGAAGACTCTAAATATTTACAGATGAAGAAGCACCGTTACCTGAGCTATAACACCAGAAAATCCTCCGACGAGAGCCTTTGTGGCGAGAGGAAGGGACTCGCCGTTGTTAGCTTCAGATCTGACGATGAATCCTTTCAAATTCTCGTATCCGATGATTCTGATAGGCGTGTAGAACAGGTGTCGCATAATCGCCGGAGACAGACCTTTGTAAAGACCAATCACTCCTTCTTTCCTCGCAATCTCCGATACGACTCCGATAGCGCCAATCCGGTGCGCACCATGGAGCTGCATTCTGGTCTTGGTGAGATCAATCGGAAACGTAACTGACTCTGCGACCATCGCAGAGAGTGACGCAAGCAGGATCCTCGTTCCGGTCGGCGATTCTCCGGCCACTCGGCTCCGCTCCATTTTCACCGGAATTTATTACTAAACTGAACTCACTGTGCATCACATGAACACAGAGTTTAATTACCCAAAAACAATACGACATCGTTTGAGTATACTTGACGACGTCGTTTTAATTATTTTTCTAAAATACAAAACTTTAGAGATAACATCCGACGTGGCAAAATATGAAAGACCGTCGTGGCAAGCATTATGATTTTTCAAGTAGACAATAGTTTTGAGCTCCTCCCATTTCCTATCCTTCAAAAAAAAAAAAAAAAACAGAGAAGAAAAATATAATAGTAACAATAAAAATGAGCTCCTTCACGACCAACACTCCGCCACCGTATCTCCTCCTCCGGTCAAATTACCGTCGGCGTTCAAACCCACCATTCTCCGTTGTATGCTGCGCCGGAGAATCCCAACAAGATATCTTCACTGGCCGGAGAACACTGCTGACTTCACTTATAACATTCACTACCATCGGCGGCGCTGCGGTCACGTCATCAGCGTTAGCACAGGAGAAATGGGGGACGAGGTCATTCATTAAAGAGAAATATTTTATGCCGGGGCTATCGCCTGAGGATGCGGCTGCGCGTATAAAACAGACGGCTGAAGGATTGAGAGGCATGAGGGAGATGTTGGACCACATGTCGTGGAGGTACGTTATATTCTACATAAGATTGAAACAGGCTTATCTGTCTCAGGATCTCACCAACGCCATGAACATCTTGCCGGAGAGTCGCCGCAATGATTACGTTCAGGCCGCAAACCAGCTTGTCGAAAACATGAGTGAGGTATAAGTGAAAACTCTAATCCACAGTATATTTTCATATTTTGATCAATACGTAGTAACAATATATTGTTAAATGTTTTTTCATATAATAGTTGGACTTTTACGTACGGACGCCAAAGGTGTACGAGTCGTATCTCTACTACGAGAAGACATTGAAATCGATAGACAGCGTGGTGGAGCTTCTTGCTTAATTCAGTTGTATTGTATATATCTATCTCTTAATAAGAAATGTCTGAACTCTTTATATGTTACATTACATTATATTTCATATAATTAAATTTAAAGACCTTAAAATAGTGTATCAGATCGATATACATAAGTGCATAGATATCTTAGTGGCGTGAGCAAGATCAATGCTCCGAAAGAACCGATGAGAGATCCAGAGATGCGTTCACAGAATTTGTCAAATTGCTGGCATATAGGTGGCCAATTAGCTGTTGTGTTGCCCTCGTGAGCTAAATACACGGTCGCAGTTGCTGCTGATGCGCCAGAGCTCACCAGAGCCAACATCACCTGATTGTTATATATAGAGAGAAACAAGACATCGCAACATTTTGAGTGATCGCCTCGTTAGGCATAAAGTTGTATTTCATTGAAATGGAAATTTTCTTGGGACAGAATTTAGTTATAACTACAAAAAGAGAGGGAGAGTCGGAGAGATATACCGTGTCGATAACGAGCAAGATGATTCTTGAGGTTTTAGCTTTAGTACTGAAGATATGAAAGATACACACAGGTAGAGAAAGAACCAAATATCCACCAGCAATCGCGTTTGCAACCACGAAAAACCTATGAAGCAGAGCAAAGCAATATTGTTATATGTACACAATCAGTTCTTGATTAATCAGTATTGATCTTTTTGAATCTTTTACATGAGCGTTGGTAAGTCGCTGTATTTAGCTTTGAGAAGTACGAGCTGGCTCAAAGAGACAACAGATTCATGCGTTGTTCCCATGGCGAGCGCGCTTCCTATTGTTCCAAAACAGCAAATAACCGCAGAATGAATCCAAGAACCGATATTCCTTTGTTTATAACCAACTTTGGCTCAAAAGTAATAACTTTCCTAGATGATCTTGAACTTTCCCCAGCTTCAATCCCTTGTTGTGCTTCTCTAGCTTGAATATGCTTTGCTTCCCCTGCTTCGATCCGTTGTGCTTCCCCAGCTTCGATATGCTTTGCTTCTTCCATTTTTGTATGTGACTGTTTACTACACAAAAAGGGTCTGAATACGTATATATAAATCTCCACAGTAAGGATAATTCAAGAAGTGGTTAAGACTTTGAAATAGCTGATTATAGTGAAGAATAAAATACAAAATGTAAAAGCATAATTAAGTGTAGAATTCATATAAAGACAGAGAATTTAGGTTTTTTGCTGAGGACATAGAATGAGCAAAGATTTATTTGTTATCTTGTGTTTAGCATACCTGCTCTAATTTTGTTACATCCAACAACAACCAATATGAACTCTCTTTTTGGCATCATATTATCATGTCCTTAGCTAATTATCCAAAGCTAAAAACTCTGAAGTCTTTATTAATTTTGACTGTGATTTTTCTGAGATTGTTGAAAATATTCGATCGTAGAGACAGAGCTTGAACCAGTGATACGAGAGCAAAGTTCCAAAGGTAAGAAAAACCAGAGAAATTCAGACACAAAAATCGAGCACATAAACTAGAAGGACTGTTTTGTCTTTTATAGGCGTTATTGTTTAAAGATGAGGCAAGTGCTTCTTTTGAAAATGTCCCACATCGACGAGTTAGAGAAGCAATAGTCAATCTTGTGTAATATATAAAGGACGCTGAGCTCTACTGGCAAATCATACCTTTCTCGGCCTTTTGGCTAAGATCAAGTGTAGTATCTGTTCTTATCAGTTTAATATCTGATATGTGGGCCATCGGCTCACTCGATATTAACTCTATTTTTTAAGGGAGAAGGCCCGTTAAGATAGCTTGCTATCTGGTCTTTCGCGAGTCGCCCATGCGTTGCACTATTGCAAGGGCCTGGCTCATCCCATCACTTCATCAGTCCAATTTTTGTAAAATTCGTGTTTCCACTCTTAAGCTAAGAGTACCGAGTTTGACAATATAGTCAGTAAAATTATAACTGTAACTTTGTCCCACATCGACATATCAGTTCTAACTGCTAACCAATGGAAGATTTTGAAGCTCAAGCTCAGGCTCTGCTAACTACTGGTTTCAAAACAGAGCAAAAACTTTTAGTGTGTTTCAAGACAGAAGATACATATTTGATTCACAAAGACAGAAAAAGCTGGAAGCAAACGACAAAACAAGTAGTGTGTGACACAGACACTGTGAGAAAAAGTAAAGTGGAATATGCTCATGGCCTCATAATGAGGCCCTCATACAATGCAATTCCTGCGTGACAAAGCAAAACATCCTGGAATAAAAACTAGAGGGTTCATACATCAATCTCAAACACATAAAAAGATTAAAGAGATATTGGCAGGTATTTTCTTTAATGTAATACAATAGATAGTGACATGTTGGTTACTAAAAGTAGAAATGACAAAACACTTTTGAGATTTCAAACAGTATACCAAAGTAAAAACTAAAAAGAAAAAGAAAAAGATGAAAACACACCCTCTTGTTTACATCTCGCATAGACAACTTTCTTCTTTCTACAAGTAAATCATTCATTTTGTATAAAAACTGCATACATAGAAGTTCCTGAAACTGTTGAACACACACTCTTCAATCTTTCCGTTCTAAGAAACATTGTTTCTTCTCTTGGAATTCGAATTCTGCAAATAAAAACAAATCATGTACTTTAGTGGAATGTCTAGATTGAATGATGCATACAACATTGGATAATCCTCAAATCTTGTGAACCAGAACATACCAGTTTAGTGTAGTCATCGCGTTTTGCGTACTTGGATTTGTTCGAACTCTCGGTATATGGAAGAGATGTTGGTAACAAGACAAGTCCATGATCCATGTCGAAAGAGTTAGCTCTTAATCGCAAGATTACTTGCGTCAGTGCTTTCATAGCAGCATCAGGATTTCCTGTAATCTGACAACAGCAAAAAACCACCATTGGCTTAGTTTCATAACAAAAAAAAAGTAATAGAACACAATCCAGATATGTGTTCAAATCACCTGAACCATCTCTTCATCTTCGCGTGCTATTTTTGGTACATCTTCTTTTTGAAGAATTTTGATATTAGCTCTTGTTACACTCCTCATCTCGGATATAACAGCTCCACCTTTTCCAATGAGACACCCTATTTGGGAACTCGACACAAGTAAACGAGTGGAGATTGCTAAATCATTCGCATCTTTACCCACTTTCTCACTGCACCGCTGTTGTAAGCGTATCGCTGCATTCACCGCAGGAGACTGGTCTTCGTAGAACTATATACACACAAGAAAACTCTTATCAAATCTTCCCATTTTTAATATTTGTATGAGATATAAGAGATATTGCATTACCTCTTTTGATGATATGAAAATGATGCAATCATCATCATCAGTTTCTGAGGTATTGACTCTAATCGTTGCACCAGTTTCTTGCCTAATCTGATTAATGAAACCACCACCTTTTCCAATAACACCTCCAACGTTTTCAGATGGACAGATGAAGCAAACACAAAACTCCCTAGCATCTGTTATATCTCTATGCACAGCGTAGTTTCTGTGAGAGCTCGTTAGTGCTGCAGACATTAACATCGCACCAGGCTGATGCATGGAACTTGGAGATGACAGGAGCAAGTGTTGAAACCGTGACGGGTTATCATAAAGCAGTGAAGCAACTTGATAAAGAGCTTCTCTAACTACCAAAGGTTCACCAATTATCTGAAAATCAACCAACACAATGATCATGAGAGCTAATTTAATTAGAATTCAAATCCTTATAAGACTTGTGAATGTTATTGTATCTCACTCACCTGAAGAAGCTCATCATGACTCAAAGCCAAAGCACAAGAGGGTAGATGATCTTTGATGACACGAATCTGAGCATTGGTATCGTTACGCAGATTCTGGATTACTTGCCCACCTTTCCCAATAACACAACCAATTTGGTCTGATGGCACAAGCATCCTCACAGTAACAGTTTGCTTCTTGCTAAGATCATCACCATCATCATCATCATCATCATTATCATCAATGTCTGCCACAACCACGTCGTAAACCTTGAAAAGAGCATCCAAAGCAGGACAAACAAGCTCTCCCTCATCTCCAAAACGATTCAACTCCTCATTAGTGGAGTATATGGTAACAACACGCTCATCACACCCTGGCAAAGCCTCGTTTATCCTCATGTTTGATTTAGTCTCAGACCTTATCTGCTTCGCGATCTCACCGCCTTTGCCAATAATGCTCCCGGGATTTTCACAGGGCACAAGAAACGATACACAGTGTCGTCTGACCCAATGACATTATTATCTGTATCATGATCATGAAGATTTCTTCTCTTACTTCCTCCATTTCCAGTAAACTCAGATTGCAAATTAGATCTCTTACCATGAATGTTCCTCAGTGTACTAGCCATTTTTAACAATGCCGCAGGGGAAGCTGGTGAAAATAAGATTTATTTATTAGTCTATATCAAGAACTACACAAAACAGAGTTGTGGAGTATTCATTCTAAAACCCAACTTATAAAGATCAGATCTTGGCAACAACACAAGAGACAGCTCTAGTTAGAAACCAAAGAGCCAAAATTTTATAAAACAAGTCTTGACTTCGTCGGTCAAGTATGCTAAAATTACTCAAGAAACAGAGATTAGGTCAAAATATGTCCCCAAATTATATCTCTTTATGCAAATTGAGCTAAGAATGAAACAATACGAACCCAAACTGATCAAGATCCATTGACACATCACCGTCCGACCAAGAAAAACAACATTTTGAGATGAACTCGATTGTTTAACATTTTAATGAATTCAGAGTTATAGAACATGCAATGATTACCGGAGAAGAAAGGGTCGATGATCGGAGATTTCACCGGAAAATGTGACCGCTTCTCTTGGCACTTCTTGCTTCAATGGTTTTTTTTTTTTTTTGGCTTTTATGATGGGTTTGAAAGCAGAGAAGAAAGAAATAGAAGGTTTTGGGGCTAACGTCTTAATATTATTAAAATATCTCTCTGATTAACAAATAACAAAACAGGTGGCTTTTTAATTTTTATTCTCTTTTAAACTGTTCTTCGGGACGTGACGGCACGTAAAACTCAATATAAGAAATTATTTATACGTACCTGAAAATTTATAAAATAAATATTTTTTTTGTTATATTGTTTGCTTCGAGAATTATTATTTATTACGACCATAATTATGGTTTTCTTATACTGTAGTGATTACTGATTTGATCATAGTTTTGGATTTTAGATAAATGTGTATTAGTCAACTTTTTGATTATTATCACCAACTACACTGAAAATATAATGTGCAAACCATCGTTAATAGTTTGGTGAACTAATATGTTTTAAAATGATAACGACATATTTCGTTGGTTTAGCAAGTTATGTGTCGGTTATATAACAAATAAAATGACCAGATAACATATTGATAAAAGCAGTAAAAGAACTAAATTACTAGTATGACTTACAATTTTTCTTATTCCACTTGTGTCCGGTGGCTTTGGTTTATTGTAACTATGTTTCGTCTTACCCAACTAATCCCAGATTAGTCTTCGTTAACAGCATGTGCTAGATTGGAATACAATCATATATAGCTCGAATATAAAGAATGAAAGAAATATAATAAAAATATTTTTACAAATAGTGACAAACTTGAGTATTAGATTATCTGTCGTCCCATTGATAGGAAATTTGTTAAGTCAATGTTATATAATTCAGTAAATTGGTTTGGAGTCACATGAGCCAAGACGGAATATGTGACTAGATAATTCACAATTATTATTGTTTACTTTAATTAGGTTCATGGTTCGATATGAAACGTTTTGAGAGTGTACATTCAACATTGTGTTTATTGGTGATGATTGTGTGGTTGTACTCGTTTAACACCATTTACACAAAATGTTTTTGTGCTGTTTTATAGCGTTTATAACCTTTTTGAATATAAGCAAAAAAAAAAAAAACACTTTTTAAAATATTTGATTACAAACGATAGTAGTTGATTGTAAACATACAATTTAGTTGAATATTAACGTATGTAAATAACTAAATATACTTGTATATACGAATTAGGCTGTAGTTAAACTTATCAACTAGTTCTATATCAAAACCATAATATTGTTATATACTACTATTAATCAATGAGGAACATGGGAAGCAACAATGTTTTTGAGGAGTGGTGACCATAAATAAGCATTTCACTCCGAGTAATGTGGTATTATGGAGAGACATTTTCCATGGTGTGGACTCTTTTGGAGAAGCATAAACAAACATTCGAATTCAACTCCATTTTTTTTTTCTATCAGATACTCCATTATATTAGATTAAAGATTTACAAGCTTTTTTTGAAGAGCAACCAAATACACCAATAAACTTACACAGGAGGACAAAATAAACTACAAACATCGATCTTAAAACATACATAAAACAAGCTTTAAAGCTTGACTTGAAACCATAAAAGTGACAAGATACATAAAAAGGACAACAAGTCCTAAAAGTAAAGAGTTGCCACACAAAGTGAGACCACTCGTGGTGAAGGATGACCGACCACTGCCACATAGTCAGCCACATTGATAACCATTGCCGCAGATGTTGCAAAAGAATGAACGCGGTGTTTGGATTCCGTGCGTGCACCAAAGGTCCTTGGAAAGGGTGGTCACATGTTGGACAAGACGAGAGTCTTGAAAACCAAAAACCTGAAAGGACACTTGGAGAGGGTGTTGTATTGCACGAAGCTTCAATTGCCATTACTACGCCTTCCAAAAGACATAATTGAAGAGGAGAGGAAGCAAAAAATCTCTCCTTATAAGAAGATGTTATTGTAAAATAGCTCTCATCGAATGAGGAAATTAGACTAATTTCATTAGAACAAGTAACCTCCCAAAAGGGGGAAATTCTTTCACATAAGAAAATTGATAAACGTTGTAGGCACAAAACAAGAAATACAATAACAAATCCATTCGTTAATTTGTCGGAAAAACAATCATGTTTAGAGATACTTGGGCTGGAATGGGAGCACTTAATACTTGTTGGGCCTAAGTCCATTAAATGAAAAATGAAAGATTGGCCATGTGTTAGCCCACTAGGATTGAGAACTCCGTTTAGACGGGAAAACAAGGTAAACGACCTTCTTCTCCGTTGCAGCTCCACACTATATCTGAGCGAGGTGAGGCAGCGGTGCTGCTTGGAGGCGGAACTATCATCGACCAAGAAGGTCGAGAGGCAAAACAGAATAGTTTTTTAGGAGGGATTACCCGAGATAGATGGAGAATTGGCTGAGCTAGAGAAAAGTCTCGACAACGGTAAACTGTTTTGTCGGAAGGAGAGGTTAGTCATTACAAGTGTAGCCGACGGAGTTATGAGAGAACAACAGCTCGCTAAACTAGGTGAATCTGCTTCAGCTTTGGTGGCTTTGGTGCTGAGCGGCAGAAGGGTGATAACGGATGGGACTTCCACTCCAAACAGGGTGTCGGAAATGGCTCTCACCGGGACTAAGGACTTTCTCTCTATAGAGCAGGAGCGTGTAACAGATCTATCCCATGAGAAGGAAGATTCCGAGTCTCTCCCCAAACAGGGGGAAGTCGGAGCTAGCAATTTTACAAAGGAGATCTTGCCGGAAGAGAACGTTGACCGGTTCTGACCGAAAGCAAAACCGTCTGAGACCAGATCTGATAACTCAGCCCAGTGGAGATGGTCGGAACCTTTAAGGAGAAGCATAAAGAGCTCATGAAACTGCATCCTACAAAAAGCTTTGAGAATACGATCCCCTCCGACCACTGACAGTCTAGAAGATGTAGAGAGGTCGGGAAAATAATTTTGGTTATAAACCACGAAGAAGGCATGTTCTCGCCGGAGAAACTCAAGAACAGTGTCACCCAGTTTGCTCGCCATTCTCACCAATACCGAGAAAGGCTGGAGGAATTCCAGAAGGTCTCGTCGACGACTAGAAATGCCGGGGGAAGTGGACCAAAGATCTTCGAATAATCGAACCCGAGAAAGTAGAAACAAGCGCCGGTCAGGACGGAGAGCCAGAGATTTGTCGCCAGAAGACGCTCATATTGTAGATGAGCGACTACCTCAACTTCCGTGTCTGAGAGAGTTCACCCACTTTCTTTTTTTTAGAAAAGACGTTTCTTACATGTAATTTTTTGAATTCAACTCCATTTTCCCACGGATGATGCGGATTTTGTCTTTCCACAACTATGGTGATTTAAGGTTTATTCCACAATCTCACCAGTTACCATTGTGCCATTTTTTGCTTGAAAGTTGAAGAAAAAAAAATCTAAAGGATTAGTTTTTAATTGAAGCTGACCAAATCAATGTTAGAACAACAAAACTACTTAAATTTCATAAGTTTTGACTATCTGTTTAATTTGACAAAACAAAATTTTGAAACGGCAAAATCAACTCGAATTTCATGATTTTAAGCAGATAAAACATCAAAACTAATTCAAATTTCTAATACTTTTCTTTTATAAGTTATGAAATTTATTCATCCAAATTATATATAAAAAGGAAGTTTTATTAAACATTTTTTACTCTTAATTTCCCTATTCTTTTGAGTTTTGATAAATTTTGATAAGTGATGATCGATTAGAATAATTTTTTATAAATCGATAATGGTTTCTAGGAGTTTGAAATCTTTATAACAAAAATAGGGTTTGAATTGAGGTTCAAAACTGAGTTCAGGATAAGTGTTACTCTTAACTTTAGTAAGCAAACATTTTGATCAATTTTAAGGGCATGCCACTCGATAACAACAACAAAAAAACATTCATAATATAGTGATTCAATATTTGCATATATGAAACATAGTACAGTTTTTTTTTTTTTTTTTTTTTTTTTTTTTTTTTTTTTGGCAAACAGTACAGTAGTTCTTTGACTCAAAAAATTCACCGAATTCATTTTTTCCATCTAAAAATTAAATGCATTCCACATTTTTATTTTGTCAATAAAATACATTCAACGTACATTAATTACTTGCTTTTAATTTAAACTCACTTCCATTATATACATACACCTTAAATAAATGTACTTGTAAAAATAAAACACAACCAAGATAAAAGTTACATACACACACAGTACAGTAGAGTAAAGAAGAAGCAGATTTCTCCCATTTCCAAGAAATTAGGGTTTTTCTTTTTCTCGATCCAATTCGCGGCTCGTAGTTTCAGTTTCTTCCGACAACAGTCCTCTTCTTCCTGATTCTGTCGCTCCGAGTTTTGAAGCAGTAAGCCCCTTTTACTTTACAAATCTTAATGTCATTGGAGAAGTCATATATTCATTGCAAATGAAAATTTCGACAATGTGGGTTATTTTGTTTTCCTTTTCATCTTCTTCTTATAGGGAGAAAAAAGCATTTTGGAATCTAAAGTTTAGATCTTTGCTTACTTGTATGAGTAAGAGATTTACTTACTGCCTTACTGGGTTAGGTAGATTAGTTCTTTTAAATTTTCCAGATTTGTTTTTTTTTTTCCTTCTTCATTGTTCTGATTGAGCTTTGGTACTACAATGTGAATTCGTAATGTCCTGAGTTATTAGATGTTTGTTTTGATGATTGAAAGTTTGAAACTTTTTTTGCTATTTTGATTACTCAACTCAGGTGTGCTTAGCTAAAAGAGCAATGAAACAAATCCAAATTATGGTTTTTGCAAGATCTGTCTCATAGAGGGGTGTTTATTAAGCCTTGATTTGGAGATTAGTCTTCAGAAGTACTGTTGTAAAGTGAGTATGGGTTCGCTCTGTTGTGTTGCTGCGAAGTCAGATAGTTCAAATTCTGCAAGTGGGGAGTTTTCGTTTCGTCCCCATGAGCCTTATTGGAGGACTAATTCAAGTTTCTCTCCACCTTCATCGAGATGGGATGTCCATGGATTAATTGATGGTATTAGCTGTTATGGTTCCTCCACTTCATCAAATAATGCTAATGTTCTTCGTAGTCCCGACCTTTCTCAGGCTCTTCATTGGACTCCTAATCATCTTGATTCTGCAACAAGAAGAGGTTTGTTGCATCAACCAAATCCTCCGTGCCAACTCAAATCGATTCTTGCTCTGATCGGCTTACATATCGTTTCATGTTTCTCTCTGCAGATCAGATTCTTAAGCAACTTCCTTGTACATCAAGAAACGTTGGTTCGTTCTCATCTTGTTCTGATATTGGTGACTCTGAACCTAACCGAAACTTCTCAAGCCGGCGCTTTTTCTTGTCCAAGCCTGTTCATCCTATACTGCATCCTTCTGATGATGTTAGGGATATAACATCTGATTCTGCGGATGCCTGCAGTTGGAGCAGCGGGACCACAAGCAGCATTGATTCTGTGGATGTTGCAGAGCCAGTTCTTGATTGGGTTAACAACTCTACCAAAGCTCAGAGAGTACCTTCAAGTACATTTAAATGTGCCTTGTGTAATAGATACCTCTCACAGAAATCTCCTTGGGGATCTCGATCCCTCGTAAGAAACAGAGATATGCCTGTCACAGGAGTGCTTTCATGTCAACATGTCTTTCACGCGGAATGTCTTGACCAATCAACTCCAAAGACTCAACGCAATGACCCGTCTTGTCCAATATGCACCAAAGAGGAAGGAGAGCTTTTCAAATCACACAACATTCTCCCAAGGCTTAAACCGCTTTGTGAAGATGGACATTCTATAAGACCATGGGGTTGTGCTCAAGCCAGTGACTGTGTTGAAAGTGCTGTTAACGTGCCACCGAAGAACACCATGATGATGATAAACCGGAACCGGCTAAGGAGAAATCTCTCACTTAGAGGAAACTCCAGCAAAGATTTTCCAAGTAGAATCAAGAAAAGTAACTCATTAGCCAAGGAAAATCTGACAAATCAAGTCTCGCTTGTGCATTCTAGAGGGAAAGAGAAAGCTTCATGGTAGCTTTGGAGAAGAAAACAAGCAGAGAGATTAAAAGGTCTATTCTTTGACCTACTTAATTTTTAACCTTTTGACAAGTATTGATCTTGGATGATCATGTATTCATTATGGAAGATCTGTAAACAAGTTTGTTAAGAGCTTTTTGATTGTTATGTAACTAGTAATCATCTATCTGTTGGTGGCCATCTTAAGTGTCTTTGGTTCGGTGTAATCGCGGATCTAAATTGTGCCAATTCCTGTATGTGTAGACAGCTTAGTAAACTGCCAAACTGTATGATATGGTATGGACGAACACAATCAATTTGGTACGTACGGAAATATATATTTGGTCAGATTACTTCTCTTCATTGTTGTTAAAGTTTGGGGCCGTTTTGGTTATGATTAAATGTTATCCTTCCGTTTAATAGTTTTGATGTGAATATTCCAACCAACATTCAAATGTAAAACTGATAAATGTTGAATGAAGTCATCATTATTTGATTAATAAGTGGTAGTGTGGTACTGTATATATTGAATATGGGGCTTTTAAAAGTAATTCTTAATCTGTATGAAAACAACTTTTAGTGAATATAGTTTTCTCAATTCATAATGTCATCTGAACAGATAAAAGTTAAAATTATAATTATCCAGGGACCATGGCCATGAGTCCATGACTTAAAAGGTAAGGACATAATTATGAAGGAAAAAAATAAGAAAATTCATAAATATTCAACAAAGAGAGCATAATGATCTCTTCTAACCATATGCTCCTTAGTAACAAACTTTTTAGGCTCACAATTTCTCTCATTCAACAAGAATCAGACAAGGGCATGACGACATGGCTACGTTCATATCGCTTTAGAGTTTAGAGACAAAGCCACTAACAACAAAAACGTGATTAGTACTGTGATTTATTATTAGATGATAAATTATATGAAGGTGATCAGTAAGTGAACAGTTGAGATAAGTACTAGTGCCATGATCGAAAATAATCTAATCTGAAAGCACATAAATTATACTCTGGCTTTCTAACAACACCAAACACTCTCTCTTAATTATTTTGTTGATCATTCATTATTACTATAAGGAGGTTTTGGTTACAATGTTTATATATAGTTTCTTAGCAATTATTTCGACATCTGCATATACGTTTGGGACGACCTAAGATGACAACAGGGTTATCAAAACATTCACAACGTAAGTTCTTTTTGCCTTCTCCTGAAGTGCCTTTCTTATTCATCGCTTCTATGCACGTTTTCTTCCCGTCATTGCCACATTTTCCGGGGAATTCGTCTGTAAATTCACATACTCCTCCTTGCTCCACATGGATACTTTTCACCTCTATTAATGTTTTATATCAATGACAAGAAAGTGCTAACTTTGTAGAGAAACAATTTTAGATAAATTGATAATGCAAAACAAGATACCTTTAATGCTGTTCATAACAAAGAAGAGAAGAAGACATGTATTTAATACTTGAAACTAAATATATTTAAGATAGGATAAGAATAGCTATTCTTCTTAAATTACGAGGGACACAAAAGAAAAAAAAGAAATAACAAAAAAAAGAGAGGTGGCGCCAAGTCAACTAGATCGACACGATAGTGATTTTGTTTTAGAAAAATTCTTCTAAATTAAAGTCACATGTTATCGCTAAATTCTCTCATATATTTTGGTATTAGTTGCAATGTTGCATACATGCTGATGCTACAATTTTAATTAGAACTCCACTTTATAGTTTATATAGTAAATGAGAGAGATCAAAATTAGTTTTCCTTTGGACACATATGCTGTTGACCCAAACCATCACTAAGACGACTCACAAGCTCTTACCAAAATCCTTTTTCTTGGAGAAAACTTTGTCTTTGAATCTCAATTCTCAAGTGCCGATTGAACATGTAAACAAATTTAAATTCGTTTGTTATCATCTACCGGTTAAGGGAGGCAACTTGGAAACTGCTACAGTGCTACACATAATGTGTTGCTTTAGATCTTTGGGACAATGGTGGTCATCTCTTTTCCTACTCTTTTCATTATAAACTTCAGATTCTATCTCAGGCATGTAGTTAGTTTCTGGTTAAGTTTAATTGTTTTTTTAACCATAACCTAATAAAGGTCCGTTTTTCTAACTAACGTCGTTGCTTCATCCGATCCACTCAGAATTTTTAGTTGAAACAGCAAAAGGTAAAAATCATAATTATCAAGGGCCATGACTTTAAGGCATGGATATATGATTATGCAAGGAAAATTTTTCATAATTATCCAACAAAGAGAGCATCATGATCTCTAACCATGCGTTCTTTATTGTAACAAACTTTTTTCAGATTTCTTTATTTGTTGACCATCTTACCGGATCATTATGTCTACACACAAATCATCACTTAGACTCGCAACCTCTTCCACTTATAAACCAAATAAACCCTTTTCTTCAGACAAAAACTTTGTCTCTGAATCTGAAAAATTAAGATTAGACATGTCTCATCTTGTGGTTCTCTTTATCATCTACATGCTCATTAATCTGTCACTAGGTATTAAATGTAGAGTGTCTTCTTGTTTTCAGCAAATATATATTTGCCTTGAAGCTTTTTGACGAAGTGTTTATTTGATGTTTCCAGGACTGCAAATGCCTTACATGACGACAGATCCTAAAGATATAGCCGGCAAGTCATTCGATTACATCATTGTTGGAGGTGGAACTGCGGGATGTTCCTTAGCAGCGACTCTGTCTGAGAAATACTCTGTTCTGGTCATTGAACGCGGTGGCTCGCCTTATGGAGATCCATTAGTAGAAGAAAGAAAGAACTTTGGGTACTCACTGCTAAATACAGATGAATACTCATCTGTTGCACAAAGTTTCACCTCTCTAGATGGAATCGAAAACTACAGAGGACGAGTTCTTGGAGGATCGAGCGCTATAAACGGCGGATTTTACAGCCGAGCTAGCGATGAGTTTGTAAAGAAAACTGGTTGGGACAAGGATCTGGTTCAAGATTCATATAAATGGGTTGAATAAGGTTGTCTTCATGCCTGAATTGACTCAGTGGCAATGTGTTGTGCAGTTCGGGTTTCTTGAAGCCGGGTTTTATCCGTATAACGGATATAGTTTGGAGCACACGCAAGGGACAAAGATCGGTGGAAGCATATATGATCAGTGTGGGAAAAGGCATACATCCGCAGATCTTTTGGGATTTGGTAAACCAAGTTGCACCACCGTTCTTCTAAACGCAACGGTAAAGAGCATAATGTTTGATGGTAATAAAACTCGCGCAGTTGGGGTTAGGTTTATGAAAAGTGATGGGAGCTCAAGTACGACCTACAAAGCACATGTTGCGAAGCATAGAGGCGAGGTTATACTCACGGCTGGAGCTTTAGGTAGTCCGCAGATTCTTCTCTTAAGCGGTATTGGACCAGAGAAGCATATAAGAGATTTTGACATTCCTGTAGTTGTCGATCTCAAACAAGTCGGAAGGAAAATATCGGATAATCCAGGGATCTCTCTTCTTGTTGATAGATTCTCGCAAAACCGCACACTCGAGCCACCTCAAGTGGCAGCAATAGCAGAAGGTTTCAAATTCATACTCGAATCCGAGGTTCTTCCGACTAACATTACCACAACAAGAATCTCTATAGCAGCCAAGATCGCATTCCCTAAATCCAAAGGAAGGCTAAAGCTTAACAGCACAGACCCTAGGGAGAATCCTTCAGTGAAATTCAACTACTTAGAGAACAAGGAAGACCTTGACGCATGCCAAGAAATGGTTCTCCATCTTCAACATGTAGCAAGGTCAGAGACAGTGACGTTTTTCTTAGGAACACAGTCACAGGATAAGCTTGTGGCAGGTGATGAAGAGCTTAAGAGCTTCTGTAAAGAGAATGTGAGAACTTATTATCATTACCATGGCGGTTGCGTAGTGGGATCTGTGGTAGACGAGGATTATAAAGTTAATGGTGTGAGGCGGTTAAGGGTCGTTGATGGTTCAACGTTTGAAGAATCACCAGGAACTAACCCAATGGCTACAGTTCTAATGCTGGGAAGATATCAAGGAATCAAAATACTCAAAGAAAGAGAAGCAGAAGAAGAAGAACAACAAAAGTATCTTAGCCCTCAAGGAAGCCCACAACCACAACCCTAAACGTTAAAATCTTTGTTTTGTGTTTGTTAATTGCCGCAATGAGAATGAATCATCTTCTTGAATTTGTTTCAATTTCAGCAACAAAATACATTGAATTCGAGAAAATTGATATTCAGAAAACGGAAAAAAAAAAACAAAAAATATACAAAGCTCTCATCCCCTAAAACCTAAAAAACCTAAGCCTCTGTTTCATCACCTTGTCGTCTTCTTCCTCAGTCTTCTTCACCTCTCCTCCCGCCGACGGAGAACCCAATCCACAAGGTTGGTGTATCCCCAACCACTCCTCCACGCACTTGCTCAACAGGCATCTCGTACCTACACATAGGACACGTGGCGTGCATCCCCAACCACTCCTCAACGCACTTGGAGTGAAACCTGTGCTTACACGGCATCTCAGTCGCCACGTCACCTTTAGACCACTCCTCCAAGCAAATCGCGCAAGAACCCTTCCCCTTATTATCTTCTCCGATGACGACACGTGGCATACTCTCAACCGAAGCTTTCGACGCCGGCGATCTCCCTTCTTTACCTCCGCCGCCTAAGAAATCTTCGAGCCCAGGACCAAATCCGATCGTCACCACACTCGGAGTCAACGGATCCATGCTGATATGCGCGTGTATCGTCGTCGGCTGATCAGCGTCCTCAGCAGCTTCTCTGGCGGCTATAGCTAAAATCAGCGGTAAAAAACGAGAGACACCATCGCTTCCACTTTCGAACTCAGCGAAATCGTTCTCTGAAGACATCACGCTAACACACTCGATCGATCAAAGAAAAGAAAGAAAAAGAGAATCTTTTTTATGAAGAACAGAGGAAAAAAAAGAGCAAACTTTCTCGGGGAAAATCTAAAGAAGAAGAAGGAGAAGAGAAAAAAATCGAAAGCTACGATGCAAAGATAAGGTGGAAGAAGAAAAGGGTTTTGAGATTATATATGTTCGTGGAAGGTTACAGTAGTTTCATGAATCATGAAGGAAGTGGCAATAACAGAGGAAACGAAGGTTATAGAAGACTCTCGAATCATTGACGACGCTTTTATTAGACTTTCCTTTTTATTTATTTATGATTATTTCAAAATCTTATCCTCTTTCATTAAAGGATATAGATATTTTACACTGTGGAAATAAAATAAAATAATGATTTGTGTCATATACAATTTTATTAATTTTTTCCGAATGCACAGAAGGTGTTTGATTAAATTCCGCTGAGAAGTTGTCTTTTTTTACCCCTCTGTAGTTTAGTGAGATCTTTCGACTTTCGATGATTTTACGAATGAGAATGGGTACCTCTCGCATGGCTGCTTTGAGTTCTCTTCCGTTTAGAGTCTCTGACTTTCTCGGAACTCGTCTGAAACCTTGTTTCCTCTATCCAATTCGATTGACAAGTAAGTGAGTGGGTATAGTTCGTCTTACTCTCTTCTTCTTCTTCTTCTTCTTCCATGTTTAATTATCCTTTATCATCTTGCTTGGTTCACTAATTTCTCGACCCTTTAAATCAGATATGTCTGTAAAGCCGTTTGTGATTGAAGCAAGAGGGAATGCTCGAGTTGAGAGCCCAAAAACCAGGAACATGAGGAGCAGGAAGAAGGTTACTTTTCTCAAGTCGTTTTTGCACAAAAGTTTGAATCTTTTGCAACATTGTTTTAATTGTAAGTTATTTTTTTTTGTTTTGTTTTGGGACAGTTTAATGGAACACAAACAAAACCAAGGCTTTCAGTATTCTGTTCAGATAAACAACTGTATGCTATGTTAGTGGATGACTTCAACAAAAAGTGTTTGTTCTACGCTAGTACATTGCAGAAGTCCATTCGTGGAGATCCTCCATGTACTGTCATTGTAAGTTCAGTCTCCCTGAATACTTTGAATCCTCTGTATGTATCACCTGAAACAATCGAGAGTTTAGCCGGTCAAGTAGCATATTGCTGGAGTTTGCTTTGTTATCTAAGCCATTTATAGTACTGATGGCATTGTCTTTGCTCTTCTACTCTTGGATCATTGATAAGAGTTTAGTCGGTTAAGTAGCATTTTGTTGGAGTTTGCTTTGTTATCTACGCGGGGTATAGTATTATTGGTGACATTGTCTCTGCTTCGTTCGTGT
Source organism: Camelina sativa (assembly GCF_030686135.1). Lineage (NCBI taxonomy): Eukaryota > Viridiplantae > Streptophyta > Magnoliopsida > Brassicales > Brassicaceae > Camelina > Camelina sativa. The sequence goes on from NC_141882.1 coordinate 5,801,794, forward strand.
TAGAATTGAGAAACTGGTTGCCTTTCTTAGAGATGACCGCATTGAGTTCCAGACTAGATAAGATAGAAGAGACTAGCTTACATGATGTTGTTTCTTGTCATATTTGAAGTTACATCTCTATAATATAGTAACAAAACAATAGTGTTGTCTTTTGGTTTGAAAAGATCATTTCTAGTATCTGGCTTTGATTCCATTTTTTTATGTATATCAGGAAGCAGCAAAACGGGTTGGAGAGGAGCTTATTAAGGCTTCTATTGACCTCAAGATAAACGAGATATCATCTTATGATCGAAATGGGAATGCTCGAGGCGAAAGAATGCAAGCCTTTGAAATTGCAATTAAGCAACACGGATTCTTGCCATAATAGGTTTAAACTCTTCACTCAAAAACTCATTACATTCATCATATAGTTATAGAAGCTTCTTGCCTTCACTCTCTTATTGAAACAAATTAAACGCTCACTCTCTTGGTTTCTAGGTAGTTGAAACTGAAGCCATCACACTTAGATGCTCACCAAGAGAATCTTTTTCCGGGGACTTTGGAAACTTGATTTTTGGAAGTACATGATTTATCCGGAACATAAGGGCATTCCACAAACTCTTTAGCGTAATTATCAAGACATATATAGATCTGGAAAAGCTGCTTATTCCCCTCTACATCTTCGTTGCATTCAATACCTGGTGCAAATCCGATCACGCACTTGATCGCGTTCTTGATCTCATTTAAACCGTAAAACCCATCATTTGGTTTAATTCCTACACAATGAACATACAATGATCAGAAAGTTTCCAGGTTTTGTTTTCTTGTTGAAACTTTTGTGTACCTTTTTGTTTAAGGATGCTGAGGAGATTGATTTTTTGTCTGAATTTGAGATTGGTGTGGAAGTAAGAGTGTTGGTCGAAGACAGTTTGGACACATGTGCCATGCTTGTTCCACTCGTGTTCCCACAGATTCGTCTCGTTACTTGGACAAACCCACACTCCCCACTCTGTCCATTTCTTTTCCATTTTGCTTACTAGATCTGATATCTGTTATTTGTTCAATTCAGATACAATCCAAGAATAGTTTTGTAAAACTGCTGCGATGATTTTGTTAATCTCTTTTCGTAAAATGATCACTAACTCCAAAATTGGGAGTTTAAGTAGATCCCAAAACCAAACATATAATTAAAATACGAATAAAGATGGATGTATATAACCTTGGAGATATCGAAGAGATTGGTTTGGTCGCAAAAGGCAGGCCAAGTGCCATTGATGAACTGAGGCCAGAGTCCATGGATCATAAATTCCGGCGACTTATTGCCTTTCGTCGGAGGAGGACAACATCCTTTTTGGCTATCGCATATTGCTCCTGGCCACTGCAGATGATATACGTATAAAAAATAAACTTATTGCATAAATGTATTTATGTATGTATTGTTGGAATCATACGTAGTTGACCCAGTAGAAGAAATTGAAGTCTGGTGGTGCTGTTTGAGATGACGACGCGACAAGACTCAGTAAAATCAAGAAGCTTACGATGATGATTCCTCTCATGTGTTTCTGCTCTCTGTGTTTCATGCCTTTTGGTTTTCTTTTCTTGGATTTATTTCCCAGCAATTTTGTGACAGTTAATCATATACAGTACTTATAAAAAACAAAAGGAAAGGTGCCTAACAATCATATGTTTCCAAAAAAATGAATATAATATTTTTCTTAATTTGTTATTACGTTTGTTTATTAGTTTATTATTCTCAACTTGTTTCTCGACAATGGATATGCATACAACAACTTCTTTTTTAGAAGAGAACAAAAAAAAAAAAAGTTACACAAAGCTAAGATGGTATTTCAGTCTTTATTACAATTAGGCTGGACATTCGGGTAACTCGTTCGGGTTCGGGTATTACTCATTCGGGTTCGTGTAAACGGGTTTAGAAAAATAGTACCCATTGGGTATTTTTAGATATATGGGTTCGGTTCGGTTTGGGTACTATCGGGTTCAGGTCGGTTTGGGTTACAAATTTTAGAACCCGATTAGTACCCGAACTACCGGGTACCCGAAAAAATATAATTAAATTTAAATAAATTTAGTTAAATTTTGACTTACATAACAAAATATTTTATATATTTTGATTATTTTTGATATTTAGGTATAAAACTAAATGAAATATTCAAAATTATAATCATAATTTTGGGGTAATTGCATTATATTAATGATAAATATTATAAATATGTTTATATGTTCGGGTTTAATGGGTACCCAAACGGGTATCGGGTATTACCCGATCCTAACCCAAACCCACGGGTATTAGAAAATAGAACCCAATAGGGTTTTATAGGCAAACCCGTACCCAACCCGAACCCGGTTTTTCGGGTCGGGTTCCGGATTGGGTATTCGGGTACGGTTTTTATGTCCAGGCCTAATTACAATGCTTAATTGGATGGGCTAAGATGTAAATTTAATGGGCTTTTGTAGCAGGCAAATGTAATTGCCATTTCACACTTGAAAAGATAACAACTGAAGAGATAAGATCTTGCATAACAAGAAACCATATATATAAAAACACAAAAAGATATAATTAGAACTTAGCAAACTGGAGTTTAGATGGACATCTTCCTTTAGGCAAAACTGGACATTCGATAAACTCAGTTCCTGATGTATCAACACAAATGTAGATCTGATATAGCTGGGCATTATGCTTCCGATCTTTGTTGCATTGGAGTCCTGGTGTAAATCCAATCCCATCTTTTATCGCGCTGGTGATCTTTTTCAGATCGTAGAATCCATCATCCGGATTAATTCCTGCAATTAATTACCAAAAAGAAAATTAATGGTCATTGATAAGTTTAAAATGTATACATGAATAGTAGTGGTTTATATATATACCGGAGTTAGCGAGGATTTGGAGTAGATTGGCTTTGTCTTTGAGTTTAAGAGCATTCTCAAAGTATTCGTGTTGGTCCATTTCTGATTCTGCGCACGTGCCATGCTTCTCCCATTCGTGTTCCCAAAACTTGAACCCTTCGTTGCTCGGGCACGATAGTGTTGGCCAATTCTTTTTCATACTACTTAGCAGATCCTCTATCTATACATTCATAATATATATATATATATATATATATATATATATATCATAGCTTAATATATAAATATGAAAATATACTCCATCATTTATGAATGTATATGTATACCTGAGACCTGTCAAATTTGCTGTCGGGATCGCAATTTGATGGCCATGAACTACTGTTATAATTAGGCCAAAGACCGTGGATGCCAAAATCTGCCGCAGGTTTGCCGGATGTTGGATAGCAACAAGAACGGTTTGTATCACAATAGGCTCCTGGCCACTGCAAATATACAGTAGCAAACAATAATCACTAGCTTTTTTTTTTTGAAAAGGAAAAAAGTTTATATAAAGTTTGGACATAAAGTTTATATATGTTGTTTAAAAAACAAAACAAATTTATAAAATGGGTTAAATCAGAGGACAGACCTGAACAACAAAGTAGAAGAAATCAAAGTCTTCTTGAGATTGTGGAAGGTAAAGACTTTGAAACATTAGAAACTTGAGGATACTCCCCCAACCCTTTGCTCCCATCTTCTTGTTTTTTATTTCCTATTCGTTTATGTGATGCATGATTAAAGACATTTCGGCTTCAAATTTATTCACAAATGCAAATTCCCATATGATACCATTTTTAATATGTTATTCAACTATGATTATTGTTAATGTCTTCGTGATTAATTAAAAAGATTTGTATATTCCCTTAAACAATTATTTTAATATTTGGGAAATTAAAGTCATTTATTTAAGGTCAGTAAACTTAATCTCATATTTTAGAAAACTGATTGTTATGCAATTGTCATCACTATTTTGTGCTTTTTAATTGTTTTGATATATTAATAGACTTTTTTTTGGTCAAGAAATATATTAATAGACTTTGTTTTGAGAAATTTGTCACTATCAACAAATTTAGACAAATCAATCAATTATTAAAATCGACCAACTATTTATGCATACTTTACAAAAACGTTATTTGCACTATGTTATGACAGTTATGTTATCCAAGGATCGCAGACCAACTACTTCAAATATAAAAGGCCATTTCCGTGGATTGATCCGATCGAGTGGAGATTATAAAAAACAAAGATTGACTTTAAAATAGTTATGAGAGATATCCATTTTTATTGTGCTTAGCTCATCCCTTTTAAAATTTGGGAAGAAAGTATCATCGTATAAAAACAACAACAAAAAAGTAAGAGGAGTGTACGTTACATACAGGCTTAGAGCATGTGAACATGTGACCCAATATATATATATCAATAACCAACTAATGTTCATACCAGCTAACGTTTAATTATTAGCTAATTAATGCTTTGTAAGGAAGAGTCAAATGTAGTAATCATATTGAACACAAATCCGGCGACTTATTGCCTTCCGTCGGAGGACAACATCCTTTTTGGATATCGCATATTGCTCCTCGCCACTACAGCACTTCAATTTCTTCTACTGGGTCAACTACGTATGCTTCCATCAATATGCGATATCCAAAAAGACACAACGAGACTCTGTAAAATCAAGAAGCTTACGAATTACGATGATGATTCCTCTCATGTGTTTTTGCTCTTTTTGTTTCTTGACTTTTTGGTTTTCTTTTCTTGGATTTATTTCCCAGCAATTAATGTGACATTAATATCTCCAAAAAGATGAATATAATATTTTTCTTAATTTGTTATTACGTTTGTTTATTAATTTGAAATTCTCAGCTGGTTTCTCAACAATGGATATGCATACAACAACAACTTCATTTTTAGACACACCAAACAAATAAAAAATAAAAAAAACTCTTAATGATGGTATTTCATTCACCCTATTTCCCTTTTACAAAGCTTAATTAGACAGGCTTATATGTAAAAGTAATGGGCTTTTCTAACAGACAAATGTAATTGCCATTTCGCACTTGATAATACCACAGCACCACTGTGTAAACTGATATTTTTATATATAGAAAAGATAAAAAATCCTATGGATACATAGAAAATAACTATAGTATTTTAAGCTAATGAATAAGAATATGTTATGTAAGTACTGTAACAAAAACATAACTATACTATACTTTTTTTATTTTTTCTTTTTGACATTATAGCATCGGGGATATTTAGAATGCATGCATTAGGGTTGAATTTTCATGAAACGTATACTGCATAATGACAAATATTGCAGTATGTTTTAGTCCACATGTATACCAAAGTTTATCTTATTTAAATTTTAGATTAAAAAAAACATAACAAGAAACTAGAAAAGATAATAAAAGAAGACATATATAATTAAGAGAGAAGAAACAAGATTGGATAAGAGAAATTAGAAAAGATAACAATAGATAGAGATATGGCATAACAAGAAACCATATATAAAACATGTAATGATATAATTAGAACTTAGCAAACTGGAGTTTAGATGGACATCTTCCTCTAGGCAAAACTGGACATTCGATAAACTCAGTTCCTGATGTATCGACACAAATGTAGATCTGATATAGCTGGGCATTACGCTCCGGATCTTTGTTACACTCGAGTCCTGGCGTAAATCCGATCCCATCCTTTATCGCGTTGGTGATCTTATTCAGATCGTAGAATTCATCATCCGGATTAATTCCTACAATATATTACCAAAAGAAAATGGTCATTGATGAGTTTAAAATGTACACACATGAATAGTAACGGTGTATATCTATATATATACCGGAGTTAGTGAGGATTTGGAGGAGATTGGCTTTGTCTTTGAGTTTAAGAGCATTCTCAAAGTATTCGTGCTGGTCCATTACTGATTCTGAGCACGTGCCGTGTTTCTCCCATTCGTGTTCCCAAAAGTTGAACCCTTCGTTGCTCGGACACGATAGTGTTGGCCAATTCTTTTTCATACTACTTAGCAGGTCTTCTATCTATACATTCATATACATAATTTACATTAGAAAAAAACCATTTCTTAAGAAATATATAGGAATATTACACGATCATTTATTTATTATATGTATACCTGAGATCTGTCAAATTGGCTGTCGGGATCGCAATTTGATGGCCATGAACCATCTTTATAATTAGGCCAAAGACCATGGATACCGAAATCTGCCTCAGGTTTACCGGATGTTGGATAGCAACAAGAACGTTTTGTATCACAATAGGCTCCTGGCCACTGCAAATATATAAATACAAACAAATATTACTTAATTTGGTCATAAAATTTAGAAATGTTTCACAGAAAGTTTAAAAATGGGTTTATCGTCAGATTACACACCTGAACAACCAAGTAGAAGAAATCAAAGTCTTCTTGAGATTGTGAAACGAAAAGACTTTGAAACATTAGAAACTTGAGGATAGCCCAACCCTTTACTCCCATTTTTGTTTTTTCCTATTCGTTTCTGTGATGCATGATTTAGACATTTCGGCTTCCAATTTATACACAAATGCAAATTCCATATCCCTTGTAATACCCCTATTTTTTAATTTGTTAATTATTCATCTATTATTATTGTTAATATCTTCGTGATTAATTAAAAAAGATCCGTATATCCGATCCCCTTAAAACAATTCATTTTAATATTTGGGGAAAAATCATGTTTACGGTTTACAAGTAGATTGTAAACTCCAATCTCATATTTTAGAAAACTGATTGTTATATTTTCAATCCTCTCAAGTCTCATAATGCATGCAATCGTCACTATTTGCGTGTTTATATTGTTTCTTTTTTAATAGTTTATATAGATTATTGTTTAGTTATATGTATAGACTTTTGTTTTGAGAACTTTGTCACTATCAACAAACTTAAACGAATATATCAACTCTTAGAATCAACCAACTATATCTAAATCTACCTCCTCCTATAAATATTTATGCATAATTTACAAAAACGTGGACTTGCACTATCCCCTATATACTACTATCCAAGGATTGCAGACCAAACTACTTAAAGGGCAATTCGGCGGACTGATCCGAGTGTAGACTAAAAAAAAGGATTGACATTAAAATATTTATGATGAGGGATGTCCATTTCTATCGTGCTCAACTGATATTAAAATTTAGGAAGAAAGTACAGTATGAAGAAATTTAAAAGTACGAGGAGGAGTGTAAGTTACAGGCTTAAAGCATGTGATGTGAACATGTTGTTAAGGATCTGTCCAGGATTAGCGTTTAATGATTCGCGCTAATTAATGCTTAGTAAGGAAGGGTCAAATGTAGCAATCATAGTTTAATTGTTAAGGATCTGTCCAGGATTAGCAAAAAAAGAAACATGCATTAATTAAGCAACATGAAAATAATATGGAATAATGGAGGAAAAGTAAGGTACGTGGAATTATAGAATTAGCGACCACTACTTATCCACTTCTGCCGTTGATTAACTCGTGCTTACCGGTGATGTAGTGATGTACAATTGGACATGGTTTAACAGCGTTATTTTGAATTCACTATCTTTTTTTTTTTTTTTTTTTTTGGACAAATTTGAATTCACTATCTAAAACCACAAAAGAAAGAAAAAAAGGTCCTACAAACTTTTCGTGTTTTATCAACCACGAGACGAGAGTATTCATAAAATAAATAAGCGATTTAAGAGGTTTCGTGTTTTATTGAATTTGTCTGATCTGAATTGATTTTTTTTTTGTTTTTTTTTGTCGTCGTCTGATCTGAATTGATTTTTTTTTTTTGTTTTTTTTGTCGTCGTCTGATCTGAATTGATTTGGTTTGAGTATTTACATATTTCAATTATCAGACGAATTTAAATATTTGATTTAATCGTGTTATATGTAAAAAAGAAAAAAGAATCCATAAAAACAATAGTAGAGTCTCTACCATGGTTACTTGGATTAAACCGATCCGTTCCATGAGAGATAACTAAAATCGATTGATACGATTGTACTTTAAAATCGGAGTCACCCGCGTTTTACTACTTCTGTTTCGCTTAGAAGGATCCGACAATCAAACGGTTAAAATATAACCCGACCCGGTCCAAATTGTGAGGAGCAGGTGTGTAAATTCGTAAAAAAGGCGCTCCACTCGAGTCGACCAAATAATTTTCGTCACCACTACGAAATCGGAGACTGACAGCTTTCATCGACGGCACGGCGGTCTCCGATCCCATTCCCGATCTCCGATTATTCAACTAGGTTCACGATAATTGTTAGATTATTACGTTTCGTTTGCGTGCACGTTCAGATCTCATGATCCCTTATCCGTTTTTTCCCGTTAAAGCTCCTTAAACCTTGATGCAACGGCCTAGTGCTCGTTCCAGGTTGAAATTCAAATCAGATATGATAGATCCTCCCGAGGTTGAGACTTCACCTGGTCACCACCACAACCAATCATCGCCGTCCACACTCGCTAAACCCAAGTCAAAACGAACCAAATCGATTATTTTGTTAATCGTTGCTTCTGTCGCTATCGCGTTGGGGTTATTGTTTGTTTGCTTTTCAATCGTACGCTCTCGGAGGAATCGGAGAGTTTCGCTGCTCAGGTACAGCGTCGTTATCGATGGCGGGAGTTCGGGGACCCGAGTTCATGTGTTCGGGTACCGGGTTGAATCCGGGAAACCGGTGTTTGATTTCGGAGAGGAGAGTTACGCTAGTTTTAAGTTGAGTCCTGGTTTGTCTGCGTACGGTGATAACCCGGAGGGAGTGAGTGAGTCAGTGACGGAGCTTGTGGAATTTGCTAAAGGGAGAGTTCCTAAGAGAGTGTTGGAGGAGAGTGACATTAGGTTAATGGCTACTGCTGGAATGAGATTGCTTGAATTGTCTGTTCAGGAACGGATTCTTGAAGTTACTAGAAGAGTTCTTAGATCTTCTGGGTTTGTTTTTCGAGAGGAATGGGCTTCTGTTATCTCTGGTTAGTTTTCTTCAGTTGTTCTTTAAGATTAGGGAATCTTAGGTTAATCACTGGCTTGTTCATTTGTGGAAGTAAATGAGAGTGTTTAGTTGATATGTTTACGTTTACCTTTGGTTGGTGCGCTTTTAACACTTCTTGTTAGTATTGGAGTGGTTTGGATTTGTGTTGCAATGAGACTTTTTGATATCCAGGATCTGATGAAGGTGTATATGCTTGGGTTGTTGCAAATCATGCGCTTGGTTTGCTTGGAGGTGAACCTTTAAAAACAACAGGAATTGTTGAACTCGGTGGGGCTTCTGCCCAGGTTTAGTTTTTCCCCTGTCAAATCTGTTATTGATAGCTTAACTGTGTGATAGTTGATCAACTGTTAGGTGATGACTGTTTGTGCATTCATTTAGGTAACATTTGTGTCAAGTGAGCTTGTGCCTCTGGAGTTCGCGCGTACGTTAGCCTATGGAAATGTCTCATATAATCTCTACAGTCACAGCTTCCTCCACTTTGGGCAGGTAACTGCTGAGAGCAGAGTATTTTGTCTGAAGTTGTTTTCTTTGATTTGCCCTTTTTAAATGTTTGGAAACTTAATGTAGTTGTATCTCTGTTAGCTGCTTAGTGGTCTCTGATTTTCTATGCTTCCGCAGAATTGTAGAACATGCTACCAAACAGAGGATTTTTATCCGTGATAATGTTCAACAAGCTATTAACTTTTGTCTTCTCGCAGGATTCAGCACAAGAAAAGTTATTGGATTCACTACACAACTCATGTTAGTTGTTGATAAATCTTTGAAATAATTGCAATTTGGAGTTTAGGCAATTGAAATAAGTTTTTTTCCCCTTAAATTTCAATACAGTGTTTCAATACTTGCAGCTGCAAACTCTACAGGGGAAGGAATAGTTACTGACCCTTGTGTTCCTAGAGGATACATCCTTGAGAAAAGTTCACAGAAAGATTCATCCGGATTCGTAGCTGAAAAAAGCCGTTTTATAGCTTCACTTCAAGGTGCTGGTAATTTTTCAAAATGTCGATCCGCCACATTGGCAATGTTGCAGGAAGGAAAAGGTAAAATGCATAATTGGTATTCTGAATATTGTTCACTGTGTCAGTTTTCTATCTCTTATTGGTTTTACTTTGAGTACAGAGAAATGTCCTTATAAGCATTGTTCCATTGGATCAATATTCACACCTAATCTTCGAGGAAGTTTTTTGGCTACAGAGAATTTCTTTCACACCTCGAAGGTAAAAATCCTTTGAACTCATGTTAGTCGACGTCATGATTCGATCTGAATGTCCGGAGAATTAATTGTTTGAACACTGGTCAATTGGTCTTATACATTTTTCTGTATGATTCAGTTCTTTGGGTTGGGAGAAAAGCATTGGCTGTCTGAACTGATATTAGCCGGAAAGAGATACTGTGGAGAGGAATGGTCGACACTGAAAGTGAAATATCCAACTTTTAAGGACGAGAATTTGCTTCGGTATTGTTTCTCATCAGCATATATTGTCTCAATGCTTCACGAGTCTTGGTGTTGCTCTCGATGATGAAAGGTAATAAAATATTTAGATCGTTTCAGTGTTTTGGTCTTGATCTAAAATTATGTCTTTTTTTTAATAATAATTATTATTACTATGCAGAATTGGGTTTGCTGGTAAAGCTGGACAAGACATACCACTTGATTGGGCATTGGGTGCTTTTATCCTAAATACTGCCACATCCACTTCTGATTACAATGGTAAATCTAGAAAAATTATTGACTCGAGTAACTTAGCCAAACACAACAATGGTTTTAGTTAACTTTGTATAGTTATTATATAAAAATAAAAAAAATGTTTCACATAAAAAAAGGTAAATTATTATTATCTAATTATATTTTACGCAAACTCGTGTTTCATGCTACTTTCTTCATTAGTCTCTTTTTGTGAAAATAGTTTGGCCACCAATAAAAAAGTTGAAGACCAATTTGAATTAGTGTGTGACTTTAAGGTTTGTGGGTAAAAAAATTAAAAATTAGGTAAATAAGTGTAATTATCCAGCCAGAAGCAACGGGGCATGAGTCGACCGAGACACAAACTCTTGATGGGACCAGAACGGACCATACGTGAAACGACGATGAGCATGCACAACCGGTTGATTAATTAAGAAACTGGCCCACCGCCAGTGATGATTTTTTTGTTCGTGTTCTTTTTGTGTTAGACACGTTTTTTTTTACCGTACAAGTCTTCGTCGAATCAATAGTTACTTTGATTACCAATAATTTCCACTAATTTCTTACCATCTCGCAATTATTGATCCATACTATAATTTATATTATTTTATTTTATAGAGCAGGTGTAGAGAGATTCATTACTTAAGTTGTACGTCTTTCGAACGGCAATTCCTAACTCCGATTCTAGACTAAAAGAAGAAGACTCAAAACTATAACTTACTTATTGGGTTACGTTTTTTTCAAATCTTTTGTCTTGCGTTTTTTTCACTACGTTTATTGCTATTGCGTTACGTCTTTTATTATCTTGCGTTTTTTCATTACGTTAATTGTTGTTGCTACTGATTATTTTGATAGTTTCGGTTACGGTTTCCTTAACGGAACGATTGCATGCTCCTTTCAGGTTAATTGAAAGATGGAACCGGAGATGGATGCTCTCAAGGTTCAGATTCTACCTGAGCACCAATCATCACCTTACACGCTCACAAAGCCCAAGTCGAAACCCACGAAATCGTTGATCCTGCTAATGATGATCATCGCTTCCGTGGCTGTTACGTTAGGGTTATGATATGTTTTCGTTTCAAGTTCAGTTCTATCCTCCGGAAGTTTGCTTTGCCCAAGAAGTTCACTCCGGTACAGCGTCGTTATCGATGCCGGGAGTTCGGGGACCCGAGTTCATGTGTTCACGTACTGGTTTGATCAATTCGGGGAACCCGTTTTCGATTTCGGAGAGAAGCATTACGCTAATATGAAGTTGACTCCTGGTTTGTCAGCGTATGCTGATAACCCCAAGGGAGCAAGCGTGTCAGTGACGAAGCTTGTGGAGTTTGCTAAGAAGAGAATTCCCAAGAGAAAGTTCAAGAAGAGTGACATTAGGTTAATGGCCACTGCTGGGATGAGATTGCTTGAAGTGCCTGTTCAAGAACAGATTCTTGACGTTACAAGAAGAGTTCTTAGATGTTCTGGTTTTATCTTTCGAGACGAATGGGCTACTGTTATCTCTGGTTAGTTTTTTTCTTCTGTTTTTTGGAATCAACTCTTCTTCATTCGGCAAATTGGAAAGCGCATGCTAATTATTGGGAAAATATTCAGGATCTGATGAAGGTATATATGCTTGGGTAATTGCCAATCACGCTCTTGGTTCTCTTGGAAGTGATCCCTTAGAAACAACGGGAATTGTTGAACTCGGCGGAGCTTCTGCACAGGTTTAGTCTATTTTCTCCCAAAATATGTTATCGAGACAAATGTATGTACGTGGGTATGCTGACAAAAACATGCAAAAACAATTCATTTTTTTTTTGGAAAAGACAATATTACTATGAATACCGTACCTATTGTACATTTATATAAAGAAAAGAAAAATCAAATATAGCTCAACTTAAGTGATGCCAGATTTTATATAGTATAATATAATTATGGAATTCTTTTTCCGTTAATTTATGTAGGAAAATGTGATTCAGTGTTTTCTAATTTTAATAAAATTTCATCAGAAATCAAAAACAAAATGAAATTGAAAGATGTTTTTAGATTTTCTTAAAAGTTTTACAAATTTAGAAACAACTGAATAATATATCTAGGTTACTAGATATAAAAAGTCAACTATATATGGTAAACGTCTATTATAAGCGATGACTTTTTGCGCATTTTGCTTAGGTGACATTTGTGTCAAGTGACCATGTGCCTCCTGAGTTCTCGCGTACGATAGCCTATGGAAATGTTTCATACACAATCTACAGTCACAGCTTTCTCCATTATGGGAAGGTAACTTTTTGAGACCAGAGCATTTTATTTGTTCAGTAGTACTTGTTTACTTAGATTTTATCCTTTTAAAAAGTTGGTGGGAAACTTTTTGCAATCGTGTCATCTAATCTAATCGCTGAATTTATTTTGTTCCCCTCTCAAAAATTATAGTAGATAATGCTACCAAACAAACAGGATTTTATTCCTTATATTAATTTTTACGAAGCTATAAACTTTTGTCACCTTGCAGGATGCAGCTCTAAAAAGGTTACTGGAATCACTGCATAACTTCGGTTAATTTTTAAACTTGGAAGTTTTTATTAAATTAGTTAAAAATCACACTTTTGAATTTATGCAAATGAAATATTTAATTTGTCTCCCTCAAAACTCATAAATGGTGTTTCAATCCATACAACTCTACAGGAGTTGAAGACCCTTGTACTCCTAAAGGGTACATCTACGACACGAGCTCACAGAAATATTCATCCGGATTCTTAGCTGATGAAAGCAAATTAAAAGGCTCCCTTCAAGCTGCTGGTAATTTCTCAAAATGCCGATCCGCTACGTTTGCACTTTTGCAAGAAGGAAATGGTAAAAGAACATTGTTGGTATAGCTAAATAATATCTTCCCTTGCTCGCTCTTGATCTCTTATGGGTGTGTTTTGGTAATTTTGTGTACAGAGAACTGTGTATATAAGCATTGTTCTATTGGATCAACATTCACAACTGATCTTCAAGGAAGTTTTTTGGCTACATTAAATTTCTTCTATACCGCTAAGGTATATATCCAGTCTCATAATGTCAATATTATATGTCTGAGTTTGTGGAGATATTGTTTGATCAGATATATATGGTTGCTGTCTGAAATTTGAATCAGTTTTTTTGAGTTGGGAGAAAAGGGTTGGTTGTCTGAACTGATTCCAGCTGGAGAAAAATATTGTGGAGAAGAATGGTCAAAACTGAAACTGGAATACCCAACAGTTGAAGAAGAGTATTTGCGTGGGTATTGCTTCTCAGCGGCATATATTATCTCAATGCTTCACGATAGTCTTGGTATTGCTCTTGATGATGAAAGGTAAACGTTAATTTAATGAATGAATTCAGAACATTTAAAGATCTCTCATTGTCGGGTTTTGGAAAAGATATAAACTATATATGTTTTGGTTTGTTTGCAGTATCACGTATGCAAGTAATGCAGGAGAAAAACACATACCACTAGATTGGGCATTAGGGGCTTTTATCCTAGATACTGTTACACCCACTTCTTATAATAAAGGTGGTAAATCTAGAAAACATCTTGGCTTTTTTAAGTAACGTAGCCAATTACAAAATATGAAATCATATTTTTGTAGTCTACGTTAAATTGTGTTTGAAAGTTGAAACTATTTTCTTTTTTCAAATGTAATAAGTTAGCTACGCCCTTTAATGGGCGTGTATGAATAATTTATCCCTACGTGGGATTGTCTGTTCTCGTTAGTGGGACTGTATTGTATGCAGTTTTTGTTGTGTTCTTCTCAATAATATATAATGTTTTGAAACATTTCAATCAATTTTTTTGAATATAATGTAAAATTTATTCGAAAAAGTAGTTTTTACATTAAGTGTAGGCATGTAGTTAAAATGTTTTTGTGGTGAAACTAGAGTTTTGGTCTAAAAATTTGAAAAATAATATAGTCCTACATATATATATATCTCAATCAATTTACCACTAATAGATTCTTAGTCTGAGGCTGGCATAACCTAACAGAGATATAAAACTCTCGATGGTGACCATATGGGCATAGGATTGGCTAAGAATTTGGACCACCGGGAGTGACGACGATCCTTTGTTGGCAAGTCCTTCTATTTTGGGATCGGACAGTTTTTTTTTAATTGGTTTTACTTTTCTTTGACAGTTTAGGTCTACAACAAAATTAGAGATCTAGATAATTTGATTACCAGTTACCATTAGTTTCTTATCCTGGATGATTGGTTTTGTAAAAGAGTTTATGTAGAAAAATATTATATATAGTAGGTCAAGAGAATAGAGCTCATTTTTAGTTATATATATAGGTCTTCCAAAGGCCATTTTGGACGCACGACTCCAATTTCTCATCAGTTACAAAATCAAATTTTAGTCTAGTTAAGAAGAATACACAAAGAGAAATTGCCTCGGTTACGTATTTTTCACTACGTTTTTATATTGTTATTGATTTCTTGTTTCAGTTTTCGTTATGGTTCTCATATGATTAAAACTAGATGCAATGCTTGTTCCAGGTTAAACATATATAAAATCAGAGATGGATACTCTCAAGGTTCAGATTCTACCTGAGCACCAACCATCATCTCCGTCGTCGACGGACACGCTCACTAAACCCAAGTCGAAGAATGCCACGAAATCGATTATCTTGCTAACTGTCGCTTCCGTAGCTATCATGTTAGGGTTACTATTTGTTTTCGTTTCAGATTCAGCTCTGTTCTCTAGGAGCTTATTTCAAAGAAGTTCACTCAGCTACAGTGTAGAAACTAGGTTTCCACAATGAATTTGTTTAGGGAGGGAAACAAATTCAATAGAGTTATCTCTCTAGGAAACGGATCTAAGCCTTCGAATTGAAAGTAAAGAAGTAAAATTCAAAAGAATTAGGGTTTATTGCTAAGAACCAGAAGAAAACTCGATTATTGTATTTGATTATGGATCCTTACAATGGAGAAGTCTCTCCTTCTTTATACATGTTCTAAGATTACAATATATTAACTTTCCTTATCGGACGAAGTGAGATATGGAAAACTGCCTCATTGCTTCAGTCGGCCGCCGTGCCGAAGTGGAAGTCGGCTCCTTCTTCTTCAAGGCTACACTTTGGCCGAACTGACTTCTTGTTGACCTAATCGAGCCCTTAACCGGTTTCCCGGTTAACTAATCAATTAGTATTTCTGGTTTAGCTCGGTATGTCGGGGGTGCTGAATCCCGCACCAACATACAGCGTCATTATTGATGCTGGGAGTTCTGGGACACGAGTTGTGCTTGTAACCGTGTCTTAGAATGGTCGAAACTGAAAGAGAAATACCCAACAGTTAACTAAGGACAAATACTTGCATCGTTATTGCTTCTCATCAGCATATATAATCTCAATGCTTCACGATAGTCTTGGTCTTGGTATTGCTCTTGATGATGAAAGGTACATGTTCTTATTGGTCAAGTTCAAGATTAGTCAGTTTAGGTTTTGGGACAAAAAAATGAACAAAAAAAGCTATATATGTTTGTTTTTGGCTGCAGAATCAAGTATGCGAGTAATTAAAGCAGGAGAAGAAAACATACCACTAGATGTGGGCGTTGGGCGCTTTTATACTAAATACTGCCGCACCCACTTCTGATTACAGTGGTAAATCTAGAAAAATGCTTGGCTTTTAAATGACGTAGTCAAATACAGAAAATGAGTGTAATTGACTCAAAAAATGTATGCTACGCTACATTGTGTGTTGAAACTATTGTATTGGTAGTCATCGATCGTTTCCTTTCGTGGAATAATTAAGTTAGCTCTACTCATAATAAATTGCACGCCAATATATGTGGTGGTAATGGTATCATGTGTGTAATCGATCTTACGATATGCATTGTCGGTAATATATGTGGTGGTCTGTGTGTAATATCGACATTTTAAGAAAACCTCTGCGACCTTACAGTTATTTGAAGTGCCAATTGTAGTTTTAATACTACCTTTTTTAGAAAATTGACTTTTGCATTCTCTGAACTATTCAAGTGTACAACAACCTGATAGATAAAATAATTACCACTAGTAGTTTCTTAGCCCGAATTCTACGTAGAATAATACTACTAGCTAGCTAGTATTATTAATTATATAGTAGGTGTAGAATAAAGTTCATTATGTTGATCGAAGCCAATGATCTTTTTCTTTTTCTTCCTTTTGGATCAGTTTCGACTACTATATATGTAAACCCAAACCCACAGTTCATTCTGCAAAGTTATAGAAACGGCCTT
Organism: Camelina sativa; assembly: GCF_030686135.1. NCBI lineage: Eukaryota > Viridiplantae > Streptophyta > Magnoliopsida > Brassicales > Brassicaceae > Camelina > Camelina sativa. Next base: position 5,818,562 of record NC_141882.1, read on the forward strand.
AATTGGTTCTCTAACGCAAACATTGATATAGAACCTAGCTACAATAAAACTTACAAAATCCCAAAGAACTTTACATTTATCGGTCTCTACAATAAAGGGAGTATATGATATCTGCATTCACTTTTTGGGTCAACATGTGTGTCAGATTATTGTATATAGGAATTATATCATGAATACGTGACCATGTCTCTTCTTTTATATCAACTAAATAAAAATTTCTTATGGAATGAATGAGAGAATACTTGACAATTTCTATAAGGAATAACTCAACAACGGTCAATAATTTTCAAACCGTACAACTAGGACTATAACATATATTTATTCAACATTTATGTACCTGACAATTCATGGTCAACCGCGTTTATACATGTTTCTTCTAATATATTCCTCAAACCAAACGTTTATATTAAAGAATCGACTTTTTTCATAGTTGTATCTTGCCGTAATTAACCTTATTCACTTCTAATTAATATAAAAATAATATTAACCTATCGACTCTATTCAGATAATTAATACTCAAAAATGTATCAAGTTTTTTTTTATAAAAGGAAAACAAAAAAAATAACTAAACAATGGTTTTCAAAAATTATATATAAGTGCTACAGTTTTTTTTTTTTGGGTGCAAATATAGATATATATATATATATATATATATATATATATAAATGACAGTTAAAAAGCAAAAAAAAGAAAGAATCTAAAAGACTAATGAAAGTGATGAGTTTTGAACTGATCATAGGATGAAAACAACATATTGTATGATGATGATGGTGATGATGATGATGAAAAGCTGTATTATTTGAAGTTAATTGACTCGGTTTAAACTAATTTAATCAAACAACAGATAACTTTTATAAATGAATTAGTATAATCTAGTGTTGTCAATAATAAGACTACTAGATGATATAGATAGATGCAAATAAAAAAAAAGAAACAAAGACTAGTAGTACTTAAGAATTTTTAGATTGCAACTAGGAGAGCCGTTTATACTCTGGTCAACGGCTATAAACTAACGGAGCCGTTAAGTCTTTTTAAGACGTCGTTATCTCTCTCTCCCGCTATAAAAAGCGTTTTCCTTTTCCCCCAGTAGGCGTCTTTTCCGGGAAAATATTATAATTTGCCATAGAAAAAAAAAAGTTTCTCTCATCTCTTCTTCCCGATAAAATTTTTATTGGACTTCTTCTTCCTTTTTGGGGGTCTCTCTGCTAACATCTATCTCTCCCGATCTTTTCAGCTCAGGTGAATAATATCTCGATTCAATCTCTCCGATATTGGCTGTAATTTGTCGGCGTGATCCTTATTATTTTTTTTTAATCGGATTTTTTTTTTTTAGCTCATAATGTCTGATTAGAGTTCATATACTTGTGAATTTTGTTTCTTTCTTTTTTTTTTTTGTATTTAGGGATTTCAAATTTGGTTTTCGAAAACACTGAAGATGAGTAATCACATGGTTCAAGTACCGGTTCTCGCGGAGGATAGTGTAATTGATATCCACGACGGAGTTACTACTACTACTACGGAGGATTCACTGATTTCGTTGGCGGAGTGCCGTATTTGTCAGGAGGATTGTGCTATTGAGAATCTTGAGAGTCCTTGTTCTTGCAATGGTACCTTAAAGGTAGTTTTTTTTCTTTTCTTTCTTTCTTCTCATTGTTCATGATGATGGTCACACTAGGAAAAGCTGAGAGTATTTGACTGACTCAAAGTTTATGTGTTTTGATCAGTATGCTCACAGGAAATGTGTTCAGCGTTGGTGCAATGAAAAGGGAAACACTTTATGTGAGATCTGTCATCAGGTATATATACACCTTTTGTCGTAGGTAGTCTTTTGGATTGAAGAGATGTCTGATGAAATTACTAGAAACTGAGTCTTGATATGAGCTTTTAAGAGGAGGCAATTCAAGAATGCATTTGTTAATGGCGGTGGTGACTATTTTAGGATCATTCATTTCTTATACTAGTTTTATCTTGATGATTGAGAATTTCTAACTCAACTTAACTTCTCTTATCCCAGCCATACCAATCTGGATATACATCTCCACCACCTCCACCTCTGTCTGAAGAAACTACTATTGACATTGGGTAATGATCTGTTCCCATTGTTCTGTCATACTAACTTAAGGTTTGGTTTTTTTTTTTTTTTTTTTTTTTTGACTTGTAATTTGTTCTGACTTATTCTTCTCTGTTTTGTTTTAGTGGAGGATGGAGAATCTCAGGTTTGGATTTAAACGATCCACGTCTCCTGGCAATCGCTGAAGCTGAACGCCAGATTTTAGAAGCAGAGTATGATGAATATACAGCTTCAGATACCACTGGAGCTGCATTTTTCCGCTCAGCTGCTCTAATAGTGAGTCTCCAAAAGCTTCTCAACAAGTTTCATCAACCACTTTCAGACTTTTTACCAAGTTCTTTTAACATTCCTCTTCTCTTTTTTGCAGTTGATGACTCTTCTTCTATTGCGACATGCACTCACTATACCAGATTATTCAGATGGTGAAGATGATCCTTCTTCAATACTTTCTGTAAGTTCTAATCAAATTTCAACTTCTTCTTCTTCTTTTAAGGGCATATACTGGAAGTTTCTTCAAAGTTCTAACTCTTAACCTCAAAATCTATTTGCAGCTTTTCTTACTCCGAACTGCCAGTTTTCTTCTTCCTTGCTACATCATGGCATCAGCCATCAGTATCCTGCATCGGCGTAGACAAAGACAGGAAGCAGCAGCCTTGGCCACTCGGTTTGCACTGGTGCTTAGCTCGCGGCAACCTAGAGCCGTGATTAATTATTTGTCAATGGAGCCGTGATATAATAGTTTTTACACCAAAGGTATATGCTTTTCAATGATTTCATCAGAGAAAGATTCTTGAATTGCTGCTGTTAAGAGAGTAGTTTGCAGTAAGTGGAGAGAAGATAGGATTCATTGAATCAAACCTCTTCTTTTCACTTCTTGCAGAGCAATTGACTCTATCTTTCCTGATGAAATCATTGAAGAATCATATGTGGTGTGAAATTATTAACCAATATCCAATAGCAACAGGACCATCCATCTGAATTGGCTCACAACAAGGAGTGTCCTAACTTAGCTTAGGTTTTTTCTTTCAAGTATTAGAATCTAAGAAAGATTCTGTGTATCTTAAATTAAGAGTTTCTGTTCTTGGTGCCATTTTCCTAGATTGTAATGTACATTAAGTACTTCAACAAAAACTCGATTGGGGAGGTGAGCATTTCACTTTATAGGGTAAAGCCGAGACACATATTTTGTAGTCTGTGTAAATAAATTTGTTTTCTCTATCATTTTAGTCATACAATACTGTCATGGTGGTAATAAGGCTATGTATCACATGTAACTCGACCAAAACCCAAATTGCATAAAGTATGAATTCTTTTCTCGAATACAAAAGATCTTACTACAACTGATTACATGATTAAGCTTTTTGATGTTAACTCCGGACAGAACAAAGAGGAAAGCTTAAAGCTAGTTTGCCTGCAATAGTTCCTTAATGTCATACCCTTGGATCTACAAAAAACACAAAGGATACACAAACATAAGTTAAGAGTTGATCGGTCCTTTTAACATTGTAGTGATCATAGGAGTGAGAGAGTTTTCAACCTGAAGAAAAGTGAGTAGCAAAATAACTCCTGAGTTCCAAATACCATGTATGACCATAGGGGTAATGAGATTGCGGGTTTGTGCATATGATAATCCCAAAACACTTCCTAAACCGAATGGAAGACGAAAGATACTTGTTTTCATCCAAAGATGTTTATAACCATGAGAAGAAGCTAATGCTATTGTTTTGAGTTATGTTATACCTAGAATAAACAGCTGTGGGAATTCACCGGGTGTGAGATGAGCAAGGGCAAACGCAGCTGAGCTGATGATAATTGCTATTGGGGTTGGGACCCTGAAATGCCGAGAAAAACAAATTGTAGTAAGCTGTTGTCCAGAACCAGATGAGAAAAAGACAAGAGGTTTTACCATTTGGTAAGAGAGACCATGAAGAATCCACGAAAGACAGTCTCCTCAAGAAGTGGGGCAAGGATTCCAGTTATGCCCACTAAGCTTAAGGTGCTGTAAAATCATCATGTACAATGTGATCAGAATCCTAGTATTAATGCTCATCCTCGATTTCTATTGCTTTGCGGAAATACCTGATGCTTGAGGAGCCAATTAATGGAAGAAGCTTCATCAAAGAGTCTACCTGAAAACATCACACTAGGCCTCATTACCATTATCCATCAGATATTTCAGAAAAAAACATAAAATATGGTAGTGAATCCTCCTCCTAACCTCCCTCTCGGGTGCTTCTGTTCTGAACAAGGATAAAGCAACACCTGTTAACGCAATAGCACCAACAGCCCCAACTAAACCGATTCCACCCCACACGAGCCATCCTTTTTGCAGGTTGAAGGGTTGTCTCAAATCTGAAGATTGAACGAAATGTCATATGCCAAGAAAAGAACAAACCATGCAAGACAAATTCCGAGTAAAAAGAAGAGTAAAAATACCATAGCGAAGAATATCTTCAGGAAGTGGCTCGAAGGTTTTGGCAACAGTGAATATGACAGCAAGCACCACTGCAGTTGTTAAGCTGCAAAGCAGTTAGATAAAGTCATTCAACATAAGACATTTCAAGAACTTAAAAATTCAAGAAAGAACTAACTTTACAAAGTAAAATCGGGGAGATTCTATAATCAGTTTATATTAACAGAGTAAATAAAAGCTAAGACTGTGACTATGTATGTAACTGGAAACACACAAAGAATAGAAGTTTTGGTACCCTTGATCCAGGAACAAAATTTCAGCCTTATCGTCCAAACTCAATTTCTCAGCATCAATTCCTAAAAGCGGTATGACTGCCATCTCGGTTAATCCTGTCAAAACAAAACTGCCTGGGAACACAATTAATCTCACTCCCCCATACATCAATAATAGTTAAAGAACTTGAGACGAAAATCATTTCATACAGAGGATAGTCACTGAACATCTAACTACTTACACCAAAACAGAGAGATTATCTTTCAGAACTATCTACTCAACCATCACATTTATCCTATCACACAGTCTACGTTTTATCAAAATCCAACCCTAAATTCAACCAAAGGAAAGCTTTTGACGAGAGTACCTTAATGCACAAGCGAACGAAGTTAAGGAAACCGTCTGCCATTCCCATGGAACTTCCCACCTCTGAAGTATCGGCCACTCTGAGCTACCTCCTTGTAACTAGAAAAAAAAAAACCAATTAAAACTTTAATATTTTCTTAAAAACCTGACCTTTATTCACAATTCAATACAATTTGGATTCAATTGAAAGAGAAAAAAAAAACACATAGAGCTGCTTCAGAAAAATTCAGACCGGAAAACTAATTGAGCTAGAGTCAGAGAAACAGTAACCTTTCCATCTCCTCCAGGTTCTTTCCCAGAATTGAAAATGCAAGGGGCTCTCCATTTCCTCCGGTTAACCGTAAATAACCGGCGGCTAGCAAATCCCGGAGAAAACCGGCTCAAACCGTCGCGGTTATAAGTCTTCGGCAGAATGATCCTCCGTGAATCGGAGAAACATAAAAGAGACGAAGATTGAGATAAACAAGAGACTATCTGTGAAACCATTTTTGAACTCTTTGATTGAAAAAAAAACTTTTATTTTTCCTTCTTCTTCTTAAGAGAGAGAGAACTTGAACTTCCACACAGACGAAGAAGATAAGATCCGACTAACACGGGCGGGTAAAAAAAACCCCGTAATAAATTAAGGCCCAATTATATCAAAATAGGCCCAAAGCCTTCAAGGACCAAAACAACTCGGAGGGTCTTTATCAGAAAAGGTCACAGTATGTCACAAAAATACGTACATCCCTCGTGTTTCCTAATTTGTAATTTTGTTCCCTAGGAGAATCATATCCACTTATTTTCTTTTTACATTTAATAAAAAAAAATTCGTCTTCGTTTTGTAACCAAGACAAAAATAATTAATGTTTTTTCGAGCATTAGCACAGTTCTACTGGCAAATATGCAATCTTGTCCCACTAATGGAACCTACAGGCTACACGACACGCATTGAACAAGTGACACATAGCTTCAGTAACTCCTTCATTTCGTCTCTATTTATATTCTCAAACCTAAATCATCTACAAGAAAATACTAATGCAAAACAAAAAATGGCTACTACCTTAACTTCATCTTCTTCAACTCCAAACACATCTTTTGATTTCATGATGAACATCAATAACAGTAGCAGTCTCTATGGTCCTTTCTCTTCTTCTTCTACTTCTTTTTCTTACTTAACAAGCAAGGAAGATGCTCTCACTCAGCAGAACCTCATGAGCGGTATCAATCCAGATGTTCTTGGAGTTAACAAGAAAGGTTCTGAAGATTTGGAGATCAGTGTGTTTGGTGCTGAGAAGTACTTTAATGGAGATATGGATTCCGACCACAGTCCTAGATTTGTGTCTCCTCTTCCAATCCCTGAAGTTCCAGTCGAGAGAATCGTAGTTGGTCCGAAGCAAAGCTCGAAGAATTCCTCGGGAACCCCGAGTCTTCTGTCTGAATCCAGCTGGAATAGCCAAAGCTTGTTGCTCCAGAACAAATATATGGAGAAGAACAACAAGAACATCAAGAACAACTCTAGCTGCAACAGTTACTTGCAGGAGGAGAAGGATACTAGTAGCAATCACAAGGCGAGTAATAAGAAGAGTTTTCTCGCTAATCTTGGCTGCAGATGTGTGTGTTCGAATTGGAATTCAGTGGATGTCGTCGACGACAAGAGAAGAAGCTCTACTCCGAAGAAGATCAAGACTCAGTCGAGTTTCTCTGGGAATTTAAGCTCAGAGATGAAGATTCATAAACAGCAACAAGAAGCAATGTTAGAGCAGAGGAAGTCTCTGGAAATATTTGGATCTCCTCTCATTGAGAAGAGAATCATTCAGAAGAAATTCCCATGGGAATACGCGAGCTCTGCTAAAGCTGAGGAACATAGAAACTCTGTCAAGTTTGAAGAAGAAGAAGATGGGAGTGTGAGTGATGTAAGTACAGATCTTTTTGAGATTGGGAGCTTAACAGGGAAGGGAAAGCCCTTTCTTGCAAGGCAAGGAAGCAGTGATCCAGACTCACCAAATGGTTATGCACCGAGTGAGGTAAGCATACAGTGGAGTGTAGTAACGGCAAGTGTAGCAGATTACTCTGTTATGTCTGAATGTGCAACGAGTCCTGTCAAAAAGAACCGGTCTTTTCAGATTCCTCGAATCCCTATCATGGCGAAATCAAACCGAGAAACCGCTCCTCAGAGACGGAAATCGAGCAGTGGTGGTTTATTATTGGGATGCAAGAGTCATAAATCTGTTAGAGTCTCTGGTGATTCGTACACAAGCATGAACAGAACACCGAGTTATGTTCCAAGATTCCCCGTAGAAGCTAATCCTACAAGCGTTGAAACAAGAAGGAGGATCAGCAGTAGTTCGGGTTCTCACACGCAATCGTCTTTTTTGTATACTTAATGATACCAAAAGTCCGAGCTCTTTTCTCTTTACATGTAATGTCTATTGAGTGAAAAACATTTGTTTTGCTAATACCATCTTCAAATTCTTGTACCTAAAAGTAATACTTCTGATCAAATTGAGTTAGCAACGAGATAGTCGAGCTTGTCAATAGAGGGCTGCAAATCAAAATCTTTATTATGAATCAATCCTTAAAAAAAATACTTTTGATGACCACTAATGACTAAATGAGTAAAGATGGAACGTGGTCCAAGAACTCACCTATTATCGCCTGAGGTTTTCAGGAACTGCACCATGTGAAGACTAGACACTTGAGGTCTAATCTGCAAATAAGACATAACTAAGAATGCAAGTCCATGTGATATATTAAGGTGTGATTGTAACCTTTTGTTGGCTCTGGAGACAGATTTAATGCAGCACGTAGACTAGACACAAAACACAAATGGTCCACCTCATTTTCATGTGCTTGTCTCAACAATAGAAAGATACCTGATTAGGGTCTAGATTTAACGGTTTAATCAAAGCCCTACGAGTTGCCTAAAACAGCCTTTAATGAGGAAACTCAATCAAACAATGATAGTGTCCTTTCACCTAACATGTCTTAAAAGCTAATCCAGAATCTTCTTGGTCCAGAAGACCAGAAATCATCTCATCACCATGTGATGATAATGAGATAAAGTAGACGTGGACAAAACCTTAATTGTGTCATTGATGATGATATGTCTCTGTGACCAACTCAGGAAGAATGTTAGGTTTTGAGAAAAGAAAAAAAATTGATTGTGATACAGTCTAAAGTTCTAAACTTCTAATTTAAAATACAGACTTTACCAGCTGCATTTAATCAAAAAAGCCAACCTTTGAATCTTAAACCCAATACACTGAATCCAGATATCAAATTTCAGTAACCTCAATGAAACCAAAATTTTCAAGAAAATATAAACCTTGTCCCAAAGTATCAATGGATCTTGAAGATAAGTATTGCGTCGCTTTCGAAGGTCCACTTTTTCAATAATTGAGCAACCAATTCATTGGTCTATAGATTACCCAGTTGCCATGTCTGTAGAGGATAGGAACAACAAAAGCAAGCAAGAAACCCTCTGCAAATGACTCTGTATGTATGTATGTGTATGTCAATTCTTAATAAAGGAGATGGATGAGACACTAACAGGTCTCAAAATCTGAGATTATAAAGCAGATAATAACAAGAGAGAAGATCTGAAGTCTTGGCTATTACAAAACGAATTTACTGCTAGCTTACACAGAAACATATGCCCGCATGCAGATTGAGAAAAGGATAGATTGGAAGTGTATGTACAGTTACAAGTACGCAAAGGTTACAGTGGTTCTCTTTAACGAAGTGATGATAAGAATCCCTTGAAGAAAGAGAAGAAAACTACTCATCTTTGGATACTTTGATTGGCCGTGTTTCAAAACCTCCGTTGGCTCTTTTCTCAAGTGAATAAGGCAAGTAAGTACCGAGAATCCTATCCCACATGACAAAGAACGGCTGAGAGAAGTTGTATTTGCTACCGTAGAGCTGGTGGTGAACATCATGATAAGCAGAATTATTACTGAAGAAGATGTGAAATGGATTTCCCGGAAGCCATAGTCCACAATGATCATCCACTGTTTTGATGGTAGCAAAGGAGAAGAAAAAGATGGCAGTCCTCGGAGACATACCAGAGAAGAGGAAAGACAAAGCACCACCAATGGTGTCCAAGAGAAGACCTTCTAGTGGATGGTTGTACAGAGCTCCATACGCATAAGGCACGATAAGACGATGATGTTGAGAATGGATGTGCTTGTATAAGAACTTGTTGAGGTGCATATACCGATGAATAAAGTATTGCCAAGTGTCGATCACAAGCATAGCAATGATAAACTGCCTAGCCAGAAGTAAAAGGGAAGATGGCTGCGCCGTAGCAGCATCTGCATCATTCCCTGTTATCTAAAAAAAAACAAAATTCCAAACAAATCTTTCAGGTCATGATGATAGTATATGAAATTCCCGCAACAAACATATCCCCTAAAACCTATTCCAAATATAAAGTCTTTATGTAGAATTCTAAAACCTGTAACCTTTTGATTAAACAGGTTCAGGAAAAATAGAAGGTGCTTATGAAATCAGAAAACCCTAAAAATCATTTCTAATCGACCATAATATTAGATCAATAGAGAAACATATCAAAATCAGAGCTTTGGGAGAGAGGGAGGGAGAGGGGGAGGGGGTGGATATATATATACCTTGAAGAGGATAACGGCGATAATGGCCTGAAGAGTCTGTTGAAGAAGGACGCCCTTGACGACGGCAGATTTGGTAACGAGATTCTTCTCATCCTCGTCAATCTTGGAATGCAATCTATATTTATCCATAGATCCTAAGCAAATGTACATCCCTGAATACACCCAATACACCAAAATCGGCACGAATGTTCCCAGAAACTCATCCGATATCGCGAAACCCATCATTTCTCCTCCTAACTAACTCTTAAATCAATCTCCTCCTCTGGCTCCCAACACAATTCGATAAATTAAACACCGCCTGAACCAAATCGCATCACTCTTCGTTAATTAATCCTCCCTATTTAAAGAGAGAGCTAAAAACTACACGAAGGTGACTTTAGATTTGGAATCTTCTTCGGTGTTTTTTTTTTTTTTTTTTGTCGTCGAGAAGAAGAAAGAAGACGCAGAGGAAAAGATATAGATAGAGAGAGATGAAGAGAGATGATTTTTTCCCAGGTTGGACCCGATGCCGCCACGTGGCTTTTAATGAATGGTCAAGGCCCCAACTGGGTTTCGATTTTTAATGTGTGCTATTTATTATTATTAAAAATAGTTTATAATAATACGAATCGTTAAAATTAAATATGATTAGATTTGTTGAATTAAAGTCGAAAGCAAAACACATGCCAAAGTGATAACATAAAAGTCTAAAGAACAACAACAACAATATCATTGGTTTTGATTTTTTGCCTCTCTGTCCAATTGTGGAAACTGGACACAATTCGGTGGCTACCTCGTGGGGGTGGCAATTATTTGCTGTGTTCCTTTGTTTGTTTATTCAGTTGAACATTTTTATTAAGATATGTTTAAGTTGTATATCAGTTTAGACCTTATATCTGTTTGATTTCCGATCCAGATTCAAAATACTTAGGGAAAATAGCTCAATGTATAAGATACTACTACTAGTCTCACAAACAAATTGTCTAACTGAAATCAAATTACATAAAAAAATAATAGAAGATGGAGGACCAATAAGATAAGTAAATAAGGACTCTCTAGTGTTACAACTAGTGCACAAGGTATATATTGTAACTCTTTCATAGAAAAGAGAGGAGACAACTTTGTTCACTAAACAGGACAAGTTACTTCCTTTCGGAGAGCCAGCCAAAAAATTGTTGACTTTTAAGACTCTGCTTTTGTCGGTTCCGATGATTCTTCAGGGCCTCCAGTTTCTTCAACAAGCTGGTTAAGACAGAAATGCGAGGTATGTTGGGTCAATGCCATTTACTCAATCGAAAGAAATATGTTCTCTTAAGTCAAATACTGTAGAGTCAGTCAATGAGAACATACCAAAGAACCGACTTGCTCAAAGGCTCTCATTGCTTTCGAATCTTCCTCGTATTCATATCCCAACTGTAGAATCCGTGGTCCGTTCACTGACCAAAATGCTCTTCGACCTGCCTCCTGTAAATATATCAGAGGACCTTTTGGTAAGTTTTGGGTTTGGTGAATTCTTAACCAGGATTCAGAAGAAAAAAAAAAGGGACAGCGAGAAAGAGATTTGTTATACCTCTAAAATGATCAAATATATAGCTTCAAGTGTCTGAACGCGAATGTCCGGATCAGTAACTGGTTCTCGCTCAATGGAAAGTGCACTTCCAAGCTCAGGTGGCATTTTTGAGATATCTTGCTCACTGTATGTCTAAGCAATGTAAAACAAAATCATCAAAGACCAAAAGAAGAACAACTTTTTTAAGCAATGACGTATCAGCTATGAAGCAAAATCAACAAACCTTGCTGCCTGCAACTGGTAAGAGCAGAGCGGGCCAGAGAAACTCTGATATCAAGAGTATGTTCTGGAGTTGGTTTTTTGCTTCAAAACAGCAGTTACGAATAGTCCCAGCTACCTGAACGCCGATGAGCATAAACCATGTTAAATTGCTCTAAGGGTAGATTAAGTAACAGGTTCATAAAAACACTAATCTGCCAAACTTCTTTGAACGTACCCCTTTCTTTCGCAATTGATTTGTAGAATCAAACTGTCTAATAATCTGTTTTAGTAGTCCTCTCTTTGGTTCCAGTAACAATTTCCTCCCATCTTCTGTTTTTGATATGTTGACAAGGATTGAGCCGACATGCTCAAACTGATCATCTGGTGAAAAAAAAAGAACAACATTCAGTAATTCATTCGTCTTGTCTTTCTATCCAATAGCAATGTAACAAACACGGTTGCAAACCATAAACTAATAGGTAAGACACTATGCATAATATTTACTTAACTTGTAAACAACTACTTCAATGCTCCAAATGTAAACATTACATCAGAATTTGAATAAATGGTAAAACCATTAGAACTTTGGAAATTTTAGTCTTACCGAGGATTAGATACATGAAACCCAAACATGATATAGATAAAAGAAATTCCAGACTATCAAATCATATATAGATTATTATATCAAATAATATACCCAATCAAAGACTAAAGTAGTAAAAACATACCAGAAGTTTCACCAGAAGACCTGCAAAATGACCTAACAAGCTTCATGATATGTAGTCCATGCATCTTCTCATCGTCAATCTAACAAAGAGATAAAGTTTGAAACGATTAGCTACATCACCATTAGACTACCAAAAGACAATCCCCACTCTCCACCATTACAGATAAAATGGTAACCAAGAAAGATAAACGACCTGAAGCAAAGAAGAAACCCCATCATCCAACTGAGTGAGATTAACTAGAAGCATAACAAGCAACCTGGTAATACAAGACTCAGGCTTATACAACATGTCCATGGCTACTTTGATCAAACCCATTCGAATCATCTTCCCAGCCAATTCAGAGTTCTGAGAAAGATTTACAAGAGCTTGAGCTGCTGGCTCTGATACTTCCTGGAAACAATTGAATTCAAAACATTTCAATCTCTATCAACACCAATCCAACAAAGGAAAAAAAAAGAGTGCTTCTTAAGAGTTGAGCCATTGAGAACCTTGCTTTCATTTAGAAGACGAGACAATGATGGAAGAAGAATCTCAGAATACTTGGCTAGAGATTGTAAACCTTCCTCCGAACCAGTTAATCCACTAACAATCTCCACCGCAGCTTTCTTCACCTACAAGTTTGTTTCTTTCATTCAATCACAATCATCGCTAACCAAAAGAAAACCCTAGAATCTAAAACTGTCGGCGCATCCTCATAGCTTAGAAACAGATGAAACCAAATGTTAAATAAATAAAAAAAAGCTTACTGTTGGAGAAGTAGATGACAAAAACTCAACAAGCTCTTCCAGCTCCGTCGCCATATCTCTGGTCTCCGAGGAATAATTCGCCGTAGAGAGAGAGAGAGAGTTCAACGTTTCTGCGCGCTATATCTCCGCCGGCGAACACGAAAAATCGTCAGGGTTTATTTGTTTACACGACAAACCAGAACACTCTAGTTTATTCAGAGGAACCCAAATTCAGAAAAGAAAAATTGCAAAACAACCCACACACTAACTAAAGTTTACACAATAATCTTATATTTATGAAAAATATAAAAATAAGACAGCATACATTATCCTAATTATTAGGGGTACTTTGTAACGTTTTAGTTAGTTTGAGGGTTATTTTGAAAACTTTAACTAAAGAAAAAAAACCCCAGTTACATCTTTGTGAGAGAGAGAGACTCAAATTTGTAATCTTTGACATTTTGGATTTCACAAAGATGGAAGCTTGTTTGAGATGGTCACGAGGAAGCTATTTGTATAAAACATTGAGACCACTGTCCAGCTCTCCCCGCTCTTCTTCCGTCTCTTTCAGCACCGGTTAGTAGCTTCTGCTCCTCTGTTTCTCATTTAAAATGGCGAAAATTGGAATGGATTCTGTGACCGTGAGAGATGCATTTTGATTCAAGTGAATCTGAAATTGGGTAATCTTAATTTTATCCAACGGCATCAGAATATGAATTTGATGAATGATTCTGGGTTTCTGTAAAAGAAAAAAGTGATTTTTTTGTATTTGTTTGCTTTTCATAATTGGGTCATTTGTGAAGAAGGGAAGCCAATCAAGAGAGCTTATGATGGGTTGTTGCTTGATGCTGGAGGAACTCTTCTGCAATTTTCGAATCCTGTTCATGAAACCTACGCTACCTTGGGCCAAAAATATGGTCACTTCCTTACACTCTTTGATCTGTACCAAAGACCAACTTTTTAGATGTTCGTAAGTTGATTTTTGATTTGTTTCAAGTTCAGGTCTCAAGACAACTCCAGCTGAGATTAAGCAAGGTTTCAAGAGAGTTTTTTCTGCTCCTTGGCCTGAGAAGTTGCGTTACCAGGTCCTTCTAATGAATGAGTGAATCTCTCTTTGTAACATAGATTCTATCTTTGATCGTTACTGTAAGCCATTGTATTTAAACATCTTTCATTGTACTCTTAGGGAGATGGAAGACCGTTCTGGAAGCTCGTTGTCTCGGAAGCTACTGGTTGTTCTGATAATGACTACTTCGAAGAAGTCTACCAAGTGAGTATCGACTGAAATACTGTTTAAGTAGTCTTTAGGTTCCATTGATAATGCCTAAAAGATGAGTTTAATATTCTGTTTTTTTTTTCTCTTAGTATTATGCGAATGGGGAGGCGTGGCATCTCCCAGAAGGAGCTTATGAGACAATGTCACTACTGAAAGATGCTGGAGGTTATTATTACATTGCAGAACTCTCTCCTTGTTTGCTTAGATTACTTATTGTATTCGTTAATGCTGATTTCTAAAACTGGTGTTAGATGATTGCAGTTAAGATGGCTGTTGTGTCTAATTTTGATAGCCGGCTAAGAAAGCTATTGAAGGATCTTAATGTCATAGATATGTAAGCTTTGTCATGTTCTGTTATTCAAATCTGGAATCTGAGTGTTCAAGTTAACACCATAAAATGGTTCTCGTGTATAATGTGTTTTTTCTTTCTTTGGCAGGTTCGATGCTGTGATTGTATCCTCAGAAGTCGGATACGAGAAACCTGATGAACGAGTCTTCAAATCCGCGTTAGGTATTGCATCCTAAACTGAACTGTTGTTTCTTATACATGGCTGCAAAAGGTTTTAGAATTTAAAGATTCCATGTCAAACGCAGAACAAATTAGCGTAGAAACAAACAGGGCAGTGCATGTTGGAGATGATGAAGGAGCAGATAAAGGCGGAGCAAACGCCATTGGTATTACTTGTTGGTGCGGCACAGAGACTTTTTTAACTTGTTTTATTCGAAGTTTCTAAATTTCTCAATGATCAATTCCATCATGAGTCATACTGTTTTTTGTTTGTTTGAAATATTAGGTTGTGGGGAAAAGATGTGCAGACATTTTCAGACATACGAGAGCGGATCTTGGTTTCAGAACACTAAGCTTGAAAGGTTTTGTTCTGCAACATTTTATAATATATCTCGATTCTCGGGGTAAATTTGCAGACCTTGGATCATGTAACCAATTTACTCAATCAACACTGTAATCTGTCTTTTTAAGTTAGTTTTTTTTTTTGTGTTCAACACTGTAATCTGTGTTTTTAAGTTAATTAATAATGAAAAAGCGGCAAACTTGGAAGACAAGAATCTAGTATAATTTAGATCAGATTGATGTATCACGGGAAGCATACAAAAAGAAGAAAATGGTGAAAACAAATTACAAAATAGAGATTAAACTCTTGACATAACAAACCAGATATCCAAGTAAAGGGCCGTCTTTGCAAACGTCTTTGAAAACGGAATCAAGAGATTTTGGTTGTGGGATCATACATGACCAGTTCTGTACCAAATACAGCAGAAGAAAGAAGCTTGTTCTTCTCCAGGATTGCTAGTGGAGATATAGGAGTAAGAACACTCACTATCGAATATATCTGTTCCCAAGTCTTAGTCTCTGAACTGAACGACCATATCACTTGTTGGGTCCGATTACAAAACGAGACGCACAATCGGTTGTTCAGGTTGGATATGATGATTTCTTTGGGAGTTTCTTCCGCAGAAGGAAATGTAGAGATGATTTGAAAAGTTTCGGTATGAAGATCTAAAGATAAAACTTTTGTTTCTTTCTCCTCGGTTAACCAATAAAGCGATCCATCTAAATACAGAGGATACGTGGAAGCAATAATCCGATAAGGAGAAGAAGGAGTAATGTACCTCCAAGCGTTGGTGCTAAAATCGAAGACTTCACATGTAGTAGCGTTTTCTAGGCCTAGTTCAGAAGAGTTAAATAGCCTAACCGGTTTGTATGTACCAATGATTTTGTCTTTGCCGAATCCAAGCTGAGGGTATGAGAATAAATCAATCCCTTCTCCTTCCAGAAACCTATCGAAGGTGAGTCGCTGCAACCTGGAGGGAGGGAAACTTCGATGCCATCGAGTGGTGGGATTTAACACAAAATTTGCTTTGAGGTATGCGTTGAGGCAAACAAGACCGTCACAGCTATTTTGCCAGCCGCCTAATGATATTGGTAGTGATGATCACTCCAACACCAAATTCCTTGGAGCAGAAGTAACAACAAGACAACGACGATCATCATGAGACAATACCACTGTCTTCAGCTCACTGGACACCAAAAGAACATATATATCATCATCTCCTACTGGTTTCGAGCCAAAGGTCAACTGTTTCGCCTGGAAATATTGAGACCCCACTGTGGATTTCCACTGTATGGAAACAGATTTGAATCTGAGCAGAGACTTCACCGGAACTCTCTCTAGAATTTTCTCTACGGCATCGTGTGGAAGCAGTTCCATTAGTTTCTCTGTGGCTTTTGTTCTGAGTAATCCTCTTATTTGTAACTTTTTTCGTTTCTTTATATATATATTTTAAATCTTAAAATTTTAAGAAGATAATAAAAGATTTCATCCAAATAATCAAATAACACAAATAAGGAAGGAGAATATTTTATTTAACAAATCGTATGTATATCATATTCTAAAAAGTAAAAACACACAAAACTATAATCAGTAAATCAAGTAATTATTTTTAAGATAAAATATATATTCAGTCTAAATAATATACAGAGCTTAAACCATATATGGGCCATAACAAATTTCGTTTGTTTTATAATGGGCTATATTCAAAAGCCCATAAGATAAACACAGTAGCTACTTGTTGACCTAGAAAAAATATCGGATCGGATCTATAAATTGAAGTCATTTTTCTAGGTTATCTGTTTTTTTCGTGAAGCAGCCGCGCTTTTCGGCTGAGGAAGGAGAAGAAGAAGAACCAACCAAAAAGAGAGACGCCATGGGAAGAAGTAAGTTTTCTCGATCTCTCTTATCTTTTCGTTTAGGGTTTCTTTCTTCGTCTAATCTAACCAGATGTTCCCCCTTTTGTGCGATTTAGAGATTCTTCATTTCATTTGATTTTCGCTGTTCATCGTAGAAAGGATTAGGTTTAAATCTCCCTTCTGATACGATTTGATCGATTAGGTTTGGTTGATGTGAATAGAAGAATCATATATTTGAGCTGTATAGATTTGTGTCCTCGAGCTAATAAATCTGAACCTTGTTGTATAGGACCTGCGAGGTGTTACCGTCAGATTAAGGGTAAGCCATACCCGAAGTCTCGCTATTGTCGTGGTGTGCCAGATCCCAAGATCAGGATCTATGACGTTGGTATGAAGAGGAAAGGTGTTGACGAGTTCCCATTCTGTGTCCATTTGGTGTCGTGGGAGAAGGAGAATGTCTCCAGTGAAGCTCTTGAAGCTGCCCGTATTGCTTGCAACAAATACATGGTGAAGTCTGCTGGAAAGGATGCTTTCCATTTGAGGATTAGGGTTCATCCTTTCCATGTTCTCAGGATTAACAAGATGCTTTCGTGTGCCGGAGCTGATAGGCTCCAGACTGGTATGAGGGGTGCTTTTGGTAAAGCTTTGGGTACTTGTGCTCGTGTTGCTATTGGACAGGTGCTTTTGTCTGTTCGTTGCAAGGATGCCCATGGTCACCATGCTCAAGAGGCTCTTCGTCGTGCTAAGTTCAAGTTCCCTGGTCGTCAAAAGATTATTGTCAGCAGGAAATGGTATGTTTAAAAGATTTCTCCTTTCACATTTTTGTTTTCACTGTTTTGTGGTTACGAGCAAAGCTAACTCATAAGTGTTGTGACATTTTTATTTTATTTCAGGGGATTCACCAAGTTTAACAGGGCTGACTTCACTAAGTTGAGGCAAGAGAAGCGTGTTGTTCCAGATGGTGTCAACGCTAAGGTATTGTTTATCATCAAATTATAGCACTCGTTGATTCTTGGGTTGCAGTAATAGTATTTGTCATTATTGGAGCCTGAATTGAACAATGATTTGGTTTCTTTTGCAGTTCCTCTCATGCCATGGACCTTTGGCTAACCGTCAGCCAGGAAGTGCCTTTTTGCCAGCCCACTATTGAAGAGTCTCAGAACTGATGTCTTCTCATTCCGGTGAAGAAGAATTATAATCAGTCTGAAACTTTTTGCTTATCTTTTTATATCTCTGGCGTTGTTTAAGTTTCGTAGTTGGACACAACAGTATTCTGAATGTTTTGTGACTCTTTTGTTTAATCTTTGAAATGATATTTGCTCCTTTGGTATCGACAGTCTTTTCCATGTTTTGTGACCTTTTGCAAGTTTTGTTGTTGGCTTTTGAGATCTGATATACAAAATCCTCCCTCTTCTTTTAACTGAAGCAGTACACAAAGTAGAATTATATGATTTGTATGCTTGATTGATAAATGATCAGAGATGGTTAAAACTTTGAATGTTAACGTAGTTTGATTCTCTAAGGCATAATAATTTCTAAAAGCCTTGTTTTATTTTATTAGTGGAGACGGTTCATTTAACATTTTTACATGGTGTCAAAACGACTGTTAAATCTGAAATGGGATTTAATCTTTCTTCTATGTAAGTTCATTGAAGTTTTAAAATAGAGAGATGGGTCATGGGTGGTTGGATGATTCTTCTCCATTTTTGTTTTGATCTCTTTATTTAGTATGCATAACAGATAAATAGATTGAAACTAGCTAAAGCTTAGCATAGCTAGCTAATGTTAGGTGGTTGTCCTTTTTAATATTTATGATCTTACTATCTCATGAAAGTCATAAAAGGCTGAGTGATCCGAAAGAAAACGACAGAGACCTACACGTCAAAATCAGATTCAAACTGCCATTTTCATGTTTAATTCCCCTCTTTGTTGTGTTTTTCTTTTTTTACTTAACATTTCAAAGAATTTCTTGCAAACATTTTCTGAAGAAAGAAGCAAAAATCCCAAAACAGAGAGAACCAAAAGAAAAGGAAAGAGAATGTTGAAAAAGTTTTGGGAATTACTTGCAAGTAAAAGATCAAGATTTCTTGCAAACTACAACTATATAATAAGAAGATTTAAATGCTCTTTTTCTTCTCTTTTATATGGAATTGAGAGGAGAAACGCCAATCACAGATATATTCTCTTTGCCAACATTTAAAAGAAATGACCAAAACTTTATATTTAGAAAACAAATTCAACAACATATGACATAACTGAAAAAAAAAAAAATCTTGATTTTCTCCACTACACTTATTACAGAAAAAAAAAACCCTGTTTCTGTTCTTTCCAAAAATCTTACAATACCACCAAAGAGTATCCAATTGAATTGAAATAAATTTCTTTTATAACCAAAATAATTAAGAAAAGAAAAAAAAAAGACTGTAACTTTGGACATCTCCAAACAAGCAGGAGAATCATAAAAATTATTTGTTGAAAAAAAACTTTAAATATCAGCAACCCATCACGGCGCAATTGTATACGAAATTCGAAGAATGTTTCCTATCGAGCAAAGTCCATAGAGGCGGACTTCGATCACTCTTTGGTATCCAAGAATTCAGCTCAATGTACCCTCCACCTGAACTCTTAGGTCCACCAATCACAATTAACCGCTCACCGCAAGCTCTAAACGCTAATCCCCAACCGTTAACCGAGTCAGCTCTCTCGGGCAATCTCCCTAACGTAAACCATTTCTTACTCTCTTTATCATACTTTCTCACTTCCATGTCAGCATGATCCGCTGCATACAACTGATTCTTCACAACCGCAACGAGAGGCGGCGCCTCTGCTGCTGCTGGCATTTCCCGGCTCCTCGGAGGAGACATTTCCGGAATCTCAGTCCATTTCTTCGTCTCTAAATCAAACTCCTCACCGCAAGTAAGCACTTTAGAGTCGTTCCCGCCAATTCCACCAATCACATAGAACTTCCCATCCATGAAAACACCCGAACACATCTTCCTCGGTTTGTTCATCTTCGGAAGCGAAGTCCAAGTCTGAAGCTCCGAGTTATACATCTCAGCGGAATCACTGATTTTGCCGAGAGAGTCACACCCACCAGCGAAGATAGCAACCTCTCCTAGACTCGCTGAGCCAAACAAACACCTCGGCGAGTTCATCCTCATACCGGACGACCAAGAGTTGTTCAAAAGACTGTATCTGTATATAACATGAGAGGAGTAATCATCTTTGCCTAAAACAAGCAAGTCAGTGCCAACAGCTAAAGATTCTTTATCGGCACACATGAAGGTAACACCTGAAGGCATAGTTGGAAGATTCATCCATCTTCTTTCAACAGGGTTGAAAGCAACCCATTCCAAGAGCTGACAAGAGAAGTAAACCCAATGTTCAACAATCTGGTTTTGTCTCCTGAGTCTATAGATCTCTCCGGACTTCACGAGAGACCGGAAACAACGGTTCAAGGAAGCAATGGAGCCGTAAGACGACCTTGAGCAACGGATCAAACAGGTGATGGAATTGTCCCTGCCGATATCGTTGATAAGTGAATCGCCATCGTTGAAAGAAGACAATCCAATCAATCTGAGAGACTTGCTCTGTCTGAGGTGGTCATGAACATCATCATCATCATCATCCAATGGTCTTTTGCCATTGATGAGATTAGTAGAGTCAGAGGAATCTTCTTCTTCTTCTGATTGTGGAAACATGTAAGAAGGCCACTTGGATTCAGAAAGACGAGAACTTGAGAAGACCCTTGTTGATATCAAAAACGTCCGATCTTCCACCATCTTCTCCGGTATAGATTCCGATGTTAAGAAAAAGAAAAAAAGAGAGAGACTTTATGAGAAATCTCAACAAAAAAAAAAAACCAATCAATCAAACAGAGAGGACGATTCAGAGTATTCTCATTTTCGAGATTAGATCGTCCAAATGGATTGATTCAGAAGAACAACAAACAACAACCAAAAAAAAAATTAAAAAAAAAAGTTTCTTTATGGAAACAGCAAAAGCCAATCGCCAAGAAGAAAAACAAAAGTCAGATCTTCAGATTTCAAATTAGAAAAAAAAAAAAAAAAAAAAAAAAAACTGAAAAACTGATCTGAATATGATTCCTCGACGGAGAAGGAAGAAGAAGAGGAAAGAAAGTAAAATGGAGAATCTATAAAGAGGAACCAACGAAAGAGAATTACAAGAGATTGTTATTATTATATACTAATAGTAATAAGAACAAAAGAAAGGTACTTATTACGGATTTTGGATTAACGAAAAAAAAAAAAAAAAGATTAGAAATTTGAAAATGGAAACAACTCTCTCTCTACGAATCGGACTGAAGCGTTCGTTAATGAGTTTAATACTTAAATCTCTCCCTCTCTCAGGGCTCAAAGTTTAAAGTCTCTCTCTCTCTCTCCCCCCTGTTTGTTCTTTTTTTTCTTTTTCAAATCGGGTTTTAAAAAGGAAACGGAAAATTAATTAATTAATTTAACTAAAATGTAGTACTATTTGTTAGAGGTTTTTTGTACTCTTTTTTCTAACATGACGTCCGGAGTAAATTTTGTATTCAAGATAAGATTTTTTTTTTCATAAAAAGGAAATATTTTTAAGTCTAAAATAAACGTATTTGAAAAATCAAAGAAAAAATTAATCTGTTTCTAGTTTTGTTTTTTGTTTTGTTTTCTAGTGTGTTTTCAAAGTGTTATAAATGTTCCTAAAAGTTTCAGTACTTTTTTACCTGTTTCTGTTTTTTTGGTCAAAGGATGTCAAATTTTTGCTTTGTAGTTAAAAAAAAAACTTCTATGTACGTCACATTTTTGTTTCCTTTTTTTTTTTTTTTTTTACGAATGTACGTCATACACATCTCTTCGTTTTTTTCTAGAAACAAGAAAAAAGTTCCCCATTTCTATTCACAATTTATGATTTCTTTTGGTTAAGGTACAAAAAAAGCAATACATTAAACCGATTTTACTAACACTTAAGGGTATAGAAACTATCATATTCATAGGCCAGATATATATGGTTTTGAAATTGTGTTAATGGAATATACTATAAATTTAGTGGATATGTATTGGGGGAGGACAAAATAAAGGACCTATACGCATTTTTCCACAATATATTATATTTTAGGGGTAACGAATAAAAAGTACTTTTTCAAATGGAATAGAATACTTTGATTTTTCTGTTTTTGGAATATAACAACATTTTTTCAGTTAAAAACTGTACGGGAAAAGAGAGTATGTATGTTCTCTCTCGTTCATCTCTGAGTAAGCTGAACAGAGATAGATAGATTAGGAATACGAGAAAGCTGTCGACAAAAGTGTTCTAGGTTTACGGATCACGTGTTCACGCACGTGTTTTTTTTTTCTTTTTTGTGCCCATAAATCATAATAGCAGTGTTCAAGAAAGCGGTCTAGGCGGCCGTCTAGGCGCCATCTAGGCGCTAGGCGCTCAGCAGACGCCTAGATGACCGCCTAACCCGCTTAAAATTACATACATTTTATTTTAATATTTATTTTTGATTTTTAAATTACACATAATTAAATTATTATGTTTTATATCTATATACGTAATTATAAACATTTATGTTGTTAATATAACTTAAATAAATGTATTTTTCTTACCGTTGTTTATATTTTTTTATTTTTATAACATATATTTTAATATAATTATATATATATAATGTTTTATGTTGTAAACGCCTAAACCGCCTAAAAACCGTCTAGGCCCCAACTAAGCGTTTTAGGCGTTAGGCGTTGGGTCACCGCCCAGATACCGCCTAGCGTTTTCTTGAACACTGCATAATAGTATTAGTGTATTCTTAATTTTAATACTAGTACTATATTGTTAATTAGTATTTACTAGTGAACTATATTACCGAGATTACTGCATTACTTATGTGGTTGGCGTTGATCCGTTGACCAGAAATATTAAACTGATGTGGTGGTGGGTGAGGAGGGTGGGCTCTTCTTTTACCTCATCAAGAATATATAATAGTATAATACTGTCCGTTTTCTTAGACGTGTGTGTTTAATTCAGTTGATGGACATTTTCAAAGCCATGAGAGTTCGAGAGAAATTGATTGACAATTAGCCTCTACTTTTATATATAAAAATTAAATAAAAAAATTACTTTTGATAATAATAACGATAATTTCCTGATTAACAGTGGGTTATTCTCCGTGATCTTAGTGATTTTTGTTTTTTTATATGGATGGACCGACGCTTTTCTAGAAATGTAACAATGAGCTAGTAGTATCGTTTAATTGTAAAAAATGGTCTACTGTCTCTCTTTGGAAGCTATCAGATTGACATGTGCGTGCGTGCATGAGCATCGTATTCTATGCACTTCCGATATTTTTTTATTACAAGCATGCACTTGTTTAAACATGTTTTTGTATAAGAGATTGTCACTAGCTACTCCTCTTAGCGGGGTTTAAAAACAAGCAATTTCGTACACATACCTTAGATATACATTTATCGAAGCTAAATATGTAAAGATCTTTTTTCTTTTTGTTTTGAGAAAACGTATAGAAAAGATATTCCATATCTTTTTTAGTTAAAGGTCGCATTGTATTTGTACCATTTCGATTATAAACTTTAAAAATTGAAGAACCTTAAGACGCGCCGAAAGATTAATAGCGTGCAACTAAAGGATTATTATAAATTTAATGCGAGTTGCATCTTGGCAGCTGTAATCCACTCATCAATTGCCACGTGTGAGAGCCATCTTATTTTGGACGGTAGCAAAGTGCTTTTACCACTCGCAAGAGTTTGTAAGACTAATCTAATCAAATAATTAAGGGAAATTTGCAGATCTTTCTAACCGGTTTTTCTTTTAATTCTTGAATTTATTTATCTTCTTAAGACATTGGTTATAACTTATAAGTATAATGTATGGTATTTGGTTGACTAAAAATGGGATACATCATACACGTCAACAAGGTTTCCAAAGTTTATGAACTAAAACCCTTTAAATAAAATTTAATATGCGATGAAAAAGAAAACGGATAGATTCTTTGAGTTCGACGCCGCATAGAAGAGATCTAAGATCTAATATTTTATAACTACTCTATAAGTTATTAATTTAATCGTTGGGACATTTAATTAGGATCTTATAATAAATTTAGATAAAGTTTAGTTGGTCCCAAAAAAAAAAAGAGAGAAAGTTTGTGGACTTATTTTTAAATAGAAATCTCTAGATTTGTAAAACTTGGGAGTCAATGGTCAACAAATATGAGTTTTAAAGTATGTAACTTATCAACGATATTTTGATGTACACGCAGAAATGCATATAACCTTAAAAACGAATTGATATCCCAATGGATTATTTCTATTTTCATATGGTTAACTTTTTCTATTCTCTCTTTTCGTTTTCAACGAATCATGAGTAGGGGAGGAAAAGATTTTTTTTTTTTTTGTTGCTTTTGAATTTTCTACTAAAATTATCGAATAGGTGACTGTTTTTCTTGGGCGTATCTTAGTGACTTGTGTCTGAAAGTGAAATCCTAAGAGCTGTCCACGTGATCTGTTTATATTGTGTGTTCACATTCTTTTTTTTTTTCCACATTAATCCTCTTAAGTTAGCTAGTGTCTTAATTGATGATTACATTCCTAAAGTAAAAGTGTTATTACATTTCTACGTATTAATGTTACTACAAGGGTAGAAAGATTTGCTAAAGAGAAACAACACCAACATTTTGTTTGTATCCATTTAGTTAATATTGCCTTCTCATGCGACTGATTAACAATATTTACTTGACGAGCCATCATCAGATGCGTGACAGCCCACGCTACATCTCTGTATACACTATTGAGGAAAAAGACAAAAATCGCCAACAAAAATATTAGGTTGAAAATTTATCATTACAAAGCCAACTTGCAACAACACATTACAATATTTTCTTCTCTTTACCAAAAAGGAAAAAAAAAATCGAAAAAGTAATGTGTGTATCATATTGTTGTTATACCAGCTAATTGTTTAGAATTATCCGTCGGAAGGAGTCGGAGATAACGTGGTGGCTCCTAATACCTTTACTTCTTCTTCTTTTTTCCCCTCTTTTGACAATACCTTGTCATTCAAGTCAACGACTAATTTCAACACGTGCTCTTCGTAAGAAACTTAGAAGATTTAATAGATTTTAAAGTAACTAATTACATCTACTTTTCTAAATTTTTCTGTATATGGATAATATAAAATACCGCATATCGTCTAAGCAATACACTATTTTTTTTTTTTTGGTTAAAGATAAAGCAACACATGTTTTCATCTTATTAAAACATTTTGTGTTTAGTTTTTGGGTATTGGTTTATGGTTTGTGCTGTCCATCAGGTTAATGCCGACTGCCGAGAGAAGAGAACAATCCATGATTAACATCCAATAATAATTAGGTTTGGTCGGTCATTTTAGTTTTTGGTGTGGGGGGAATTGAATGAACCCAAAAAAAAACCAGAGGTTTCTTTCAGTTTTGTTGGCAAAGGTATTTTATGTTCGGTGAAACAATAATGACAAAGATTATCATCGGCTAAACGCGCATATAAAGAAATTGAGAATCACATATAAAAAAAGCTTTCGAACAAAATAAACATTATTAACAATAGAGGAAAACTGGGAGATATCAACTTGGAATGTGATGTTTGAATCGACTAAAAATCGAGTCAATTTAAGACAAACAGAAAAATTGCGACTTAAGAAAATTAGGTGAGTTTTGATAAACACGTTGTAGTTTTTGTAGATTTTCGAATTGACGTCAACTCAATATCAAAATCTTTTCTTTAATATTCGTTATGAAATTCCAATCCGAATCAAAGCGTCTAACCTATAGCTGTAGAACAATAGATACTCTTGTCAATGGTCAACCTTTTATTTTAATTTCTTACATCATATATATATGGTGAAGATAATGGTTCTTCTTGGACTTGGAACAATACTACTCAACTATTCCCTATAATTTAAAACACTTATAAAGTATTTAATTATTTTTTTTGTTAAAAGGCTTTCTAAAGTATTTAGTTTTGTTAAATATACTGGTCTTGTTTTTCATATACACGTATTAGTTGAATGTTCCATAATCCACATGCTTGAGCTTCCAAAGCTATTTAAAGTAGCACCTTGTTGTTGTTGTTGTTGTTCAATATAGGTATAATTTTGGTAAGCAATGGAAAATGAAACTATAAAATGTAAAGAAGGCATATTTCTAACAGTGAATTTTTGTTTTCCGTGAAAAATACAGTACATAGGAACACTGCCAACAGAGTCAGAAGATACAAAAGATGAACCACACATAAAATTTTGAGATACTTAAATTAGATCTTTTTTTTTGAACAAACAGATACTTAAATTAGATCAATCTGAAGTTTTTGATACACACGTGGCGGTGAAGAGAAGTAGGAAGGGACAATGAGAGATGGAGAAAGAGAGACGTAAGTATTGGTTTCGCCAACGGCTCATATTGCAAAATAATAACAATAATGTTCTTTGCGTTTTTTTTTACCAATACATCAAACATTTGTTAGGCACACGGCCCTTTTCTTTTTCTCTTTTTGTCAATATGTCTCTTTAGGAGAATTTTTTTAAAGTTATCAGGGAGAAAAAAAAAAAGTATTTTACCTGTTTGTGTTTGGACTTTGGACGGTTTGGATAGATAATATTTACAATTTATCAAACATGCGTATGTAACAGTACAAAAGGTATACTAAAAAAATAAATGGTTCTAGAATGTTAGAATCGTCTATCTATAGATTTTTTCTTCTTGTAGAAACAATAAAGTATTATTCTAATTAGTTTCTTGAAATAATTAACATCGGATGTGTTGCCTGTAAAAAAAAATCAAGAAAGTATAATTATTGTTTTTAAAAACTGAAAGCCCCCCTTTCACACAAAACTAAAAAATCTTTTAAAAAATAGTTTGTAATTTGTAAATATTGGGCCTTTTATGCAAGAATATCTATATATTTAGAATCGTGTACATTATGGGCTCACTCATAATATTAATGGCCCAATATTGAGCTTGTATTTATACTTTTGAAATTGCGTCTGTTTCATTCACTGAAAAGGTCGTAGTAGTAGACTTAAAACCTTTCCCACTCACATCATCACCTTTGTCTCTCTTTCAAGCTTCTCTTTGTGTTGTGTGTGGTTTGGTCAACAGCAACAGGTAACTTCGATCCTTCGATTTATTTGAATTTCTTCTCTAGATCTGTAGTAATATGATGTGTGAATCAACGATTTCGGTGTTCTTGATACAATTTGCAATCCGTTCTTGCTCAAGTTTCGCTTGAAATTTCAGAATCATGTAAAGATAAGTTTGGTATGAGGTAGAGATCGGGAAAAGTGTATATAAGATACCTAATATTCATGAGTTCGATTTCTTCTGGAAGTGATTAATCTATCGAATTAGGTTATGTATAATATTTTAGGTTTTTTTTTTTCTTTTTTTTTCTTCTACAGCTGTTGAGTAAAGATGGATCATCAAATTGGGTATGGTGTTGAAGTTACTGGGTTATCTCCATCTGTTACTGAGAAAGATCTTATTGATTTCTTCTCTTTCTCTGGTACAATCGATTATATTGATATTGTCAGGTAAACAAACCTTACTTCCTTACAAAATTTGATACATTACATTGGTGCATGTTATGGATTCAAAAGAGAAACTTTGGTATGTTGCTAATGAAACCAGGTCAGGTGAGCAAGCATGTACTGCTTATGTGATGTTCAGGGATTCTTATTCTCAAGAAACTGCTGTTTTACTCAGTGTAAGTGTTATTTTCATTTGATTCACTTTTTTTTTCTTTCTTCTTTTTTGGTAAGTGTCTCTTGAGCATCATATATAACTCAGTCCTTTGGAATTTTTCGATATCTTCAGGGCGCAACGATATTGGATCAGCGTGTTTGTATCACTCGTTGGGGACAACATCACGAAGAGTTCGATTTCTGGAATGCGGCTCCGCGGGGTTTTGAAGATGAATCATACTCACATGTACGAATCTCTCTTTTTACACATTTTGATCTTTCTGTGTTTTGTTAAATAGTAGAATCTTACAATCACTGCTTCAGTAGTCTTTTTGTGTTGAAAGTTTGATGTTTGGTCTTATATCTAAAGCTCATTCTTTCTTCAATCATGGTAGCCTCATGCTCAACGAGGAGAGTTCAACGCTGGAGAAGCAGTGACTAAAGCTCAAGAAGTGGTGAAAACAATGCTTGCAACAGGATTCGTGCTAGGCAAAGACGCTTTAAGCAAAGCTAAAACCTTTGATGAATCCCACGGTGTATCAGCTGCGGCGATGGCTAGAGCATCCCAATTAGAGCAGAGGATCGGTCTCACAGACAAAATCTTCACCGGACTTGAAGCTGTAAGAATGACCGACCAAAGGTACCATGTTTCAGACACGGCTAAATCAGCCATCTCTGCCACAGGAAGAACCGCAGCAGCGGCTGCAACTAGTGTCGTCAATAGCAGTTACTTCTCAAACGGAGCTCTTTGGCTTTCTGGTGCGTTAGAGCGAGCTGCTAAAGCTGCATCTGATCTCGGTAACCACGGCTCAAGGCAGTGACTATAGACAGAGGACCAGATCAGAACCGTATCCGTCTTGTGAATATTATATGATGCAAAGCTGATCATGAATAACTTACTACTAGCTTATGAAAGGATAGGTGGGATAAGATTTTATGAATTTTTATCATAACGAACACTAAACAATGTATACACACTCGCATTACCTACTACATCTTATATACACTATAGTTTCATTTCATTCTCTAATCAGCTTACTTAATAGCATGATCTGTTTCTGAAATAATTTCTGGAATCTACGGTTGATATTGATTCAATATTTGGATAGACTAGCTCTCCATAGAGCTTACGCCACGTGGTACATTGCGTGCCAAACATCGAATCCAAAAAAACAGAGTAGTCATCATCAACCTCTTACGCTCCAATCTCAAGTCTCAACAATCAAACTCCAAATCGTTCTCTCATGGCAGCTTCTTCCTCAATTCCAGCGTCAACAGCCGTAACCTCCGTCGTCCGCAAACCCCTCCTCCTCTCTACAACATTCTCTTTCCCCGCTTCTTCACTGTCTCCCTCCACCAAATTGCCACAAAGACAAATCCAAAGATTGCTCCTAGCTTCCTCCTCTGCCTCTGCCGTCCCTTCCAATCCCAAACCGGTGAAGAAAGAAACCATCTACTTCGACGGAGGAGCTCATTACGGTGATCTATTGGCTAATCTCATCCTAGGCCTAACCATCCTCTGGCTCCCACTTACATTAGCCGCTGTATCTCGAGCCTTTAACCTCCGTTACAGGTTCACCAACCTCCGCGTGACGGTGATTTCGGGACTAACGGGAGAAGACAGGAGCGATTTCTCGTACAAAGTGATCAAGGACGTTCAAGTCGTGCCGAGGTTCATAGGAGAATGGGGTGACATCATCATCACTTTGAGAGATGGGACAAAAGTGGATTTGAGAAGCGTTCCTAAGTTCAGAGAGATTGCAAAGTACTGTTTATCTATGGCTGATCAGCCTGCTGTTCTGAAAGAATCTGGCGCCAAAGGCTTTTGATCGTTTTCTCAAAATTACTCTGTTCTGTGTAAAACTGCAAAGCAAATTTAAATTGGCTTAATTGTGTTTAGTAATTTGCTTAAATGAATGAAATGGTTGGAAATGATCAAACTAGCTTAAGGAGTATGTATTATGCTAATGTGTATCTATGCGACTGGGTCACTCTGTCATCAGGGCAATAGAGGATAACATGGCATATACTTTTTTCACATGTGAAGCAATGAAAATCTCCACCAATGAGCTTTTAAATTATCGAGACGATGCAACGGTTATTCACTTATATGTAACCGAATGAAGGAGTAACCTTCTTTACATAGGGACCTATATTAGCTCAGAGCCTCAGACGGCGCAGTGCTAATATCGTAGAAACATTAGAGCATTAAGCATTTACATCGGTAAACTTTTTTTGCTGTGTCTTAAAAATAAAAATGATATTAAACTTAATATTTAATTGGATCTCATTAACTTTGTTGCCACGTGAGAGAAGGAGAGAGTTAGAGAGAGATAGACTAGTAGAAAATAAAAAGGACAAAACAAAAATTGAAGACCAATAACATGTTGCCACGTCAAGAGTCTCCCAGGTTCTTTAAAATGTCTGCAAAGATACGTATCTATACTGTTGTGTCTTATTTAATTATTTTTTAATCAAAGACCCTCTAAAAAAATGTGCAATGGACATGCCCTTATATACTTCGGAGAAACGGCCCAAAGGTGTTCTTGTCCGTGTAGTCCAGTCCAACATCACCAACCACTGTTTATTTTTACTTTTCTAATAACCAAAATCATCATAAGCAAATCAATCTCTAAATTAATTTTAAAGCATCTAGTCTATGCCAAACAAAAGTTTATAATATAAACATTATACTACATTTCTGCATTCGCGTATTGCATATTCAATAGCTTCCTATGTTAATAATTTAATTTTAATAAACACAAAAATTAATAAGAAGGAAATATATATGTTTATGCAGATGCCTTGTTGACCATAGGGTCCATATCTCTGTTAAATTTGACCATATACATCTCCATTGGATTCCATCTAAATGTGTTAGAGAAATATTTGAAGAATCGAAAATAAATGAATATACAATATTAGATAGTTTCGTATTTGAGAATGTTGATGAGTACAAGGAGAAAGGCCTTAAAAGCTAGTGCCTACTGACACATTCTCATCAAATCTTAGGTAGTCTTCCACATTTCCCAATTTTGACCATAATATTCTTGTTTTTATTAATTATTTTATTTACTACTGTTATGAAAATCCCTAATTATGAATGACACTGCTTTCAAATATTTAGTGTTGAAAGTTGGTTTCGCGATGGGAATTCATAGAAGTTGCATAAAGCATAAATATGCACTGTAAAGATTAGATGGCTCTCTCTATCCACTCTCTCAACTTTCAATTAAAAAGAACATTTTGCAGAATTCAGATTCCTCTCATTGTCCTCAAAGCTTTATGTCACATTGATTCACATGCATGGGCACAAATGTGCGCATACATCATACATGTACGTGCGCATCTATATTTCTTTCCATTTCTACACGTGTAAACAAGTAGGCGTATTGCATACTTTCACATACGTCATACGTGTCTCTGAATTAGATGCATGCAGCCATGAGCACATTTACGAGATATCTAAAAACTAAAATAATGAGGATCGTATATGGTAAATATTTTCTAAACAACTACAAGCTGAATTCTTTGGATGTTAACTTATAATTTTATGAAAGCCTCAAAAGAAAAAGAAACTATAATATACTATTAGCTTTGTCTCAAAAAGGAAAAGTGGTTAATTCTGAATTGGTCAGTCTTTTTAATTTAATCATAAACACAGAAAAGGGCGGCGCATAGTAGAAGTTCGGTCAAATGCCAGGCTAACAAAGTAACAAGTATCCTTAAATTGTGTAAGAATGTCTTCTTTCTTACACCCTCCTCTCTTCTTTCCTCCTCACAGAAATGAAAAATCTCTAGAGATTTATAACGAATATATATATATATATATATATATATATATGCTAACTTTAACAAAACATATTAAACGTATATTAAAGCCATGCAAAGAAATTAGAGTGATATATCGAAAAGATAAGAAATTTTAGTTTAAATCCAAAATAAAAATGAAAAGGTTAGTACATCAAAAGGGAATCTGATGATGATCAAAGGGCACCTTAACCAAAAGATAAAAATCTTCACATTGTTACCAAGAAAGAAAGATAAATTTTTGATTACGGGGGACTAAGTAAAATTAAGATGGACATTGGATTCCTTTAAGAGCTTTTAGGTGTATAGCCTTGTATAGAGTCGTAGGTATATGAAGAAAGTATTTCAAAAGAAGAAGAATGAATGGTTTTAGGGGTTTAGAAAAGCTGGCTCGAATCAAGGAGTAGTAGTCACTCTAATTCCTTGTATAGGATTTGGAGAAGCTACATCAAAAAGTATGTGGCCTTGTCTGGTCATATTATCTTTTAAAACTGAATGGTATTCTTTTGTGATATCATTCCCTATCCTTTTGATTGTTACAATCCCTTATTTTTGACATTGTTTTAGCCATTTAGTTTGTTGTATTTTGGTCCGGGTTTTAAAATCCCGTGAAGTTTGTTTTAGTGTTACCCATATAAGTTATATGATGTTTGTAAGGTTTTTCCAAAAGAGCGTTGATTGATCATAGTTTAATATAATGGGTTTTGATTGAAAATTAAAAAAAAAAGCTGGCTCAAGTATGTAGCGATATGCCCCACGTACGCTTTGTAGGAATCCCAAGCGCATAAGCGTATTTCTAACGGATTTATCTATACATGTTTCAGATATTAAAAAAAATCCACTAACATTCAGATATTCGATCGGATATTGAATTTTTCAATTTTTAAAATTTTACAATGTCGTTTGATCAAAAATATGTATATATTTACAATGTCATATTGCCTTCCCCTAGCTCTAATCATATGCCTTGACTAGAAGTCTATATAACCCAAGAGGTGGAGTTGAGTCCTCTCAAACCAATTGAGTCCACACTTTTGTTATATAAAATATTGAGTTCCATACGTTGTGGCGAATAAACGATATAAAAGGCAACTTATAGTGATGATGAGAGAGCCGAATGATACCCAAAACCACGAGCACGGCCTAATTCTGTATATAAAAGTGTACAGATTTAAATTTTATATTTTTTTTCGTTAGACTAGGAATTGGTCAAAAGATATACATTACTGCATTCTAAAATACGACCTAGTTTTGTTTTCTACGGTTAGTTGAAGTAAAAGTCTATTGTATCTAAGTAAGTTTTATACGTGACAAAATTAACAGACTTAAAATGGTTAAATCCTCTTAAGTTACCACAAAACAAGTGAGCTCGAATTTCTACTATAAGTAGAGTTGAAAATGGTACATGACCATTAGACTAACGAAACAGGAAGAGAGTAACCATCAACGTAAATCTAAAATTAAATCGTTTACGTAGAGTGAGTTCGAATAATCACGAGTATGTAGTTTTCTACGTAGAAATATCTCTCTTTTTTTTGGTTTAATTGTATTTCAATTTGCATGCATTACATAGAAAATCTCTTACTCTTTCTTTAGTCTTTTCTTTTAAAAAATTTCCGGTTTCTTGAAGTCCCAATTAGTTTTGGTTTGGTTTACATGTAGTGGGCAGCCACGTGGGAGAGAAGAGAAAGACACGTGGAGCTGAGTGGTAGGATTTGGAGACCGCTCCTACTTGACCATGATGTGATCAGAAAAAGAGAGCCCCACGAACGTTTTCAGCTCATTAAAACTACAATCAATCTCTTTGGGAAATTGGGCCATTTCCTCCAACAACTAACACCATCAACACATACTTTATATAGTTTATACCAAGTTTTGTTTTGTTTCTACATTAATTATGATCATCTATGGATGAATCTTTTGATTATATTTGTCGAGATTTTTAGTCACCACTTTTGTTGTGGATCTTCACATACTATATACTAGTTATCATTAAAACTCATAGATTTTTAGTAACCATTTTTATTCTGATGAGTCCATATGTATAAAACTATGTACATGGTCATGTATATCATTAAATTGGAATAAATGATGATTCACTGTTGACAAAAAAAAAAGAGAATTCACTGCTCAATTCTTTTTCTTTAGATGCATGCTAACTTGCTAAGTAGACCATACATTGTAGTGTTGCTTTCATGATGAGGATAAGGATGGAACTCTTTAGAATACAAAGAACACAAAAACAATATATCACTCTAATATGCATATCAATTAATTTATTTAATTTACTGTGTATTTGGCGAATTATATGGCAATATATTGTCACGGACTTGGTCAAAATATTTGCTGCAAAGTCCACCTAGGGTTGGCCATAGCCTTGGAAAAATAGAAATATTTCAATCAGTCTTTTTCTAATTGGACCCTTAGCATATTTCATTAATACATTTCACTCTTATTTCTCCTAAATTGACGTCGATATAACCCAACATAATGTGAAAATTCATATTGTGTACAGAGTAGTTAAGTAATTACAATGTTAGTAGGTTAGTATCGTGCTATGTCGCGGGTTGTTTTTGAATTTTTTTAATAAGATTTTTGTTTTGTATTTTTTGAAATCAAAATATAATATAAATTGTTTGGAATTAGAATTTACTATTAAGTTATTTGGAATGTATCTAATCGTACTCAAAGTTCAATTCCAGAATATAAATATTAATATAAAACCAATGTACCTCAAATACTTTATGAGCTGTCTTGTAAATAATTAATATCTGTTAGTGCATCTTGTTGTTTTTTGGATCCAATAAAGAGTACGCATATTATAGTAAGTAAAAAGAAGTAACCACACTTGTCATATATGAAGAAAATGTGGCAGTACTTGTACACATAAGTGCTACAAACACATGTCTATATAAAACAATGTGTGGGCATGAGGTTCTCAATTAAAAAATATGAATCATAAGTATTAAGAACCAAAGAAGAAAAAAGTTTGAAAGCATATATTTTCCATCTCCTTGGTGGCACTAACATCGGAACATAAGGAATTAACCTATGCTTAGCCTGCATGAAACAAGAACAATAAAAAATTACCTAAAAGCTCATGCATGGAATAGTTTTAAATCAGAAAAGAAACATTTTAAGTTAAATTTTTTTAACTCACGGACTTATCTAGTCCTGCAAAGAAAAGCAAACTAATCATATCAAAGTAGGTTTTATATAGTATTTCTTAACATATATTAAATCATAAAGTCATTGAAGACAGCATACGAAGATACAAAATACGGAAGTAGGCGATTGAAGGACGCCCCTGAGGTAACGTGACACGAGGTTGATGAACCCACTATTCTCATTCGCACTAAAACAAAAAGGAAACAAGCCACAGTCTAAACAATGAAGATCCAGAATCGACAACATAAAACCTTATCTCAGTCAGTCCATCAACGGCGTACTTGAGCTGCGGGAGCTTCTTGGTTGCGGTGGCCATGAATAAATTTTCCGATGAGATATATACGACAAAAAGAACAAAGATTCATCTTAAGAAAATGAGTAAATACCTTGTTGACCACAGATTTGGTGATTCTCGGGAACTCCGATCCAACTTCAGAACATACTTGGAGAAGGAAAAGGATAAACCGAGTAACGAAGATGTAGTCCTAACCGCCTCCCAAAACAATTTGGAGCAAAAAAAAGACATAAAACTTAAAAACATAGTTAAATGTCTATGGAAACACACTTGCGTTACTATCCAACTCTTTTGTCAATGAAAGGTGACCACTAAATAGATAACACTCAGTTCCTTGAAAACAGAATGTGACACACCAAATCGAATACAAATTATGTTCTCTACACATTACCTTTGCTCGGTCATTCTTACAGCTTCAAGTCCGGTAAAGATTTTGTCAGTGAGACCAATCCTCTGCTCTAATTGGGAAACTCTAGCCATCACCGTAGCTGATACACCGTGGGATTCGTCAACGGTTTTAGCTTTACTTAAAGTGTCTTTGCCTAGCACGAATATTGTGGCAAGCATTGTTTTCACCACTTCTTGAGCTTTAGTCACTGCTTCTCCAGCGTTGAACTTGCCTTGTTGAGCATGAGGCTA
This sequence comes from Camelina sativa, assembly GCF_030686135.1. NCBI lineage: Eukaryota > Viridiplantae > Streptophyta > Magnoliopsida > Brassicales > Brassicaceae > Camelina > Camelina sativa. The sequence continues at coordinate 5,854,109 of NC_141882.1, forward strand.
CATGATTGAAGAATAAATGAGCTTTAGAAATGAGACCAAACCTGAAACCAGTGAGTGTAAGATTCTACTATTTAATAAAACCCAAAAAAGATCAAAACTGAGAAATGTGTAAAAGAAAGATTCATACATTTACATTTGAGTATGATTCATCTTCAAAACCCCGCGGAGTCGCATTCCAGAAATCGAACTCTTTGTGATATTGTCCCCAACGACTAATGCAAACACACTGATCCAATATTGTTGTGCCCTGAAGAAAGCGAGAATTCCAACGAACCGAGTTATTCATGCTCAAGAGACACACAAAAAGAAAGAAAAAAGTGAATAAAATTGAAACAATACTTACACTGAGTAAAATAGCAATTTCTTGAGAATAAGAATCCCTGAACATCACATAAGCAGTGCAAGCTTGCTCACCCGACTTAGTTTCGTTAACAACATAACATATATAATCTTGTGAATCCAAAATATGCACAAAATACCAATTTTGTCTACAAGTAAGGTTTGTTTACCTGACAATATCTATATATTGGATTGTACCAGAGAAAGAGAAGAAATCAATAAGATATTTCTCAGTAACAGATGGAGATAACCCAGTCACTTCAACACCATATCCAATTTGATGATCTATCTTCACCTAACAGCTGAAAAAAAAAGAAAAAAAAATAGAGAAACCTTCAAATATCTCAATTTAATCTAATTCGACAGTTTATCACTTCCAGACGAAATCGAAACTCATAAATATAAGGAATATACTCTTCCTGATCTCTACCTCATACTAATATAGCTTCACATGGTTCTGAAATTTCAAGCGAAACTTGAGCAAGAGTGGATTGCAAATTGTATCAAGAACACCAATTGATTCACACATCTTATTACTACAGAGTGGTGGCGAGTTCTTGAGACAGGGTGAAGAGAGAATTGAAAAATCAGATTTTGGGTTGTTGAGATTTTGTAGACATTTTCGATAAATTTCAGATTATTATAATGTTATTTGATAGATAAGCAAAATTACAGATGATATGTATTATTAGTTATAATTTGATTGGTTACAGATTTGATTGATTTAATTGGTTATAAAAGATAAGTTGTATTATTGTTATAATTTAATTGGTTACAGATTTGATTGGTTACAGATTTGATTGATTTAATTGGTTATAAAAGATGAGTTGTATGTTTCCTTAAATACAAAAGCTGAGCTGTCAGCACCTGGTGAAAAACCAAAATTTTTTATTGTATTGATTAAGTCATTTAATTGATTGCTCTATTATGGACCCATGAATGATTAGTCACTTACTTAGGCGTACTTTCATAGCTTTGTTTGTATTAGAGACTTAGGTCTCTTTTCACCTTTATTCTATATAACTAGCTAGTAGTGTTTAGAATTTGAAATTCAAAGTTTAACCGTTAGTGTTAAGTGATGCTTAAATCAGGAAACGAGGATGTATATGTTGATTACAAATGGTCTGAGATGTCTTGATGGAATGGTCCGATCGAACGATGTAATTAGCGTCTAAAAAATATTATAAATTGCAGCGGATGTCACCAGCCTGATCTGGTCCTAGACCGGGTATAAATTGATCATATCTTTTAGAAAAGCCTTTGAAAATAGGACCATGCCAGGCATAAACATAACTGAATGCGTTGGTTCACTACCGCACTATGAAAACTTTACCTCGTCTATATATGTCTATTCTTGGAAGAAGCTAAACTAACTTTTCTTATTCTTAAATGAATTAAACTTTGAAAATGAAAACAGAAGAGCGAGTTGTTCATAGCTGGGGCTACACGAGGTGTTGGCAAAGCTGCATAATTAGTTTGGGGGATATCAGGTATGAGATTACAGGTGGTACAAAAGCATTAGCTAGGTATTGATCCAATAAGATTGTAGATGTGATGGAAGATGTATGTTCACTCTCAATCACAGTAGATCCAAAAAAAGCCACACAAAATGGCATAAAGAATTGAGAACGACCCATGTGGTGGAGGGAACACTTTTCCTTTCTCCCCTTTTGAAAAAACTAGCTCTTGAACATCTTTACGAAAACCAAACCTTAACACATATTTAGTGTCTACATATTATATCTACAGGAGTGTTATCTCAAATTACGTACGACATGATTTGCTCATCTCGACTTTCTTAAAAATTATTGCTTTCCGATCGAAAAGAAAAGTTAAAAGGGGGGAAAACATAACTAAGCACCCCAAAAACATAATTAAGCACGTTTTAATTCATGCAGCTTGTTTCATTCTGATTAATCATTGATATATTATATATTTGTTTTAACGATAAGTCTTTGTTAACGTTTTATTTTTTCTTTTTCTTGTTCAATATATGTCTTCGTTAAACTAATCTTCTTATTACGTCAAACGTTCTCTTTATAAATAAAATATTATGTACACGAGAGGACAAATAACCCCGTCCCATCTTAGAATCGAGACACAGTACCCAAACAGCAGCAAAATCAACATCCAATTAAACTTTATTTTGTTTCTTTGTTAAACATCCAATAAAACTCATGTGATCCGTTTTTAAAAGATTAAAAGACGAAGAAGATAAAGTTAGTAAAAGAAAATTAAAAAGGCACCGAATATTAGAAAGACTTCTTCGTTGGATAAATTATATTCCCTCTATTTCATAATATAGGATGTTTTAGAGGTTTTTGCTTGTTTTATAATATAAGATATTTTCAATTTTCTAGACTACTTTTAGACAAGTTTTTAATTTTTTAATTTATTTATTTTATGCAGTTTTGTTTATGATTTGTTAAACTTTTTTAAAGTAAACATGTCTAATTATGTGTTTTGGCTAAAACATCTTATATTTTGAAATGAAGGGAATATAAAAAAAGGAAAATAAAAAATAAAAAGTGAATGTGTTCGTAGTGTAAAATGTGAAGTAGAAAGGAAGGCTTTTACATAGGGTTCCATTATTTATCATAGACTTTAGTCCTTTTTTGGTTTCTTGTAACTCTATCGGTGTCTGCTTGTGGGCCTTCTCATACCACCGACCCTTTTGCTCCATAACATATACTCCATATAACACACACATTTGTTAATTTATTAATTTGTGAGAATGATTAGATTATGTTTTCTCAAGATGTTCAAACTTTATATGTATATACATTGGAAAGATAATTAGTCAAACTACGCAAGCGACCTAAATAATTATATCTATAAGAATATAATAAATTATCTTTCCACATTATTGATTTGTGGAGATATTAAAGTGTAACTCAATATATCCCATGCAAGTGTAAATGTAAGTTGTTAAAATCGTTGATCACATCAATGTTATGCTCGAGAATCTAATTTTTATGCATCCATTCTAGTTATGTACACCTCTACGTGTGTGTTTTATTTGTTGGAATAATGATTTTAACTGTTGATAAATTGTGGGTGGTGTCCATGTACCAGTAAGTCATTAACAGATTAGTGGAGGGAACAGAATGAAACAGTGAGTCACTGATTCTCCTCCCGCCAAAACATCTTCCTGTTCAACATAAACCTCAAAATAATATGCATGATTAACTGAAAAATCTTATGAACTTCCTAAAACAACTAACTAATTGTCGGACGAGGGTAGACAAACTAAATACATATATAGAGGGCTCATATACGAAAAGTGGTGAAGTCATTACCAAATTAGCATATTCGCCTAACTATATGGGCACTAAAGTTGAATCGGGATGTAATAGTATTAACTGTTAAACATCGTTTTTCTAACGAGACAATCTAATTGCATTTAGAATTTTGTTTGGTCCGCTTACTACTAAAATTGAATCTTTTGACTTTTCCTTGACATGCACTTGGCACAATGCTCATGTGCTTTCTTTTCTTGGACAATGGACATATAGATGATGATATATAAAAGTATACTATAAGTTGTATTGTGCCTCACTGTCTCCATATGCATACATCAGTCAGTTACAAATCGAAATCATGTTTTATAATTAGTACATCTCCTATTTATTGAGAGTAGTGACTAAGGTATCGTTGAGAGTTACGTTAATTCACGTATCATTTTCATTCAAAATATTCTTAATGTATTCTACATACGTTTGATAGCTAGGCACTACATGGATGGCCAGTGATCGAAGAATGATACAACACGTACGTACGTACGTTCGTACAAATATGTAGAGTTGTAGATATAAACATGCACATACGTATTATTATAAGAATATAATATATAGGTATTATTGTTATTCAGTAATAAAATGGGGTGAAATAAGACCCAAGATTGACCTGAAATGTTTATCTTTTTCATTGTTAAGATGTTTTTAATGTCTTTTCGAAAGAAACTAATTGAATGAGAGATCTAATTAAGGATACGAAAACAAAAATCTTTATATGCTATCGGCTACCGAAAAGTTTCCAAATGAAGTTAGCATAAAACTATTAACGTTTAATATTAATCGATAGCTGAGATATGATGAATTTGAACCATTTCCAAATTCTACTATACAGAACAAAAATATAACTTTCGTCTGGTTATGACTCGGTTCGAAACTTTTTGGTTTAAAAATAATAAATCTTTAAAAAGCACTTCCACTTAATAATAAAAGAGAAGTTTCATTCAATCCTTGGTTTAGAAGTCTTTATTGCTAATCCGTATGTTACTGCATGCACAGATACACAAGTTGACACTTATGTAATCGTATGTTACTGCATGCACTAATTGATACTTTAGAGTAAAAATACAAAATAGAAACTGAGAAGAGAAGAATGAAAAGTTGGGCATAAAACTAACTAACTATATAGAATTGAGAGAATCAATTACAAAAAGCGAATATATATAAATAAATTCACAATGGATGTGGACAAAAGACAATTAAGTAACAGTAAAATAATACAATATTTTCTTACAGCAACTGTTTATAAAATGTGATATGTCAGAGGTGCGCTTCGCTGTCTTAATTCAAATCCAAAGGCACCACACGCGCTACATGTATCGCTTGTATCTCATGTTCCAATTAAAACTCGACAGTTCATAACTCATGAACTATTCTTGTTTTTGTTGTGAAAACTGATTTTTTTAATTTCGAAATAATATCAAAACTTGATTATTTCTCTCTTTGATAGTATTATTTATTTAAAGTTAAATACTAATAAAACATGGAAACATGATCTTCTGATTATTTATACAAGAAAAACCACTAATTCGGCTCATTTTTCCAAAAGTAAGTTAAATCATTTTCTCGAAAGGGTGAGAAATTAGTGACTTCAAGAATTAATAATTTCAACTATTTGGTTGTTTACTTCGTTCATCTGTACACACACACACACACACACACTAAAAGACTAGACTCCAGAGAGGGTAGCAAGTAGTTACCAAAATTAATTGCATTCGTCGTGACTGGTGGGAGCTTCCGTTTGGGTATATCTAAATTAAATTGAAACAGCTCATTGGACATGACTTTCTCTAATAAGCTTCTCTATGCATAGATTGGGATTAAAATAAATAAAATTTTGGAAGATTTTTTTAAAATTTGAAAGCTGAAGGAATCGAAATCAAACGAATAATGGCCGTTGAATCACACGTTACTTGTCATGTACCCTCTTTAACAAAACACCAACGAAGTGTTGCCAATCTCAACCATCTTTTTATTTTCTCTTTTCCAAATCCAGTATACTTTTTTTTTTTCCCCATTTTCTAATTTTTGTTTACTCTCACCTTTTGTTGTTCTTTTCAAATATACATTCTATAATATATAATAATATATTTAAATTTAGATAATTTACTAGATGAATTTAACGAGAAAACATTAAAGTAAAAGGCCTTCAAACAACTAAAAGAATACTTTTACATAAAATCGTACTTGAAACTAAAAACTTTATTGTACATGCCAATATGTCATTCCTTTCAACTGATATACATATTTATATACACATTATACATGTAACCATATATTCTGCCAATATATACTGAACCAAACTTTAAAAAAAAAAACCCGGTGTAGGAAACCCATAAAAGTAATCATGTTCTCCACAAAATTCAAGCTAGACGACACTAGTACCGTAAGATAATGGCAAGTGTTTTTCTTACAATAATATTCTTCTACTTCTATCTACTACTATACTTTAACAAAACCCAATGGCAATGGACTAACTTACTACTAGATGTAAATTAATAAACCAAAATAGAAGAGTCTATAAAATAAAAACAAAAGGAAAATTTACAAAAAGAAAGAAAGACAAAGAAACATATAATTGGTGAAGAGAGGAGGCAGTAATGGAGAACAAAGGTCATGGGTTTCAGCGTTTTATTAGTATAGTTTTTTCAAACTTTGCCTTCATACCCGCGCACTTACTCTTCCTTCCGTTGGCTTTCCCATTTTCATTTTTAAAAATCTTTCTTCTTTTATTATTATCTTAAATATATTTAATTATAGTTCTACAAAATGGTTTTCATGTGGAGAGAGAAATAAAATTACTTCAAGACACATATATATATAATCAAGAAAATATTTCGAAAAATTTCATGGGTTCTTTTTATAATTTATTTTTCTCTCGTATTTTTGAGTTTGATAAAACGAGACACATGTGTTTTCTTATATAAGAAGCCTTTTATTTCTCTCTTCTTTTAGCCGTTTTGGAGAAACTCGATCTCTGTAAAAACAATATATATATATATATATATAAATATATATATATATATATATCGAAACAGAGGAATGAAGTGGAGAATAAAATAAAGCAGGGTAAACTTGAGAGTATTGAGTGACGAAAATGAGTTCCTTTTCAGAGTTTGTCTTTAATTAGGTTTTTTGTTTTTTGTTTTCTTGATTTTTCTTTTTATTTTCCTGGAAAAAAGTTGAAGCAGTCATTGTGTGTATGATAGTAGAAGTTTTTTTGATTTTTTTTTTTTTCTGAAAAAGGTAACGGAGCGTCGAAGAAAGAAAGAGAAAGAGAGAGAGAGAGAGAGAGGATATATAGAGTAAGAAAGAGACAGAGGAAGTAAAAGAAGAAGAAGAAGAAAAAATGGAAGATACGAAGAAGAAAAAAAAGAAGAATATTAACAACAACCAAGATTCCAAGAAAAAGGAACGTCATATTGTTTCTTGGTCACAAGAGGTGTGTGTATATGATGAATCTCTGTTTTTTTTTGTTGTATAGTATTTTATTGCTCTGTTCTTGATTGATTCTGAAATGGGTTTATGGAGTTGCAGGAGGATGTTATACTAAGAGAACAGATTACTCTACATGGAACTGAAAAGTGAGCTTTCATTACTCATTTCACTCTTCTTCTCTCTTTATTTTCTTGGAAAAAAAGTTTTGTTTTTTTATTGCTTTTTTTTTTTTTTTTTGAAAAGAAGGATTATTCTTAAAAAGGTTGTTGATTATATTGTTTCTGTTTATGTTATTTTGATGATATTAGTTGGGCGATAATTGCATCCAAGTTCAAAGATAAAAGCACAAGACAATGCAGAAGAAGGTTTCATTCGTATCATATATATTTGATGAACTGATCTGCTTATTTTGTGCCAAAACTCTCTCTCTCTCTCTCTCTCTCTCTCTGTGTTTTGTTTTTTTGAATCCGGAGATGGATATTTGTTTTGCAGATGGTATACTTATTTAAACTCTGATTTCAAGAGAGGAGGTTGGTCCCCTGAAGAAGATATGCTTTTGTGTGAGGTGACTTCATTACATGGATAAGATCTTTTTAAAAGTTTGGTGTTTTTGTGGTTTATGTCTGATCTTTTATGTTCCTGTGTGTGATTTTCTCAGGCGCAAAGAGTATTTGGGAATAGATGGACTGAGATAGCCAAGGTGGTTTCAGGCAGGTATAATCAAAGCGCTCAAGCTTTAATGGTGGGTGAATGAAGTCATCATAATAAGACCAGAGTGATTAAACTAATGTTCTGTTTTTGTGTGTGTGTGTGTTGTAGAACGGATAATGCTGTGAAGAACAGGTTTACAACACTTTGTAAGAAGAGGGCCAAGCATGAAGCTATGGCTATAGAGAACAACAACTCAACCAACAAAAGAATGTTGTTCTTAGACGGTATTAGTACACCGCAAAAAGCCGAGAACGACGCTCCTATCGCTAAGAGAATGAGGTAATGTTTTATTTTGCTTTGTTTTGATCTAATAAACATAAATCTATCCAAGTAACTTCACACATTTTGTGTGCTTTGTTGGTTATTATTATTCAGGAGAAGTAACATTCTAGATCTCACAGATATCAGTAACAATGGTAAGCCTGAGTCTTGTATGAAACAGAACATGATGAGGTCACCATTTTCGGTATTGGCACGCAATGCCATAGGTATTGATGATAGCTTGGAGGACCAGAATCAAACAAGCAATGTGAAGGAGAGTGATGGTGAAGGGATGTTTCTTAAGAAGGATGATCCAAAAGTGACAGCTTTGATGCAACAAGCTGAACTTCTAAGCTCCTTGGCGCTAAAAGTTAATGCAGACAACACAGAACAAAGCATGGAGAATGCATGGAAGGTAGGCCAAGAAACCAAAACTTCAAAACATAACGATATTGCAAAATGTTTTTAAGCTTCATGACTTCAATCTCTCTCTTGTTGTATGTTTATGTCCAGGTCCTTCAGGATTTCTTGAATAAAGGCAAAGAAAATGATCTATTCAGACATGGAATAAATGATTTCGATTTTAAAATCGAGGAGTTTAAGGACCTTATAGAGGATTTGAGGAATGGTTATGAAGACAATCAGCCATCTTGGAGGTGAAAATAGCTTTTAGACACCACATAAATTTTGTGTTCGTCTTAATGTTTTGATTGTCTAACCTTTTCATTTGACGATGTCCTTAGGCAACCTGATCTTCATGACTCACCAGCTAGCTCTGAGTATAGTTCAGGATCAACCATCATGCTGGATCAGTCTGGTGATAATAGAACACAACCATCATTATCAGATACTCAGACAGAACATAAACAAGTTGGGGAGGAGTTGCCCTCAGCTTGCGATGTCCCACAAGATCCTGATGAGAATTTGCCCATCTCGGGCGAAGAAAAGTTCAGCTCGCCTGTTCAGGTCACACCATTGTTCAGATCTCTAGCAGATGGTATCCCAAGTCCACAATTCTCTGAAAGTGTAAGCTCATCATTTATGTTCATCATACAGTACTTAGGCTTTGATCAAAGATCGAGTCTTAAAAGACTTTTTGCTTTTGCAGGAAAGGAGCTTCCTGCTAAAAACACTTGGGATTGAGTCCTCTTCTCCATGTCCAAGTGCTAATCCTTCAAAACCACCCCCTTGCAAAAGAGTACTTCTTCATAGCTTGTAAACCAACCAACCAACCGTCTTTGGTCCATCTCTCTCATACCATAAACCGCAGCTTTGTCTCCTTGGAGACGTGATTTTTTTCCCCACTTTTGCTTAGATTTCATTTTAGGTTTTGCAGCCATATCGGCCTGGAAGTTTTTGTGAAGCGGGCATGCCATGATCTGCATTCCTTCCTCAGGGTTTTTTTAAAAAGTTTCTACGTTGGTCCTAGAATGTTAACGGTAACACTTCTAGCCCCCCAATCAAAAGAAAGCTCTCAAGAATCTGCCATGTACTCAGATTCAGCTTTCAGTTTCTTTTCTTACTAAAATATAAGGAAGCCATCTACAAAGGAAGGCACCAGTGTTGTCTTTAAGAAAAATTCTTTGGTTTGTCTCTTAAGGGTCATACTCAGATACATCATCTGAGCATTTTCCCGTGATTTCTTAATTTGTTTTCATCATCTCTGTACAGAATCTCTATCACATATATATAAAAAAGTATTTCAGAGTGTAACTTTAGGACCAAAAAAAGGACTCAGAAGAGGGTCAAGTTTTACCTGTTCATCTGTTGATATTCTCTCATGGCAGAAGAAGAAGACAACAGAACTTAAAACTTGTTTTTCCTCTTAGGATATTGTATTGCAGCATATGATTGTAAAGACATATATGAGTGGAAATATGATTTGATTTTGGTTTTGATATATATAAGTTTTCTACTAAAAATAAAATGCATTAGTTTACATTTTGCTAATGTGACTAAGCTTTCTTCTCTCTAACTTTCAGACCTCTTGGGTTTATATTTTGTAGTAAACTGTTCCCAAATCAAAAACAATTTTTGTGAAGAATCAAAAATCTGGAACTTCATTCTCAGCTTCAAGTCTTTTTCTTCTTTTGCATTCTCTGCAGCTTCCTCCATTTCAGGTAAATTTGGTAAGACAATCCACCAAACACCATCGACACACATCCCCATTGTTTGGGCGATAATGGATTCCCGCTCAGCACTGACGACACCACGATGCTTACAAACTTCCGGGTTGTGGTTATGGTTGTGTTAGCTAGAGAACCGAATCTGCTAATTGTCAAGAAGATAAAGTTTTGGCCCACTGCGCCGCATAGACAGTACATTAGAATGTCCCATGCTGCCTCAGGGTGTTGCTTGCAGAACTGGATGGCTTCAAATCCGCTACCATGTGGCAGTCCAAACATGTAGACCATGTTGTATATGGTTCCCCATAAATTCATTCCAAGCATTATGTCCCATGCATTAGTTTTGGGGTACCTGCATCCATGTATTACGATGATTATGTCCAAATGAATGACAAACTTGATGTTCTGACTGGATAAAGTTTCTGAGAGAACGTCAAGAATCATACCTTGCGGTAATGGAATCCTGGGTGGCGTTTGTGAATCCGTCAAAGGCAAGGTTTAAGAAGCAAAGCCCGTAACCAAGGGGTGCATTGGGATGTGCCAGCTTGCTGATGGTCTTAGAGCTTGTCTGAAACCAATTCAAAGAAAGTTACTACATTTACAGATACAGAGTATACCAAATGTCATGATCAAAGTTCCTGAATGCAGATCTGCCTTACCTTAAGAAGGGCAAACATGGATACTCCTCCCGCAACAAGAAAGGTACAAAGATACTCAGGCAAGGTGTATCTTATGCCATAAACTAAGGATCCCATCAGCATAACTACAAGAAGGAAAAAGCTTATATAAGATACACATAGCAACAGTTGACAGCGATTATGATTTGAAGCTCTAAATTGACACCTCACCTGGAATCATTTTGGAAGATTTTGCAAGTACCTGCAGAAAGCAAGATTTGCATAAAGAAAGGTTTAAACCTCAAGTATCATTACACTACCATAGTGTACCATGTCTAAAGATGCCTGAAAATTACCTGAGCAGGGTAACTAATATACTTCAAAGCTTCAATGCCCATGGCAGGACCAATAGTATTAGTAATGCCAGCACTCCAGTATGTCCACCATGGAGCTCCACCACTACCTCCATTGGACCACAGCTTAATCACTGCCCATATTCAAATAATTCCAAACAAAATATATATCAGCTTCATAGAACATCTAGTGAATAAAAAACGAAAAGAGTAAACATTCGAATGCTTACTTATATAAGACCAAACCAAGCAAATTACATTCTGAGCCAAATTCAGAAACGCTAGATGCTCAAATCTCTTCCCATCTTCTCCAAATTTCTTCGTGGACCTAAAATTCGAAAATTACAAAAAAAAAAATTGAGTTCCATCAGCTACAGTTCTATAAATTCCAAATCACAAAATTTGTATAGCAAAACGCATATCACCTAACAAGGGATTCCTAGAATAGCAACAATCTCGAACAAAGAAAATCGAGAGAAAAAATCAAAGAGCTAAACAAGAATGATCGATTCGACCCTAAGATTGTTTTTGCTTTTACTTACAAAGTCTCTTGAAGAACGCCTTGGTAAATGTACGCAGCCCAGATCCCGGCGACACAGAACGACAACAGTAGAACTCGCCGGAGACCGGAACCGTGAGATTCCATTGTCGCTTGTAAAATTTTCTCCGGTGGTACTTCCGGCAACAATTTCGAATTTTTCAATTTTGTTTACGGTTTTTTAAGTTATGCGATCGAAATTAATGAGATCGATCTCAAGTGGGAACGGGAGTTATGATGGCAGTGTCCGGAGGCGCGAGAGAGACGTAGATGTTCCACGTGTAATTATTATATTGGATGTATAATATGACATAGCATCTTTGATTGGCTGTTAGACGTGGATTAATTTCTGGAATCCAAGTCACATACACTGCTATCCATGTCTACGATAAAAAGTGCAACTACGTGCCGTTTTGTTTTTATAGTTTGGGCTTGGGCCTTTTATCAACTGAACTGCACGTATGAAAAATAAATAAATATCAAATTGGGAATAAATTTATTTCGTCGATTCATACAAATGGTTAAATTATGTAATGAATTTTAAATTTTGCGATGCCCTATGCATGATAGATTGATAGTTTGGTAATTTTTTTTTTTTATATTACTATGGCTTTTCCTTATCAAAAGAATGTAGATTCCTATTCGTAAATAATGTAGAAGAGGAAGAAGGAATCTGTATGATCTGGTTTGAAGAGTCAAAAGAGTGAATTAATATTACTCATTCACATATTTATGAGTGAATACTGAATACAAGTGACTTGGTCAGGCTGTAATGTAGGCTTATGTAGCAATATAATAATATCTTGCGTATTGCGAGGGATTAATATATCTAATATAAAGGAATTAAGAACAAGAATTTGCCGGTCAACAGCAATGTGATAATAATTTTGAGTCAGCTTTTCTTGGGTCAATGCATATATAGGATATAAATTGAAAACTAAGAATTTAGAAATACACCAAAAACTAAAACGCTAATCACCGCTACGTCGCATTATATTTTCAAAAATATAAATGATGCTTAAAATTACCATCCTTTACATCTACGATTACAAATATATTGATTCTACTGCGAGTCTACTTGTTTAGTTATCCATGATCTGATTATTCAGTACTAACTACTAACACACATCGTTATGATACATATACTTCGACGTTTAAAAGATAACATATTAGTTTGAAAGTTGAATCTCTCTATTTGTATGTGATATTAACTTCTATCATTCATCATCTGGCCAACTACAAGACGAAAATACCACAATATTTGTTATCAATATGATGGATTTGTTAAATACTGTGTATCAGTGTATGTATAAACGCTGTCGGCACAAGTTTTTAAATTGGAGATCGGTTTTTTTAGTGTTTAAACTTCAGCTCCAAGCACACTATCTTAATTTCTTCGCTGTTTTTCATTTGATTTGATAAAAGAAAAAAAAAAAGTTTTTCATCTGATATTGTGAGTCTATATATGACTCTTCGCATCGCAGGTACATACTTCTGCCCAAATCTGAAGAATATAGTTTTGGTATTCGGCGTCAAATGATATACTGAATTTTTAATCTTCACCAACAACAAAAAACTGATATCCCTCGATCGCTATTAAATACCTTTGCTATACTGAATGATGGCTTGATTAAAAGGGTACGTTATCTACTAAAAATTGTGAACGATATATAGCAAGTATTATTGCCAAAATAGCCATCAAAATTTCAACGATGTGGGCGATCCAGAGACCCACCACTCTTTTGTCCCTTAACAGACGTCAACGACGACCATCACTGGAATTGGAATAAAACAACAAACCAATACCATATAATTTTATTTTTTTTGTTCCATACTGGAACTATATTATAGATTTATCAAAACGTGTTCTAACAAAATAGTAATAAACTATTTTAATATGAATTTAATTGTAACCTGAGTTAGTTAATTATGATTATGAATTAATATATTCATATCTGAAGAATTTGAATATCTTCGTATAATAAAATCTGAGTGACACAAGATAATATCTGACGATAATAGATGTGAATACGACTTTTTCCATAGTAATTATCACTCGAGATTACTGAATGAATCCATCGGCAAAGCTGTCGCATAATTTTAATATAATCCGACATTCATTGGCGTGAGCATGACGTTACCGTACTTATAACATAAAAATTACAAAACTATCCTCATAATAGTCTCTCTACTTGAGGGCATTTTTGTCATTTTCATAAACTATTATGAGAATTGAGAATCAAAACAAGAAGGACACGACGACTTTGTATCATTTATGTACTTTGGCTTCTGATCCCATGTTCTTCACCTTCCTTGTTCCTTCTTCTCTCCTTTTTTTAGATTTTCCTCTCATGTTGTAATATTTTTCATTCTATTTGCGTGTACATATATTCAGCTAGGCAGACACTGCGCCGCCGTTAAGACTATAAAAGATAAAAACTATTGTACAAGAAAACAAAGCTTGTTTTGTGTTGTTGGTTTCTTCGAGACTCTGTTCTTTTGTCTTAAATCATCTGTTTCCATTGTTCCAAGAGAACAGTAGCTTTGTCTCTCCATATTGGGGTCTTATCTGAAATGGGTAATTGCTTAGGTTCATCAGCTAAAGTGGATAGCAACCATAGCTCCCATGCTAATTCCGGTAATTAGTTCATCTCCTACTTATTTTGGTTTCTATGTTAAGTTTCTCGGAGATTTCTTCTTTAATTCTCAAAATGGTTTTTTTAAGAATAGTTTTGCGGGTCAGAGTTAAAATCTTTGTAACTTTTTAAGTTATTTGTTCATCATCTCTGGATCATCATCAAAAAGTCAAACTTTTCGAATTCCTCTGTTTTATTACTTGTGTCTGTCAACGTTTATATCCGTATTAGTGTTCGTATGTTTGATTGATCATTTTTGGGTGTAGCTGCTTCATCCACTAAAGTTTCGAGCAAGACAAGCCGTTCAACGGCACCTTCAGGACTAAGCACAGCTTCTTACAGCACAGATAGTAGTTTAGGACCATTACCAGCACTTAGGACAGAAGGAGAGATACTTTCATCGCCAAACCTAAAAGCTTTTACTTTTAACGAGCTGAAGAACGCAACTAAGAACTTTCGTCCTGATAGTGTACTTGGGGAAGGAGGTTTTGGTTGTGTATTCAAAGGATGGATTGATCAATCAACTCTCACTGCTTCACGACCTGGTTCTGGAATCGTTGTTGCTGTTAAGAAGCTTAAGCCTGAAGGCTTTCAAGGTCATAAAGAGTGGTTGGTAAGTACCGTTTCTTCTCCCTTTTTCTGTTCACCATGATTGATCTGTGTGTGTGGTTGTTTTGCTGACACTGAGATGTTGTTTTGGTTTTTTTTTCTTTCAGACTGAAGTAAACTATCTTGGTCAACTTAGTCACCCTAATCTTGTATTACTAATTGGGTATTGCGCTGAAGGAGAAAACAGGCTTCTTGTATATGAGTTCATGCCCAAAGGAAGCTTGGAGAATCATCTTTTTAGACGTATGTGTTTTCTACAATTCAACAATGTTCTTGAATTCATGGTTGAAGCTTGGCAGTTTCTTAGTTTCATGGTCCTTGCAGGTGGTGCGCAGCCACTTACATGGGCGATAAGGATGAAAGTAGCAGTAGGTGCAGCTAAAGGGCTAACTTTTCTTCATGAAGCGAAGTCACAAGTGATATACAGAGACTTCAAAGCTGCTAACATTCTACTCGACTCTGTAATAAACCCTAGCAAAAAACTCTCTTTCAACAGCTTTTGGGATTCGCTTATGATTCTTAACGGTTAGGAACTGTGTCTTAATGCAGGACTTCAATGCTAAACTTTCGGATTTCGGTTTGGCGAAAGCAGGTCCAACTGGTGATAATACACATGTGTCAACAAAGGTCATGGGTACTCATGGCTATGCAGCTCCTGAATACGTCGCCACAGGTTTGTTCCATATACGCGGCAATAAACTATTGACAAAACCACGAAAATAGGTTTTATCAGTTTCTGTGTGAGAACACTTCACAAGCTTTTTTTCCAAGAATGTTTCAAAGCTTTGACTTACTGATCTTGAAAAGCTTAACCAAATATCTTTGACTTTTAGATTGTTTCGGTTTCATTGACACTTTCTGAAAGCTCATCTTCATCCTCCATATAGGTAGATTGACTGCAAAGAGTGATGTGTACAGCTTCGGGGTTGTACTACTGGAACTAATATCAGGACGACGTGCCATGGACAGTTCAAACGGGGGAAGCGAATATAGTCTTGTGGATTGGGCAACACCGTACCTTGGTGATAAGAGGAAGCTTTTTCGCATAATGGACACGAAACTAGGGGGTCAATATCCACAAAAGGGAGCTTTCACAGCTGCTAATCTCGCGTTGCAATGCTTAAATCCCGATGCAAAGCTCAGGCCGAAAATGTCAGAGGTTTTAGTCACATTAGAACAGCTAGAATCTGTTGCTAAACCTGGAACCAAACACACCCATATGGAATCTCCAAGGTCTCATCATGCCTCTCCTGTGCAGAAATCTCCGGTAAGATATTCTCAGGATCGGCCGCTGCACAACGTAACTCCCAGTGCATCGCCTTTACCTTCTTACAACAAACCTCCTCGGGTAAGATGAAAGCACTGATCGAAGGAATGCTCTTGCTCATAAGTTTGTATGTATAATATATGTAAAATGGAGTGGTTGAGATTTAGGTATATCTGTGTAATTAGAGAGGAGTGAATGAATAGATGTATACAAAGATGAAACTATTTACTCAAACCTTTTTGTGTCTTCAAACATATCAGAGTAAACTGAAGCAACATATATGAAAAGGATGTTATTAACATGAACACTGACCACACTCTAAACTCACCAAACCAAACCAAAAAGCAGAGGAAACACACTAAGTAATTGAATTCGACCATGTAAGATGATGAGATGACACTCTCTTTTGCCTGAGCCTTCACCGTTTCCAGTCACTTCTTGTTGACTTGTCTGATACAATACAGAAAAATGGGTTATGAGGTTAATTATTTAAGTAAAGCTTAAAACTTTTAAAAGAATCGTGTAAATTTGAGTCTTGCTTACGAGTTATGTCCTTGGAAGAAGTAAGAGATTTGTCACCATTCATAGATCCTTTGGCTGAGGCTAGGAGAAGTTTGTGAGCCCTTGGAGACATGGTAGTAGTACTCAGCTGACCATTGGCTGGAGATGACAGTGAATGGCGTCGCACTGACCCATTTATCTCAGTCTTCTCAAGGGAAAACCTCGGAGAGCTTTCTCCTTTGACTCTGGCTTTTGCAGATGCAGTTGGGGCCATGTAGCTAGGGATTTTTCGTCCGCTATGCGTAAGTCCGTGATCTTGATTGTCAATTTTTGCAGGCAGCAATGCTCTTCTTTCAGTAGGTTTTGTGTTATCAGAACAAACATTACTGTTCTCAGAGCTTATCTCAACCTCTGAACATTTGAGGTCATCACCTTTATCATTGGTCTCTGCAGTTTTGGGTTCATCTTCCTCCAGTTTATCCAAAACCGGTGAGTTCTCATCTTGTACAACATCAAGCTCCACCGGAACTGCATCAGTGTTATCTTTCTCCTTTTCAGTCAACACAATATTATCTCCTCCTACAAGAACCTTCCCTTCAGGCTCTATCCGCACAGAATCTGTGATATCTTTTTCCTTTTCAGCAACCTCAATATTACCTCCTTCTTCAAGAACCTTCCCTGAAACCTTTCCTTCAGGCTCTATCTGCACAGTATCTGCAGTATCTTTCTCTATTTCAGCAATCTCAATATTGTCTCCTCCTTCAAGAACCTTCCCTTCAGGCTCTATCTGCACAGAATCTAGAGTACTTTTCTCCGTTTCAGCCAACTCAATATTGTCTCCTCCTTCAAGAACCTTCTCTGAAACTTTCTCTTCATGCTCAATCTGCACAGAATCAGCAGTATCTTTCTTCTTCTTCTCAGCAGATCTAAGGGTGGCTTTCTTTGATCCGTTTGAAAGAGAAGACCTTTTGAGACTAGGACTGGGCTTCTCATCTTTAATTTCCAAAGGAGATACCTCCTTCTTTGAAACGCCTCTACTTTTTCTAGAATGGGGCTTAGCTTTGTTACTCTCAGTTCTCACGGCATCTTTACTAAGCGTGGAAGCCTTCCTCACATTTCGTTTAGGTTTATCACTTTCAGCTGAAGAACGGATGGCACCAGTTCCACTATTTGGACCAGATGGTTTCTTGATACCTCGCTTTGGCCTTGCCTTATCTGCTTCAACCACAGCTTCATAATTTCGCTTCTTTGACTGAGATTTTGGAATCTCAACCCTAGCTACTCGTGAGCCAGATGACCAAACTTGCAATTGTGTCCAGCGTACAAGCCAAACCTTGGCTGAGTTAGGTTCCTCAGGACCATATTGGATCTTCAGAGGCAATGCAGTTGCTGAAGAAGCTAGAAGCTGAAAAATCAGAGAAACAGATAACACACGTTATGTTGCAGGATTGGTAAATGCAGGTTTATCAAGCAGGAGTTATGAAACTTATTATTCCACCAAGCACCTTGAAACATAAGTTAAAAATACCTGATTAACAAAGACGAACTTTGTGGGATTGTCCATCCAACTATACGTGTTCGATTGCAAAGCTTCCGAATCACCGGCTACCTAAAAGAAGAAAGAAAATTACAGCTTAATAAAAAACATGACACGCCTACAAAATCAGCCAACTATGTAAATCAAGGCGTGACAAAGAAATCCTACCATATGTGTTTTCTGAAATACAATCCCATTATCTGAAGATCTAGCTTTCTGGCCACGAACAAGAGCCTGAAACTTCACAATTCCAAATATACACGAATATGTTGCAATGGCTTGTCTTCTGACCAGGTGACCACGGATAAATGCCTGGAGCCTGATGATACCTTTAAGGGTCCGAAATGCTCTACGCGCCTTCAGTAGAAGAACCAAAACATCATTACCAGAATCTTATATGTTTCAAAACTATTCAGGTAGATTTGTCTTTACTACGGCAAAAGAATAAGTACCTGATGAGCTCTGAAAGTAGCTTGAACCTTAATTGCAGCTCGTTCAAGCTCGATTTCTCCCAAGTCATTCCCTGACTCGAGATTATCCTTCGACTCATCGCCATTGTTTGCCACATTTTGAGCAGAAGAAGCCGGAACTGGTTGTGATGAAACCACTGGTGGATCAACCGTTAAGTTTGACAAATCTTCTGTCACCGATACTACCAGCTCTTCTTTCTTAGCAGATCCCTTAGTACATAACGAATAGCACGTTCTTGGTTAGAAGTATCCACATATGTTTAAAGGGAAACAAATAAACTAAAAATTCCCATATTCTTTACCAGTTTCTGGCTTCGGTTCTCTAAACTCGACTTGGGAGACTTCTTCCCGAGAAGCAAAGTCTTGATCCATTTACCAGGAGTCTTTCCCATCCTTAACAGAGCAAGATGGCGTTTGAAAATAGAAAGTTGCTAAACTGAAGAAACCTGCCGAAGAAGAAGTCAAGTCTGTGAATTTTCACAAGCAAAAGAAACATGCTAAATCTCTAAAATTCACATCATCACAAGCAAAGTTACAAGCTAAAAGTCAGTGAATTTCAAGTAAAACAAAGCACCATAGACAAAGAGCATTGAACATGAGGTGGTGTAACATTCAACAAGTTATAATTCCCAAAACCCAAAAGCAAAAACCAGTAAAAAAGATCATCAAGAATATATAAACCCTAAAAACACACAGTAGCTAGCACAGTCCATCAGCTAAAGCCATTGGGTTCAGTGAATCAGTGATATAACATAAAAGTAGAACGAATCCACCGACGCATTAAATAAAGTGAAGAATAAAAGTAGAGATCTTGAAGACAGCAGAGCAAAAATCCTGATGATTCAGATATTAAAATAAAACAAAAATAGAAACAAAAACCTAAAAAATTAGTTGCAGGGAGCTCTGTAAGATTTCCAATTGAGCAAATAACCAAAATAAAAATCAAATCTTTCTAACAAATTCAGAGAGAAATAAATCAGATCTGGGTAGAGAAATCAAAAGGCAAAGACAAAAAAAAAAAAATCTTATTGCAAAATAGTGTTAAAAAAAAAAACGTCAACCTCAGAAGAATTGAATGCAAGCTAAAATGATTGATCAGTACCAAACTCTTTTTTAAAACACAGCTTGTTCTTCGAATGTTGTCCTTAAAAGTCGCCAGAACAAAGATCGATCAATGACCTAAAAAGGCTATAAGAAGCATAGTAGCTCTCTCTCTCTCTCACACAGTGAAGTCTCTCCCAACGGTTCCACTGATAGCGAAAGAAGAAGATGACAGAGAGTTCATTTAATTAATTAATTTATTTTATTAATTAGAACAAAATAAAGGAATGGACGAAATTAATTTCGGTCCAAAAGTGACGTCGTTTTTGGAATGATGTGTTGGCAGCAAAGTCTTAAAACTAGGCCTTTTCTGGGCCCAAATTAAAGGAGTCAAATAACGTTGATTTTACGTAACTGCCCTCACTTTTTTTTATTTGGATCATAACGTTGGATGATGATGATTGATTGCTTTGAAAAGAAAATAAGAATCAACAATTTTAAGGGTGTCATTATCCAAGTGGTTAGTCCGCTAAATCCAAACGTCTTGTACTTTAACAATTTTTTTAAAGTCGTAAACAGCTCTTGATGATATTGTATTGTATTCTAACTATCTAGATAAAATTTCATTTGTCCGTTACAACAACTAAAATTTTACTTTATCACACAACAGACAAACAGATTTAAATGTGATCATATATTGTTTCAAATCCTTTTAGTACAAATGGTTGGTGATACCATTTTTGTATATTTTTAAGTATGTGATTTCGACTCCTAGTTGGAAAAAACGTAAGTGAATGATGACAAAAAAAAAAAAAAAAGAGCTTGATTCTACTAGATATTGAATTCAATTCAGACTTTTTAACAAGTGTAAGTGTTTGGTAAAATATTAAATGTTCTGAATTATATAACAGACATAAGTATATGGATTGACTTAAAATGCATGCATGTGTTTGGGCCTAAAGTGTGAGTTTGATACATATGGATGGGGGTTTGAACTTTAACAAGCCTGTAAGCCCAAAGATAAATAATGCTTAGTAGTAAGTTATTTGAGAAGATATTTTAGAAGAAGAAATGCATGTTGTACACTAATATTAATTGATGTATTGGCAGTGCCGCTTATTACAAAGGCAGATGCATGTGCTGTGCCTGCTAACTAGCATTTTATCTACCCTTGCCTTTTTTTTTTTTTTTTTTTAAGTATACATCTTTCAATCATGACTACTTGGAAACTTTGGCAAAATATGGTTTAATTTTGAGTCTCATCATCAGCTTTTTTTTTTGTATGTTTTCGAGTGCTTCTGATAAAAACCTTAGGGGTTTTGAACTTCAAACTTTTGTGTACACCAAATTTTAACTTCGATGAATATTTGCTGTTTGGTGTTAGCTTATATAACCGAACTTTTTGGTTGCTACAACCAAACTTCTTTTAATTAGGAATCTAAGATCGTAAGTCAGGCCACTTAAAGAAGAACATTAAGAGTTAGATGTATAAAGAATAAAAAGAAGAAAAGGTAATGGACAGTTCATCACACCAAAAAGAAACACGGCGGAACATTTTGTTAGAATCTCTTAACACTTTCTAAAACACACAAAAACAAAACGACACCTCAATTCCTAATTAAACTTACTCACCGACAAATAATTAAACATCTCAATATATAATCAATAATAGTGCGATGATTACAAAATATATTGGTCAAATTAGTTTGCAGTATTATTTTTGTTTGGTTGGTTTGATGATCATGCAAAAAAAAAGTACGATGTAGTATTAAATAATCTATAAGATGATCATATATATTCATATATATGGTGTAAAGATTTGGATAATTAGGACATGTAATTCTTTTACATGAGGTTTGTATAGCCACGGTGACTTTGGTAATGATCGGCGTGATCTGATCAAAACGTCGACCATTACGTTGACCGAGAGGTATTTTAGTTAGCAAGTGAGACTGCTTCAACCCGCGACGTGGAACTTCGTGGTCAACTGTAAAAAAACAAAGCTTGCTCCCTAGTTGACTTTGACTACATAATAGTACTTCATTACAAATTAGTCATTTACACTGGTCGCTAATTTATTAGAAGAAACGCTTCTCCATAAATATTTGTTGATCCTTGATCTGTAAAGATGGAAGA
The DNA here is from genome assembly GCF_030686135.1 of Camelina sativa. Taxonomy (NCBI): domain Eukaryota; kingdom Viridiplantae; phylum Streptophyta; class Magnoliopsida; order Brassicales; family Brassicaceae; genus Camelina; species Camelina sativa. The sequence continues at coordinate 5,875,982 of NC_141882.1, forward strand.
ATTTTTAACTTTGGGGAAGAGATCGAGAGAAGTACAACTAGAAACATTTATTCGTCAAACATGTATGTATTGTATAGGTTGGTGCATGTCTATGCATCTATCCAATGAATGCATCGTTATAGTAATAAATATAAAGGTCTGAACATTACAGAGAAATTAGTTATAATAACAAGTTGAAGTAAATATAAATAATAAAATCTAATTGTGGCAATTTTGGATCAAAGAAAGTAGATAAATAGTCCGATATGTCATGTGGATTTTACGTATTTTAAGGATCTCTAATTCATCACTTTCTTCGAAGCAGTAAAACAGTCTGTCAATGTGAAACAATCAACAAAAGATGATGAACACTAAAAAAAATTTGTATTTATTAATGTCTTCTTCTCTCCACTTAAAAACTTGTTTTTCCTTTCTTGCTCTGTCCCAGAACATTGTTTTTATTATACTTTCTTTGCCATTTTCCCGAGAAAATCTGCCTCTGATCTAAAAAAGATCTCAAGAATTTATGTACAAAACACCTCTTTTTTTTTTTTTTTAATACTACCACTAATCAACTCACACTAATAATCTCTCTGTTCCTCTAATCTTTCTTTCTTTCTTTCTTTCTCTGTAATCGTTTCCAGAGAAAATGCATAATTCTTCTAATAGCCAAACCTTTACTTTCACTTTCCTTATCCTTCTTCTTCTTCTGCCATCACTCTCAGAATCACAGCTAACGTCAAGTGAATCAAGAACTCTATTAGAAATCCAAAAGCATTTACAGTATCCACCGGTTCTTCGATCATGGACCAACTTGACCAGTTTCTGCTACCTTCCTCCTTCTCCTTCTTTCAAAATCCTCTGTTTCAACGGTCACGTAACCGAATTAACCGTCACAGGAAACAGAACCGTTAAGCTCCCTGGGAGATTCTCCAGTGACTCGCTCTTCACTGTTGTTACAAAACTCTCAAACTTAAAGACTTTGTCTCTTGTCTCTCTTGGCATCTCTGGTCCTCTCCCTTCGAAAATCATCAGGTTATCTTCGTCTCTTCAATCTCTCAATCTTAGTTCCAATTTCATCACTGGGAAAATTCCTAAAGAGATCTCGTCGTTGAAGAATCTGAGAAGTCTTGTTCTAGCCAATAATCTGTTTAATGGAAGTGTTCCTGATCTCAGAGGATTGTCGAATCTTCAAGAGCTGAATTTAGGCGGTAATAAACTCGGTCCTGAAGTTGTTACTTCACTAGCAAGTAATTTGATCACTGTTTCATTAAGGAACAACTCTTTTGGATCTAAGATTCCAGAACAGATCAAGAAGCTGAATATGCTTCAAAGCCTGGATCTTTCCTCCAACAAGTTCGTTGGTTCAATCCCAAGACTCCTGTTTTCGCTTCCTTCGCTTCAGAATCTAAGTTTGTCACAGAACTTGTTGAGTGGATCACTTCCAAGTTCATCGTTATGCAGCTCCAAGCTTAGAATATTAGATGTTTCTCGGAATCTTCTGACTGGGAAGCTTCCATCTTGCTTATCTTCCAAGAGTTTTCATAACCAGACAGTGCTCTTCACATTTAATTGCTTGTCTGTAAATGGTTCTCCTTCTGCAAAATATCAGCGTCCAGTAACCTTCTGCGAAAACGAAGCAAAGCAAGCAGTGGCTGCTGTGAAGTCTGACACTAAGGATCAAGAAAAGAAAGAAGAAGATACAGGAATAGAACTTGGATTGGTGATTGGCATTGTCATTGGTGTGATCCTCGTTTCAGCGGTTTTGGCTGGCTTGGTTTTGTTTAGGATGAGAAAATCAGGATCAAAGGAAGAGCCATTTGAAGCAAACAATGTCGATAAGGTCTCTGTTTGCAGCACCAACACCAGGTCCACCACATCAAAGACAGTACCAGATGCAAGTAATGCAACGTTATTACTTTGAAATCTTGAATCAAGTTTTCACCACCCATTAACTTAACTAGCTTGAGTATTTCAAATGTAGGACGAGTACCGCAAACAATGAGATCCGCGGTGATTGGTCTATCACCGTACCGAGTTTTCTCTTTGGAGGAACTGGAAGAAGCAACCAACAATTTTGATGCAGCGAATCTCTGTGGAGAACAGGTAAATGAAAATTGTTAATACGACATGATATAAACTTGCTCTGAGTCTATTTAATCAGTATATCTAATTTCTAAACAGCTGTATAAAGGTTGCCTTAGAGAAGGCATAGCAGTGACAGTGAGGTGTATTAAGCTAAAACAGAAGACTTCAACACAAAATTTGGCTCAACAAATGGAAGTTTTATCAAAGCTAAGGCATATGCATTTGGTCAGTGTTCTTGGACACTGTATTGGTACTTATCAAGATCATCATCCATACGCCGGGAGCACCATTTTCATCGTCCAAGAATACATCTCTAACGGGTCTTTGAGGGATTACCTCACCGGTACTACCTGAAAAAGATAATTCGATTTGAAGATATTTGACTTTTGATGGAAAACTAATAGTTTGAATTATTTTTTTGACAGATTGGAGAAAGAAAGAGGTGTTTAAATGGCCTCAGAGAATGTCTACAGCCATTGGAGTAGCTCGAGGAATACAGTTCTTGCACACAGGAGTGGCACCAGGAATATATGGGAACAATTTGGATGTAGAGAATATTTTACTTGATGAAACACTCACTGTAAAACTCAGTAATTATACTATTCCTTTACCATCCAAGGTACAAATATGCAAACCAGAGATAACCAAGACTTAGCTTACTATTATTGATTTTAATCTCATGATATAGAATCATTTGGGGGCTTTACAGGTTGGAGCGGAGAGCCCTAGTAATGAAGATGGAGAGAAAGAAGATGTGTACCAGTTTGGAGTGATACTACTTCAGATCATCACAGGCAAAGTACTAGCGGCTGCATCTTCAGAGTTAGGAAGTTTGAAGCTTCAGCTGGAGAATGGTTTAAGAGACGAACCATCGGTGTTGCGAAGCTTGGCAGATCCGTGTGTGAGAGGAACATATGCATATGAGTCATTGAGAACCACAGTTGAGTTTGCAATTAACTGTCTTTGTGAAGATCAAGGGAAGCGGCCATCGATAGAGGATGTTGTATGGAATCTGCAATACACGATTCAAGTGCAACAAGGATGGACAAGCAGTGGGAACCTCGGGCTTGGTGGTTCGTAATCGTAGATGTAAAAGAAATACTGTATGTAAAATCATCATCACTGAAGGAAGCAAAGAAACGGTTAATAACCATATAACAAGATGAATGTAATTCTCATCGAAAGAGACGAGACTTTTATAACAACTCAAAAAGAAGCAAACATTATATTGGAACTACTAATACTTGTGGTTACCAATCTCATCATGTCAAGCATCAGTTTTTGGGGTAGAAATGGGATTATCGTCACAAAGAAAGCAAAGCAATGAATGAGCAATAGAACGAGAAGACCAAAGCCCTTAAAAACTTTCATAGCACAACAGTTTTGAACTTGAATACAAAGTTGTTTTTCGTACCTAGCAAGAAAAACGTAATACATATATATATACACAAAAGTGAATAATTTAGTTGGTTTGGTACATAGTTGTTTTTTTCAAGGATGTTGGGTTACATAGAACCAGCCATCAAAGCATCGAATCACTTAAAGAGTTTTGGAAACACAAGACATAATTGAAAAGAGAAGGAAGCTGTTGCTGAATGGTGACATTGAGTGAAACAGAGAAAGGAGAGAGAGCTACAAAGCTCACGACTGACTACTACTAGTCAGCAGTCCAGCTTTGCTCAACAACATCACGCACTCTTCTGTTGTACTCACGCTTGCTTTCGCTGTACATCCGAGCAGCTTCCGAGTTTGCAGGAGAATTCGGATTAGGGTCGCAGAGCAAGGACTGCAATAGCAAAGGGAAAAACAGATTAGAAAAGAAGAGAGTAATTCCAATATTTAAGGGCATTGTAAGATATCAGTAGGGCATTTTGAATTTACTTGGATGGAGGTAAGTATAGCAGCAACATCATATATTGGACTCCACTGGTTTTGTAGAATGTCCAAGCAAATACTCCCATCTGCATAAACTGCACAACAGATATAGAAAAAAGAAGGTTAATTGGAGCAAAAAGTTAAACATCAACCAGATGGAGAGAAGAAATGTTGTATCTCTATGACTTACTATTTGGATGGAACATCCGTGAAACAAACCGAACTGTTGGTGGTTTATTTGGATAATCTTCAGAGAACTGCAGTGAGAGTTTGAAAGTACCTGCCAGCATCAAGAAAGAGACATAAGAACACACCACTTTTCACGTTCCCAAAATTTCAAATTGCAACAACATAAACATAACCTTACCTCCATCCCATGGTGTGTCATCAGGCCTGCAAAATTTAGAAACAAACAGAGTCTAAGTAAGTACAGAAACGACAATGTTTTCAGAATATTTATTAACTCAGTATCTAAGATCCTTGTTACATTACCCAAATATGACAGCATTCCAGAGCATAATGTTGTTGTCTTGTGGAGCACCACTAATACCCGCAGGTGGGTCTTGCTGCAACCTCTTGAAATCCCTCATCAACCTCTTCCTTGCTGGAGTCGACATCCTCCTTTAGTCTAAATAAGAAATCAACCCAAATATTCATCATTCTGAGGTCTCAAAAACGTCTATGAATCTTGGAATTACTACTGAACATGGTCAAATAAACTAACTTTTCACATGTTCAGGTATGCTAAAACCTAAAACTGCTAAATATGTACTAGATTCAAATCTCCCAAAGAAGTCCACGACCTACATAAAAGCTAACTAGCCTAGAAACAAACATCAACTGCAAAATATGGGAGAAACTTGTATTAAAGACTAAGACTTGAGCCTAGAAAAACTAACTTTTCACAGGTACAGGTATGCGATGCTAAAACTGCTAAATATGTACTAGATTCGAATCTACCTAAGAAGTCCACGACCTATATAACACCTAACAAGCCTAGAAACAAACATTAAAGACTAAGACTTTAGTCTAGAAAGAGCTTAAGATCGAATCAATTCACCAAAAAATGACAAGAAACAGCTCAAATGAAAGTAAAATCCACGGATCCAGCAAAGAGACAACGAGGATTGAAGATCAGATGAAAAGGGTACCGTGGAAACAGATCTCGCTGTCGGGTAAAAAAGCCGGAGGAGAGGCTAAGATCGCGGCGAGAAGAGGTTTCTTCAAGCAAACATCTGTGTCCGCGGCATTGACCGCCGGTGATCAGAGAAGCTTCCCGATCGAATCAAAGATCGGCGATTTCTCGATTTCACCGTGCGATGAGAGAAATGGAGGTAAGAACTAGAATGTACGCAGTGAAGGGGGGGGGGGGGGGGGGGGGGAATGATCTTCTAGAAACTTGGCTCCTCTGAGTTGGATTTGCTTTGCCCTTTGGACGACCGAGCGAGTGAGTTTCTCCTAACCGGATTTAACCGTTAGGGCGAACTGTACCCATTAACCGGACACTTAAACACAGAGATTAGAGTTAGTTAACCAGAGATTAGAGTTAGTTAACCAGAGATTAGAGTTAGTTAACCAGAGATTAGTGCTTATTGCTCATTGCTTTAAACCCAGAGATTAGAGTTCGTTAAACTCAAGGAAGTCAAGAGTTTACTCTCTATCTATAATGTAAACTTCTTCTTTATTGTTTGTTAATTTCTCGTGGTCTATCCATTTCATTTTAAGTATTAGATTCGAGTTGTCTAACTTCGTAGCTTTTTCATTATTTATATATACATATATTTTTAAGAACAAATTTGATTCCCTTTGTAATAATTGAAAGGAAACAATTCTTCAATTTTGCATGCAAAATCTAACTTCTCAGACAAGGCACTACATAAAGCTCTTTTAAAACCCTTATTAATTATTTGCTTGTTCATGATTAATAGGCGGACAAACCTATATCATGTTTTGAAGATTCGTGCATGTAAATTTATGATTTGATGGAAATCCCTATAAGATCGTCTTGATAATATGGATTTTTGAAAACAAAAGGGAAGTGTTCGAAATATTCTTCACATTTTTACCAAAAAAAAGAACGAAGGAAAAGTGTTAAATTTCTACAAAAAAAAAAAAAAAAAAAAAAAAGAGCTCGGTGAGATACATGGTTTATGTCTGGCTTTTCTTCCCAAGGGCTCCGTGAGATATGTTAGTTCACACACGACGGTTAGTTATTTTTATATAATGACTAAAATAAGATAAACAAAAATTGTATCTTTCGATCCCCACACCGAAGCATTTCAAGTCATCTCTAAAGTTCCCTTTGCCAATTCCAATCCTTCAGAGATCGTCATGTGCAAGTGCAACCTTGACAACCGCTTGTGCGTATCCCTATCCCAGTATACTATGGACTACCATTACCAAGTGATATGGTCGTTCAATTCAAGCAACAATACTTGGGACAAAATTTGTTCCATCGATCTGCATATATGTGAAATGTTCTTTGATGTCTCAACACGATGCGTCCTCCATCCACTAGCATTTTTAGATGGAGAGAACAAGAATAATAAGAAGAAGTTGTTGTTTAGTGATCATGTGTCTCGTCGAGCACTGTTGACATTTGACCCCAAAACCAAGTCAGAGAATCTGGTTTCTGATGCTTTTTGGGAAAAGTCCATCGGATTTTCTGTCTGTTTTTTTTCCGAGTTTGTTCTCTATTCAATAAATTAATTTGCTTATTGTCAATGCATAAATGTGATCTTATTGCTTCTTCAATAGATTAATTTGCTAATTATTTTTCAATGCACAATGTGATCTTATTGCTTCTTCCATCAACTGTGTTATTTTCCTTAGTTTGCTCTCTATTCCATAAATTTGATTATTGTCAATGCGTAATGTGATATTTGTATTGACTTAACTTAACTTGTTGGATAAATGTGATTCTTTAAATTGTAAAGATGACATGAAGAGAACATTATTTTATTTATCCATATTTTTCTAATTATCATACTTTATGATGAGATGCACCCAAAATAAACCATTGCTAACCGGACAAAAACCCAGACCCAAACCAAAGGAGTAGTCGAGTAGAGTGATAGTTACTAAAGAGAGAGGTTTGTGCTTTGCTCGTCTTGCACTCTCGCTTTCTCCAATATCTTTAGACAAACCCTTCAAGCCTCACCTCCAAGCCTGAGCATTTGGATCACTCGGACTCCCAATGCTATGACATTTGCTCTCAAATCAAATAACAGCTAAAATAAAGATATCAATTGACTATTGTTTTGAGGTACAACCGAGAGAGACAACACAAATGCACTTCCACGTTTGGTCAAAAAAGACTGGAAAAACCAAAAAAATACTAGTTTAGTCTCTTCTGCTACCTACGATTCTACGAACAGAGATCAACGCTATCAGCGAACCAAAAAAAAGTAGTATGATCTCTGATATCCCTAAGATTCCTTATCTATTCCATTCATAGTCTCCTCCATAGTTGGGCGAAGCGTTGTTCATCTTGTTTGCGTCTTCTGGTTTGATGGGGTTTGCAAATGCATGCCAGCCTATAAGGTAAGGCAAGACAAACTTGCGATACAGGAGAAATACAAGTTTAGTTAAAGATGTTTATTCACAAGTGCACGCATGTAATGTGAAAACGAGAGATTTTATGATCTTACATTGAAAGCAGAGATGAGAACAGCAAACTCTGCTCTAGTGATTGGTATGTAAATGTTATCATCAACATTCAAAAGCTTGTTTTGTACACCTAATACATAGACGAATCTCCAAAATCGTTAGATACCAAGTTTAAAGACAAGAAACAAAAAGAAGATTTCTATCGACTTACTTAGGTTGAAGAAGTGACCAGAACCATCTGGGAGAGGCTCAACTTTCAACACTTTCCTCACTTTTCCTTCATCACTACATACAACAAACACACCGATCAAAAACAAGCAAATAAGAATGCATCTACTACTATCATTACTGTAATGACGTTTACCTTTTTCCCTTGAATGGATCATGGAAGAATTCACATGATTCTGTCGGGCCTAAGCTAACCAGAGTTCCGATTTCTGTAACAGACAATGAGAACACCTGCAACATTTTGACATGAAGCTTTACCAAATTCATGATAGAGAAAAAGACTGCCTTCATAACATCAAATCCAGTGAGATGGTCTTAACAAAGTTTAAGGAATACAGCTCAATGGATCATCTGAAGAAGTTAAGAGATAAAAAACCAATCACACCTGTTTCTTGCTCCAATCGTATTGTCGAACACCAGCTGAAGGAGCAAACTGGAGCAGTAGAAAACCATCTTTTGACAACTTGAAAGCTCCAGACTACAAAAAAAAAAAAAAAAAAAAAAAGCATTAAATCAGATGGGAAATCAAAAGTCAAAACCATAGTTATACAATTAGAGGCTATTTGATCTTTGGGGGAGAGAGAGACTTACGTCTAAAGCCACAAACTCTGGTGCTCTTGGATCTACTGTTAACGCAGCTTTCCCTTTGTATATCGAATGACCAACATAAAATCTAGCTGGCGATCCTTCAGCTATCAATTCGAAACCAAAGAACACAAGTAAACATCAACTACTGAGGAGTTTCACACACGAGCTCCATCTCTAGATATAGAAAAGACTTCTCTTTTTTGGATTCCAAGCTTCCAAGCTTACAAATTTCTCATAACTAAGAGTACCCTTTTGGATTCAAGCTTCCGATTTCCAAATTAAACAAAGCTAAAACCCTAAAGTAACCAAAATTGAGATGACTCACCGTTTTGTGAGGAGTATGAAAGCGAAGAAGAAGAAGAAGAAGAAGAGTCACCGAACCTCTGCTTCTCGAAGTAATCCGTCTGACGGGACTTAACCGAGAGCTCCACCGTCTTCGTCGTCGGTTTCAAGGCGACCCCATGCCGTTTCACTCCAACACCGCCGGCAACGAGTACTGAAGACGAAGAGAGAAAGCGAAGATTGGAGCTGGCCGCCGTTGGAGGAGAAGATAAGAGCTGCGACATCGCTTTTTGTTTGTGTTCCTCTCTCTCAGTGTAGTGTCTTCTCTGCGAATTACGAAGAAGACAAAAGGTGCTTCCTTTAACACACTCTCTGTGAGACGACGACGAGACAAAGAAAAGTTATTAACTTTTCGTTAATTTGTTTTCTACTCTTAAGTTCTTAAAAATTACAAATAGGCCCCCAAAAGTTATAAATGTAAAGTTTCCTTTTTTATTTTCTGATTCGACCAGGAGTTTTTCGTATAAATAAAGTCTTTCTCTGTTTCTCCTCATCATTTATCAACAACACACTCCTAAAATCCTAATAATAATGTCGAAAAAACGATGCTCGAGGTCTGAATCTCTGTACCACGACGTCATTGAGCACATCATCGAGAGACTTCCTCTGAAACCTCTGGTGAGATTCAAAACTGTATCGAAGCAATGGAAATCAACGATCGAATCACGTAACTTCCACGAAAGAGTTTGGAAGCACCACCGTCGTCAGCAATCAGGAGATACAGATGTGCTCTTCGTGTCCGCGTGTAGTGACCCTCCGCACACAGAACTTTTAAGAACACTAGTGTTGGGTTCATCATCATTGGTCGATATCCCTACCCCTTGGGAGACGCAGAACACACAGTACTTGGTTTCCAGTAATAGCTGTGACGGTCTCGTTTGTCTCTACCATCACACAGAATACGGTTATGTGGTCAACCCAACCACTAGATGGTATCGGGCTCTTCCTCTCAGTCGGTTGCAACAACGCATTATCGACTTGGGAGAAAGTTACTCCAAGCTCGGACACAAAGTCTTTAAGCTTGGATTCGGTAAAGACATATTCACGGGCACTTACAAGGTCGTTTGGCTATACAACTCTTCAGAATTGGGCCTAGAAAACGCTACCACGTGCGAAGTTTTCGACTTTAGCACCGGCTCTTGGAGGTATGTCACTCCCGCTTCTCCTTATCGTGTTGTAGGTTCAACCGATCCTGTGTTTGTAGATGGGTCGCTTCATTGGTTCACAGAGTGCGAAGAAACCAAGGTTGTATCTTTCGATCTCCACACCGAAGCTTTTCAAGTCATCTCTAAAGCTCCATTTGCCAATTCCAATCCTTCCGAGATCGTCATGTGCAACCTTGACAACCGCTTGTGCGTATCCCTATCCCACATTGAAATGGACTACCAAGTGATATGGTAGTTCAATTCAAGCAACAAGACTTGGGACAACATTTGTTCCATCGATCTGCATATATGTGCAATGTTCTTTGATGTCTCAACAAGAAGAAGAAGAAGACGAAGAAGTTGTTGTTTAGTGATCATGTGCATCGTCGAGCACTGTTGACATTTGACCCCAAAACCAAGTCAGAGGATCCTATTTTGGAAGGGATTTCTGAAGCTTTTTGGGAAAAGTCCATCCGATTTCCTGTCTGTTATTTCCCTAGTTTGTTCTCTATTCAATAAATTTATCTGCTTATTCTATTTCAATGCATGCACAATGTGACATCTCAATAGTGTGATCTTGTCACTTCCATCCACTATCTGTTATTGTCTCCTCTTCAAGGTATGGTTTTGGTCTCAACTGCATTTGCGAAAGCCAGAATCAAAAGAGAAGGCTCCATCTCCAAGGTTTCCCCTAGAGAAGACTGAGATAAATGAGGCACTGCAGCGCATTCGCTGCCCTGTCCAGCCAATGAAAAGCTGATTATTACAACCATGTCTCCAAGGGGCTCTCAAACTTCTCCTAGCATCATCCAAAAGGATCTATGATTGGTGAAAAAATCTTTTACTTCTTCCAAAGGACATAATCCGTAAGTAAGCAAGACTCTTATTTACACCATTTTTTTAGAAAGTTTCAAGCTCTTTTACTCAGAACAATAACCTTTTTAACCCTTTTTTTTTTCTTGATTGTTTCATCATCTTACATGGTTGAACTCAATTACTTGGCGTGTTTCCTCTGCTTTCTGCTATGGTTTAGAGAGTGTTTTTATATCAGTGTTCATGTTTATAATATCCTATTCATATGTTGCTTCTGATTTGTTTGAAGAATCAGTAAATAATCCATCTCTGTATACTACGTCTTTTCACTCACTCCTCTCTAAGGGCATCTCCAATGGGGGGAGATAAAAAAGAATGCTTAAGTGGGGTTAGGAATAGTTTAATATTAACTTTTGAAAATTGTTTGGTTAAACTTGTTTTAAGAACTGTAAAATTGTATGCCTCCAATGGTAGATCCTAATTTTGGATTTTTCAAGAAGCAACAAAAAAAAACAAAAATGGGATTCTGATGAACAATCCATCACTACATACAACAAACACACAGATCACATACCATAAACAAATGATGTCAAATGATATTCAACAAAACATAAACAATCTATGAATCTCTACAATCCAACAAAAAATTGTATCTCTCAAGGCTTAAGGTTTCTTGTGTTTTCTAGAAAAGCAAGACTGAAACCGAAGAGTGATGCAGAACAGAAATGAGAGGAGCACATAAAACCAATCTATTCATTTTGGCCAAAACCTTCACTTCCATTGTCCGTTTGTTGCAAAACTTTTGAGACTTGTAGTCCCAAAAGCTTGAGTCTTTGATTTTGTCTTGTCACCATATTCTTACTCATCTTCACAAATCTCCACCTGAGGCAAAGATGATCAAGCCAAAGAGCACACACTTTCAGATAGATAATACCTTGAAAATCAATCCTCTGTTTGATTCCAAATCCAGTTTAGACTTTCGCCAAACTTCAGCGTTTCAAAGTAACGTCATGGTAAAAATCCTTCAGCTATACGGTTCTTGTTTCACCACAAAGAGGACACAAAACTCCACCTTGGTTTGAACGTACAAACCAAACTTGATTCCTTTTTTGAGAATCTGAACAAAAGCAGCACTTAAGAATCTTTTAACACCAGCTCAAAAACCTGCAACTTCAATGTCTCTGCATAAATTACAAAATGCAGACCAAAAAATACTCAGCAACTGATCCATACACAAGACTATAATCACCAACACATGATATTTGTGTATATCATGCATATGCAAAGAGAGATTGTACAAATCCAAAGTCTCACTAACACATATTGTACATGTACTTTATTGATACTTTGATTTTTGGCCACAGGATGATACACTACAAATATCACACACAAACATATTCTAATTATTGTCATATGTACAGATTGCACATCGCCAAAGCTCTTGCTTAGCAATTTCTTCCTTTGGTTCAACAACCTCTTTCTCGGCAATTTAGGAAAACATGAAAATTCAACAAAGAAAACCCAACATGACTCTCGCACATTTCAAACAAACCAGTCTAAGACTGTACCTCTGTTCAATCACAACCTAGCTACTTTCTTCCTAGAAGAACATTACATTTGGTTACCTTATCTGCATCTTGTAGAACAGGCGTAATCAAGTCGCCATTAACAGCAACAAACACAACAATGTTAATGTTACTATTGTAACTAAAACTCTTCCCATCTTTGCAGCTTGCATTCCACCCACAGGATGTTGAGCCAGAGCCATTTCTGTAAACAAAAGCAATGATTTAAGCTACAATACAACATACAGAACAATGTGTGTCCGTCTATGTTTCATTCAATTCAATCCCACCTTCTCGTATAGTGCATCAAGAGCATCAATGTTCACAGGGTAACCAACACGGAAGGTAGAAACAAAGAGACTCTCAATCATATTCTTCAATACTGCAGATTGAATCATGCAATAGAGGAGGCAAATTGGTGGTCGTGGTAGCTTTTCCCTCCGCCGCCGCAGCAGGAGGAGGAGGTGGTGGTGCCACGGAGGATTTGGACGGAGCAATTCCAGCCGCTGCAGCATAAGGTGTCGTTACGGTCTTCCTCGGACCATCTACGAAAGCCATCACCGGAGTTGTTTGAGCGATCGTAGGAGCAGGAGTTGGTGAACGACGGACAAAGATTGATCGGCGTTGGAGAAGTGGAGAGAGAACAGAAGCATTTTTTTTCCCTTAGCCAATCGCAGCTTGACAGACACTCAGCCCTGATTGGTAACGTCTGTTATTTATGGCTGTAAGGACTTTGACTTAAAAAATTTAGTTGCAGAGAATTTGGTTGTTGATGCTTTAAACTGTTAAAATCTGATTGTTTACCAATAACTTTTAAAGTTGTAGCTGTTATTTTTATTATTATTATAAGTATTAATAATAAATATATATTATGTCAGAAATCTGATTGTTATTGAATGTTTTCTTTTTCTATTGAGTAGTTATATGAGGCTATGAGCAGTCAAAAATCCATTAAGCACTAATCAATACATTGTTTGAATGTTATTTTCTTATTAATGATGTATTTCATAAACTTTTTTATAGTATTATTAGTGATGATGATGTAAAAATAAAATTTATTATTAAAATGGATCTTTAAAAAAAGAGAAAAAAAAGAGAATAATTAATTTATAAAAATAAAATATATAAAATATTTATATATACTTTTGGATAGCTTTTTAAATATAAAAGAGTGAAAAAAGAAGACTTTAAAAATTATTTAATTTTAAAGTCTGGGTTTTGACGCTTAAAAAAAAGTGAAAACAAAGAAGAGAAAAAGAAAAGTGACTTTTAAAACTTAAAAAAAAATAAAACCCAAAAAAGCCTGATTGGCAAAAAATTGGCTGTCAAGTCTTTAAACATTTTTAAAGTCTTAAAAGTGGGTCACGAATCAGGGGCTCAATCTTTATAGTTTCTAAAATAGTTGGGTTCCATTGTTATTACATTACAAGACATTTTTTATGTTGTTTGTTAGTGTATGCAACTTATAATAATACTCAAACAAGTCACTAGTTATAAGTTACCACACTACATAGCAATTTCATAGATAAAGAAGTTAAACATAATATAAAGTCTATCCAAATCACACCAATCATGTTTCTACCAAAAAAATAAGGAAAAAAATATAAATTAGATTTCAACGAGAAATGAAACTATTTTGTATCTCTCGTAGATCAAAACCAAAAAAAAACATTTTTTTTTTTAAAAACCTTTCAATATCTCAATAAAACGTAAAGAAACGTGGTATATATACACAATGGACCCGTAGAAGTATAAAACCGTCTCTAAGAACTAGGTTAAATACTTAAGCAAGCAACTTGGCTTTAGTTGGCCCGCGGTTTAGCCAGCTTGACAGCCACAATTTACCTCTTTACTACATTATCCATTGAATTTAATAACAAAATTACTAGTTAATATCATTATTTTTTCTATTTTTTTTAGATATATAAAACTTTATATTTTTTTCATCTATCTGTAAAACTCTATATTCTTTTCAATGCACAATGTGATATCTCAATAAAAATTTGCTTTTTGGGACCACTTCTCACATGCGTATTAGCTCTCGCCTTGTATTAGATTCCGAGGCATCCACAACTCTGTTAAGAAGAAAAAGATTTGTGCTATTAGATTAATTACTTGTTTAACAAGCCAGGTGTGAAAACAATATATATAGCCTAGCAAAGACAAGAACTCACAAATTGACATGGTAATTTAAGTGGCTGCATAGGTGACGTTAAGTGGATTAGGATCTTAAGATCATTTGCCTCGGTGATACTCAATAAATTGAGTTCTCTAATTTTGTTTATTAATATTTTAATGTTATCATATAATTCAATTAAATTTTATTTTATTTTTTGAAAACAAACCTATCAAATTATGACAAATAGATATGAGAGAGTGTAAAAGTATCTTAAACAGAGACACTATTTTTCTCTCTCTTCAGTTTTTTATTTGTTTTTTATTTTTTATTTAATAGATTCTCATCCTCATCTCACCAATGGGAATGCCTTAAGTGACAGCAACATTGGCTCGAACCTGTAGAGCCACAATGGCGTTGAATGAAGAAAGTATATCAGGCAAAGCACATCAAATGGTTCAAACAGATCAAGCAGAATAGAAGTATATCAAATATTTGGCTGTTCAAGTGCAGATCAAGGGTGAATAGCATCAAAAAAGCTGTAGACCAGATCTGCATGTATTTCTCCTGCATTTATCATAAAAAAACAAAAAAATATAAACTGCATCCAGTTCATCTGCAATAACTTTTAAAAGTAACAAAAATTCTTGAATGGTAACTTAGTCGTAGAAAGACTACATTAACGGGTGATCTGCTATTTTTATGTCTTTCCATTCAAAGCCTATAGCTAATAACGATAAGAAGAAGCTGCCAAAATTCGAAAACGCTACTGCATTTCGAATATTTTGCAAAATGCTGCCATTTCAAAGAACCATTTTTTTTTTAAATTTCTTTGTCCAATTTCTTTTTTCGACTCTATATATATATATATATATATATATATATATTACTTTGGCGGAGTTTTTAATGGGTTGGTTGTTTTTTTTTTGGACTTTCGTATTTAATTTTCAACCCAAAGCTACATATGGGAATTTCTAGTTTTTGTTTTTCTTTGCCCTTTAAACATATATGTGGATAATTTTTACCTTTTTTTTTTTTTAACAACTGTGGATAATTCTTACCATAATGCGCTGTTTGTATGCACAAAGAGATCTGCTAAGAAATAAGAGCTGGTGGTATGTTTTGCACCCAAAAAAAACACATGAAAAAGAAAAAAAGAAAAAGAGCTGGTGGTATCAATGAAAGAAGATTATTCAAAACTTAACGGTTGAGCATCCAGTTGTGGTTTCATCACAACCAGTTCCAGCTTCTACGTACTGCTCAAAATGTGGTCAATATCGATGAGTGCAAGGATAATCTAAAGTGAAAAGAATGATTTAGGAGACCTATAAACATAAATGAAAATAATATTATATAATATGAGAAGGTTTTTTTCAACTTCTTCTAATAACATGACATTTGGGTTCTTATGTAGCTGACACATATCCTCATTCTCAATTTAATTCAAAACTATGGGTTAAAGAAACTTAAATAGATCCATCTCAATTTTCTAGCCAACAAAACATAAACTCATTTCAATTTTATTTCAAAACTATGAAGCAAAGAAACCAAAAAAAAGGCCCGTTCTCTAGCCAACATGACTAAATATATTTTATTTCTTGTCCACGCCTCTCTGCCTCTACGAACTTGACATCATTTCGTAGCATCAACTACATAATCTAAGAAGGTATTAATGTTTTACTTATGGTTGGTTGTCTCTCATTTCTCACATCATCATCAATTCTATCACCTGCTTTATTCCTCTTTCATGACTTAATTGGTTAAAAATCACATTATTTATTATATAAGTACTCATATTTATCTTCCTCTACTAAATCTTTAATTATTTTTGGTTGGTATTAATTAATATTATTTCATAGCAAGATTCTATTTAGTTTACTTTGGTAAAAACAAAAAAAATCGTTTTACAAGAGTATATTTTGTCTAATTTAATTTATACGATTTGTAAATTCCTCACTATTGTTCCTTTAAATTTCTTTACTCTTCGTCTACCAAATCTTTAATTATTTTTGGTTATTTAATTTAGTATCATTTCATAGCAAAAATCTCTATAGTTTTTATAAAATATATTTATTCTATATAAATTTGTCACTTATTTTTTTATCACAACCGGAACTTTATTACTTAACTATTTTTATCGGTTTCACATGTCAATATTTATTATATATTAAACTATAATAAAATAAAGTTGAGAGAAATTGTCATTTGGCACCCCTCTATTTTTTTTTAACATGTGTCATTTTTTCAATTTTATTGAAATAAAAGACACATTATTGCTAATCTAAAACTAAATTGTCTACACACATTTTTTTAATTTGGGATATTTTATTTGTTCAGTTTCTTTAGATTACATTAATTCTCTCAATCAATTACATTTATGACATTATGGATGGACGTTTTCTTTTGTTCAAACTGTTCATGTTGCAATAATGCATATGACCAAATTAATTACAATTAATATGCTTTATAACTGTATTTATTGTCATGAATGTGATTACTCAGAATAATATGTCAATGGAATTCCTTACAAACTTCAAACAATGTTTAGTATTATATAAGATCCAATGATCACATGACTAATAATGAAGAAAACAATCACTCACTATATGTCTTTCTTTTCCCCATCATTTTCCATGGTATTTTTTTAAAATATTTTTTCTTATGAAGTTTTTTTTTTAAAACATGATGTCTTGCAATATGATGATTAACATATTAATTTCTCTAAGACTATTTGAAGAAATCGTTTACAAAGCCATGTCAATGTTTTTTTTTTTTTGGTATCAGTGTCTTGTCAATATTTATTAGCATCTTTCAAGGATTATGTTTTATGATAGTTATGATTTAATGTTTTTGCATTGTTTTGTAATGTGATTTTTTAAACTTTCAAACTATAGTTAGAAGTCTTAAGTGATGAAGATGGGCCTAATGCTTGAGTCCTAAAACACAATCTTTTTGGCTTTGAACATTCACTCATAATATTATAGTTGTAAGTCCCTTAGATTTCTCCTCTTAAATCCTTTGATCTACAACTACAATATATTTCTAAGTTTATGTTTTGTAAATTTGCTTTGTTTTCCATTTTTAAAAGTTCTTTATCCCATTACCAATTTTTTTTTTACTTTGCATATTGATAAAAAGATTGAGCCTAAATTTACCGTGTAATGCATATAAACATGATCAAAAGATCACATATTTCTTTATTGCCTCTTTGGAATCACTCCCAAGCTTTACAACATCCTTTCGCATCACGGAAAAACATTACAGAGACCTATTGTAAAATATTTAATATATGTATATATATACATATTGTAACCTCAATACTTTCATCATAGACATATGTCAATCATTAAAAGTGGTATAAATTATAGTAGATTAACCTGTACAAAAGCAAAACTACTTTTATATCGCATTGGTATTGTTTGAGTTGTCAATCATACCTCATGTCTATTTTCCTATAACCCTTACTCCATCTGTCATTATGCTGTAAAAAGCTTACACTATTTACAATGGTTATCTATATTTTTTTAGTTTGAATTTTATGTTTTACATTTAGGGTATAATTTTTAAGAGATATGGTTTAGTATTTAGAGTATAAGATTAAAAGCAAGATGCTATTTTAGTATTTTTAGAATT
This sequence comes from Camelina sativa, assembly GCF_030686135.1. Lineage (NCBI taxonomy): Eukaryota > Viridiplantae > Streptophyta > Magnoliopsida > Brassicales > Brassicaceae > Camelina > Camelina sativa. The sequence continues at coordinate 5,893,963 of NC_141882.1, forward strand.
TAGAAATGATTTGCTAAATTTAAAACCAAAACTTATTTTTATGCAATATGTGAAAATTGTCCTTCTTTTAACACACTTCATAATTATAAGCTTATAAATATATATATTTAAATTGTTTTCAAGGCATATATAAATAATATCATAAACATTTCATATATAGTTTAATGAAATTTTATTTTACATACGAATATTTAATTTTATGGTGGGTAATTTTCTAGTATTATATACTGAGAGATAATGTTAGGTTTCCTAAATTACAAATATTGTGTAATCTATTAGATCTTCCTTTCCTTAATTTTCTATATATTTTTTTTGTTTTTTGTTTTTCCATAATTTTGAGCTTTGCGTTCTCCATCTCTCAATAGGTTTCTCCTATTTACCTTGTCAGAGTATTATTTATAAGTGCGTATGTGACTATAAAAAGCAACGGCGACTGGAATGGTGTCGAAAAACGCTGCTCGAGGATGGAATCGCTGCCCCACCATGTCGTAGAGGGCATACTCGAGAGACTAGCGGTGAAACATCTACTGAGGTTCAAGGTTGTATCGAAGCAATGGAAATCAACGATGGAATCACGATTCTTCCAAGGAAGACAGTTGAAGCGGCGACAGAAATCTGGAGATCCAGATGTTCTCATGGTGTCCGAGCCCCCGGACACAGAACTTTTAAGAACTCTAGTGTTGGGTTCATCATCACTGGTCAAAATCCCTACCCCTTGGGGGACGCTCTTGGTTTCCGGTAATAGCTGCGACGGTCTCGTTTGTCTCTACCATCCCACAGAATCCTGTTTTGTGGTCAACCCCACCACTAGATGGTATTGACCTCTTCCTCTCTGTGGATTACAACAACGCATTATCGACTTAGGAGAAAGTTACTTCAAGCTTGGACACAAACTCTTTAATCTTGGATTCGGTAAAGACATAATCACGGGCACATACAAAGCAGTTTGGCTGTACAACTCTTCGGAGATAGGCCTAAAAAACGCTACCACATGCGAAGTTTTCGACTTTAGCACCAGCTCTTGGAGGTATGTCACTCCCGCTTGTCCTTATCGTGTTGTAGGTTCAAATAATCCTGTGTTAGGTTCAATTGATCCTGTGTTTGTAGATGGGTCGCTTCATTGGTTCACAGAGTGCGAAGAAACCAAAGTTGTATCTTTCGATCTCCACACCGAAGCTTTTCAAGTCATCTCTAAAGCTCCCTTTGCCAATTCCAATCCTTGCGAGATCGTCATGTGCAACCTTGACAACCGCTTGTGCGTATCCCTATACCAGATTAATAAGGCCTACCAAGTGATATGGTCATTCAGTTCAAGCAACAAGACTTGGGACAAAATTTGTTCCATAGATCTGCATATATGTGCAATGTTCTTTGATGTCTCAACAGGATGGGTGCTCCATCCACTAGCACTTTTGGATAGAGAGAACAAGAATAAGAAGAAGTTGCTGTTTAGTGATCATGTGTCTCTTCGAACACTGACACTTGACCCCAAAACCAAATCAGAGGATCCGGTTACTGAAGGGATTTCTGAAGCTTTTTGGGAATATTCCTTCCGATTTCCTGTCTGTTTAATAAACTTTGCTTATTGTCAATGCATAAATGTGATCTTATTGCTTCTTCCATCAACTCTGTGTTATTTTCCTTAGTTTGCTCTCTATTCCATAAATTTGATTATTGTCAATGCGTAATGTGATATTTGTAAGGACACACGAGACAAGACAAGTAGCTAATGAAAATGTGTATAAAGTATTTTGCGTTTCTCATTTTTTCCACAAAAAAGGAACCTGAATCCTATTAAGAATAATATAATCCGAACATTATATATGCAGTATTTGTTACAAAACACCGTTCATAGAAAAACAATTTGCTTTAAGCTTTCTCTCCTCTCATTATATTGTTTTCCTTGATCAACAAGCTAAAATAGAGCAAAAGCTTCGTCTGTTTTGTTGGAAGGTGGAAAAATGGTATTGTTGTAATCAGCATGCTTTACCGTGTTTGCAACCAAGCACTCCTGCTTCCATGGTGAGTTTCCGGACCATCATTCCCGGTTTAGGTCGAATTGCAAACTTGTTTGGAATCGGGTTATGCAGTTTAGCGCTCCACGCATTTGCTTTTCCTGACTGCACAAAGTAAGCTCCGTTGAGGAAGTAATCTCCTTCTGATTGCCAGTTCCATGATTTCCATTCAACGAATGGCGTGTACTCTCTCTTTGTTATCTGTTTGGCTTGTTCGTTAGGAGGAGCAATGAAACGGTTTCCTTGACTAATGATTGTAGGGTCCATGTTTCCACCAATTGCATACATTTCCCAATGTGTGTAGTCATTGTTCACCACATGGATCGTTCCGAATCTGCAACGAGGCATTCTCTGTTCCAATCTCTTACCGAAGTGGTTAAACGCAACCGTTATCTGCATTTTCTTGTCTATCACGTGTTCGTCCCTCGCCCCAAACAGCATCACCTGTTCATTTGCAAGATTAGGAGGCCTTTTTATATTCTATTGAATCTAGTGATATATCTTGAATGTTTCAAACGCAACTAGACATGGTATTTGTGTTTTGCATGAGTAATAAAACAGAGTATTTGTTTTTTTTTACCTCTTGGTGGTCGGTGAAATGACTATTGGAGATAGTTACGGCGGTGGAGCCGTCAATTGCATCGATCATACCATCTTCACATCTTGTCATTGAGACATGATCGATCCAAATATTCGTTGCTCCAAACAAGCTGATTCCATCACCATCACTTTTTGTCCTAAGCCCTATGTGCTGCTCTGAGTCTCTGATCAACCCACCGTTACCAGTAACGATGTGCTTGACGTAAATATTGTGTATGATCACATTATTCACAAATTGCAGCGTTAGTCCAGCACCTTCCATGATGTAAACCCTCGCTCCTCTTCCATCGATTGTTTTGTCGCTCGTTATCATCAATTCTTGTTGCAGTTTTATGATCATGCTTCTTGCAAATATGATCCAAAGGGGTCCGTCTCTAGTTACTGCATACCTTAACGTTCCTGGTTTAGGGTTGATAAGATCGTTGTCAGACGCGTCGGTGACAACGTAGATCGGTCCGTCTTTTCCTCCGGTGGTTTTCCGGCCGAATCCGAGAGCACAATCCGCTAGTTTCTTCCGGTTATTTGCCCAGTTACGGTCGCATCGCCAGCATTTGTCTATGGGGTTATAAGCTACGCATTTTCCGCCGTGTTTTTGCAATTTTCGACGACTTCTGACCTGTGTAAGCTCTCTCCTTGTATCGTTTATTGATTCCGTGGCATCCACAGCTCTGTTTAGAAGAAGAAGATTGTTTTTATTAGATTACTTGTTTGAGAAGCCAAGTTAAAAAAAATATGACCTAAGGAAGACGAGAACTCACAAATTGACATGGTAATTAAAGTGGTTGGTGACGTTAAGTGGATTAGGATCGTAAGAGCCAAATGTTTGTTTCAATGCATCGCTTTTACGTTGCATCCAGTAGCTATCAAAGACAGCCACATGCGCTCCAACCTGTGGAGCCACTATAGCTAATAACGATAAAAAGAAGCCGCCAAGAGTCAAAAACGCTGCTGCCATTTCGAATATTTTGTAAATGCTGCGATCAAAGCCGTTGAGATTTTTTATTTTGTTTTTTGTTTTTTTATCTCCCGGCAGAACCTCAAGCGGATGTTGTGGTTTCAGATAATTGGCCTGCCGGGATTAAAAGATTTCAGATATGAATCACGGATTTGCTTTAATAACAAGAGGGACTGGAGAGAGAGAGAAGAGTCAATGGAGGATTAAGAATAAACAGAGATTAGCCAACCATTAATTTTAAATCTCTATGGTCGTCATTTCTCCTAAACTCCAATTATAGCTTTTTATATCTTTGTTTCATCCTTCTATTCTGGAATATTTTCAGTTATTTTTGCCTTGACCTGATATTATTTTTAGTGAGATATAAATTACCCAATTTGAGGTAACTATTTTTGCTTTTGCTAACCATACATAGGTTTACATAATCAATACAGAGTTTAAAAATATTGAAAAGAAATAATTTGGGTTTCAGTTCAGAATTTTTTTTTTACTGTATGGATCAGTTATTAGAAAAAAAATTGTGCTTATTAAATTATATCAATAATTTCACTAATTTATTGGTCTTCAGTACAGCTACCCCATTGCGGTCAGAAGCTAACTAATGGCGGGACTCTCTGTTCCCTTAAAAGAATTTGGAGAAGACATAAATGAACAAATTTTATTTTGGAGTACTGATTTCTGAAACTGTTCATACATCAAATTGATAAAAAAAGAATCCAAAATGTTATCTGTGTGAATATGGTCCGTGATCAATAATAACACAGATCTAAAATTCACCCACTTATATGCAAATTGCAAAAGGCAACCATAAATAAAATCTTGACCCATATGATACAAATCTCGTTATGTACTAGCTATAGCACTATGAGTCTTGATCACACATTTCACCAGAAAGAAACAACACCATAAATGTTTCAAGAAACACACAAACCCTAGTAATTACCCCAAAAGACTGTAACTGTTAAAACCTCTTTCACCGGAAGAAAGCAGATTCAGAGCTGAAAATAAACAAGAACAATGAAACAAGAAAGGTTCAAGAAGAACCTTAACGCCGTCGTTTTATGTTTGTTCTCCTTCTTCTTCCTCTGTTCCACGTCGGATTTGCTCCTCCCACGTTCACCGTTAGCGATACTCACCGGCGGGAGGTGGGATCTCCTGCAGCCGAGTGTAGGTATATCCGCAATGCACATGCAGCTTCTACACAACAACAAAGTCGTCATCTTCGACCGTACCGACTACGGCCCTTCGAATCTCACTCTCCCTCCTCATCTCTGCCAAAACGCCACCGTTTTCGACTGCTCTGCTCATTCTATACTCTACGACGTCGCTTCGAACACTTTTCGCCCACTCACACTTCGGTACGACACGTGGTGCTCCTCCGGTTCTTTAAACGCTTCCGGTTCTTTAATCCAAACCGGTGGTTACGGCTCCGGCGAAAGAACTGTACGTGTCTTCACACCTTGCGACGGAGTTGGAAGCCTCTCGTGTGATTGGGTTGAGAACAGAGCGTATCTCTCCTCTCGCCGGTGGTATTCAACCAATCAGATTCTTCCCGATGGTCGGATCATCATCGTCGGCGGCAGAAGAGCCTTCACCTACGAGTTTTACTCCAAGAATCCGGGCAAATCCGTCTTCAATCTCAGATTCTTGGCCGAGACGAGAGATCCGAATCAAGAGAACAATCTTTATCCGTTTCTTCATCTCCTCCCCGACGGCAACCTCTTCATCTTCGCTAATCGGAGATCGATTCTGTTCGATTTCGTCAACCACCGGATCATCAAGGAGTTTCCGGTGATTCCCGGCGGCGATAAACGTAATTACCCAAGCACTGGCTCCTCCGTGCTCCTCCCTCTCTTACTCACCGGAGAAAGTAACCGATCGAAGATTGCGGCTGAGGTTATGGTATGCGGCGGTGCTCCCCCGGGAGCGTTCTTTAAAGCGGCGAGGACGATCCCTAAAATCTTCGTCGGAGGATCTCGCTCGTGCGGGAGATTGAAAGTGACCGACCCGAATCCGAGATGGATCATGGAGCAGATGCCATCGCCACGTGTCATGGGCGATATGTTGCTGTTACCAAACGGTGACGTTTTGATCATTAACGGTGCGGCTAACGGAACCGCTGGTTGGGAGGACGCTACGAACGCTGTTCTCAACCCGGTTTTGTATTTACCCGACGAGCCTGACCCGACCCGAAGATTCGAAATTCTCGCCCCGACTCGAATCCCTAGAATGTACCATTCCGCGTCTCTCCTTCTTTCCGACGGCAGAGTCTTAGTCGGAGGAAGCAATCCTCACCGGAATTACAATTTCACGGCGAGTCCGTACCCGACGGAGCTCAGCCTCGAGGCTTACCTCCCGCGTTACCTCGATCCGCAGTACGTGCGCGTGAGGCCGACGATTATCACGGTAGAGCTAGCCGGAAAAATGTTGAACGGTCAGGGTTTTGCGGTCACGTTCGTGATTCCGGCGTTCGGGATGTTCGACGGAGGAGTGTCGGTGCGGCTAGTGGCGCCGTCGTTCAGCACTCACTCGACGGCGATGAACCAGAGGATGTTGGTGTTGCGTGTGAGGCGCGTGAGTCAGTTATCTGTTTTCGCGTATAAAGCTGACGTGGAAGGACCAACGAACTCCTACGTGGCACCGCCTGGGTATTATATGATGTTCGTGGTTCACCGTGGAATCCCGAGTGTAGCGGTTTGGGTTAAGATTTAACGTGAGCCTCTGATACGTTGGACTCTGCTGCTTTTGACTCTATGTTTTCTTTTCTTCATGATTTTCATAGTTTTACTTTTTACGTAGATAGATTCATTAGTTTTTGATTTTTTTACCAACCGTAGTAAAACGTTTTGTTTAGTGACAGTGCTGAATTCAAACAAGACTCGGATGGTAAGCTATATTAAATGTTTACAGTCTTGAGTATTTATCAATGGTGAGAATATAGCAAATTTGAGACAAGACAATATCGAAAAAGCATTCTTCGGGTGTGGAATCGTTCACTAACGACGACGTCGTTGAGCTTATGATGGAGACACTAGCCGTGGAATCTTATTAGGTTCAAAATGCGTATCCAAGGAACAATGGAAATTCGAATATAATACTTCCAAGAAAGACGATTGAGCTATGCTCAGTAAACAACATACATAAGCACGTCAGTTTTCAAGTCATCAGTTTCGGTTAAGATCATCCCGACTCCGTTGATAGTGAATCGCGTATGTGGTTTCACGTTGCCTTTGCTTGGATTCATCAAAGACAAATTCAATTGGCTCTTTGGAAATAGGTCTAGCTAGTACATGTGAAGTTTTCGATTTTAGCACCAACGTTTGGAAGTAGTCCGTATATCTATTACCCCCTTCCTCTCTTTGCCCGGATCATTGCTTTACATGATTATGTGTACGTATATATAATATATTGGTCGCTTCTTTGGTTTACAGAAGGTATAAACGAAACCAAAGCTCTATCTGTAGATCTTATATACTTCATAGTTCACACCAAGACTTTATTGCAGATCGATCTCAGTACGAATTCGGGCTTGATCGATCAGTCTTTATTGAAGCATGCAGTAGGATTGTTTTGAAACAGATAATATGCGATCAAAAAGCTTAGAATAGGAAAAAGAGGGGACCTTATTATTTTCAGCAACATTAACTGAGTTTCCTTGGCAAAACATAATAAATATGGCTCAGAATAGCATATTTTTTTCTTATTTATTGACCCCAAATTAAATGTAATAGTGACGACTCTCCATCCTACACAATTTATTTAGTCCTTTCTTTTAGCTCGTTGAGTTGGTGACTTTTAGTTTTAGATTATAAGATTAATATTTTGCGTCAAACAATGAGTACACTATAGTCTCTATGTTCATATACATGGATTGTTTATAATTATGTTATCATTGTTGTTAGTACTTACAGTAGAACCTCTATGAATTAATAAGGTCGGGACCATGAAATTTTTTATTAATTTATAAAGGTCGATAAATAAGAAATTGCTGCTACTATTTTTCAAGGTAACGATGAAGTTGAAAAAGATATGACGATACCTTTAGAACCAGTTACACATAAGAAAGCAATTATCGCCTCAAGAACTCTCTACAATTTTTGGATGCGATTTGAGAAGACAACACTATAAGTTTTTGATGCAGTCAGAAAGATTAGAGATGCTCTCCAACAAGAATGCAAATTCAAGAACAAACAAACAAAAATGTATTCATATTTCACTAAATATTTTTAGATATATATATATATATATACTAGTTTATTTGATTATTAATTTATGATATTGATGGGACCATATTTTTACATGAGATTTTTTAAAAAATTATTAATTTATTATTTTATCGAATAATGTCCATAATTACATTAGTCCCAACTTGGGACCGGAAAAATTTATTAATTTATAGAAGTTATTAATTTACCGAGTATTAATTTATAAAGATTCTACTATATATCTTGTCTATCATATGTCGATAGCATGAATTCAGCATAATACTCGTGTTTCCTTTTTGGAGTTTTGACCGGACAAGATAAACCGATTTAAGTCCAATCAAAGATTCCAATTTATCACGGGTCGCCCTAATTTTCTCTCTAGCAGCCGCCAAGGAAAAAAAAAATCTCATATCTGAGGTCGGACTGCGGTGGCTTCTATAGCACCGGCTCCGGCCTCCGGTTTCTCTTCAGCTTTAGTTTCGTTTTGCTTCCTTGTTTTTCTTTTGATGGGGTTTTGATTGGAGTTTTGTCTTTCTGGGCTTGGTTGAGAGTTAAAATCAAGATGTATTTGCAGTGGTTAGGCTCGCTTTTGTGTAGTCTACAGCTTGCAACAGCCTCCTGATTTTCCCTTGGTGGCCATCGTTTCACGCCATTCACGAAGTTCGCAATGGTTCGGGTTCGTGTTCTGCATTTGTGGCTTCGTATCTGGTGATGGTGGCTTGGGGGCTTAACCACGCTTTGGACTCCTCCTCTCCGTTTATCTAGGTAAAATTGTTTTAATTTCAAGTGTAGGTTGCGGCAGTTTCAGTGATGTTTGTCGATTAGCATTTCATCTTCTACCACGGTTCGGGAGTTTGATCATGCAAGGTCCTTCCGGTTCTAGAAGACTAGCTTTCGTATTCTCCTGGCTGTTTTGGATACTTTGTTGGTTTTCCCCTTTACAAGGTGACTTTGATCTTTTGTTTGATAGTGGAGATGTTTAGGCCTGCTAACTCTTTGGAGATTCTCTGATTCACTGGTTCAGTCCGGTTCGATCTTTTACCCTTCTTGATCTTTCAAGATTGGTGTTACCCAGCTTGGATATTTCGCTCTTCGACTCTGCAATTTAGATCTGATCGAGATCTAGTCCTTTGGTGTGGCTTCTATCTAGGTGGTTATCTGTCGCCTTGAGTTCGACATCCCCATATCCGGAAGAAAGTGCGTGGAACTTGAAGTAGTTCTTCTTGCCGGGTTATGAAGCACAGTTTTAGGAGTTCTGTTACGGTTTCATTTAGGCAGTTTGGCTTCTCAAGAGGAGGTTTTGAGTGTCGATGGTTGGCCGAGGGCATCTTCGATACGTTCTATCAAAGAATCTCTGGAGTCCTGGTTTCCTTGGTTGGTTCGATATGTCTCCATCTTATCAGTTTCATGTGATCTTTGTCCTGTATTTGTTAGGGGTTTCCTCTGGTGTCATTGTAGCATTTAGCATGTTTGTTGCTTCCCTTTCATAGGGTTTTAGATTCTGGAGATATCTCCTTTTTCTTCCAGGTTTAGACTCAGGGGATATATCTTTCATCCGCCTGCATAAGTATATATTTCACAAGGTTTCACTTTGGCAATATTAATAACAACCGATGACAAAAAAAAAAAAAAAAGTCCAATCAAATATGAAAATTTTATTTTATAATTATATATTTTTCCGTATTTTGATATATTGTTGGTAAACCAAAACTTAAAACGGAATAAAATATCGAATTTGCATTCACATAAAACTCGGTTGAAAAAGGAAAAAAAGTGAATGAGTTTGATGAACGCACTAAATACTAACACATGCGACGCATGATAATTATTCTATACATAAACTAAAGGAAATTGAAACATGTGAATAAAAGAAGAACATAGCATTCTTAACCACAAATCCTATATAGGGTTTATACAAATTAATATTTACCTAAAAAGTAGAACTTCTAGTTAATTAATTAACATACGTAATAAACAAAGAGGGTTGTTAATAAATGTGATCGCTTGTGACACCAACTACATATTTACTCAACCTTATACGTCACACACGAGAGGACATGACTTGCAAACTCGTTAGTACACTCTTCAGATCTTCATTAGCAGAAATTTATTATTTTATTTTCTTTCTCTAAATATTTCTCCAATTTATTTCCCCCTAATCTTCTTCTTTACAAGTGATAAGCCTTTACTCAGGTGTTTGATGATCTAGATCTAGTATAAGCTAAGGCATGAAGATGAAGTTGTGGTCCTCCATAAATACAGTATACATCTTAGATATTTATACCGATCGATTTCAAAAGTCGTGTAGATTACGGAGATACGTATTGCCTACATTGCATGCAGATTTTGTGAGCACAATGATCACGAACTACTAAAAGTCTAATGATTCAATATGATATATATATATATATATATATAACCAAAGTAGCTTTACTTACATACCCAAAAGAAGAAGAAGAAAAATACGTCTGGTCATACATTTATTACAACAAGGCTGATATATATATATAACTTCCAAATATATAAAACACAACAAAGAGCAGAAATATATATATATATATATATATATATATATATATAAAATCGATGGATCAGCTGATAGCGAAATGAGTTTATGTATATAAATAAAACCAAACCAGCTAGGAAATAAAATTAGAACCCTAAATAGCTAAGATAACGATAGCTAAATAATAATTATATATAGATCATATTAAAATAACGTTATTTCTTAAATCATGGAACGATCTTAGTGATGATGTCGTTATTAGCGGACAGATCAACATTGTTCAGATTGTTGCTCTTTTCGTTGTCGTTGTATTCGAGGTTAATGTTGCTATTATTGTTCTTCTTGGAGAAATGTAGCTTGTTGTTGTGCATCCAAACCTTAAGGACTCTTCTCTTTACTCCAATCTCTTCACAAAACCTTTGAACAACACAATCTTCTTGCCTTTGTATCTTCCAGCCAACTTTCTCAGCAAAATTCAGCATCTTCTCCTTCTGTTCCGGCGTGAACTTCGTCCTAAACCTCTTCTTCTGGTTGTATGGCGGGTGTGGTAGCGATCTAGATGCGGTGGTTATGCCATCTTCCTCCATAAAGTCCTCGGACTCGGAGTTGTTATGCATGTACCGGTAGTTAGAAACTCCAATTGGCATGATCATTTGGTGCGGCATGGCTGATCTGATCTTATGGTGGTTGAGCATGAGTTTTCTCGGTGGAGGCGGTTGGTGGTAAGGAGACATGTCTGTGGCTGCAGGTTCGCCTTCCACTTCTTTTCTATGGAAGTTTCTGTGGCAATTGCAAGCTGAGCAAGTAAGAGTTTCAATGGAGCCATCTTCACCACTTGGCATAAACTCTCCACACCCATCAGTAGCATTGCCTCCCATAGCTGCTGCATGGTTCTTGAGACACTCCTTGTACTTTATCATAGGCTTCTTGATGATGGCGTTGTAACTCACATGATGAGGATCTTGTTGATGATGATGATGATCATAGTTGTTGACATGACCATTGCCATGTAGCGGCATTTGTGGTGGTTGAGTAGTAGTGTTGTTGTGAGTTGGAGGAGCAGAATTAGGAGCATGAAGCTCATGATGATGATGAATCATATGACCATGACTACCATTACCACCACCACCAAATGTAGTGTTTAATGGGATGGGCATATCATGATCTTCTTGACTTGCAATTTCCATCTTGTTTTTAATTGGGTCTTCTTCAAAAACCTTTTTGCTTTTCTTTTTTTTCTGCAATCTGTTTCTTGGTTTGGAGACAGAGAAACTAGCAAAGAAGAAAACAAGACAATTGGTGGCAAATTATTAGTGACTAAGACCAAAATGATTAAACTATGAAAGGTGTGGACACTTGCTTGATTAAAGTCTTAAGGAGTTTCTACTTTTTTTAGAAACAACTCACGGAAAGCAATTTAAATTATCTTACTCTTTTTAAAGAAAAATTGGAAACCCCAAAATCATAAGACAAATCGGAAGAATACAAAAAAAAAAAAAAAAAAAAGGGAAATAAAACTCTTTATTGCAAGCCTGCTCAAACAAAAGCTGACAAACGCACTTCAAAAGAAGTCTTCTACTTCAATTTAAGTGAGAAATTTATGATGACCAGTAAGTAAAAAAGAAAAAAAAATTGGGTCATGAAAACAACTGTTCGTTCTTTGATTACTAGTGTCCTCTTCTCTCCTAATTTTGATGAGAGATTTAACACAAAAGAGGGAGAGAGAGAAGTCAAGCAAGACTGGTTATGCAAGAAATGCGAATCAGGTTGTTGATGAATGAACTGGATTAGGAGCTGAACACGTACCTTCACAACTAAAAGCAGCAAACCTTGATCTTACTATATGCTTCAAAAGTTCAGAAATTCTGTTAAAGCTATAGTCATGAGCATCAACCAAATAGAAACCCTTAAAGAGAAGCAAGAGATCAGATTAGAGATATTAGGGTTTTGTAATGAAAGACTTTGAAGGGAGAGAGGAGACAGATTTGCATTTGTGTTTTGGATGTGAAGGCAATGTCTTAAACTAAACGAGCTTACAGTATTAGTAGTGAAAGTCTAAAGCCTAAAAGCAAGAGTGAGAGAGAAAACCAAACTAGATATTTTTTAACATTTCACTCTCTCTCTCTCTGTCTCTCTTTCTCTCTCCTACCTTCCCTCCCATTTTTTTACACAGACAAAAAGAAAACAACACCATTTAATAATGCCAGGTTAATTTGTTAGTATATTAATATCGTTTAAACAAATAAATATAATCAATCAAATTATTTTAATTAGATATGGGTTGTCAAAATAGTACGTCTTACTGGTAGTAAATGACTAATATTATAAGAAATATAACCTAGCTAGAATTCTTGTTTTATCATGTATATGATAAATAATTTTTGTTTTTTAAACTAAAGAAAAGAAGATCAGAGAAGGGGAGAAACAAAGAAAACTAAAAGGTTATGGGTGATTGCTTTGCTTGCACTATCAGACATCAAATTTACACAATATTTAGAGAGAGAGATGTGTCAGAGAGTGGTGGGGGAGACTAAGCAGTGAAACAAGCATAAAAGTACGAATAAATAAAAATAATTTAACTTTCATGAGTTAACAAAGTTCATTACAAAAATAATATATATATTTAAAATATTGTGTATAAATCTTAGTATAAATTACAGTATAGTAGTTTGATACCTAAATCTATATAATACCCGTGCAATCTGAAAAACAATGTTTTAAGCAACGACTTTTTTTTTTTGCACAAACTAAAAGATGATAAAGAAGTTTATTTGATACAATTTTATGGTTGATACTTGATACTATTACTAGGGAATTACATCTTTTGTTTTTCTAATTTTATTTGAAAAAGAATATTAAAGATAATTCATACGTCGTCGAACTTGTAAGACTTTGGACTCTCGAGGTTGTCATGTCATGCATGTGAATTATATTATTAACCAGAAGTTAGGGTCCTACAATATTTCGTGTATTTATTATAAATTTTGCTATATATATATATATATATATATAAAAAATATAACCCCGGAGTTAATATTCAAAATATTTTTATAAACGAATAACATTGTCTTTTTATTGTATGGTACTATAAATGATTTATTTTATATCAGTATATAAGACTAGTAAAAAGTATCAATATTTGGATAATAATATTGCAGTTAATAATTTATATTAATTAAAATATATAAATAAGTGCATTTTCTCTAAGTACGTAGACGATATATATAAGATGCACCAAACGTCATTCGACATCAACATGAACTATTCAATTCCTATCGCAAACTATATACCTATATTAGTGTTTTCCCTAATTTGTAAAAATATTACTGTAAATCTTTATATATACTCTGGAGTTTACAATCATATATCCACCCACTAAACCAACTAAAACTGTACCATACAAGAAAACAGCAGTAACCATGTAAAAAGCCAGTGTATTTACATCTAATTATAATGATGTACCCTCATAATTTTTGGTAGTGTACATTAGGAAGCATGGGCAAAAAGTATCGAAAGTCAAGTGTGATCGATTCACTAAAAATAGGAAATCGTGGTAAAATGGAGAATATTGCTTAATATTTCAGACTTACTGCTCTTAGCAGTAGTAATCATGTCATAGCCATTACAATTTAAAATTACATTCGTTTAGTGAACCAACTCTTTTTAAAAAATAATTTAACAATGGCATGAATCACTTTGTTCTTTACTTATCCCTATTGTCTTTATCCTTTACTACATCAGATCACATATTTGAGATACTTTATCTTTAAATTTTTTACTTGTTTCTGTTTTGTTGTGTCTTCTTCTGGTAAATTCTTGTAATTCCTCTTTTGTCTTTTCCATCCATATATTTATCATTGTTACTTTCGTTTCTAAATTATGGGTGACTGCTGACTAGTAAAGTTTAAACTCTTGTGTTTAAACTATATGATAATCACTCGGTCCTGCATATAAATATATATTGTTTGGTCTGAGGCGTTGAGCCCAAAACTTTGGATAATTTACGGTATTACTAGTATATTTTTAGTCCTTTTCACCTATTTTTTTTTTATCTATCAAGTAACAAAATAAAAAAAGGGTCCACAAGAATAAATGACGTTAGGTCGATGGTCCAAAATTTTTCACAATCTTCAAGATGTTCGTATTTACTCGTTCCCCTTTTATATTATGACGCTTTAATTTGTGTATATATCTCTTTTATTATTTGCTAAAGAGTTTGTATATCTCTAAGTTCTATATTTATCGCTTATTTATTTATTTTCCTATATATCAAAATAAAATCAAGATTCTATACGTATTCATTCTTAGGGCAATAAAGATTTATTCCACTGCAAGACGAGTGCAATTTTTTGTATTAAAATACTTCAAGATCAATTAATAATTCTTTTTTTGAGTCCCATTAATGATATATGTATAGTATATATCACGTTATCACATTTCTATCTTTTAGTGACGTTCTTGAAATTCGCACATGAAAGTTCTCTAAATTACAGCTAGCTATTTTTATGCTGTGAATAAGCAAATACTCTAATAATAATTAAAGTTAAAAATTACAAACCCATCGTATTAGTTAAAAGACAGTTATAGTATAGAACGCAATCATAATACTAGTTTTTAAGTGACAAGCGTGCAAAGGCAGACGATTTGTTTCTCTTTTTAGATGGAACCATCAATTTTTGGTCAACCAAAGATTGTATCCTTCAAAAATAACACAAACTTCTTTTAAGATGCCGACTCTCTTTTAACAATCTTTATCAGGGAAAGAAATTCAAATAAAATTCATTATTGATCTTTATATATATAATTAAGATTTCAATCATTTTTGTGTTAGCTAATCAGAATAAAGATTCAAGTCACATCCACCTTGACATATATATCATGATGAAGTAATTTTAGGGTTGGTTAGATTAAAATATGTATGATAACAACATCATTTGCTATAGTTTTATTAGATTGAAAAGGTATTGATTATATCTCTTAATTTATGATTTTTAGATTTAACAATCTCATGCATGAATAATTCCTGACTCTATATCTATATATATAGTTTTGGTTTTGGACAAATGAATCGAAATGACTAAACCTTATACGCATTTGATCATATATATTAAACATGGTTGACTTCTATGAATATATAAAAACGTATTTTTGTAAGTTCCATCATTATATATACATCAACAAGCATTTAATTTGTAAGCAACACCAACAAAAAATGAATCTTACATTTCACATTTTAGTCATTCTCTTCCGCATTCTTATTATGCATGTGTGCTGTCCTTTGCTTTTCTCACACATCATTTTGATTAATCTCAAAGTTTTGGGAAATAACAATTTTGATGCATTTTTTTGTTATGTATGTATGCCGCCACTACTATATATTTCATTTAATTATATATATAACACTTTAAAGAGAATGATTTATCTGTCGACATATGAATTCAATCATAAAACTTCTCCAGTAATACGTGTAACCAAAGAGTAATTAAAAAACCGACACTATGAGCGAGCCTTATATAAGACAAAAACTAAGAGGAAAGGATAAAAAAATTCAGCCGTTGGGAACATTCTCACTCTTTATTTTTTTTTAATTTTTTTTGTTTAATTAATTCCTTTTGGCATGAGATTCAAAAAGCCCCACACCACCACGATCCAAAGAAAAGTAAAAATGTTTGATTAAGTTTTATTTGTTTCTCGGGATTTCCGACATCTAATCATATGGTTATATCAGTAATACACAGAATACCACGAACTTTAAAAACCCAATGTAACATTCTTATACCAATATGTGTGTGTACATTAGTTACATACTACTATATAAACTGCATTCATGTCCAGCTAGCATCATATCTTGATAAGTTGAAAAAGATCATATAAATTGGAATTGTTTTAAAGTAACCTCGCTTTGAATCTTGACATTCCCTGCTTTTTCCTATTTTTATCATTTATTTATTCTCCTGCAATTCCAAAGACCTCATAATATTTGTAATATATAATCATGTGACATACTTATACGTTGTTAAGGATATTTTAATTACAAGTTATCTGATCTGACATTTTATCTAAATAAGATAGATAAATGTACAATAGAGTAATTAACTTAATAATCCAAAAGAAAAAGAAAACTAATTATTAGATAATGAAGATATTGATTACTGGCTATTGTCTTTGAACCTTCTTTTGGTAATACTGATTCAGCGTTAAAAAAAAAAGATAATGAATGTCAAAATTCAAAATCTAAAGTAAAATACGTAGGACTAAAGGGAAAGAAAAAAAGAATATTTAAAATGACTTAATTACTTCATCTACAATACGTACTACGTACACATCATGTTGTAAATTTAGTGTGTGTGTATATTTTATCAACTATATATATAAACGTCAGTAATTAGTAATACATATACAAAAATTATTATAAATTAGCGCACATATATACACATTTAAATTTGACCAAAAAAAAATATATATATATACACATTTAATTATGTATACTAGAAACGGTGCAACAGACGAACCGGGGACCAATTCCATGGACCAGCTCATATCCCATTTGCTTTAAATGATCTAATTAAGAAATGAATAAATGGTTCTTGATGTATATATATAGTGGAGGAATATTGCTTATCTTTGTAAAAAACAAAAAAAAAAATTCAATGTTATCTACTTTATTCCTAAATCCTAAATTACCCACCAAACAAAATATAACAGCAATTCAAATGGAATTTACAAAGAATCTTCATCTTTTTTTTTTCTAGACAATTACAAGACTTTAGTTTGAAAAAGCATTACCTTTGAAATGAACATACCTGACGACGACGTATTGTAAGATATCTATACCCGTTCGTTTCTATTAATTATTGTAGCATTGACGAAAAAGAAAAGTCATTTGTTTTGATTACGATGGATTTACGTATGTGGTATTCCGTCGCTGACCCGACCAGTCGAGATCATCATAAATTTGTTTTTCTATATTTGAAATTTATTTTACTCTGTTTTTTTGGTTTTTTTTTTTTTTTTAAAAAAAAATTGTTTCTCTGAGTAATGTGAAATTTTCATGTAAGCTTTTTTTTGAATTTGAGTAAGAATAACAAAAAGAGTAATAAATATTATAACGTTTCAGTCTAGTGGTTGGTCAAATTCTTTTTAAAAACATTTCTATCAGAAAACCTCGATTTGAATTTTTAAAATATGACTGCAGATACAAGATTCAAGAAGTTACAAAAAATTTGGTATACTGTTGGAGTCGTCCGTCAAAACCAATTAGATGGATTCTAATTACCAATGGGATTAAGATTTATAATTAACCATGCATACTGTCTGTTGTGAGGATATATAAATCATTGTTTCTGTTTAACAAAATAAATCATTGTTTGTAACAGTTACATTGCCATATTGGTTAAAGACTTAAAGTACTGCTTAATAATAATAAAAAGACTTAAAGTACTACTTATTTATGTTGTTGTTCATTTTTTTTTGTTAAAAATTAAAAAGTATTTGAGAATTTACATTCAGAGAAAATTTCTGGTTACTTTAAGAAAGAAAAAAATATAATTTTCCCAAGTATCGAAAAACTTTCTTACGAAGCAAACGCACGAGTTCTGGGGTTATTTTAACACTATTATGGGGTTTTTACGTGCAATCAGTTTTCTGACATCTGAATTCCTAATCTCATACATCTATTATTATTATTATTATACTATCTTTGTTTCACTTTTTTCTATTTGTTAAAAATTATATATTCGCAAGGTACAGTTTCATGGCAGATGAAATGGACGTAGCGTGTAAGAAAATACAAACCCGTACCTCATAATTTAGTAAACAAAAGGATAAAGTTATAAAAAAAAAAAACATTATAATTATCGTCTAAAATAGTTACATACTCCATTATTTTCTGACTATACTTACTGCAACGACGACACTCACCTTACTTGGTTTTTGTTTTTGTTTTTTTCCCAACATGATAATTGATATACTGTATAGTGCCACCAATTCAGAATTGTACATACCCCCCTTTTCTAATTCGACTTGTAAAAGAAAAACACAACTATAGCAATGCTTAATAAATTGGGCCTCTTAGGCCCATTTTGAAAACCACACAGAAGACTACGAATCTATAGTACTGGTAAAGAACCTGAAAGCTACTATCTCCACAAACGACGCAGTTTTAGCCAAGTATCAACTTAGAGCAGACAAAATCAAGTACGAATATGCAATCTCTTAACTTGATAAGGACCAAAGACAACCTTTTTTGAGCCAACAAGCTTTTACAATTCAACATAGAAATCAAATTCATTGTGTTCAATTAAAATATGAGATTATTAAGACAATCCAATGGAAGCTAGTAAGTAACCGAGAAGAAGCCTGGATGGAGTTCACAGCCTTGTGCCACTCTTTCAAGCATCTGCAACCAGACAACAATTTTTCCGTGTAAGAGATCTGATACAAACTGAAAACTAGTCATTGGACATTGCTCTTACCAGCAAAACTAAAAACTAGTAAAATTTTAGTTATTTTGAATTGTTCTGATTAATCTACTCAACCTTAACTCCTAAATTTTGTTTCAGATTTGCTTATCCAAGAACATAGTAGCTACATTCTTAAGAATTACAGAGTTAAAGAAATCATATGAAGAGAGCACTGAACTTAGGGGTAAGAACTATAAACTTTGATCTAAGGCCATTGATTCCTTCAGGCATTTCAAAAGCTAAAAAAAAACAAATGATGCAAAGGAGTTTTACGTATGATTGAAACAATTCGCCAATGTTATATAAACAGCCTGAAACCAAACTTTTCTAAGACATAGTTCCCGACAAATATGGTATTGCGGCAAAACTCGTTATTCATTTGTCAATCTTAATTCTCTCAGCTGAGCTCTCAAATGTACTTTTCTATCTCCACAATAGTACTCATGCAAAAGCTAAGTAAGATCAAGATTCACAACAAATTTCACCAACTTAAGCTGATAGAGATAACAAATGATAAAAAAACATTTCCAGGTTCAAACCAAAAAGAATCAATTTTGTTTTGCTTATCCTTCAACAAGATTGGAAGAAAAAAAAAAAAATCAAAACTTTACCAGAGAATCTCAAGAACTAAGATTAATTTAACAAAGACGAGAAACATATGATTCAAAAACTAATCAAGATAAAACTACCTCTCTCTCTCTCTCTCTATGCGTTCCAATCAAACTAATCAAGATAGAACCAATCAATCAATCATCAACGATTTTATATACCTCATATAATTAAGAAGAGGCGATTGCTCTTCAGTGAGACGTAGCAGGCTGTTCCTGGTGGTGGTGAGCTGATTTGGAAGGAACCAAAGCTTTGCTGTAGATCTGCTCACCGACGAGGTAGACGCAGAAGGCAGCCACGCCGATGCCAAGTCCTGGAAGAGCGTGTCTCATCTGGTTCGATAGCATCGGATGCTTCCTCCATTCATCTCTTCGCCGGAAAAATTCGCCGGTGGTTCCCAAAGGCTTCGCCATTTTTCTCAGGTTGTTGTTCGTCTATTCGATTGATCTCCTGCGACCGTACTACAACACTACGTTCTCTTTCATCATGGGCTTCTTTGATTTTTATGGGCTTTATTTTTAATGCTTGGGCTCTTTTATTTAAGATCCAGAATATAATAATGTCAGAAAATAGTATTTTACTTTCATTATTTTCAAAAGTTTTCATATTTATATTAAGTTTTATAATATTGCATATATTAAGTTCATGACTTCTTGTTGCTGTTTGTGTCGTATTGTACAGTATTTGTAATTGTAGCCTTGTGATTGATCTTTGCGTTGGTGAGTTCATGTGAGTAAGAGATGGACATATTATTAATTACACATAAACAGTAAATTAGACATACATATCATTTTAAGATATTTTTCGTAAATGTGTCGAACTGAATCCAATATATCCACTAAAGGCAATAAACAGTAACTTTCCTATCAAATTTGAGTACTCTAGAAACATACATATCTTATCATTTACTTATTTGCTATCAAATTCAATTTTATCATTTGAATTACTTTCAACTTTCCTATTTTCTTTACTAAACAGTAAATATCACACAGTAACCTTATTTTTCACTTCCTTGGTCTAGCACACCCACTGAACAAGGAGAAACGTCTCTCTCGACTTCTTCGTGATCGCACAGCATTCCCTTTGATCTATAAATCAAGTCACCAAAAACGTGAGATAAATTAATAAATTGGTGTTTGTTTTATTTCACCATTAAAGGTACAATTAACTCACTTTGCTTCTTCTTGGAGACTTTTGTGTGTTCCAACAGAAAAGCAGACTGCAAACTCCTCTCCCTGATTCTGATTCATATCCTCTACACAAGCCAAACAAGACATTCTTTGTTAGGACCATCTTACTTCTATTCGGTTTTCTCTTTGCTGAATCAAGATTACTTACAGATTGTCGTTGTTGTTTGTGAATTTGCTGTTGTGAAGTAAGCTTGGTGAAACAGGACAATGCTCCATTCTTTTGCCAGTCTGATTCTCCTGAAACTCACCCATTTCACAGATCTTCAAAACTTTAACTCCATTCGTGTCTTCTTGCGGTAGAACTTGATTCCTTTCTGGTTTTAACCGGCCTTGTGAACCAGGAGTCTTTTGTAACCACTCAGTTTCTAATCTCTGTTCTTGAATGATTGCTTCAATCCTTTTCATTGGAATATCATTCCCACTTTCAGTATCTGAACTTGTTGTAACTGCTATTTGTCTGGTTTGCTTGGAGTTGAGTAACTCAGTTTCAGACAAGAGAATTATCCTGACCTCTACGTTTCGCCGTAGTACCATTTCAATCGAGTTTGTGACACTACTTAAGAACCTCTCAGCTCTCGCTTTGATCTCTCTTTCTCCAAATGCAATATAAGCAACTAGAATACCTGCAAACAAGATTATATTAGTATGCAATTGCTTGAGGTTTTTTCCTTAAGTGATTAGGAGAAGTTTTAGGCTTACCTTCAACTTCACTGATAGATAAAAGCTTCCCATGAGCATATAGAAGCTGCTGCAGTGTCTTCGAATGACATTTGTCTACACATTTTATCCAGATATCATTTAGTTTCTCTGAATTTTTGCAAGTAAGTATCATGGTGCTTGCGGTTGTATCGTCATGAGAGTCAGTGTCACTCTCTAGAACTTCGCTAGACGAGGAAGACAATTTCACTTCATGAACGAGATTTCCGTTTTTTCTCATAGAAGTTGGGGATGCTGAATTATTACATTGAAGGCCTGATCTCTGTTTGTAAGCAGTAACTTCTCTTGAAATGCTTGACGGGGGATCTTCAGTTCCCCTAGTGCTTTGCCTTCTACTGCTACCGGTATGTGTGGTTCCAGGAGAAGGCATTGAACCAAGCTGTAGCAAGGTAGCTATGAACCATGTTGAACGATCAGTAGAAACTCTTAGCTGCTTCTCAGCCTCAGAAAGAAGTTTCAAAGCATGCTTTAGTCTCTCCATATCAGCTTCCGTCACTACAAAAAGAAGAATAAGATTGGCCAAATACAAAGAGGGTCAAGAAAAAAATCTAGAAGAGCTTACAAACATCAATAAGCCAAATTTTGTATTTTAAAAAAAACCATTCTAGTGCAAGAGAACATATATGATCATTATGTCTCGCTTGTGGATTCAAATACTTATCAGTTTCATTCAAGAAAATTCAGAACTAACGACTTTGAATTTCCAGAAACTCACAGTTCCGTCCATCAAGGAAGGCTTCACTGTATTTTTCGTCCAAGGCCTTGTATGCTCCAGCAATGATATCCATGATAAGGCTGGCTAGTTGAGACATCATGAGTATTGGGTCAGCTCCTACGTCCAATAACTCTCTAGCTTTCTTAACTGTCTCTGCCGTGTCAGATGACAATGCTAATTCCAAAAGTTCCAGTAAATTGTCATCTGAAACAACACCCACCTGCAAAAACACCAGCAGTCACATTTTACAGTACTCATTGGTCTCACTTTTACCTAATGCAAAAAGGAAAGGAAACATAGTATAAAACACCAAAACTTACAAGCTCATTTACAACATCGACTGTGATTCGTTTTCCCATCAAGCTCAACTGATCCAACATAGTTTCAGCATCTCGAAGCGAGCCATCAGCATTCAAAGCAATCAGGTCCAACGCCTGAGACTCCACATCTAGATTTTCATCTGAAGCAATCTTCCTTAGTCTCACAACAATGTCACCATCTCTGACTTTGTTGAAGAGGTAACTCTGGCACCTTGACTGAATGGTCCGGGGAACGTTGTCAAGGTCGGTCGTTACACATATGAAGACAACTTTCTGCAGAGGGTTCTCAAGAAATTTGAGCAAAGACAGCCACGTCTTAGATGGTAATAAATGACACTCATCTATCACAAAAACCTTGAATCTTGGGGAACTCTGTGGAGCTAATGTCAGCAGTTTTTTCAAAAGATAAGTAACTTTCTTAGCTCCATTCTTCTTACCAGCGTCAAGTTCCAATAGATCCCTACTTTTCTCCAACATGTAATCACTGCACTCTTTGCAATACCCACAAGGTTTCATGTCTTGAGTAGCCAGATCACAGTTTAGGGCAGCCGAAAGGATTCTCGCAGTAGATGTCTTACCAGTTCCTCTAGGACCTTGGAAAAGATAAACATGAGCAATGCTACCCTTTTTCACTGCGTTCATTAGAGATTGAACAACTAAACCTTGTCCAATCAACTCATCAAAGAACATAGGCTTGTACTTATGGCTCAAGCTCTGGATACTTCCCGATGTACTTCCTTCTTCTTCCTCTCCTCCTTCATCCTGACTCCTGCAACTAGTAGACCATCTCCTCCCATCTAATCTACTTTGAGCCTCTAAATCAAGCTCTCCGAAATCAGTTGAAAGATCATCATCACTATACCCAAATCCAATAGATGACCCTCCTCTACTATTACCACCATATTTGAGCAAAGGCAAAACACCCTTTGCACTTCTTAAAGCAAGTTTCTGTTTATTATATCCCCCAGAGGAATGTCTATGTCTACGATACGCTGACTGACTCCCGCATAACATACTAGTACCAGTCTTTCTAAGTGTATCCGAAAAGGAAGGTGAGCAACAACTCCTACACCCACCTCTATGTTTCAGATTCTTCTTGGTCCAGTAAAAAGGAATCCCACAACCTTGTCTCCCTGTAAAATCCAAGTTGTCATCATCCAAGTCATCATCATCATCATCATCCTCCCAAGATCCAACTGTGCTAGGATTACGAACAGCATACATGTTATACGAGCTAGTCGACAATGGAGGTGTACTGTTACACGTATGAGAAGAATCCTCTCTCTTACTAGTAGCTCTCAAGAACTTAGAAGAAGAATGTGACCAGTTGTTCTTGTGCTTAAGCTTCAAAAGCAGAGGAGATGACACTTTAGTGACCTTCCGAGGATTCTCCGAGTTGCTAAAATCCTTTGTTTCGTCCGATAACTCAAGAGATGCATCTCGCACAACACTTAAACCTGACGCAGCGTGAAGATGACGACTCTGAAATTGCCTAGTTTTGGCAGAGCTTTTTCTTCTTCCGAGAATAGCTTCTTTAGGTTGATGATGATAACTCTTCTTCTTTCTAATTTTTGCAAAACCAGGTGACAAAAGATTCGTGTCTCTGCATCCGAAACCCAACGAAGCAGATCGAGTTTTCCCAAGATACGAATCACCAACGTTCCTCGCATCACTCACATCATCATCATCATCATCATCGTTGAGACTACGATGGATCCACGAAGTTGCATCTTCACCTTCACTGTTTTTAGAAAAGCCACTCTTCTCGCTTGAAGTCTTGTGAGCCTTCCAATTGTACAAAAACACCTTCTCCTCCTCCTTGTCTTTCCCTTTCACAAAACCTCGACTACTCGGAAACTGAGAATCCAACTGATTGTTACAGAGAATCCCAAGGTTACTGCTCTCCAGCGGCGGCGGCGGCTCAGGGACGGATCTAGAGGAAGTAAGAGGAGATTTCCAGGAGGAAGTGGTTCCGGGATCGGGTAAACCCTTGGCAACTTTCCTGATTTGAGTAAGCTCCTTCTTCATCAGATGCAATTTGCTCGGATCCAAAATCTTTAGACCCGACATTTTTTTTCTTCTTCTTCGTCTTCTCAATGATAAAGAACAAAAGGAATCACTCTTTCGACTTCTTCCTCCTCTCTCAAGTTTTCAGACACATTTCAATCGAAATGCCGAAAACGATAAATGAGAATTGAACTCTTCTCCGTCGATTTTATAGCAACAAAAATTTGAGCCGGGAACGTTCACCTGAGTTATCAATTTTTTTTCAAAAGAAGACGAAGAATCTTTTGTTTCCAGAAACTGAAGCCTATATGACTATGTGAGAGCGAAAGCGACAATATGAGTGATAGAGATGAAGAAAAGGATTTGTTGGGAAATTCAAAATTTTCACAGGTCTTGCTGTTTTTTTCTTAACTCCCTATTTTTTTTTAATTTTAAAAAACGAACGAATAATATAAAAGTAAAAAAAAAAAAAAAAAAAAAGACACGAAAAGAAAATGTGAAAAGGTGAAAAAAGAAATAAATAGGGTCGGTCGGGAAGGAGCGGTGACGCTCGGGGATTCTCCTTTATTCTACTACTGGTCTCTCTCTCTCTCTTGTATTGTGTCAGATCTAAAAAAACACCAGTCCTCCTCCTCCTCCTCACTCTTCTCTTGTGTCGTGTCTTTTTGTGTTTTAGTATGTTTTTGTACTTCTCTTCTTCACCCATGACCCAACTTTCACATTATCAACATATTTTCTTCAATTTATATTTATTTATTTACTAAAGTTTACATACAACAAAAATTATATAATCGAGTTATCGAGACAAAGTAGAAAAAGAAAACGACTTTGGAATATTATTTCAAAGAAAAATTTAGATATTTATTTTTTTTTAATTATTTTTTACTTCTCCAAAATAAGTCATATTTTTATTTCGAGACGCGAGGAGAAGTACCCAAAGGCTTTAAAAAGCCAAATATTATTTGTTTTTTTAGCCAATATAATGTCTAAAAATTCTCTAAAGATGATTAAGGGCATTATTATAAAGGGAACAGTTTTGGGTGTTTTTAGAGTAAAAATATTATAAAAATAATGTAAGATCATTAGTTTAGATCTTAACACTTTTGTTAAAAAGTTAGTTATTGGGAGAATATGTTTAAGATTATAAGATTTAATAATATAATATTCTTAAACATATTATAATTATAAAAACTTATAAATTAATATTTAAATTGCATACTTATATAAAAGCAATGTATACTTATAAATTAATATAATATTCTTAAACAAATTATAATTATAAAAACTTATAAATTAATATTTAAATTGCATACTTATATAAAAGCAATTGTATACTTATAAATTAATATAATATTCTTAAACATATTACAATTATAAAAACTTATAAATTAACATTTAAATTGAATACTTATATAAAAGCAATTGTATACTTATAAATTAATATAATATTCTTAAACATATTACAATTATAAAAACTTATAAATTAACATTTAAATTGCATACTTATATAAAAGCAATTGTATACTTATAAATTAATATAATATTCTTAAACATATTACAATTATAAAAACTTATAAATTAACATTTAATTGCATACTTATATAAAAGTAATTGTATACTTATAAATTAATATAATATTCTTAAACATATTACAATTATAAAAACTTATAAATTAACATTTAAATTGCATACTTATATAAAAGCAATTGTATACTTATAAATTAATATAATATTCTTAAACATATTACAATTATAAAAACTTATAACATAATATTCTTAAACACTCTTTTAATTTGTGAAAAATTATTTGCAAAAAATTGTATCCATTCACAGCTTGCCCCGTCAGCTTAGAACTGAGCCAAAATCAATTCTACATCAAGAACTAAAAAAAGTGTTCTAAGCCACTATTCATTATTTTTCTAATTTTTTGGGCTTAGAACACCAAGGATGTTCTTCTTATAATGATGGCCTAAGTATATGACAAGTTCTCACATTTTGCATGTCTATAAATCTGAGACCAATACTTTATATATATTTTAAATCATGTATGTTGTGATCCTTGTACAAAACCTACTTATAAGTATCATCATCCAAACCACATATCTTTTTTAATATTTTAGTTGCATTTTCATAACAAAACAAATTGATCTTTATAAAGATTGATGTTTATAAGTTTTTACACATTTTAAAAAAACAATGATTACTTAGTTTAAATATATTTTTTCATTTAACTAAAGATATATTATTTAATTTTATACCAATAACAATTCAAACTTTTAAATATTTTCAATGATTACATTTTGAAGTTTACAAAACATTAATCTTTGTGAGACAAAAAAAATATCCCAAAACATTAATCTTTATGAGACAGATGGAATATATAATATTTTCGGTGACAAAATGTCTTCTTCACTTTTTCGATTGTACGTACTTATTAGCTGTTTTATTGTTGGGTCCGTTTGAAATGTCTGTCTTACAAAAAGACGTATTTAAACATCACATGATTTTTTTCCATCTATAAGATCGCGTTAATAATGTACAGTAAAACCTCTATAAATTAATAATGTTGGGACCAAGATATTTTATTAATTTATAGTGATATTAATTTATAGGTATATTTTTAATTGTTTAATTTTTAAAAATTATGAATTGAGACAATCTTTGCAAAATAAGATTATGAAATTACAAATATTATAGAAAATTTTTAAAAATAAATTACAAATATTATAAATTAAAGAATATTCTAAATTTATGGTATTGGAATTGAATTTCAAATAATAAAAAATTATTATAGAAAATAAATTACAAATATTATAGACAAATTCACTTGTACATATGACATAAATATTCATATTTATGAATAAAATTATCAATTATTGTATTTTAATAGTCTATCAAACTATCAAAATGTAAATGATGCATATGTAGAAATTGAAAACTTTAAAATGTTTTAGCTGTTTTATGAAATGTTATAGAATATTTTATACTAGTATAGTTTGAAGATACAATATAACTATTATTTTATAGATATGAGGTTTAAGAGAAACATATTTTACTATATCAACATATATATATATGTAAATTTACATGATTATTAATTTATGATATTATTGGAACCATATTTTATACGGGGATTTCAAAAAAATTATTATCTTATTATCTTATCAAATTTAGTTATTTTTTACACTGTCCCGACTTGGAACTATTAAAATTTATTAATTTATAGTGTTTATTAATTTATAGAGTATTAATTTATAGAGGATTTACTCCATATATATACAACTATGTATTTTAAACGCATATGAACAAGCTCCTGGGTCCTTTTATACTTTGTGTTCTTTGACTAATATGCATTGTAAAATCATTCATATATGCAAAAACAAATTAACGACGGAATGCAGCACGTGCCACTATTTTGTTCCTTTTGTGAAATTTAATGTGGCCCTCTCAAATTAATTTTTATTTATTAGTCTTCTAACTTAATTAGTAAACGTTGTCTACTTGTCTCCAGTTGTAGTAGACAACCTTATATGTAATGGTCCTGCTCGTTTCGTTGTCACAGGCGGCAGCGGCAGCGACAACGTCAAACATTACCGTAAGTTATTGTTCGTTTAGTCGTCGCTATCTCTGCGGCTGACGCTACCGCTGTCACACGTATTCTGTTCGTTTTATTAACATTGTCGCTGCCGCTACCGCAACCGCAGGTTTTGTGTTCGTTTTGCTGACGCTACGGCAATTTTACACTCAATTCTTATTTTATTTTTATAAATTTGTATCATTATATTTTAAATCAAAAAATTGTAATTTAAATCTTTTACAACCAGAAAATATTTTTAATTTTAGCTGGTAATAATTTTCAGTTAGATATATAGTTATAACAACATATTTTTGTGATAAATCATGAGCTAAATTAAAACAAAAATAATAAACCAAAACATTGGACGAAAAGTAATAAAAAAAAGTTATAAAAAAGGATAGACGAAGTCTTTATAACTGAAATAATAAACGAAGTCATAAACAAAAAGAATAGCCGAAGTCATAAAAATATAAGTAAAAATTTCTAATAAGGTAAACGGCCTTGACCATATTCATTCGTGATGTTTTGACGCAGAGCTTCCATCGCTCTATCACCGGTCGGCTCATATGCAATATGTTCTTCTTCTTCTTCTTCTTCTTCTTCTTCTCCTTCTCCTTCTCCTTCTCCTTCTCCTTCTCTTTCTCCTTCTCCTTCTCCTTCTTCTTCTCTTTCTTCTCCTTCTCCTTCATCACCATGATATGCTTTTGTACTTTGCCAATGTACAAAATCATGATCTTCCCTATGTGAATCCCGTATGAAGTTGTGTAGTGCCATCGTTGCCGTTACGAGTTTAATCCACTTAGTGAGACCATATTTTGGATGCTTACGATCCAAAATC
Source organism: Camelina sativa (assembly GCF_030686135.1). Classification (NCBI taxonomy): domain Eukaryota; kingdom Viridiplantae; phylum Streptophyta; class Magnoliopsida; order Brassicales; family Brassicaceae; genus Camelina; species Camelina sativa. The sequence goes on from NC_141882.1 coordinate 5,922,679, forward strand.
CTCCATTTTGCTTTCCACACTCCAAATGTCCTCTCAATCACAGATCGCATACCTGAATGCTTTCTGTTGAACAACTCTCGTGCACTTACTGGTGGTCCTCCTCTAGCAAATTGACCAGGAAGATATCGCAAACCACGATGTGGACCAAGATACCCTGTCTTTGTGGGATACCCAGTGTCAACAAGATAGTACTTCCCACTAGGCGGATGTGGGAAAAAAGGTTCATACCTCGCACAATGAATCAAGACCTTTGTATCATGTGCTCTACCAGGTACACCGACATATGCGTATATGAACTTCATATCGAAGTTACATATAGCAAGAACATTTATTGTAGGTTCTTGCTTTCTACCTTTATATGCTTCTGCAGATCGACTTGGAGGACGAACCGGGATATGAGTTCCATCAAGTGCTCCAACACAATCTTTAAAAAATGGCCAATATCGATCATCATTCCTCAAAACAGGGTTTACTCTGGTAAATTCACCTTCTTGTGGCTTTAGTGTATCTGCTGCAAACTTGATGAGAGCACTCAAAACATCATCAACCTTCCTTTTCACTGTATCCAATGACCGCTGATATCTTGCAGCTATATCTCGGATAGTTTTATCCTGACCAACGACCTCAAGAAACATGGCAACAGGTTCCTCAATGTAGACATTTTCAGACTCTAGTAATCCATATCGTGTAGCTAGCATCTTACATAAAGCCTCAAAAGTTCTTTGGTTCATTCGAAGAATGTCATAACATTGTGTATCTGATCCATGCATAAGTTGTTGGACATGACACCATCCTGCTCCTCGATCTGTTCTATGACTTAACCTCTCTGCAGTAAGTGAATCAATCAAACCAAGTTCATCATCATCATCACCATCATCATCACCCAACATCCATCTTCTAATCATCTACAAAACCATAGAATAGTTGCCATAAATAAACTAATTGCCAAACACAACCAAAACTCGTTAATCGTTCATAACACAACAATGTTCATAACACAACCAAAACCAAAACTCGTTCATAACACAACCAAAACCAAAACTCGTTCATAACACAACAAAACCAAAACTATAACACATGCAATGTCATGATCTGCTTCATAAACACTACAAATCATCAAGTTTCCTTCTAGTCATAAGCTCCAAAAAACTAATCTTATCTTTAGCACTAGTAAAAGCTATAAAACCCCGCCTGGTTGCTTCATCTGCTATAAGATGTTGAACTGCTGCTTTGTAAAATGAAGACCACTTCATAATTCCAGGCAATCCATTAAGTGTTGTAATACACTCTCAACACTTGATGCATACTCACGCTCCAACATCTGTTCCGCTATTTTATTCTTCTTCTCAAGAGCTTCGGTCCGTTTTATAACAGCTTCAACAACCATATCTTTCTCCCTACGCCTTTTTTTTGCTCTTGAACTTCCAACTTGGGTTTGTGTTTGAGTCTGTTTCTCTACCGGTGCTGGCATATCTTTGTCAACATAACCAACTTCATCATCATCATCTCCATCCACTGTAGAATTTAAACTAGCTTCTCCAGTTTGAGCGCTCCAACCTTCAGCTCCAGTAACTACTACCAAACGGAATTCTTCTTCAAACACATCCATATTAGCAATCATTTTGCTTCTAAATTTTCTTGCTGCAGGCCATTCCTATAAAGCATAAACAAAGGAGTGTTATATACTACTAAACTTAGGCAGAGTAACTACATTAAGAAGAGACTGTGATCAAAAGAACAAGCATATATAGCACAAGCAAGTACCTCTATTCGTTTCTTCCACCAATCATCTGATATCTCCAACCTTCCCATATCATCATACCGAGCCTCAGGCCTATTATGAGTTAACGTTCTAAAGGTGGCGTACTTTTCCTTACACGAATCATACTTATTCTTAAAATGAGGGATCCATTTGTTAAATCCCCTCTTAAATTTCTCTTCAAACTTCTTCATGATAGTATCTTTCCCAGTTTGATTCATTCCTACACTTGTTCTATTTCCTTTTTTTCTCTCATCCGCATAAAGTTGAAAGAATAATCGAGTTTCATCATCCGTCCAACTCTAAAACGATGCATAAAAAAATATGAAACCACAACCACTAAGATCCAAACCAAATACTAAGATAAAAGCCAAAACAATTACATCTTTAGACATCTTCTTTCTCAAAACACTTGAGTTTTAACCTGAGAAATCATTAAAAGCCAAACAAACAAGTGTTAAACACATCAGCCATTGCCAATAACATTAACAAGGGACTTAAGTTAAGCTACAAAGAAAGTGCCAAAACAACTCAGAAATTTATGAAACTTGGTGAAAACATTTACCACAGACATATAAAGCCACAGGAAATAACAGATCTTTATTTGGATTAACGATTTAAAAGTTATGACAAAATTAATTTCGGAACCAATTTGTTCATCATGGGTACTAAAATTAAAGAGCATATCGATCGTTCACAAGTTATGTATCTACAACATTTGGAATGTGAACTAAGAATTCAAAAAAAAACCCCAAAATTATTCAAATGTTCAAATGTTCAAAAACCCAGAATTATTCAAATGTTCTAATGTTCAAAAACCAGTGAAGATAGAGAGAGTTAGAGAGAGAGTGAAGATAGAAATTGTACCTTTGCAGATTGAACAGGGCCACGAAGAGAGAAGAGGATGAAATAGAGAAGCTGTTCACCGAGCTTTGGATTGAAATGACATGGAGGCGACGAAGCAGATGACGAAGCTTAGAGAAGATATAGATGACGAAGCTTAGAGAAGAAGAAGTCGAACCATGGAAGCGACGAAGAAGATGAGATATTTAGGATTAGTTGTTTTGTAATTTTTTGAAGATAACAAGGGTGTTTCTGTCATTTACCACACATATCGCAACTTTTAAGTCGCTGACGTTGAATTTATTCGGCGTCCAAAATTTTTAACCGCAGGATGTTGCGTCTGCCGCTGCGTCATGCCACAGCTATCGGCGTCGACCAAACGAACAGCTAAACTTGTGTCTGCCGTAGCCGCAACTACTTGCGGCGACCAAACGAACAGCCCCAATACCTAATGAGGAATATAGACGACAAGCGAGTGATTAATCTGGTCGGTGTAGATCCTCCTTAATTAGATGGTCCTTTTTGTGTAATTACAAGGTCCCCAAACTCCGTCAGTTTACAGTCATCATTGCGGTGAATTTTCGCCAAAAGAGATTAATGATCGAATTGAATTACATTAGTAACTTATGATTAAAATTATTACTATAAAGTAGTACCAAATCCAATCATTTTTTAAAAATGATTAACCAATTGATGAAAGCTTTAATGCTGTGATGCATTCATAAATTTATTATTATTATGACTATGAAATTTGTGGAAAAACCTCCAAAGGCCCTCATTGTATTACATATATAATGGGCCTACAATTCTAATAATGGGCCTAAACGAGGTTATAGAAGCTATTCAAATAATTTAACTCTTCCCTCCCCGTATACGAAAAGCAAACGCGAAAGAGAGAGAGTGAAGCTGTCTCTATATATGTCTCGAGAGCTCACTGTATCTCTTGCCGCCATAGCTTCACAAGCTCTAACATTTACTCAGTTAAACCAAATCCATGCTCAGCTCGTCGTCTTCAACTCCCTCCACCGACAAAGCTACTGGGCTTCGCGTTTAATCAACTGTTGCACGCGCCTCCGTGCGCCACCTTGCTACACGCGGCTCGTTTTCAATTCAGTGGCGTTTCCCAATGTCTTCGTCGTCACTTCGATGTATAGATACTTCTCGCATATGGACATGGCGAATGATGCTCTTCGTCTCTACGAACAAAGATCCCGTCGCGGGATGATGCCTGACGCTTGGTCTTTCCCTGTTGTGATCAAATCAGCTGGGAAGTTCGCGGTTTTGTTTCAGGCTGTTGTAGAGAAATTGGGTTTTTTTAAGGACCCTTATGTGAGGAATGTGATAATGGATATGCATGTGAAGCATAAGTCAGTGGAGAGTGCACGCAAAGTGTTCGATCAAATTACTCAGAGAACGGGTTCTGACTGGAATGTGATGATCTCTGGGTATTGGAAATGTGGAAATAAGAAGGAAGCTTGTAAATTGTTTAATATGATGCCAGAGAATGAGATTGATGTGGTTTCTTGGACGGTGATGATTACTGGTTTTGCAAAGCTTAAGGATTTGGAAAATGCGAGGAGGTATTTTGATATGATGCCGGAGAAGAGCGTTGTTTCTTGGAATGCTATGCTTTCAGGTTATGCACAAAATGGGTTTACAGAGGAAACTATTAGATTGTTTGATGAGATGTTGCGACTTGGAGTTGGAGTTAAGCCAAATGAGACCACATGGGTTATTGTTATTTCTGCTTGTTCTATCCGTGGTGATCCTTCCCTCGCTCATTCACTTGTTAAACTGATTGATGAGCAGAGAGTTCGGTTGAATTGCTTTGTGAAGACGGCATTGCTTGATATGCATGCTAAGTGTAGAGATATTCTATCTGCTAGGAGAATTTTTAACGAGTTTGGTACGCAGAAGAATCTTGTTACTTGGAATGCTATGATTTCTGGATATACTAGAATCGGTGATTTGAGTTCCGCTAGGGAGCTTTTTGATACAATGCCTGAGCGGAATGTTGTTTCTTGGAACTCGATGATAGCTGGGTATGCGCACAACGGACAACCTGCTCTAGCCATAGAGTTTTTTGAAGAGATGATTGATTACGGAGATTCCAAACCGGATGAAGTAACAATGATTAGTGTTCTCTCGGCTTGTGGACATTTGGGTGATCTAGAATTGGGTAATTGCATTGTAGATTATATTGGGAAGAACCAAATCAAGCTGAACGTTTCAGGATACAGGGCTTTGATCTTCATGTATGCAAGGTGTGGAAACCTGTGGGAAGCAAAACGGGTGTTTGACGAAATGAAGGAAAGAGATCTTGTCTCTTATAACACGGTATTCTCAGCTTTTGCAGCTAACGGAGATGGGGTTGAAACGCTGAATTTATTCTCAAAGATGAAAGGAGAAGGCATTGAGCCGGACCATACGACTTACAGTAGTGTCTTGACGGCTTGCAACCGTGCAGGATTACACGAAGAAGGCCAGAAAATATTTGAATCAATAACAAATCCATCGATGGATCATTATGCTTGTATGGATGATTTGTTGGGTTGAGTTGGTAATCACAGAGATTAATTGAGAAAATGTCAATGGATACACGCTCTTCAATGCCAGCCTAAACTCGGTGAGTTATATTCCTTAATTCTCTGATTCAATATAAAAGTTTAAACCTTTTTCCTTAAAACATCTACTAGAATCTTTAATCCAAGCTAATGATAGAACCCAAAATTCAAACTAACTTGCAATGTAAAATGGTCGTCATGTTATGTCCCACCTTTTGCCTTTTTTTTTTTGTTTTTCCTTTAGTTGTTTTGTCTCATATGCACTGTCGTGTGGGAATAGGATATCCGATATCCTCAAAGTGATAATACCAATAGGTTTCTTTATTATTTCTTACATGTGAGTGCATCCTGGTATCCGACTGCACATATCTCCAATTTGGGAAGGGTTTTGCCCGGAATACACAAAAACTCCAAGGTGCTGTCACCGTCGGTTTAGAGAGAGAGAGCTAGGAACTTGTACAACATAATCTAACCGCAAAATCAATATGTAGTTACATTTATTTTTCAAATAAATTATGATATCTAAAGGTCACACGCATATCCCTTACAAGTTTCAATAATTATGATTTGTGGCAGTCTACTAACGTAGATTATGTAGGTTTATATAATCTATAGTCGGTTGAATTTTTTGTCATTCCAAACAAATAATCTTATCATTTATTGGTAAAATGGGAGTGGTTGAAAACTCTTTAGGACCTACCTCGTGTTAGTATGGATATAAGTCATGCATTATAAGGTGCGATGGGTCTTGGCTTCTTGCTATGAAACTTCCTGGTAAAATGCCAAAGTTAGTCGCATTCTTTAGATTTTACGAGTATTCTATGTGAAAAGTACCTAACATGTTTTGTCAACTCATTCCGTGTGGGGTTCACTTATTCATTGGTTTTTGCTTCGAAGTTTCCTCCTGAAAATGCTCAAGCTCAACAGTTTCTTTTGTTTTAAGAATGTATATAACCTGAATTTTGGATAACGAGGCCACAATAGAAAACCAACATCTGCAAAACCTTTGTCTTATATCACTTAGTTTCTCCCTAAAACTCTTTTTCTATGGATCAGAGACTTCAACAAGCTGCTGAATCTGGAAGCATCGATGAGTTGTATGCTCTTATTGATGAGAATCCATACATACTTGATCACTTTGATGCGGTGCCATTTGTGAACACTCCCCTCCACGTAGCTGCAGCTGCCGGGAAGAAACAATTTGCCATGGAGATGCTGAATCTTAAACCCTCTTTTGCCAGAAAGCTGAACACAAGCGGCTACAGTCCATTGCATCTCGCTGTGGATAATGATCAAAGAGGCTTTGTCTCCAGGATGCTTTGGCTTGATCACAGCCTTGCCCGTGTTAAAGGGAGAAATGGCATCACACCGTTTCTTTCCCTAGTTTTAAGAGGAAACGCAGATCTTGTGGCAGAGTGCCTCCTAACTTCCCCTGAATGTATCGAAGATGTGAATGTGAATGGCCAAAATGCACTGCATCTAGCTGTGATATATGAAAGATTTGAAGTTCTCCAAGTCCTCACGGGATGGATCCAGAGAATGAGCCAAAAAAATGCTGACTCGATCGAGATTCTTGTTCTGAATAAAAGGGATTTCGGCTACAACACAGCCTTGCACTTTGCAGCTTATAAGAATGATCATCAGGCATGTTTTCTTTTCGTTCAGTTCTATTTTTTGTATGTCAGATATAAAAGCTCTACCAAGTGACAATGAGTCGAGTGAAATATGATTATTCTAAATTGAAGAATCTTTCTGATATGAGATTACTTATCGAATGATCTATTTTGTGTAGGTAGTTAAACTTTTACTAGAATGCCGGTTGGTGCAGCGGAACAAAGTCAATGGTGCCGGTTTAACATTCCTTGATATCTTAAGAAATCAGGGACAGAGAACTGCAGGGGCAGAGTTGAGAAGCCAGGGACAGAGAGCCGCAGGTGGAGAGTTAAGAAGCCAGGGACAGAGACCCGTAGCCGTGGGTGTGGACTTGGATTTGGAACAAGTTGTTGTAAAAACCGGGTGTAAAGAGGCAGCTTCAGTGCGAAAATCCAAAGCAAGGTCTGAATTTTTGAAATCACCATTCACTTTCGTGACATACTGCTCCACGAGCATGAGACGCCTAAGGTCTAAAACTTCTGATGAAGCTCGGGGAGTGTTCCTGATTGTATGCGCTTTGATAACAACAGCCACTTATCAGACTGCCCTCCAGCCTCCCGGAGGTGTACACCAATCTGAGGACGCGAATGCGGGTTCTGTGGTGATGAAACATGCATTCTTCATCCTTCTTTGGGTTTCCAACACCGTAGGTTTCTGCTGCGCTTTATTCTACACCTTTTGTCTCATACCACTTGGTAGTATGTTTGCTACGTGGTTCTTTTGGACTGGGACATCTCTGTGCATTTCTTATGCACTAGCAATGGCAGTAATCTCACCACATCCTCTAGTGTTTCTTTCAGCCACCGTTGCCTTCTTCGTGCTTTTTGCTCTCTTTCTCTTGTTGGATGCTTTCGTAACTGGTTGGCGGAACCATGAGACGGTGGCACCTAAGCCCAGATTGAGCTGGTTTTGGAAGGTTTGATACAACACTACTATAACAGAGGAGAAGGCTTTGAGAATGCAAACGATTTAAACCTTCAACACATGACACATCTCTCTTATGTTTATGTAAAATCTTGTATTTTAATGAGTTTCATTAGGTTCTCGGAGTTAATAAATAAGCTTGATACCAAAGCGTTGTATTTGGTGAGTATTGCAGCTGATACTTAAAATCGATCCAGACGTTGACTGAATGAGGATATATAGAGAACGAGAAAACATGAAGCAGCTTACAAGCAGCCGGCCAAAGGTATGTTCTGAGGAATCTCAAGGAAGATAAAAAAATATGGACAACTTATTCAAAATATCTGTTTGTATATGGGGTAAAGGTATAAGATAGGTGGATGGAGTAATTTTGTTATCAATTAGAGAGCTCCTGTTGACATTGTTGGCAAATATCATATATTGGTAAAATGTCGAGTGGTTGGAAACTCTTTAGGACCCACCTCGTGTGATATGAAATCAACCTCCCATGAGAAAGTTCAAATTAAGGTTCCTGCATCCAAGCTTTTGCTGCTAAAACTCCCAAGTTAGTCACTTTACTTTTTGTTAAGAGCATATCTAATCTAAATTGTGAGGAACCACAATAGGAACCAAACAAAAAAGTGTTCCTGCGTAGTTCTGCTGCACCCTTACAGTCTTACTTTACTGTATTGATCTTACTGAATGCTATTCTAAACATTTTTCTTGTTTACTTTTCTGCCAAAAGCTCCCTCTCTATGGATCCAAGACTTCAACAGGCTGCTGAATCTGGTAGCATCAGTGACTTGTATGCTTTGATTGATGAGAACCCGTACCTTCTGGAGAGCATCGATACCGTGCCATTTGTGAACACTCCCCTTCACATAGCTGCCGCTTCTGGAAAAAGAGCATTTGCCGCAGAGATACTGAATCTTAAGCCGTCCTTTGCGAGAAAGCTGAACACAAATGGATACAGTCCGTTACACCTTGCTGTGGAAAAGGACCAACAAGAGTTTGTCACGTGGCTGCTCAGGCTTGATCCCGGCCTTTCTCGCGTTAGAGGGAGAGAAGGCATCACGCTGTTCCATCTCCTAGTGATAAGAGGGAACGTCGATCTTGTGGTAGAGTGCCTCATAACTTTCCCTGAATGTATTAAAGATGTGAGCGTGAATGGGCAAAATGCTCTGCATCTTGCTGTGATGAACGATAGGTTTGAAGTTCTCCAAGTCCTTACCGGGTGCATCCAGAGAAGGAGCCAAAGAAACGCTCTCCCTACCGAGTATGCTTTTCTGAATAAATCGGATCTAACCCACAACACGGCTTTGCACCTTGCAGCATATAAGAATGATAATCAGGCATGCTTCATTTTCTACAATTAATATCAGCATTTTCTAGATCATTAGAGAAACAAAGCCAAAGCTTTGACATTTTTCATGCAGGCGGTGAGATTGTTGCTAGAATGTAGGATGGTGCAACGGAACGAAGTGAATGGTGATGGTTTAACATTCCTTGATATCTTAAGAAGACAGGGACATATTGATGAAGGTGGAGACTTGGAACAAGTTGCTCTAAAAACCGGCTGCAAGGAAGCATCTTCTCTGCCAAAATCAATGAAAACGTATGACTTGTTCAAATCACCAATCACATTTTTGGCCTACTGCTCCACTCACACAAGGCGCATAAGTTCTGACACTTCAGAGGAAGCTCGAGGAGTCTTCTTGATTATATGCACTTTGCTAATCACAGCCACTTACCAAACCGCTCTCCAGCCTCCAGGAGGTGTAGACCAGTCCGAGGGTCATGCGGTGATGAAACATACATTCTTCATCGTCCTATGGGTTTCTAACACTATAGGCTTCTGCTGCGCTATATTCTACACCTTTTGTCTTTTACCAGCTAGAGGCTTGTTGACACTATGGTTCTTTTATATAGGAGCGTCTCTATGCGTCTCTTACGCCCTTGCAATGGCTGTAATCTCGCCCCACCCTTTACTGTTTCTCTCCGCGTGCTTTGCCTTGTACCTGCTTTTTTCCTTTCTATGTCTTGATGGAAGTTTTTGTAAGGCAATGGCGTAGTCATCAGACGGTAACACCTGATCCCCTGTTTAGCTGGTTTTGGAAGGTTTGATACAGCAGTTTGTCACCTTACTGCAGCAGAAGGACTTTGAGAATGCAAATATGCAATCTGTAAACGTATGTAATGTCCATTTTGATTAGTTCCATGTAATAATAAATCGGCTTGTATATGCATGTTAGTAATGTCATAAGGTTCCAGGAAGAAAAAAAGAGTGTGTTTGTGATATATCTCGAGTCTTTTCACACTTTATTTATTGTTTCTTACAATTGTTGGTTGGTTAAACCGTTAGTGAGATGTTTGAGAAATCAATTAAGCCATATTAGCCAACCTCTGGAGAATCCAATAAACAATGCAATAATATTATAAAATTGAAAAATAAACAATCACTAACTTGGAAGCTTTTGACACTGCAGAAAAAAACTAAAGAAGAAGAGTGAAGGCTTGATTTAAAAATCTAAGAAGATTAATAAAAAAAAAAAAAGCAAACTTTAGTTGATTCTTGATGATCAAAAGAAGAAGAAACCCTAGTTAGGAAAGAGATGGATTTGGTCAGTACGGCGGTGGAGCTTTGGCGTGTACATCAGAGCCACCCATCTGGCAACTGTACATCGACTCTCCTCCACTTCCCTCCGCCACATGTCCAGATACCGGAGGTGATTGGCCCTCCCCTTCCCCTGACACAGCGTTCTCTTCCTCCGCCGCGGGTATCCGGTGATACGAAGGGTTACTGAAACTAGCGGCGACGACGTAGAAAGTTCCGGCGGAAACGAGAGGACCAGCGACGAATCCACCAATGACCTGTCCCTGATGCCCGGCGAGAGAGACGGTGAAGAAATTGGAGACAGGAGGAGACAAGGGGGTGCTAGGCGGAAAGAAAGTGGCGGAGATGGAGAGGAGATCGAACTTGCCGTGGAAAGTAATGGTTGAGCCAGGAGCTGCCGGAGAAGGCTGACGCAAAGTGACGTCAGTGACGGAGCCTGAGCCACTGAGGACGCAAAAGCCGATGCCCTTTTGGTGGCAGAAGCGGTTAATGGCTTCAACGACGTCGACACCAGAGGGTATTTGGAGGATGTAAGGACTCATAGGAGGCTCGGAGGTGACAAAGATTGGTGCTTTTGGTTTGTTCTTCGAACCTCGAGGTCTGCCACGTGAACACCGGACCATTTCCATGGAGGAGGAGGAGGAGGAGGAGGAGGAAGGGGAGAGCTGCAAGTGTTGTTTTTGAGAAACCTTCGACAACATTTTGTTTTTATCTTTTGGAGTTTTGTGTTATATGATAAAATACAAAAGATGCAGAGAGGTTTGGTATGGTATTGTGATTTATAAAGACGACGACTAGTCTAATCTTTTTGGGATATGGCCAAAAAAGAAAATAATGTTTTTTTTATAAAAAGAGGAGAATGAGAGAATAGGGAAGAAGGAATATGAGATTTGAAAGCAACAAACTTTAGCCTTTAAGACATAACCCATCCGTCCATTACATAGAAATGAGTAGTACTTCTGTTTGATCTTTACTGAGTGTTCACTCTCTATGGATCCAAGGCTTCAACAGGCTGCTGAATCCGGTAGCATCGGTGACTTTGTATGCCTGGATTGGTGAGAATACGTGCATACTGGATACTGCTCCATCTCCTTGTGGTGTCGAGTGCCTCATAACTTGCCTTGAATGTTTCCAAGATGTGAGTGTTAATGGCGAGGATGCTCTGTATTTTGGCTGTGATGAATGATAGATTGTAACTTCTCCATTTTCCTTATCGGATGGATCCAGAGAATGAGCCAAAGAGATGCCTTATCTAGTACTGGGTATGCTTTACTGTTTTCTCTCTGCTCTTGTATCTGCTTAGAGACAAAGATAATCTCCTCTCTATGATGACTCTATATGTCTTGGTAAGGCAATGTGCAGAACCATCAGATAATGGCAGCACCTGATCCCTGCTTCTGGTTTTGGTAGGTTTGATACAACTCTTGAGAGGACTTTGAGGATGCAAAGATACAACAACCTTTGAACATATGCCATAAATGACTTATGGAGCCAAAATTGTGAAACGTCCAATAAAATGAATTTCATCCTAGGGGGGAGAAATCCAGATGCCAGAGAGTCCCACTTGTTTTTAAATTGTTTCTTCTTCCACATGTACATGTGGTTTCTTGGGGTCTTCAACTCTTTCTTTATTGTTTCTTGCATTGGTTCGTTGGTCCTTGGTTCTTGGTAAAGGCAATTTCTGCCATTATTGTCTTCTTGTTAAACTGTAATCAATCTTGCTGAATTTAGATCACAAACAGCTCTCTCTCTCTGTCTCTTTCTCTCCATGGATCCGAGAGTACTACATGCTGCTGAAACTGGAAGCATCAACAACTTTTATGATCTTATTGATGAGAATCCTTACATTCTTGATAACATCAATGCCGTGCCATTTGTCAACACTCCGCTCCACGTAGCTGCAGCATATGGGAACATACCATTCGCCATGGAAATGCTGAATCTTAAGCCATCGTTTGCCAGAAAGCTGAACACAAGTGGGTATAGTCCATTGCATCTTGCTGTGGAAAAAGATCACAGAAAGTTCATAACATGGCTGCTCTGGCTTGATCCTGGACTTGCTCGAGTTAAAGGGAGAGAAGGAATCACACCTTTTCATCTCATTGTCGTAAAAGTAGATGTAAATCTTGTGGTAGACTGTCTTATGTCTTGCCCTGATTGTATCCAAGATGTGAGTGTGAATGGCCATAACGTTCTTCACCTTGCTGTGCTGAATAATAGATTTGAAGTTCTCCAAATTCTCACAGGTTGGATCCAAAGAATGAGTCAAAGAGATGCTGCTGTCACTGAATCTGATATCTTGAATAAATAAGATTTATCTTCCAACACGCCTCTACATCTTGCAGCATATAAGGAAGATCATCAGGCATGGTTCTTAAACCTTCAATTTTTCTTTACTCATGTATGATTTTTCCAATTATCCGTTTTGTTTCATAATTAGACCGACTGTAGAATATATGTATGCAGGCTGCAAAACTATTACTAGAACGTCAGCTGGTGAAACCGAACGAAGTAAATGGTGATGGTTTGACATTCCTTGCTATTGTAAGAAACCAAGAACAGAGTAGAGACTTGGATTTGGAACTAGTTGTTGTAAAAACCGGGTGCAAGGAGACTGCTTCTCTTCCAAAACTCGAGAAACCTTCCGATCACTTTAAGTCACCAGTCACTTTCTGGACTCATATTTCCATTGGCCTCAGACGCCTAAGGTCCGACACTTCAGAAGAAGGCCGTGCAGTCTTCTTGATTATATGTACTTTGATAATCACATCCACTTATCAAACCGCACTGCAGCCTCCGGGAGGTGTACACCAATCCGAGGGTGGAGGTACAGCGGTGATGAAGCAGACAGTCTTCATCGTCCTATGGGTTTCCAACACTATAGGCTTCTGTTGCGCTCTACTCTACACGTTTTGTCTCCTGCCAATTGGTAGCTTGTTTACCACATGGTTCTTTTGGATTGGAGCGTCTCTCGGAGTTTCTTATGCACTCGCTATGGCTGTAATCTCACCTAATCCTCTATTGTTTCTCTGTGCCGCCTTCACCTTGTACCTGCTCTTTCCTATGTATCTCTTGATGGAAATTTTCATATCCCTGAGGCTGAGCCATCTTAAGGCTGCAGTAAATCGAATCTTTATCTGACATAAATGAAACAGAGGGTACTTTGAAAATCCAAAGATATTAACCTTCTAAAACATATTGTGTTTAACTGTTAAGTTCTACGAGGTAATCAACTCAATTAGTTTCATCAGGCTTTAGAAGCCAAAGCTGTAAAACAACTAAACAGGAAGAAGAAACTCGTTGACACAAACTAGAGAGTGCTTAAAGACAGAATTTTCTCAGAAACATAAGACAAATTAGTCATAACATTAACAGCAAAAAAAAAAGAAAAAAAAAAAGAGACATTACTAACTGTAAGCTGTCTCAATCCCATTAAAACTACGCAATCAGAAGCCTTTTGTTTCTTCTTCTTCCCACAGCTAAACTCTTGTTCTGTTGTTTTCTTCAACTGTGAAAACTTTCGTCTCTTTCACAGCATCTAATGTTATTGTCACCTTTCAAGCTTTGATTTTCTTGCTGGTACTGCAACTCGGGCATTTGTAATGTTTGATGTTCTCAGCCTTAGCTGGTGTGATCTTCACACATTTTCCATGGAACCATTTCTCACAAGCATCGCAGCATATCCAGAACTCATCTCCTCCATAGTTATCTCCACACGCACCACAAACTGCACCTTGTTCGTCATCTTCCTCCTCACTCTCATCATCTTCTTTTGGTGGTGGGGACATCTTTGAAGCCTTAGTGTGAGATTCAGAATGACGAGGCTACATGAGGAAACAAAGGAGTAAATAAAGTTAAGAACCCAACAACGATAGTTGGACAGTGAGAGAAAAGAAAAAAAAGAATGGAGTAAAGAGACAGAGGCTTCTACCTTGGTACCACTAGATTTGCTTCTGCTACTGTTGTGGTTAGCAGATTGATCCTTGGATTGCTTTGCATTGCCAGTCACAACCTCAAAAATGGTTGGGAGATCATTTATCATCTGGAAGAGCCTCTTCCTGAGAACAATTAACGAGGTCAGAGGCAAGAAAACTAAACGATTTGACTCTACAATGTCAGAGAATAAAAACACGGTTCCACAAATTTGGGGAACTAGCGGCTCACATAAACATTGAACTTGATATAACTCAATAAAATCCTGGTTTGATTCACAACACTTCTGGGTACACTTCTCTCTACTGAAGTTACTGATACAAAATGATAATCACTTCTACAGAGTTTTTTCACAGAACAAGATATCTCGAGTTTAGAGGAGAACCAGAGATTGTAACAACTAACAAGAGTTAATGAGGTGATAAATGCTAGAATGTTGCAGCTACCATAATGGTCATTGTAACTTAAACAAACATGTGTACAAGGGAAATTAACATAGAACACTGAGCAGAAAAGGATTCTTACCTCTCATTCTTACCAAATCCAAAACGTGCACCAAAGTAGAATGCAACAGAGATAAGCCACGAATCACTGTGAACTGCAACCAAAGATATCCAATCTTTCTCTAGCATACCATCTCTTGCGAAATTGATGCCTAAAGCTGGTTCAGGAAGCTCGGGGGGAACCTCCTCGACGGGGAGATTAACCTCCCATGTCTCATTTGGAAGTCCATAAAGACACAAGTTTTCCTTCTCTGCATTAGTAAAAAAATAATTACCCTAAGATGAGAAAGTCACACAGAAAACTAGCTTCATCATAGTTACGTATATGCTGAAACACAAAAACATTTAAAGTCTCAATCTGTTACCATGAAACCAACAAACTGTTGAGACAGACAGACAACAACTCTGACAGGAAGGTAAAACTACTAATAGAGGAGACAACTAGACAAAAGATCAAGACAACAAATCTACTGCAGATGGGATCTAATAAGGAAGAAGATATCTCAAGTAATCTAACAAAAAAATGCAATTTCCATCACAAACTCTTCCCTAATCCAAACCCAAAAGGAACTCTCTTGCACTTAAAAATCTTAACTTTAGTAATAAAAAAAACAACTCTAGAAAACAAACTAAACAAGCAAAGAATCAATGCGTTACGAAGCTATACAAAGACTTAAAACATGGGTAATGAAAAAAAAACTCACCAGGGTCACACTGATGGTAAAACTTCTGAACATCTGCAAAACAAAAACATAAATCGTCAAATCCAAGCAGATTAAATTAAACCAAGAACATGAAAGGAGAACAAAGCTGAAATCTTTTGAGCTTTTTCCAATAAACGAAGAAAACCCAATTGAAAAAAATAAAAATAAAATAAAAGATTTGTCGAGAGCAGAAGAAAACAGAGTATTAGGAGAGAAAGGGATCGAGAGCTGACCAGTAGAGAGAGCCTTGATGAGACCAGCTCTACGGCCACGAAAGTCGCTAAAGACCTCTTCGACAGTGCGAGGTATAGGATGCCCTTCCATATTGCTTTCAAGCCAAAGACTTCAACAACAGATGAGAACGAAATCAGCCTCACACACCCAACCCAAGTATCGAGATGCAAAAGAAACAAAAAAACAAAAAAAAAAGCCAAGATCGGCTTATTGTAAACTTTGATAGAAATCGTATTCGGGGAGAGTGAAATCTATAACCTTTCAGAGGAATTTATTTTGGGGAAATTGAGAAGAAGACAGAGAGAGAGAGAGAGAGAGAGAGAGACAGAGCAGAGCTAAAGAAGAAAAAAAAAACCCTAAAAACGAAAAGGAAAGGAGACAAAAGACAATTTGGGGGATTGGAAGCAACGGAACAGATTAAAGACAAAAGATTATTTTATTTATTATTTTTTAATATCTTTTATTATTATTTTTAATTTCTTTTTTGTCACACAATATTTATTTATCTTACGACGGAAAATATTTATACTCTTGTATTTCTTTTTTTTTTAATTGCCGTCAACATACTATGTATTTACAATCTTTAGTTAATGAGTTAAATCACACGAGTTAGTATAACCTCGTTAATTAATAAAATCAAGTATTTATATTAAATCATAATATGATATCTATTCTCCGACGTAAAAGAACTATGCAAAAAATTCATTCATGCATAAGTATGAGAGTATACATTACGATGGCATATTTTGTTCTATTTTACAGTTTTTTTTTTGTTAGTAATCAGTATTTCAACATATCTTACGATGAATTAAAAGATTTGTTGGGAAAATAAAGAATCTAATGAATTGATAATGCTACTAATAATTCAGAAAATTGGAAAAAAAATACAAATAAAGAATTTTTATATTATTTTCTCTTTCATAATTAACTTCTTATTTATCTTTTTAAAAGTGGTTGATGATTTTATTAAATTCATTTTTGGTTATATATACTATTTTATTAAAAAATTTTGGTTAATTGTCATGTTAATTATACTCAAATCAAACACTGGAAATCTCTAATATATAGAACCCTAAAAAAAACCATGTGGATGAACTAGACATTAGTTCTCCTATATTTTTCAATATAGGATTTGAGGTTACGTATAAACAAATGGACTTGACGAGTGCCGCTTTTGTGCAAATTCCATTAATCCAAGTGTAAGTTGATTTCATTATGTATTTGTTGTTATGAATGCCAAATACAAGTTCTAACATTGACAATTTTCTATACTGTTGATGTTAATTGGAAACAACATATTAGTTGGCAAACTAATTGCAATAAGGAATACAATTTTTTGGATAGGTTAAGTTAAAAGTGCATGCATCATTTTTTAGATGATTTTTTACTATTATTATAATTTAATATGACATATTTAGATCATAATTATTTATATATGAAGGTAAAGTCTACAAGAGTGATCATTTGCGCACCGATGGTTGATGACATACCGGAAGCTTATAGTTTAGGTTTTAGTCGGAACCAGCTGTGATTTTTCCTCGTTCTCGGTCATCTCTAACAAGCGAACATTTACGTGGTGGTTATGAATTTTGTGTGCATTTCAATAATCCAAGTGTAAATTGTTTTTTAACAATATACTGGTAAAACCTCTATAAAATAATACTTCATAAAGTAACCACCACGTAAGATGTAATGCAAATGTTAGTGAATGTCGATTCTAATGGTGTTTTTGCCGCTCACCTCGAAAAACAATGGGTTGGGGACTCTATCTTAAGGTACAAATTGATTGATTTGATTTCATGTTCTATACATCTATCTACAATAGAGTTGCAAACGCATGTGTTAGGATGTTGTATAGAACAAAAATTGGTTGATTTGGCTGTCTGCTTGTAATTGAAATTTGGTGCATCTAAAAATGTAGCACAAAGGTGGCATATATTAATAGAAAATATAATTACTGTCTTTGATAAATCTAAAACTCATACAGATATGAAGAAAGACTCGAGTGACAAGTCAAAATACTTTACATAACTTTGACTATAAGCTCAAAGGTTACTTATATAGGTGCCTGATGAGTAGCGGCGCGAGTACTAAAACTCTTTTGTCTCTGAAAATGGATTCTGATGTCACTACCATATATAGGTGCAGTATTTTTTTTCATGTGATACATCCTCGAATGTAATTTTCCAGGAACCACTAAATGTTTGGGAGTCCAGAGTTGTATTTTTTCTCAACACGTTCCTTAATGTGTCCCACGTGGACCCGTGATGACGTCTTCCTTTGTGCTTGGGTTTCGTTTTTTGGATTGGGCTTCATTCTGTTGGGCCTTAACCTATCACTTGTATGTTAGTATTTCACTTCAAATCAAACGTAGTCTTTTAAGAGAGGTTTTTTTCTTCAACCCTGCTCTCCTCTCCCTCTCTCTCGATTTTACTCGGCGATCCCTGCTCTTCTTCTCTCTGTCTCTCTCTGGATTCTTCTAAGCATAGACACAAGTAGACAACTCCAACCTCGCTCGATGGAACGTGTATGTTTCCCAATAACTTTGGTGTTTTTGAAGATCAATTTAGGGTTTTTTTCCTTAAGATTGTATCGTTTGATGCAAACTCTTTGTTTTAATTTGTTGTCTAGTTGTTGCTTGAAGTAGCTGTTTTTTTTTCATGCACTGGTGTAGGATATTATCTCTTCGGCCGTAAAATTAGAAGGTTAGTCTCTCATTCCCTATATCCTTGTGAATGTATCCCACCGCTTCATCAATCAACCAACTAATGTTGTGTGTTTGCCATGGCTCAGGAGAGCTGACTATTTGGACAGTATTACCCGTGTACGTGATCTAAATCGGTTAGGTATGTTTCTATTTGATAAATTCGAATTCTGGTTATTTTTACATCTGTATTGGTTTTGGATGATACGATTTTTTTTTTTCAGATGATGAGTTGCTTGCAAAAAACACCACGAGTCTCATTGTTGTGGTATCCGGAAGAGTTGGTTCTGCAGCGCCCCTTAACTGCAAGAATAATGGTCTCTTGGGTGTTCTTGTGAAGAACAGGTTAAAATAATAATGCTTTTGTAATGTGTTGGCCTTTGGCATCATGTGTGCTTATTACTCTTCTGATAACATATATACTTCAGGCCAGAGTGCATTGTGAGATCGAGTTAGAAGATGGTGGTTTGGTAAAGACGTCTCTAAACTTTCTGTTACGTCAAGAGGAGACTCCTTGGTATCTAGTAAGATAACATTCAAAAGCTTTTTATTTGCTATTATTTTTCTTCCTGCAATTTTAACCTTTCCCTCCTCTCCTTAATTGGTTATTTACTATCTCTCTCTCTCTCAAATTTAGGAAGATAATACGGGTCATCAGGTGAATGTACTGGGAGTTGAAGATGCCGTAGGATTTCATGGTATTTTTAATCGGTATCCCTTTGATATGCCAGCAAGTGAACTCTTCGAAGGGGTTGTTTTACCCCAAGGCACAAAGGTTCTTTTCGTATATTCATTGTATTGTTTTTCTCTGTTATATATAACACATCTTTTACTTGGATTGAAACAACAAGGTGATTGTTTTTCTTTAGGTGCTTGAACATAATTGTCATGGGCGTGCTCTTAATATTGGTACTTACTTGACTTTTGTCGGCAAGGTATGGGAACCCCATGTTTCTTTTGTTTGTGTTTTTTTTTCACGGGCTGTGCAAGTCAAGTTACATCTGATTTCGTGCCTGTATATATATATATATATATATATATGGTAGGCTGTAAAAGACAAAGCTGGGAATCTCGTGATTCAAGGACCCAAGGGACGATCTCTTCGGGTCTTCAAAGGAGAGGGCTCATTTGAAAGTATGGTTGATAAACTGAAGTCAAAGTCAGAGTAAGTAACACTCATTTTATAGAATATACTTAGGTGATGAATTAGATTTGCTGAAAGAATAATATTGTGTTATTTTTTTGCAGGGCTTGTATGATGATGGGGAAGATTTTTGGAACGGTTGCTGTGGCTTTATTCGTCATGTATGGTGTGGAATATCTAAGAAAGGCATTGCTAGAAGAGTTAGATAGAAGATCAAAGAAGAAGTCTAAATCATACAGCAGGACAACCCATCAGCGAAAAAATCAGACACCAGCCCTTTGCCCGTAGGATTAGCTTGCCTTCTGGTTGAAGATTGTTGAAACGCTTGGAGTGAGGAAATTTTTTTAGTTTGTAGCCCTGTATATATGTTAAATTTTAAGGATCTATTATGTACCTTGTGGTGAACAATAGGTTCATTAAACGAAAGCGTTAGTAGACATCGAGCTCTGTCACTATAATAAAAATGATAAACCCAAAAGCCACTCCATATGAAAAATGTAAGGCAAAGTCACCATCACTACTGGTTCATTATCAAGAACCTCTAGGCTTGTCATTTCTGAAAGCGAGCTACTGGTTCATGGTGCGTATGGTATGTAACATGAACCTTGATGCCGTGAAAATTAAATGCTGAACAGCTTGTGGCGAAAAGCAAAAACAACCAAGGATAAACCAAACCCAAGAGCCACTCCATATGAAAAATGTAAGGCAAAGTCACTCTCGCTGGTTCTTGGTAGCTTCTTGTCTGGTGCCTCTAGTTGACATTGAAGCAAGTAATCACCACATAGATGGTTTCCCTCGAAACTTGAGTTAGGGAATGTAAGAAATTGACCACCAGAAGGGATTGTCCCTGAGAGACTATTGTTAGCAACACTGAACTTGGACAGTAATGTTAGATTCTCCAGAGATTCTGGGATTGAACCAGTTAGACGGTTATTGGACAAATCAAGAACCTCTAGGCTTGTCATTTCCGAAAGCGAGCTAGGGATCGATCCTGATAATCTGTTGGCATTTAGATTAAATACATGGAGCTTCTTCAAGTTTCCAAACTCCTGCCATATGGGTCCAGAAAGATTGTTTTGGCTGAGGTCAAGCATTGGAGGGAACATCAAAATATGTTTGTACTGCAGATGTCTTGCACCCTCATTCACTCTATAGATGTATGTGAAATCTAGAGATGGGTCTTCTAATGAGACATCTCGAATTGTGAGGCTCTGGAGTCTGGTTAAGCTTTTTGGGATCTTTCTTGTCAATGAGTTATTCGACAAATCCAAGTAGAAAAGGTCGGTCAAACCATCAAACCAATTCGGGATAGCTCCAGTTAAATGGTTCCATGATAGATCCAACACCTTTAAATGGAAGCTCTTACTCAACCAGCTTGGGATTTGACCGGTAAGCCTACAGTTTGGAATAGCAAGTACCACCAGGTTCTCAAAATGAAGACTCGGGTCATCAGGTAACATCTCTCCACGAAAACTCAAGGTGAGAATCAGAGTCGTCAGGTTCTTGCAGTACTGAAGGGCGTGAAGTGTCGATGAAATGTTATTAAGAAGGCTGCAATTTGAAAGCGAGAAATAAGAAAGGCTTTCAAAGTCCTTGAAGCTTTGAGGCACCTGGCCATGGAAGAGGTTCCGGGCAAGATTAACGCTCCTCAGGTTTCTGCAAGCCGGTAGATTTTCAGGCAAAGAGCCATTGAATCTGTTGGATCCCAGATCAAGTGAGGTCAAGTTAGTCATCACAGAACAATTCTGACGCAAAGGACCACTCAATGAGTTGTTCCTCAAGTTAAGCAAGTTCAAAGTCTGTGAACTTGCCAACGACTTTGGGATTCCTCCTGTGAATCTATTAGAGCGAGCCATGAGAGACTTGAGCTTGAGCAATTTGTTGAACACATCAGGGACTTCAGGGGAGAGTCTATTCCAAGAGACATCGAGATGATCAAGGCTAGAGAGGTTACCAAGTGCAGGACTGAGCGAACCAGAGAGATGGTTCTCTTGAATCTCCAAAAGATTCAACCTTTGAAACCGAAACAGATCCTCGGGTATATTACCAGTGAGACTGTTCCCACCAAGGAAGAGCTGTTCGAGCAGAGCGCATTTCTCCAACCCAGATGGAAAGTCTCCGTAAAATCTGTTGGAATCGAGTCTTATCAGCGTAAGCTCGGTGGAGTTGTGGCAGACGTGCGCAGGAAGCGAACCATTCAACTCGTTTGAAGAAAGGTTGATACTTGTAAGCGAAGGAAGGTTTAAGCTATGTGGGATTTGGCCAATCAATCCGTTAGAGCTCAAATCTAGAGTTTCGAGGTTTACCAGATTGAAAACAGAGGGAGGGATCGAGCCTGAGATGAAATTGTTGGAGAGATTAAGGACTCTAATCTGATCCAGCAGGCCAAGAGATTCAGACAACGGACCGGACAATCTTCTGTTCACAAGCTCCAGTTTGGTGATTCTCGCTGTCTTGTTCTTCTGATTGTCACATGTGACCCCAACCAATTCACAGCAATTTGCAGAAGAAGAATTGAAATCCCAACCATTTGGCTTTGGCTCGAGCTCGTTGATGAAGTCACGCAAGGCCTCCAGGTCACGAGGATGGCACGTGAGGTGCTGAGAATGTGATGAGTAGAAGAAACAGCATAGCAGCTCTAGGACAAGAGCAACGAGCAGCATCACCCACCGATGATGGTAGTAAAGACCCATGTTAGAAAACAGGAAGAGAGCAAGTGAATCTTAATCTCCAAAAAAATCGCTACTTTTTTAACTCTGTACTTTTTTTTAATACCTCTGTCTCGGACTCGGAGGAGCAGATACACATACAGCAGACACATGAAGATGAAGCGAACGAGAGAAAGAAAAGGTCATCAAAGTTGACCGTTGATTCTCAAGTCTTTTTTTTCCTTGTCTGACTATTAATTTTTTTTGGGTTTTTTTTAATTTTACTTATTTTAAAAATATTTTTATTTTTATTTTTTAATAATTCAATCAGGCTGGTTTATCGAAAACGGAGTCCGAAGACTCGAAGAGATTCTACTAAGCCAGAAAACTGCCCCTTGGTTTCTGGTAATATATTGATATAGATAATGTTTTTTTTTGTTAGAAAACTTTTACTCTGCCTGATTGATTGTTTTGCTATCCGGTCCTATCTCTCTTATTTGTGTTTGAATTTAGGAAGACGATACTGGCCGGGTTCATGTAGTTGGATTGCATGGTACTTTTAAAAGAAATGTGTTTGATGAACCTTTGAATGAACTTTATTACCAAAGGGTGCTTCGTCGCAAAGAAGTCAAGGTATAAATATTCGCTAGCTTATTCAAACAACACCTCTGGTTGAAGCAATGATATGTTGCGTTTTTCTTTTTTTCTTCTTCTTTTCTAATTTTGTAGATTGTTGAACACACTTGCTCTAAGGATTTTCTTGAGATCGGTACGCCTTTGAGTATTATCGCTAAGGTTATATAAGCTCAATCGTTGTTGTTTTTTTTCTTTTTTTTCTTTGTCTACCATTTGTTCATGATTCATTTTCATTGACAGATTAGGAATATACATTCTGATTGTTTTTCTTCTTTGTACTAAAAGGCTTATAGAGGCGGAGATGGGGCTCCCACAATCCACGCACTACCCTCTCAGGTCTTCAATGGATATACATGCGTTGACAAAGAAGTTTACAACCTGGAATCACAGTCATCGTAAGAATAATCTCATGTTCCTTTACTTGTGAGGTGATAGAATCATTTTTGTTTTTTTCTTAAGAGAATTTGTTTTTGTTTCACTTTTCAGGGTTTATGAAAGTCTCTCCTTTATCTTAGCAACTACGGGTGTGTTGTTTCTCACCGTGCCACTCCTGTTCTTGAGATTCCGCTAGATATCAACGAGTGAAAAGGTCACTGAGTTTGTCTCTGATGTTAAATGTTTAATTCCCATACTTATCTGTTCAACAAACTGGATCTATTAATTAACCACTTGGATCTATCACTCTGTTTTGCCTCCATGATGGTGTTGTTGTGGTTAGTTTTATGGAATTTTTGCAATGTATATATATATATATGAATAGAAGAGCAAACACACTGAAAATATATATACATGATGAAGTAGTGGTAAGAGCATGATCATCTCATAGCCATATTCATTCTAGGCTGACACAAAGATGGGGATCTCATGATCAGAGCAGTGAGCACCTTTAAACGTCGGCCGAATCCATGCATTGTCGTCTCTCGTCTGGCATAAAACTGTCCAAGAACTTTAAAAAAAAAAAACACCCAACACAGTATCGCGACTGAAAGACTTAAAACATGTAGACCTAAAAAGTTCATTGTGGTATGGTATGTTTATGTTAAGTATTTTGATATATGGTATATTAATTTTTAACAAGTCTAAGATAATTCTGATCGAATAAAAGCGGATAACGGATCGAAGTGCATCTAACTAATACCCATTACTTCTAGGGTTCTAGCAAAACCCTAAAATTCAAGATCACTATACCTAGCTTTATGTTCAAACTCGAGTTAATTATTTAAGTATCATCAGGCGTAAGGTAATCTTCGATTATGTTCATATTCGAGTCGATCTTTTGTCAAATCACGTTCGATTTTTCCGTTTTAAAGCCGTATCTCTCGTCTTCTGCTCAAAAACAAAATAAAGGTTGATTGAAGTGGAGAAGATAATCGAATTTGTTTATTCTTCGCCGTTTGTTTATTCTTCTTTCGATTTTTCCAATTCGTCGTTTGTTTATTCTTTTTCTAGTGGAGATAGAAGATGATTGAAGTTGCTGCGATATGTTTAGGCCTTGGCTTCTTTCTCCACTTTTATAGCCGCAGCAATAAAACGTTAGTCAGTTCCTCAATCAATTTCTACTCTGCTCATAAAAACACACTTTTTTCATTTTGATCTTGATTTTGATTTCTTCTTTCCTTCAGTGACGCTGAGCTTCTTCAACACTTAACTACCCCGGTGGACAAAATTGAAAGGGTTAGGTAGGGTTGCCGTTTTGGCTTGTGTGTATATATATATGTGTTTGCTTTTTCTTGTTTCCATGATTGATAGGTCGATGATCCACAAAAAATTTCAGAGCAATTTCTTGAACTTAAGCCAGTGTTCCGCAACTTAGTTGTGGTATCTGGAACTGTTGGATCAACCTCAACCGTAGAGACCAACCGTTCTAAGGCTTTGGCCTCCTTAATTTCTAAGATTCAGCTTTATTTTTGTCAAAATTAAAGTAATGTGTTCCTTTGGTTTTTCTTTCCTTCAGGCCTCGATTAATTTCGACAAGTTGACCTCTGTTGGTTCATTACCGGAACATGCGGATATGCTCTTGAACCGTAGGAAGGTTCTTGGTATTTGGTAATGACAACATAATTTTATCATCCAAAAAAACTTTTTGAAAGCCCATGATTTAATTTGGTTGCATCCTTCTGTTTTTTTTTTCACATTAGGAGGACGACACTGCTCGGGTTAATGTAACGGATTAGCAAGATGCCAGAGGATTTTTTTATATTCTAAAGAAGTATCACTTTACTGATCCAGTGAGTAAACACTTCAAAAGCTTGCTTTCACAGAAAGATATCAAGGTACTATTTGTGTTTTTACTACCTTGTCTTTTCTTCTTTAATTCCTTTCTCTGTTTTATTCCACTGGCTAGCTTCAACAGCTGTGCTTATGATGTTTTTTTTTCTTTTCTTTTAGATTACGGATCCTAGCAGTTGCATGTCTTGTGAGAAAGTTCTTGAGATTGGTACACCTTTGACTTTTATTGCTCAAGTAAGTCAAACACTTAAAACCCCATTTTTGTTTTTTTATCTTCATGATGTCAGTTAGTTGTGGAGTGTGACATTTTACATTTTTGTACACTGTATATTCTAGGCTGTGAGAGATGAAGATGGGGCTCCCATGATCAATCGTGTCTATCAAGTCTTCAATGGACGTAAAGAACTCAAGGAATTGATTGGTACTCTGGAATCAGATTCAGTGTAAGAAACATCTCATGTAGTTTCTTTTTTATTGGCGAGTGAGAGAAGTCATATTGTTATTTTCTAAGATAAGTTTTTGCCGTCTCATTTCGCAGGTATTATGGGAATTGCTCCATTTGGTTGACAGCTTTGGGTATGGTTTTTCTCGCTGTAGGCCTTTTGCAGGATGACCACGCTTTAGAATAGCGTTTTCAGTTTTAATTTTGCTTTTGGGATTCTTCTGGTTTAAAACTCATCCCCTGTCATATCTACTAGTCACTGACTTTATATGTTATCAACCGTAATGCACATCTCTAAAACACCCGTTGGAAATGGAACTTAGCTCAAACGAAACAACAACACTCTGTTTTATTCTTCAAGGCATGTCCATTATAGCGTTTAGGTTCACAGTCACATTCAATTTTATTAGACAACTTTCTACTTCTGAGTTTCACCACTTCAACTTTGCCGGAAAATACTGCAAACAACAAAAGGCGATAGATTTAGCCGGTTAGGAACAAGAAAAGCTGAAGTATGCATCTAGATTTGACCATATCAAATGTGAAGATACAATTGTACATATATATATATACCTTGTTGATCAGGGAGAGATAATAAGGTTTCACTTCCTCCACGTTTATACGAACTTTGCTTTTGCTGTAGAGATCATACTTGTTGAACACTTTCTGCCACTTCATGTTCTCTGTGTCTTCATCGTTCATCAAATACTTGTATGCTTCTGATTTGTGAAGAGCTGCAAAACCAAATAACATGAACAGGAACCCGGTGACTTTTATAGTCATGACTCATCTGTATCACCCCGTAGATGTGAGTAAATGGGAATGTGTTTCAAAATACCGTAGAAAGAATGGTATCGGATGATGAAAAGACCGGCTGATGGTAATGTAGTTTGATTCTCTTTTGCAACCTGTGAGATTCAGCTTTTGTAGTCAAATAGAGATTCTCACATGTCGGTATAAGAAAACAAATGTTGAGATTGTCATTTACTTACCAGATACATATAATCATCATGTCCCCAAGACATTAACACGTTATCAAGCCCACAGCCTTCAGTGTAGATCCCGTACTTGGTGTTGTAACTCGGGTTATCATAGTCTTGATTCTCCTTGAAGTACTACATCAAGAACTCACAGTGGAATCAATATTAAGATGTTTTAAAACTCAAAACAATGTTAAAGTATCTTATATACCTTGTGGTGAACAATAGATTCATCAAACGCACACCCCACCGGATATGTATCACCTGTAAAAAGAGATATTAGTCATTCGAGAATAGAATAGAAGAAAACGATCGTCACCAAACACACAAAACTCACCAACAACAGCCCACTGAGGGAGCTCACCAAATGAAGAGTGAAGAAGAACTTTTCCAAGATCTGATTCACACAACACACACCAATACAAAAAAATCATTTAACCGGTAAACCATCTGTTAATGTAATCGAAACGAATCATCAAATAGAAATTTACCATGGATAAGACCGGTCAGATGGAGCCAGTCTTCATCAGGGTAATCTTTTCTGATGGCTTCAGCTGTCTGAAGCAAATGCTCAATCTGAGGTTCGTCCAAATCAGGATCACTCTCGTCGATGAACTCATTCAGAAGCTCACAGCATTCCCAAATGCTCATCTCGGTTCGGTTTAGCTTCCCGTATTCCTGCCTCATCTTCCTCACGAAATCAACGGTTTGGCCAATGTGATTCACCCTGTAAAATTCCTCCACACCTCTTCTCCTCTCACTCTCAGCATCATAATCCCTTTCATATGAAAACATCGAATAAAGTTTCGATCTTGCAATCTCTCTGGTGTGAATATGACTCGAAAAAAGATATTTACCTGAAGGTGTGACCAAAGGAGTTGGTGTGAGGAGCCTCAAAACCTGCATCTAACACCAACTCTGTTTCTTCTTCCTCTTTGGTAATCCCCTGATTCTTCTCTCCAATCTCATCTCCTGCATCTATTCAATCATCAAAATCAAAAGTTCCCGAGTTCAATTCGACAAACCCACTAAAGAAAAACTGAAACTGAATCCAAAAATCATGAGATCATCCAAGATATGCGAATCTAATGACCAGATCATCTTAAAACAGAACATGGACCCAATTTAATAACTTGAAGAAAACTCTAAACTAAACTCAGAAGAAGATAAATGGAAAACGAACCGTTCTGATCTGAGTGGTGATCGATGATAATCGTCATGGAGAGTCACAGATCCAGAACTCAAAGCAGCTAGGGTTTGTTGTTGGGGGAGAAAGGAAGATATATGTTGACTTATACATATATAGGTGAAAAGCGAGTCCTGAAGTGAAAATAATGGAAGAAGTGAGTCCTTGGCCATTATTTTTCAGAAGCAGGACTCTCAAAGTAGTGTCCTTGAATGGCAAAATATTCAAAAGTTTGGCCTACTTCACTGGATTTAGGGTTCATGCAGAGAAAAACATAAGAAAAAAACAAAGGAACACAGCTGTTATAGTTTGAGATGAGTTTAGACTTTAGATAACGACTTGGCGCGTCATTATGTTTTTAAAAATGTTATCGTTGCGCACGTGTCAAGCTTTTGAATCCACTAACACACACACAAGGAAGAAAAAATGAATTTCTTTTTCTGATCACTTTTATATTTTAGTGTAAACACAAACGTAACTGATCCAAAATCTATAACAAGGCATAAATCACTCATTATAGTCAAAGATAATTTAATTGTGATTCTGTAATCTCGTATCGGTCAAACGATAAAGCAGACGTAGAAGAAGAAAAAACAAGCTTAAAACTGATGTATGATGGCTTTAACGTTGGAAAATGTTACCATTTTTAATATGTTTTCTTAAAAAATGTTGTAAAACACTTAATGGACTCTATAGACCGGCCCGCTTACAGTTCATTAGGACATGGCTATTCGGCCCATATACCAGTCCGCACATGTACGGCCCATCGGCCATTGATTCACGGCCCATGGCCTATCTTATGTACTCGATTACTTTATGGGCTTTAGCCCTTGTACTCCTATATATATACTTGTAACCTCGACATTCATTAATAAGACTAAGAGATTTCACTTCCTAAATTCTCTAGTTTACAACACGTTATCAGCACGATAGCCTCTAACCCTAAAACCTAAAAACAGCCGCCGCTTCCCAAACCCTAAAACCCTAAGGCAGCCGCCGATCTTCTTCTCTCATCCTCAAACCCTAAACCATCGTCGTTCTTGCTTCCACCCGAGATCAAACACTTTTCTGTCCGAAGATCTCCTTGTTCACGAGCATACCTTAAGCTCGTGATCAAGCTTCTATCGACAGCTTGATCGAGATTTGTGGTCCGTGTTCGGGGGTGAGTTCGTGTGTTCGCGGTTCGTGATTCCGGACGAGAGAAGTACCAGGCGGTTCGTGGGAAGCTGTTCGTTGTTCTGTCCGTGGAATCTGTTCGTGATCCAGTTCGCGTTTCTGTTCGTGATCCAGTTCGCGTTTCTGTTCGTGATCCAGTTCGCGGTTCTGTTCGTGATCTAGTACGTAGTTCTGTTCGTGGTCCGTGAGCGAGGGAGAGATTAAAACCGAGGTCTGTTAGCTCCCGGTCCATATCCAGTCAGATCCAAATCGGTGAAAGGTAAAATACGGCCGAACCCTCTTAAAACCCTATGATCCGAATTTGGACTTAAACATACAGAACCCTAAGACAAACAAGTACACAACCAACAAAGTTTAAGATCTCTAAAACCTAAAAAAAAAAAAAACTTAAAATCGGTTGGTATTTAGGTTGTTAGATTCCTTGAGAATTAAAACCAATAATATTATGAAGTAAATTTGGTTGTTTGCTGCTTGTTGTGATGCATAAGAACCTAGAAATATTCTGTTGTTTAAACATGTTCTAGGATATTAAAAACCGGATCATTCATGCATCATATTGAAAAACGGATCATGTATAAAGATAGGATCTATCCAAGCATAAATTGTTCATGTAAATTTCGGCTGCATGAATCATGTTCTAGGATTGTTAAAACTCAAAACCGAATTTGATAAACTTGAGTTAAGGGTTGAAAATTCCGATTGAACTAAAAACTATTGTTAAGTTCCTATAAACTTTAAAACATGAAATCGGAAATTAAAACTATGGTTAGGATAAGTTCCTAATCGGTTATAGTAATTATCTAAAACCCTTTAAAACAATATTTACTAAATCCTAGACTAAAAAGGAAATTTAAGAAAAAGGAAATCCTATCTAGAAATAAGGAAATTAGTGCATGCATACATATTTGATTTTGTTGTCTTTGCATGCATGAATTTAAACCATACGAAATCTATAATAGGCAAGGGCATGTTTCGGTCTCAAATACCGCATGGCCCAAGGACATGTTTCGGTCTCAAATACCGCATGGCCCAAGGACATGTTTCGGTCTCAAATACCGCATGGTCCAAAGACATGTTTCGGTCTCAAATACCGCATGGTCCAAGGCATGTTTCGGTCTCAAATACCGCATGACCTGAATAAATATTTGTTGCATGATTCGATCTCAAATATCGCATGCTAACTACCGGATGTCTATATTATATGCAGATGACAAACCTCAAAAGCCTAGACTATCCCATCTTGCAAGCTTCTGGAAAGAACTACTTGGAATGGGTGAAAGACACCGAAATCCACCTAAGGTCAAACGGCCTAGCTGGTTGCATTGATGAGGAAGTTGAGAGCACTGATAAGAAAAAGAACAAGTGTCTCCAACATATGCACCATCACATTGCAGAGAGTCTCAAGAGCCAGTACCTCTTCATAGACAATCCACTCGCCCTTTGGACACAGCTTAAACGCCGTTACGGGCACCAAAAGACGGTGCTCCTTCCAAAGGCCGAGTTTGACTGGAAAAACCTAAGGATCCAGGATTACAAATCCGTGGAGGAGTATAACTCTGAGCTTTTTAGGATTGTCTCACTCCTTAGGTTATGTGGAAAAGAGGTGACTGAAAGGGAGCTGATAGAAAAGACTTTGTCTACTTTCAGCCCTAACAATAGAGTTCTTCAGCAACAGTATCGGCACCAAGGCTTTGCCGATTATGGGGCACTCATTGAATGTTTACTGCTAGCTGAGCAGAATGATGAGTTGCTGCTGATGAACAGTGCTATGAGACCTCCCGGTACAGCCCCATTACCGGAAGCAAATAAGGTTGATTTGGGAAAGAAAACTACAATGGAGTCTAAGGAGCCAAAAGCGCCCCATGAGACCAACTATGTCCACAGAGAAAGACACTACGGCCAAGGCCGTGGTGGCAGAGGACGTAGTGGCCGTGGCGGCCGTGGCGGACAGGCCGGCCGAGGAGGCCGCGGACGTGGTGGTAAGGGCCGTACGTCCTTTAAACCACGTACCAAGGTTAAATCGGTCTGCGACAGATGTGGTATGTCAAACCACTGGTCCAAGACTTGTAGAACTCCCAAACACCTCATTGATGCATACCAAGAAGTTCTAAAGAAAAATCCGGAAGCCAACTATGCGTACATCGATGATGAAGGAGACTTCGATCATGAGAATGACGACTTGCTAGAGACTTCCGATTGCCTTCAAGATGATGATTGATTTTCGTTTTAATGCGGTTTAATTTCAATGCTTTTATGCTTTGTTTTCCTTTATTGTATTGGATGATTATTTAATTTAAATGCAATGGTTCTTTTATTTTATAATTGTCCTATTAAAATACAAAATTATGTCCTATTTATAGAAATGGCCAAGGACATGAGTGAACTAGTGGTGGACAGTGGATCCAGCCACACTATACTAAGAGATAAAAGATATTTCATAGATCTCAAAATGAAAAGTGCAAATGTTAGTACAATTGCGGGTATGGCCAACATGATAGAAGGCTACGGCCAGGCTCACGTTTTGTTGCCTAACGGCACACATATTGAACTAAGTGATGCCCTATACTCACCCAGCTCTAAGAGAAACTTATTGAGCTTTAAAGATATAAGATTAAATGGTTATCATGTTGAAACCAAGGGTGAAGGAACTAAAGAATTCCTATACATTACTGAAAATGTAAATGGCCAAAAGAAGGTCCTAGAGACCATACCCGCACTAGACACTGGTTTATACCATGCTAGGATTAACATGATAGAAGCTAACATGGCTAAGCACAAAATGTTCACTGAACAATTCACTCTATGGCATGACCGGTTAGGCCACCCGGGTTCGAACATGATGCGTAAAGTAATTAAGAGTTCAAATGGGCACAACCTTAAAGAGAATAGAGTTTTCCCTAAAAATCTCACTTGTGTAGCACGTGCACAAGGGAAACTCATTACAAGACCATCACCAGTAAAAGTCACAAAAGAGACTTTGCATTTTCTGGAAAGGATACAAGGTGATATATGTGGACCAATACACCCACCTTGTGGGTCGTTTAGATATTTTATGGTTATGATCGATGCATCAACCAGATGGTCTCACGTTTGCTTGTTATCCACAAGGAACCTAGCATTTGCTAGGCTGTTGGCTCAAATCATAAGATTAAGAGCACACTTTCCAGACTTTCCACTAAAGACTATACGTCTAGATAATGCTGGTGAATTTACATCCCAAGCGTTTAATGATTATTGTATGTCCATGGGGGTGAGTGTAACATCCCGTGGCACATGTCCATACACAAAACGGATTAGCTGAATCCTTCATTAAACGTATACAATTAATAGCTCGACCATTGTTAATGTGATCGAAGCTTCCTGTGTCGGCTTGGGGACACGCGGTCTTACATGCAGTAGAACTCATACGCATCAGGCCATCTAGTGAACACATATATTCACCATCCCAACTATTATCGGGTCAAGAGCCAGACTTATCCCATCTCAAAATATTCGGCTGTGCCGTTTATACACCCGTTGCTCCACCACAGAGAACTAAGATTGGACCTCAAAGGAGGATGGGAATATATGTGGGATATGAGTCTCCCACCATAATAAAGTATCTTGAGCCATTGACAGGAGATTTATTTAAGGCCAGATACGCGGACTGTAAATTCGTTGAGTCCGAATTCCCTACGATAGGTGGTGAGACCGGCAAGCTGGTCAAAGAATTAAAATGGAATCAAACATCCTTAAATTGGCAAGATCCTCGAACTCTAGCATGTGATGCAGAGGTTCAAAAGATTATACATTTACAACAGCTAGCTAATCAATTGCCAGATTCCTTTGCTGACCCAAAGAGAGTAACAAAATCGTACATACCAGCTTGCAATGCACCAGTACGTATTGATGTTCAAAAGGAACACAATAAACAAGTTGCTACAGAGTCTAAACCACGTTTGAAACGAGGTAGACCGTTAGGTTCCAAAGATAAAAATCCTCGAAAGTCTAAAGGTGCAAAACAGACCGAGGTTCAGGGAATTACCGAAAAACCAGACATGGCCGCGGACATAATTAATGTACCAGGTGAAGTTCAGGACGCTGAACCTCAAGAACCTGAAGGAATTGATAACAATGAAGTATCAATCAATTACATAATATCTGGAATAAAATGGAACCGGAAAAATGTCGACATTGATGAAATATTTATAAACAAGGTAGCACTTGAGATAAATGAGGATCTAGAACCCACATCCATATTAGAGTGCACTCAAAGTAAAGATTGGCTTAAATGGAAAGAAGCCATTGATGTGGAGTTAAACTCTTTAAAGAAGAGAAGTGTGTTTGGTCCGATCTTAAGGACGACACCTACCATTAAACCAGTTGGACACAAATGGGTCTTTGTAAGAAAGAGAAATGAGAAAAATGAGATAATGAGATACAAAGCACGGCTTGTAGCACAAGGATTCTCTCAAAGACCCGGCATAGATTATGAGGAGACATACTCCCCTGTGATGGATGCAACGACTTTTAGATATCTAATAAGTCTGGCCATAAAAGAAAATTTGGATTTACGGTTAATGGATGTTGTAACCGCCTATTTATATGGTCCAGTGGATAATGAGATTTATATGAGATTACCAGAGGGTATAGAACATAAAGGTAAAAGTGGCACTCGAGACCAATACTGCATAAGGCTAGACAAATCGCTTTATGGACTGAAACAAAGTGGTCGAATGTGGTATAACCGACTAAGTGATTATTTAGCCAAGAAAGGCTATAAGAACGACCCAATCAGTCCATGTATATTCATAAAGAAGTTTGCAAACAAAGGATTTGTGATAATAGCAGTCTACGTGGATGATTTAAACATCCTCAGTACCTCTGGGGAAATCGCCCAAACTGTTGAATACCTCAAGAAAGAATTTGAGATAAAAGACCTAGGCAAAACAAAATTCTGTTTGGGATTGCAGCTTGAGTACAGAAATAATGGAATCCTTGTGCATCAAAAGGCATACATAGAAAAAGTACTCAAGAGATTTAATATGGAGCAAGCTCACCCATTGACTAGCCCAATGGTTGTTAGAAGCTTAGACTTGGATAAAGATCCATTTGCTCCTAAGAAGGCCAATGAAGAAATTCTTGGACCTGAAGTGCCTTACCTCAGTGCTATAGGAGCGTTAATGTTCCTGGCTAGCCACACTAGGCCGGACATATGCTTTGCCGTGAACCTCCTAGCAAGATATAGTTCTTGTCCAACTATACGGCACTGGAATGGTATTAAACACGTCCTAAGGTACCTGCGAGGGACGGTTGATTTGGTTTATTTTATACTAACCATAACCATGAAGGTCTAGTTGGTTTTGCTGATGCAGGTTACCTATCCGATCCACACAACGGTAAGTCACAAACAGGTTATGTGTTTACGCACGGCGGTACGGCGATCTCTTGGCGTTCAATGAAGCAGACTCTTGTGGCCACATCGTCAAATCACGCGGAGATCCTAGCCATCCATGAAGCCAGCCGTGAGTGTGTTTGGTTGCGGTCCATGACTCAGCATATTAGGACGGATAGCGGCCTAGAAGACAGCAAGGAAGCAACCGTCATCTACGAGGACAATACGGCTTGCATTGCACAGCTCAAGGAAGGGTACATCAAGGGAGATCGGACGAAGCACATACTGCCGAAGTTCTTCTTCACACATGAACTACAAAAGGCCGGAGAAGTTCAAGTGGTGCAAGTACAGTCCTGCGACAACTCAGCCGATCTCTTCACCAAAGCATTGCCGACATCGACGTTCAGGAAGCTCACGCACAAGATTGGAATGCGGAGACTTCTGGACTTGGAGTGATGTTTGGATCAGGGGGAGCAATGTGTGCTGTACTCTTTTTCCTTCACCAAGGTTTTGTCCCATTGGGTTTTCCTGGTAAGGTTTTAATGAGGCAGCATCCCCTAAGCACATTGCAGCGATCCTATCCAACATGGCACGGTCATCTCGTCTAAGGGGGAGTGTTGTAAAACACTTAGTGGACTCTATAGACCGGCCCGCTCACAGTCCATTAGGACATGGCCATTCGGCTCATATACCGGTCCGCACATGTACGGTCCATCGGCCATTAATTCACGGTCCATGGCCTATCTTATGTACTTAATTACTTTATGGGTTTTAACCCTTATACTCCTATATATATACTTGTAACCTCGACATTTATTAATAAGACTAAGAGATTTTACTTCCTAAATTCTCTAGTTTACAACAAAAAAGGATTTAATAAAATAATTATAATACGTTACTCGTGCGAAGAACATGAGCCGTCAAAAATATCACAAAAGAAGAAGATTCACGTAACTTAAACGGAAAGTTTTGTTTTCCTTTCTCTTATCCTCACCGTTTGTTTATTTCCTCGATGAACGAATTATTATGACTCTTGACTCCGCTGGGTCGGTGGTTTTTGTATTTTAATTGATCCACTGTGCTGTGCTTTGGACGACCAAAAATGAAAGAGGAAGATATCTCTCTGATCCTACAGTTTTTTTGTACGTTCTATGCTGGTTTTAAAATTCACTATTTTTGCCGATTGCGTCTTTGTCTCTCTCTCTCACATTCATATGACAACAAACTGATCTAAATACACATTCTGCAAAATTTATTTACAATTGAACAACATTTTGTACTTGGAAAGACAATAACACCATTATTAGTTCTTGGAAAATTTCACCTAACTTTCAGTAGACAGAGGTGGAAAAAGACCAGTAGAATAACACCAACCAGTCAAGACTACTTCGACTGGAATGACAAGCCAAGGTCCATATATCACCAAACTACTTTGGATCTGTATAAACAAGAGAGACTATACTTACTAATCAACCACATCGAATTAGTTAGAGAGACATCACAACCACATTGTTCTGCAACCCCCCTTACAATGTACATCTTTTTCTATGAAAGGAACAAGAACCCCTCGATTTACCGGTACCTACACGATATTAACTTCCGGTTTAAACCCAAAAAAAAAAAAAAGCAGATCATCTTTCGACCCTTCTTCTTCAGCTGTTTCTTAAGTTTTTCTCTGTTATTGTAGCATCCAGTAAAAAGGTACCGTAGTTACCTCAGTGTTTCGATTATCTGAACATGTTCAGTGGATTGGACTGTACTGTGTGATACCGCGTTTTGGTGGAAGCTTTCTTAGGATAAAGAGGACCAGAGACGAAGGTAATATCTCCACCAACTGTAAGTAAACACGACACATACTTTTGCTTAGACATTTTCAAAAGATGTTTCACATTTAGAGTCTAAGATCCACATAGTGTGTGTATATATATATATATATATATATATGCATATCTATGGTATGTATCTCAAATAGGTGTATAGAGAGAGCTTACCAGATAGTATATGAAGTTTAGGATTGGGTGATCTAAGACATCGAGATCTGCTGCATCGTCAAACGCATCAAAGCACATCTAGACCATTAAAAGATGATGAAATCTGATGAGTATATCAACAAGAAACAGTCTATTGATATTAATTAGTATGATGAGTATATCTTTTACCATGATGCATCTGATGAGGAAACATGTAAAGCATATGCTTGTCACGTATCCAACCTGCAATTCGCATAATACATAAAGGGGGTAAAGTTACAAAAACGGAAATAGAAGATCGGGGTAACTTTGGTTTAAAATCCAATGTTCACCTCTTGTAGCTTCTTGCGCCGCCCTTTAGATTCTACTGGAAATCGTTGAAGCATCAGGAAAAGCCTGCAAATAAATAGTCATCAACTACGTAAACCAAGGAAACTTCATGAGCATTTTCCTTCATATAAGTAGTGGTATATAGATAAAGCCTGATGGCACTAAAAGGATCTAATCTAGCCAGCCATCAGAGAAGGGTAGGAATCCTAGTTTTCATAATGATATCAACAACTCATTTGTGGCAGCAGGTAACAAGCATATAAACTAAGCTACCATCATGGTGGTATAGCATACGCAAGTGGCAACACACTTACCTTCCTCCATATAGTAAAAAGCCAAGTGCCGCGAACAATGAGACACCTGCAATATACATTCGCAAAAGATGAGACACAGAGCACATAAAACGAATATAATCAATAAACGTACAAGATGAATTATGCTTCAAGCTATACCTGCAAAGAACATCTTAGAAATGATTACCATAAGTTGAACAGGCTTCCACCACAATACCAACCAAAGAGCAATCTGGAATTAATAAATTCACATAAAAGATTAAAGCTGAGGAAGCCCACATCAATACAGATGGATAGTAAGAAAAATTAATAATAAGTTCAAGGTTAACTCTAAGACTTTGCAAATCTCTCAGATATTAGTTACTATAAAGGCCAGATAGAAATTTAGTTTCACCTGAATTACATATACAACTGCATTAATTGTGAAGAAACTTGGCCTCAGCCCATCAGTAGATACAGCACGTGCCTGACAGGACGGAGTTAACATCAACAACAATGCACCAGAAACAAATTTTTAAAGAATATACAGAACCATTTTTGACCTGGTAGTATATTTCTGCCCAAAAGAGCACCAGGAGCGCATATGTAGTGAAGAAAGCAAGACTTGGAATGTCAAGCAACATATGTTGCAGAATCTACAAGGAAAAACCAAGCGAGCCTTGCAAGTTTAGAAATTTCATATCGACCACCATCAATCAATGAGGTTAAATCACAAGGACACAATGGAGACACCAAACCTCTGGCTGCATCTTCTGTGCATCTCTCCGGAAGACAAAAACTAGAGCTCGAACTATAATGAAAAACACGAGGAAATCAACAAAAAAGATACACAGATAAACTTTGAAAAAAAGTAACAAGAGGGACAAGAAAACACACCTCCGTTCACCAGGAAATTGAGAAAATGAAAGACCTTTTGCGTCGTCCAGCCGTATTCAGGAACCCTCAATTGTATTCTTATCAATTGAACCTAGAACCAAAAAAAATGAAAACTTTCAATCAATTTTAGGGCTTTTCTTAACCAGCCCGCAACACATTCAACCTTGGAATCCCTAATCTTTTCAATTTTCAGATTAACCCATTTCCCCAAATTTCAATCTCAATTTCAAAAAAACGAGAAGGACAACAAAAGTAACGGTACCACAGCAATGACGGAAACAATCCCATAAAGAACAGCGAGGATATGAAAGATACGATCTTGCCACACCGGAGATTCATTCACATCCGACCACCAATTCGTAGCCTCCTTGAGATTAAGCGCTACGATTGCTGCCGCCGAAGAAGACGACAAAATCCCCGACGAAGATGACATCATTTCCAACCCGCCGCTTCTCATCTCCGGCAAATAAAAAACCCACACAATATTCCAGATTCCTTGTAAATTGAGAACTCCACGATTAGAGAATCGGTCGAATCACACTTCTCCTCTCTCCTTCTCCTTCCTTCTCTTTTTTTTTTTTTTTTTTTTTGGTTTAAAGATATTTATAGTATTACCCGAATTAAGATTTTGAGAAGGACTGTGACAGGGGAATTCAGAGAATGACGTGGAAGAAATAGAAGACGAGAGTGAAAAGTAACCGGAAATAACCGGTGGTTTTCTCCGTGGAGAGAACTTATGGTGACCGACACGCGACGTTGTTATTATAGCTCCACGTGTATGCATATGTGGATAATGTAGCTTTTTAGGCATGACATTTTTCAGGTTTCATTTTTCTAATTTCCGTGACTGTATAAGTTGGGGGACCTTATATACTCCAAATTATTTATTACCATATATTCAAATAACAAACGATTTATCTCAGGAAATTAGTTACACACGATTACAACAATAATGAATCAAATGGATATTACATGTAAACATATAATAAATTGAATTTCAATAG
The DNA here is from genome assembly GCF_030686135.1 of Camelina sativa. NCBI lineage: Eukaryota > Viridiplantae > Streptophyta > Magnoliopsida > Brassicales > Brassicaceae > Camelina > Camelina sativa. The sequence goes on from NC_141882.1 coordinate 5,961,381, forward strand.
TCTCGAAACTTTTTTCGGAAAAGACTAGTAATAACCTTTTTTTTTTAATTAACAGCAGAGCATATCCTTCGGATTTGTCCATCTGAGCCAGTGAGTGCCTGAATATCTCCCATCTTGATCATTGCAGCTGCGAAGTCAGACGTGAATCTAGATGGGTTTCTGCTGTACTCCGTCACAATACTTTCTGTTGAAGCTCCGGTTCCGAACAAAACCTGATCGCTCGTCAAAAGTCCTTTCTTTTGCATCAAGTTTCTGTAGTAGTTATTGTCGAAGGAATTTGGTGTCACTTGATCTAGTGGTGCTAGAGTCGTATCTCCACCGTTTGCTGGACAGCGACGCTTACGTGTGCTGGAGAATCCTACGTCAATGTCACTAGAGTTGTCGTAAAGCCTATCCCTGAACGTGGAGCATTGAGCCTGCCCTAAGGTGTGAGCTCCTGTAAATAAACTTTACGTGTGTCAAAAGAAAGGTCGCAAAAGTTGAGAAATTATATTAGTGACTAATAAAAGTGTGATTTTCTAGGGTGACTGACCTGAAAGAGCGACGAGGTCTCTAGTGTTGAGTCCTTTTCGAAGAAAGAGATCAGAGAGTGTGTCGAGGCTTGCACTGAAGCTGGGGAGATCGCCGCTGTCTGCAATAGCTCTAAACGCGGCGGTGGAATCTCTCCGACCAACCTTCACTGCATATCTTGGACCTCCGACCTATTGATGATACCAAAATTTACATAGTTAGGAATTAGAATTATGATTTGTAACAAGAAAAAATACTATATTCTTCAAAATTTGTAAAATAGTAGTTTAGTATGATCATATGTTTTGAAGATATATGTATGAAGGGTGGAGGGAGACTAACGTATTCGGAAGCGTCTCTAGCAGCAACGGCAATAATATCAGCGCAAGAAACTACGCCGGGACATACACTCTCCACAGCGGATTTGGCTTGATCGATAACTTCGAATCCTCTTGCCGATTGAAAATTTGCCAATGAATCTCTCTCACTCTCCATGGTAGGAGTTGCCACGAGCATGACCGATGCATCACATCCCTACAATAAAAAAAATAAAATAAAAAAAAACATAAATTTTAGAGCGGTCCATGAAACACATATATGTATTATATATGTAAATACACACATGTTGTCAAATGTCAGTTACATACGCTAACGAAGCAGTCGTGAAAATGGAGACGGATGAGAGACGCAGCCATCCTACGTTCACGGCTGATTGCGGTTCGGATTGATGATCGGATGGTTGAGAGAGCGTTTGGACAAGTTTGGTCGTAGAAAGTAGGAGAAAGCTGTGCTTGACAGCAGTAACAAGACAAACTCAACAACAATACAAGAATCTTGAAGACCGCCATTTTGAATTTAGTGTTATAGCAAGAAGACACTCTTTTTTTGTTTTTTTTGTAATTTTGTAAGTAATAAAACAAATTTCTCGTAAGTGCTAACAGAGAAGTGATTGATGAATTGAAGTTGATTGGTGTGACTTTTGGAAATGAGACGAAATAAGACTTATTTATATAGGAGCGAAATAATCAAAATCGTGGTCACTTTTTTCTGCGGGAGCGCGTGAAAACGATCCGACGACCTTTTCCAGTAGTTGCCTTTTCTCCTTTAAGGCCTTGCAGCCTTGAACGGAACATCCTAAATATTTTTTTATATGTATATGATTATTGCAATCTTTCATTACGATTTAAGAGTGAAGTATTGAAAAGATGATTACATTCACGTAATGAATTTAGCAATCTGAAATTATAATTATACTTTTTCATGAATGTTAAACTGTAATAAGAACTAATTAAATATTATATTTCAACAAATTTTCTTTTATATTCTTTGGAATATTCGTTTTATAAGCAAAAGAGTGTGATTATCTTCCCTTTTCCACTCTTGCATTACTTATAGTATTAAAAGGAAACTGAAATAATCCGAATTAGGTTTAGATTTATGGAAAGCTGGCTTACGTTGACCAAAACAATAACTAAAACCGTATCGTATGGTTACACGAAATTGGAAAAATTGACCTTTGACTTTGGAAAAGTAGTGAAAGAATCTTTAGTAAGGATAATGTGATGTCTCATTGTCCATACTGTAACCGCAAGTATAGCTGAGGCTGATTCTTAGCTTGTTCGGCCTTTGCTTATTTTTTATTTTTTTTGGTTAAAAGCTTGTTCGGCTTTGCTCTCCTCTTAAGGTAACTTTGTTCATCAGGTTACTTAAAACCTTAGATAAATTTGGTTCGTTTCGATCTAGTTTTCTTAAAATCTCATCCCCTATTTCAGATGAAAATGATATAGAGAACAAATATCCTATCGTTATGTTACCTTTTTGTAGATTTCTGTTTGACTTTCGTATTACGCATTTCCGATGAAATCATGTATACGGTTTAAATATTATATTGAAGTGTTCCCCGCGTGTGACTAATCAATATATATGCTTAAAGACAACACCATTTGATTGCAAATACAATATCAGTTTAAGCTTTGTATCAACATTTTGCACACACACAAAAAAGTATCTATATTTGATAGGGTACGGTGAGTGTAATGTACATATGTAGTTACTAAGATTTATCATGAAAGTATTGATAATGTGTCCATATATAATATATATAGCGATACTAATAATTCTCGCTGAACTAATTAATGTCACACGGTAACAAAAACAAAGATATAATTTGCCTCAAATGTTGATGATGATATAGTTTCATTTTTTTTAAAGATTAAATAACAATATATATGCTCATTAGTTACAAACAAAGATTTCAATTTGATCATGTAATATTAATAAATATGTACAAACACGTCATTTGGTTTGAATTTATAATACAGTACAGCTTTTGTCTAATTGGATCATGCAAAACACAGTTTGGATCCATGCGCGCACTCGTCTAGTAACAGTCGAACATAGTTGAATTGACCTTTTCATCGAAAGAAGCACACATGACACATGCTCATCAATATTATTATATCAAACAATACGTATAACTGCATCTAGATTTGTGGTTGCTGAAGCTGGTGCATAGATGGGTGCATTTTCCAACATCCAGAGGAGAGCCATCACGTAATAAAATCAACTAAAAAAAAAATATTGTGGATGTTTTTTTTTTATAATCTGTAAATCATTACTACTAATATTATGTTCTATAGGAAGCAAATTAAGGGACCAATTGATTCGATTCTTAGGGGAAAAACTACGACGTACATGAGATGCAAAATTACACTACGAAACGGTGAAAAACGACTACGTACTACGGTTATGACCATCGATAGCGATGCTTAAAGATTCCTATCAAAGACTGGATCATATGATTTCTATCGCCATTGACCATGCATAGTTTTCTTTCATAGAGAATTGACATCGTAGGGACATTGCAAGTCGTCTAGTTAATCAATCTTTCCCGCAATATGTAGCTCAATTCCATTTTTATTTGCTAAAGATTTCACATCGATCAAATTTTGGCCAGCAACCAAATTCATAAGGTGTTTTAACGTACCATTCATCGGTTTTTAAACTAATTTGTTGGTTTGGTTTGGCTAGGAAACTAAATTTAATTAGTGCCTTTTGGCAAAAACTTCTGAGCATTAATTTATATTATAGCGTGTTTGACATTTTGCCTTTTATTTTCTGGTCGTCAATTATTGTTACTTTCATACTAATCGTACAAAATAATGGTTGGTTATAGTTAAACTAATTAAGCGCTTACTGATGAATGATGATGTTCCTATTCTTTTTCTTTTAATTTAACAATTTGACCAAAAAGTCAGATCCCAACAATTTATTTATTTTAATCCAAATCAATAAACATCACAGTCTCCAATTTTGAACAGTGACACCTCCTTTTAATATAAAAAATAGCGACACCGCGTGAAATCTCTCATGCACGTATATAAATGTATAAACCCCCTAGGGTTTGTAACATTCAACATCAATCTCATCAAATATCATTCTTAATCGACAATAATTTTCAAATAAGAAATATATTATTTCTTTACCATAAAAAAAGAAGATAGTTTACTATTTTGTCTGACGTACGAAATACACACCTCAAAAATATGAAGAGATTTTCACTAAGGTTTATGTTGATGACGGTGAGCATCATCCTCACGTTCTCGATCTATCAAGCACAACTTTCTCCAACATTCTATGATCAATCTTGTCCGAATGCTCTCTCCAAAATCCGATCCTCCATTAGAACCGCCATAGCTCGTGAACGACGAATGGCCGCATCGCTTATCCGCATGCATTTCCACGACTGTTTTGTTCATGTAAGTTTTCATTCTTCCTCATACTAGTTCCACAATTTTGGAAACACATTCATTTTTATACGACTTTTGTGAATGTTTAGGGTTACGACGCATCAATATTGCTCGAGGGAACATCAACAATAGAAAGCGAGCGAGATGCATTGCCAAACTTCAAATCTGTAAGAGGTTTTGAAGTCATAGATAAAGCCAAATCCGAAGTCGAGAAAGTTTGTCCCGGCATTGTTTCTTGCGCTGACATAATAGCGGTTGCGGCAAGAGACGCTTCTGAATATGTATGTAGCATGTTAGTGATTATTTATTTTTATTTTTTGTCAAAAGTTAGTGATTATTTATACATGTAAATATACCCAATCTCATTTTTATGACAATTCTGTTGTCCAACTCCAATGTTTAGGTGGGAGGTCCAAAATGGGCGGTAAAAGTCGGAAGGAGGGATTCAACAGCCGCGTTCAAGGCTCTGGCAAATAGTGGTGAACTTCCTGGCTTTAAAGATAACCTTGACCAACTCTCTGGCCTATTCAGCAAGAAAGGCCTTAACACAAGAGATCTTGTCGCTCTCTCAGGTCAGTGCAAAGCTATTCTTTAACATTAGTAACCAAAAAAACAAAATCTAGTCCATTAGATCTTAATTTTTTTTAATGTGTGATTTGCTATTCTAATTGCATTGGCTCTTTGTTACAGTATACCATGCATATGTGTTTCTAAATGATATTTATATGTTCGTGTATGCTATATATTGATCAGGAGCTCACACCATAGGGCAATCTCAATGCTTCTTGTTCCGGGACAGGCTTTACGAAAACTCAAGCGACATCGACGCAGGATTTGCCAGCACTCGCAAACGTCGATGCCCAACCGTGGGAAGTGATGGGAATCTTGCAGCCTTGGATCTTGTGACACCTAATTCTTTCGACAACAATTACTACAAGAACTTGATGCAAAAGAAAGGATTTTTAGTAACCGATCAAGTTTTGGTCGGATCTGGTGCATCAACCGATGCCATCGTGTCGGAATATAGCAGGAACCGATCGAAGTTTGCGGCAGATTTCGCCACAGCCATGATCAAGATGGGTGATATTGAACCCCTCACTGGCTCTACCGGAGAAATCAGAAGGATATGCAGCTTTGTTAATTAAATTAACACAATGCTTTTGTTAATCGTGTAACATGCATGCAAATATGCGATACATTTTATTGTTTGTTATATTTTATTTTATTGATTCTTTATTGTAACTGTTTGAAATTTAAATTTTTTTCATTTTAAGAAACTGAATTAAATGTCATATTGTTATGATTTTTTTATATAATACTAGTGTAATGGCCCGCGCTACGCGCGGAAAAATAAATTAGAAATTCTTTTTTTGTAATATTATCAAAATAATGCTTTTAACAAATTCTCTAATTCAAACCTTTGTAACACATATAACAAATGAATTAGAATAAAATATTGTGTAATATTATCAAAATAATGCTCTTAAGAAATTCTCTAATTCAAACCTTTGAAACACATTTACAAAAAAAAATTGGTTATCTATTAGAAGAGAGTAGCTTACATGTGAATATGTAATGTAAACTTTGTAATCCATGTGTCACTGCCATTCTAATAAACTAATAAATAAGTTTAGGGAGATGTGTATTTTATATGTAGTATATGATTATGGGTGTAAGTGCATAAATTCTGTTGCAAAGAAATTAAAGACTCTGGTTAACTCAATCAAAAAAAAAAAAAATTGGAAACGTCCATGTAGCGCCGTAAACCAAGTCATCAAATCGTGCAATGAGAAAAGATCGAAGAGCAATCAATTGAAATTATTTGAAAAGTAAAATGATAAATTATATGAATCTCTACTATAATTAAAGTTGGTATATTATTCGTGGTGATCCCTAGTACGGTAAGAGACTAAGAGAGATATCTTTTGTTTCAAGATAACCAAGGAGCTTTGAGCAGGAAGAGTATAGTTCGTGGTTGTGGTCATGGTGTTGTACTCTTCTTGAGTTTGAACTTTGAAGCTCTGAAGCTAGATGTATGTTTTGAGTCGTGTCTCTTGTGATCGTGAAACAAAATAGCAATGAAAAGAAAGATGGATGAGTTATTATAAATCAGTTTTTTCCAAGAGAACATCACTTGTAAGCAAAACAAAGCAAGATAATTTCCTTTGCAAAATAAAGTAAAAACAAAGACAAAAGTTATGTTTTAAACAAAGTCTTACAAAAAATACGTTCCTATTAACGTTTTTCAACCTTCATATTACTACTTGAAACACCACAATTAAAACTTGCAATTTATCTGAACACAACAAAAAAAAACGTCGAGAATAAATATTTATGTTGTTTGTTACTTTGCGAAGTTTCTCAAGTTTTAAAAGCTCTGCATCATATATATAGCATCAGACTAATAGATGGGATGGTAACAGTAAATATATCCTTATGGAGTTAAACCAACTAACGAATGGTTTGACAAATAAAAGGAAATATAATTGGATGAAACTAAATAGATCATAAATCAAAAAGACGATCTGCTATCTATAAGAACTGGTGTCTGGTTAGAGCAAAGCAATTCCCTTTGGATCATAAATAAGCTTCACATTATTTGCTACTAATTGAGATTAGATACCTGCAGATAAGAACATTTGTTTGGGGTCAGAGATTTCGAATGAAGAGACGACAGCTAATTAGAAACTGGAATCTGAAACCTGCAAATCCAAAAGAAAAAAATTTGAGAAATAAAGAATTTGATGATCAAAACGACGATGAGAAATACGAAACAAATTGTGAATTGCAAAGAAGAAGGTAAGTACATGTAATGATGTGAATCTAAAAGTAGAACAATGAAACGACAACTTCAATTTTTTTTTTACTTGATAGAAGGAAGAAAAGCAGAGGCTTCTTGTAGATAATCATGTTGCTGTTCTATTGTTAAAGAAAGAAGCGGAGTGGAGCATTTGAGATTATGGGAAAGAGTCAGTTGAAGCCTAAATCTATTTTTTACACTATTTTTGTATTTTTTTCTGTTAATTAAAAAAAATAAATCTGATGTACCTTAATTCTATTGGACAGGTGACTTGTACTACTATAAAGGATTTCGATTCGATCCGAGTAACAATTAAAAGTTCAACGTGATTTTTTTGGGTAACTACTAAACCAATGAATCTGTAGGTCCACCATAATTTAGGTGCACCGTGCCACATGGAATATAAACCTAAAAAGGTATCGCTCTGTTTCTTCGAGCATATGAAAATGCGCGACCAATGAGTAAACAGAGCAAAAAAGACTCGAATTTTGAATCAAAAGCCAACTCGTCTTCCTTATTTCTTCTCTGAGATTTTTACGGCGAGCCTCTAGTCGCACTTTCCTCGTCAGCTCCACAAAAAAATTTCCTGACTTTTCTCCGATAACTTATATTCTTCGCCCCAGAATTTTTCAGTTTCTGTTTTCGTGAATATAGCTGTAGGGTTACGTTTGTCTCTCCTCGACGAATTTTCCCATTGATTGATTCGTTTTGCGATCTGAAGAGGTATTGATTTAGATCAATCTCAAAAGGGTATTTGTTCGTTTGCTCAGTCGATCGAATTTGTTCGTGAGGTTGGTTCGGCTGTGGAATTGTATCTGGATCTGTCAGATTAGAAAGACTAGTTTTTTTGGGATTTGATCTTCAGGTGTGGTGTGGTGTGGGGTTGGATGATCATTCTAAGAGTGTTTCGTTGAGGCTGTTAATGAATATTGCTTTAAGAGAGGAGGAGAATCTGCTTTTTAGCTTCTCGTACTCTTTCTTGGGATTTCTCAGTTTCTCAGGTTTAACTTTCAATAAGAGATCTGCGGCGGTCGTAAACCCTAGATTTAGATGGGATAAGGCGTTTTTTTCAGATTAAAGGAGAGAACATTCCGAATTTGACTTAAGTTGTTGAATTGAGATGGGTTCTTCACAAGGCTCCACACTCTCGGCTGATGTGATGAGCCTTGTGGATACATTGCCTGTGCTTGCTAAAACCCTTATTGCTGGAGGAGCTGCTGGGGCCATTGCTAAGACTGCCGTTGCACCTTTGGAAAGGATCAAAATTCTTTTGCAGGTGATGATTCTCCCTCGTCTTGATCTTCTTATGTTTTCAATGGCTATGGTTTATATCTAAATTGTATTCAGATTTTATCTGTTTTTCTGAAAATTGGGGTATTGGTTTTATGGTTGCTGTTTATTTGGTTTACTAACTATTGATTGTATAACTGTGCTTTCAACACTAGACCAGAACAAACGATTTTAGGACCCTTGGCGTGTCCCAGTCGCTAAAGAAGGTGTTACAGTTTGATGGTCCTCTCGGATTTTACAAGTAAGTACCTAGTAGCTTTGACTCTTAATATTGTAAGCTTGGCTCAGTCACTTTACTAAATCCTTGTGATGTGCATAACTATTGCAGAGGAAACGGGGCGAGTGTTATTCGGATTATTCCTTATGCCGCCCTTCATTACATGACGTATGAAGTTTATCGTGACTGGATTTTGCAAAATAATCTTCCTTTAGGTTCTGGTCCAATTGTTGATCTTGTGGCCGGTTCAGCTGCAGGCGGAACAGCAGTTTTGTGCACATATCCCCTTGATTTAGCTCGCACTAAGCTAGCTTACCAGGTTTGTGATTTTGAATATCATTCTTTTACTGTTGCTTAACGGAAAATGAAGAAATATCGTTTTGTTTCTTCTCTTATGCCGTTGTTATTCCATTTTTAGGTGTCTGACACAAGACAAGTTGGTGCAAATGGATTTTACCGTCAACCTACATATTCAGGCATAAAAGAGGTGCTTGCAATGGCTTATAAAGAAGGGGGACCACGTGGGCTCTATCGAGGCATAGGTAAAGCACATAAATTTTGCTTGCATTAATGATTTTTCAAGCTATAAACGGTTGACATCAAACAAGTACCAACTCTATAAACTGACTCTTAAACCCCATTTGTGTGTGTGCACTGTTCCTAATTTGGATTTGTAAATGATGAACAAAGATTGGGGATTTCCTGTGTTTTTGCAGGGCCAACACTGATTGGCATCCTTCCTTACGCGGGCCTTAAGTTCTATATATATGAGGAATTGAAAAGACATGTTCCTGAAGAGCATCAAAACTCTGTAAGTATGCATCTACCTTGTGGAGCGTTAGCTGGTTTATTTGGCCAGACCATCACTTACCCATTGGATGTTGTTAGGAGACAAATGCAGGTATAAAAAACTAACAAACCAGAGACAAGATTCAAACTTTGCAACATTTCAGAACTCATAAACCTACATTTCGTGTTTTGTGTGACAACAGGTAGAGAATCTACAGCCTATGACGAGTGAAGGCAACAACAAGCGTTACAAGAACACATTTGATGGGCTCAACACGATTGTTCGAACTCAGGGTTGGAGACAGTTGTTTGCTGGTTTAAGCATCAACTACATTAAGGTAAATCCTAGATCATCTGAGTCTGGATTTCATTATTTTCTTCTCCCAAAATTTTATGATTCATTGATTTGTCTTCGTTTGCTAGATTGTTCCATCGGTTGCAATTGGATTCACTGTCTATGAGTCAATGAAGTCATGGATGCGGATTCCACCGCGAGAAAGATCAAAACCAGCATGAAGAGGGTCTTTGCTCATTCACTCACTCTGAAAGAGAGACAGACACAGAAGACAGAAGAACACAAAATTGTTAGACAGATTTTTTACTTATAATTTTTGTAACTTCCTCTGGCACATAAAAATCCTTGATAGTGATTTATCCTTTGAGAAGTTAATCAAAAAAAAAAAAGTTGATTGACGTGTGTCTGTTGTTGTACAGCAAGAATTTGAAAAATGTCAACTACTAACAATTAAGAAAAAATGCTTCTTATTAAGTAATCGAACTTAGATAATAATTAGTTGTGTTTAATAGTAATAGTCTGGGACAATAATATCTTGAAATGAACTCAATGATGATGGATGGACCAATTAATTTCACATGCGTATTTGTTTTTCGAAGGAAAATGTCATAATCAACCCCACTTTTTTTTTTTGGACAAACCCCACTTCTTTGCACGAATTTACTCGAACACAACTTACGGCTCGACATTTTTAAGTGATTTGTGTGAAATTTACAAATTGTATGTTATTCAATCATGAATTTTAAAAAGTCTATTAAAATCCTTTGTTATTGAACTGATGATTTAAAAATCTAATTTAAAATCTATTAAAATCCCTTGTTATTGAACTGATGATTTAAAAATCTATTGTTATTCAAAACAGTTTTGTGGATTAGGATTTTAATAATTTTTAAGACTATGGAGGATTTGTTTAGTTAAAAATACAAAAATCCAAATCTCATGGTTTTAGGTAGAATTTGAAAGAATTTTACAGAAAATCATATGAACTTCCCTAAAATCTATCAAAATTCTAAATTTCTTAAATCCCATCAAATTCTACAAAATCATGGTTTGAATAGACCCTCCTTAGGGTTATAATCGTCATCTCCGGGGTATAGTAGTCTTTTTGAATCCGGTGAAGAGCTCTACTAATATTTTTGGCAGTAAGATGAAAAAAAAGAAAACTTTCATTTTGTATGGGTAACTTCCTTCTTCTCTTCCTCCCGCAGGATTCGACTCTTCAGTTCCTAATTTAATTCTCATCTTCTGGGCAAGTCTGATTTGTTGCTATAATTTCTGGGCTCTTTTCCTTTTTTCTTTTTTTTTTTTTCACAGATCATTAGATTAATTTCTGTTTCTTTTTTTTTTTTTGTGTCTCTCTCTCAGGAATTCGAGTTTTTTTCTCTGAGGGTTTGTGTGGTCTTAGCAGAGCAATGGAGGGGATGTTGTCTTCCGGTGACCAGCAGAGATTGGTCTCTTCTTTCCTTGAAATCGCTGTCGGACAGACCGCTGAAACTGCTCGGCAGTTCTTACAGGTTTGTGCTTGGAAACTGGTAGATTTGTTTGTTCTATGAGGGTGGGTGCTTTGGTCAACTGATGGGTTAGTGTGAGTGAGCTTAACCTTGATTTGTTTTCTGATTTATGGGTATGAAGTGTATATGCTTTATGAACAATTTTGGATGTCGAGTTGAAACCCTAGATTGGGTCTCTCATTTTTTTTTCAGCTTATGGGTAAAATCTGATGAACACTTTTGAGTATTCGAGTTTAAAACCCCTAGATTGAGAGCTTTTTTTGGTAACTATTAGTTGATCTGGATTGAGATTAGTCTGAGATCTCTGTGATTTGGTTCCTGTGGGGTTACGATCTGCATTTTGATCGAGGGTTTATGTGATGACTGATGAGATTAGTTTGGTGTTTTATAATTTGTTTGTGATTAGCCACTCTTGTGTTGATACTTTGTTATGCTCTCTTCGCTTGTGTAAAATTACTGACATAGTAGACTTCTGCTATCAACAGGCGACAAGCTGGAAACTTGACGAAGCTATTCAGCTTTTTTACATTGGAAACGAAGGTGGTATGCTTCCATCTGGTACACACACTCTGCCTGAGTCCAACGATCCCATGGCTTCACAATCTTGGGGGTATGATTAGTGATAATGTTATAGACTCTTGATACTTTCTTTGATTTATTCTAATCCCCCTGCTCTCGAGGTTCTATTATCCATCTTTAGTTTGTTTGACCTGATGGTGTGCTGTTGTATTTTAATAGGGCCACTACAGACACAGGAAATCAAAGGGTGCAGAATGATGTAGATGAAGTCCGTGCTCCTTTGCCTGTTGTGAGAGAGACTCTTTATGGTGAAACAGTTTATTATGGGTTAGTCTCTTGTTCGCTCGCTTCTTTGTTTTCTCTTATATCCGGATGTGTGTCTAGGTTGAATATTTTTCCTCAATTTTGGAGCTGCCATCTTTAGTTTCTTGACTCTCAGGGGTTGGTTGATTGATTTCTCTGCTGGTCTTCTTCCTAGTGTAGTTTTTAAATTTACCATTGTTTCAATTAGCACTATTATAATCTAGGTTTTAGTTGATGCTGTTAACTCAAACCAGACCTGGTTGAATATCTAGTTGGGTCTGTTAAGTTGTTAGCAGAGTCAGGTTCTGGCTCTGTTGTTAGCAGAGTCATTACAATTACTTCTGCAGTTATATCACTCCAAGTTTCTAGTTTGGCAGCCAGCTGAACTCCCAGCATAGAGTTTAGTCTTTTATCCTCAAGTTGCTTCTTATGATCTTATAGTTTAGGTTGCTCTAGTTGACTATGTGTCAGACTGTCAACCTCATGTTGGTTCTGCTCCTTCCCTTGCCTCTACTAATTCAATAGACAATGCAGAAATACATGTAAAAGTTCTACGTTCCAGGGGTCTGAGATTAGCATTTGCAAAGAAACTTATCCAGGGAAGCTATGAATAAGTACACAAAACTATTTAAAACAGTAGGAGTATAGTCATGCGCCTCTAAAAGTTTTGTTTTCAACTTTCATAAGCCCATTAAAGTCAGCATCTCCGACATGTTTAATCATGCCCCATTCTATGTAGATATCGGTTTATTGTTTTTATGCTGATGATAAACTCATCTTAAATGTACATACGGGATGTAGCTCTCATAATTGACTTGTATTTGTGATTAGGGCTATGAGGGCGGGAAACTCTCAGCCTGAACCAACTTCTTTGATTGCTTTCCGTAACTTCAGTGAAGAGCCAAAAAGCCCGGGAATTTGGGAACCAGATGAGGGTGCTTCCTCTGCCTCAGCCTCTGCATCAGAGTCAGCATCCGCTCCTCGGGACAGCTTGGCATCGTTGTACCGTCCTCCTTTTCATCTGATGTTCCAGGGCTCCTTTGAACTGGTATTCTACTCAGTTAATTGTTTTGCTGATTGCTTGTCTGCTTTTTTATTCTAAACCTCGCTCTATGGTTTTTTGTTCAGGCAAAAGCTACTTCGTCTTCTCAGGATAAATGGCTTCTCGTCAACCTCCAATCTACCACGGAATTCAGCTCTCATATGGTTACTCTCTAATATTATTTTTTTCTTCTGGATTTCGTTCTTGCTCAATTTTTGACGATAGTCACATCTAGGGTGCCTAATCTATTGTTTTAGTTAGGTTTTAGTTCATATTTTTTCCATTTTTCAGATTTGTTTGTTTTCATTTCAGTTTGGGTTGAGATTTTGTTTCTTAGAGAATATACTTCAATTTGAAAGATTTCTTTAGAAACAGGCTTCCTTCTCGTTCGTTTTGGTTTTGGTTTGCTTGGATAGTAAACTGGATTGGTTTATCTTCTCTTCCGCATGGTTTTTATTTGTTTCAGTTTCGATCGGTTAAATGGTATTGTACACCCACTCACATCCCAGCTAATTGTGTTTCTTTCTCATAGCTAAATCGAGATACTTGGGCGAATGAAGCTGTTTCTCAGACTATCAAAGCCAACTTCATCTTCTGGCAGGTTTAATATAGAACTTCCCCCTTAAACTTTCGTTTGCTTTCCTAAATTCTCTTTAGTAAAGAGTCTGTACAGAATTGGTTTTAATCCCTCCTTTTTTGGTTCTAGGTCTATGATGATACCACGGAAGGAAGGAAGGTTTGCACATACTATAAGCTTGAATCTATTCCCGTGGTGCTTGTAATTGATCCAACCACTGGTCAAAGGATGAGAATGTGGAGTGGAATGGTCGAACCCGAGAATTTGCTAGAGGATTTAGTGCCGTTCATGGATGGTGGTCCTCGTGAACACTTTGCTTCTCTCTCAAAGAAGCGGCCAAGAGGCAGCTTCTCATTGACTCCTCATTCCAAACCCAAAGGTTAGTTTCAAAACTTTTCCACAACTTCATTGTCTAGTCTGTTGGGCAAAAAAAGATTGACCTTGACCTATTCCTGTAGAGGATGTTGCAAAAGATGAAGAAGAAGAGGAACTGCGACGAGCATTAGCTGCTTCCTTGGAAGATAATAACATGAAAGACTCATCAGATGATCAATCGACAATAACGCCTGAAGAAGTAGCGGTTGAAGCAGTTACATCTGCGGTATTGCCAACATTCCCACCACTACCGGAAGAACCAAAGGGAGGCGATCGCAACGCACAATGCAGAGTTGGGATCCGTTTACCCAACGGACAAAGACGCCAGAGAAATTTCCTCAAAACAGACACAATTCAGGTCTGCAAATCCTAAGAAACAACATTGATCATTGTTCTGTATTTTTGTCTGAGTTTTTTTCTGATCTTATTGTTGTTTCCATTGTAGCTTCTCTGGTCTTTCTGCTATTCTCAGCTTGAGGAATCAGAGAGGAAGAAGCCATTGAAGCTAACACAAGCGATTCCAGGTGAATCAAAGACATTGGAGTATGAATCTAACTTAACCTTGGAGCAGTCTGGTGTTGCCAATTCCATGATCTCTGCTACATGGGAATGAAAAATCATATCTATAAAAACTATCTATTATGCTGTTTCGTAATGTTTATCAGATTAGTTTATTTTGAACTCGAGTTTGAATAGAAAAAAAAAACACATTATGATATTTAATTTGCAATGAATGGAAAAATCATCTATTATGGATACTATAGGCTTCTTTAATGTCATTACTTAAGCTTTCTACTTCCTACTGATTGAATTGGACTAATTAATGGTTTAAAGACTAAAACACAAGCGATTCCAGGTGAATCAAAGACATTGGAGTATGAATCTAACTTAACCTTGGAGCAATCTAGTGTTGCCAATTCCATTATCTCTCTCGGCTACATGGGACTGGAAAGTCGTATATATAGAACTATCTATTATGCTGTAATTCCTAATGTTTAACAGATTTGTTATTTTGAACTCGAGTTTGAAAAGAAAACAAACACATTATGATATTTAATTTGCAATGAATGGAAAAATAATCTATTATGGATACTATAGGCCTTTTAATGTCATTACATGTTCATAATAGTTGAATTTCGACATTATTAAACTCATTACTCAATAAGCTTTCTACTTCCTACTGATTAAATTTGGACTAATTAATGGTTTAAAGACTAAACACAAGCGATTCCAGGTGAATCAAAGACATTGGAGTATGAATCTAACTTAACCTTGGCTACATGGGATTGAAAACTCGTGTCTATGAAACTTATCTATTATGCTCTTTCTTAAGGTTAATCAGATTGCTTATTTTAGACTCGAGTTATAAAAGAAAAACATTATGATATGTATTTGCAGTGAATGGGAAAGTCATCTCTATTATGGATACTATATGCTTTAAGAAAAAAAAAATTATACATGTGCATATTAGTTATATTTTGACATAACTAAAACTCTAAGCTTTTTTTACTCTCTACTGATTCACATAATTGGACTAATTAATGGTTTGTAGACTAAAACGGTCACTAAGAGCTATGATAGATTTAATAATCTCTACCAATTAAATGAAATTAATGATTTAAGACTAAAACTGTCACTATGCTTATATTTAGACAATAACCAACAAAGAAGCTGAGTTGTAAAGCTGGTCACAGTAAGAGCCCCACGCGCACTAGTAGCGAATGAACTCCACGATTCACACGGCGGAGGTAAGGCGCGCGTGCGGATAGATATTCACTGAAACCAAAATGTCCGTTTCACGTTTTGCACCACATTACTGACAAGTGGCAATCATAAGTAATTAACTGTGAAACCCAAATTTAGAATAAATACAACAATGCAATGTATAGTTAGTAAAAAATCTAAAACATTTATTGTAATAAGTATGATATGAGCTGTAATTTACCTTCTTTTTTCTTAATTAGTACTGAGACAAAATACATTGGTTTTGGGTCAATACATAATAATAAGTACCATACATATGACTTAAGACTTTTAAATAAATGGTAAATGTTGCAAATTTGGATTTCTATTACATTTTACTTTCTGAAAGAACTTTTATTTTAATATATTAGAATATTATTAGCTGTTCACTAATTAATTAAAAATTTAAAATAGTCAAATCTGTTTGCAATTGAATTAAAACACACAGCTTACTGGAGGACACATGTACAACTATAATTAACTGTTTTGACTGAAATGATTTGTATTTCTCTCTTTTAAAAAGTTAATTAATTATTTTATATTTTTGAAAAATTTAGTGTTTATCACTATTTTTAGTAAAGAATCTTTTATGAATGGTAACGCCAAAATATACTTTTTGTGTTTACAAAATGTCAAAATATGCTAATTATGACTTTTGTCGTTATAGTCATTTTTTTAAAAATAAAACACAAATAAAAGGGAATAACAATTTATTAATACACTTATTTTTTTATCAAAAATTTTGTTTAAAATTTTTAGTTAAAAACATAAAACATTATTTTTAAACAAAAATTTGACTGTTGAGATGATACTTAAAAAATAGAAATAAAATAATATAAGTTCAAATTAAATCCCTACTTTTTTTTTATCACAGTTGAAAGGATACAAGGTTTGATTAAGTTTTAAAGAGTAATATTTAGTATAGTCTCATGGTTAAGTAGGTACTAAAAACTATCAGTCGAGGTAAAAAGAAAAAAAACTAGCTAGAAGAAACATAGTGAAGGCTTTGGTTGTTTAGATACAAAAATCATGAGTTAAATGGAGAGAAAGAGAGAGGTTTTGTCATGAAGCCATCAGAAAGACACGAGAAAGACTCTGAGGTGGCCTCCTGACCACACCCGCATGTGCCCACATTTCACCGTTTTACAATGACGCCCAAACCGTAACCTTTCCTCAGCGCATTTGTTTTAAAATATATCAAAATCTACACTATTTTCATGTGTGTTTTTTTTTTTAAATTGACTTTATTCAGCAACGGTAAAAAAAACACACACATAAAATAATAATTATAATAATATTTAAAAAAGTTGATTTAAAAAATATATATATATATATATTAAAAATAAAAAATAAAATAATAGTTGAAATTTTTATAATTTTAAATAAAATATAAATATATTAAAGTTGTAGTTTTAAAAGGTTAAAAAATGCATGGGTTCTCAAAGATGTCAAGATGAATCTTTCAACCATTATACCACCATTAGTTGGTTTAGTACTCACTTTTAAAAAGTTAGATTTTTTTTTCCTTTATTTGGGCAAAGGAGATAGGGACTGTAGCTATATATATTGGACATCACAGAAGACCCAATTATTAAAACAGTAGAGCAACAAAGCAAGAGATATAGAGAGAGAGGTAGGGTTTTTTTTTTTTTTTTTTTTTTGAGAGGTGTGAGTATATTTATATATATTCAACTGTGGCTTCTTGTTCTTCCTCAAAACAATTATCATCATCATCTGCTTGGTTTCTTTCTTGTCTCTGAGTTTTTAGCTTTTTTTGTTGACCTTTTTCTTCTTGGTTTCTTTCTCTGAATCTCAAGACTAAAAGGGGTACAATAAAAAAACAACTTATACTATGTCTTCTTTCTAAAACTTACAAATTAAATCTAATTCTTTGGATTTATATTTGTTCTCTTTGTTCTCGTAAATGTCTTCTAGTGAATTTTTTTTTCCATGTCGTCAATCTCTATGGCTTCTTCCTGTTCTTATAATTCCTTGCTTTCGTTTTCTTCTGTATCATTTTTGATTTCTTATCTTCTCTCTCACTTTTTTTTTAATTATTATTTTTTTCTATGGATCTTTGTAGCAGCTTAAGCAGATTCAGAACCTGAGAAGATGTCTTCATCCTACAACAACTCGATTGCCTCATCCGCCGCTCAGTCCTTCCTCATCTCAGGTGCTCGTACTGGTGCTGGTCTCGGTGTTGGTGTTGGTGCTGGTGCTCGTGTCGGAGCAAACAACTTCAACCGTGATCACGAGCCGTCGATGACTCAACAACCCAACTCCTCCGTTGCTCCACCACCCAAGAGGCGCAGAAACCAACCCGGAAACCCAAGCAAGTACCTCGTACTTAATACTTTTTTTTTGGGTGAAGAATTTTCATTTCCAACGGAAAGAAAAACATCTCAACCCTATACCAATTCATGTATTCTCTATTATCATTTTTGATAATAGAGAATTTTGATTGGATCTTTTGATTAGATTATAATTTAAGTTCTTGTGGTGGATGCATCATTTTTTTTCTTACAAGAGGATAAGTATTATTTGATGTGTGGTTGTATATAATTGTTTCTTAACCGATGATATTAATTTGGTTCGACTGATTAATTTTTTTGTTTTTTTTTCCTTTTAATTGGACAGATCCAGATGCTGAAGTGATAGCGTTATCCCCAAAGACGATAATGGCGACCAACAGGTTCCTTTGTGAGGTATGCAACAAAGGGTTTCAAAGGGAACAGAATCTGCAGCTTCACAGGAGAGGACACAACCTTCCATGGAAGCTGAAGCAGAAGTCGAACAAAGAAGTGAGGAGGAAGGTGTATCTTTGCCCGGAGGCCTCGTGCGTCCACCATGACCCCGCACGTGCTCTCGGAGACCTCACCGGAATCAAGAAGCATTACTACCGGAAGCACGGTGAGAAGAAATTCAAGTGCGAGAAGTGCTCTAAGCGTTACGCTGTTCAATCCGATTGGAAAGCTCACTCTAAGACCTGTGGTACCAAAGAGTATCGATGTGACTGTGGTACCATCTTCTCTAGGTAAACTATCTTTCTTGATTCCATCCCGATAAAATTGGTCCTTTTTTTATATCATATTAATATAATCGATTATATTATAGTGTGAAATAACATATTATATATATTAAAATATATATTTTTAGCTAATCCATAAATCACAGTCAAGTGGTTAATCATTTTTTCGGGTCAAAACTTAACTCGTTTTTTTTTCTTACTGCGAATTTAACATGTCGGCTTTATATTTTTAAGGTTAGTACTCTAGGCTTCTGCTTGAGATTCAAGTAAAAAAAAATACATGTCGGTCAGTGAATAGTAAACTTCTAACTAATGAATGTGTGGTACCATCTTTATATATATATTGACTTGTGACTGAAATCTATGCATATAAATAAAATCTATATTAGCCACGGAACATCATATTTCCTACATAGGGACATGAACATATATGCATATATACACATAGGATCTATCAATGTATTTGTTTGGTTGCTGATGAGTAGTGAAAGAAAGAAGGACAGTGAAGGGGAAAAGAGAAAAATTAAAGATGCTAAATTTGGTCACATGTGAGTTGGATTTGTTTCCATGCATTCCCATTTTTGTTTTCTTCTTCTTCACCTTTGCAGGTTCCTCTTTCCATGTAACTCCTCTTCTTGTGGGCCCATTCCATTTCTCTCTCTCTTTCTCGCTCTTCATAATATATATATATATATATATATATATGATTTGATTTATATATGTGTTTTGTGTATAAGAGTGGTTGGTTTCTTTGTTTAATCAATGGAATATTGTGGTCCGCGTGAGATAGTAGGAGTAGTTGATGAACACTTTACATTTTTAGGGTTTTTATATTTCATTTTTGTTTTCATGGTGTTGGTCAAACATTTTTCTAATTGTTTATTGGGTTGTGATTGCAGGAGAGACAGCTACATCACGCACAGGGCCTTCTGCGATGCTTTGATTCAGGAGTCAGCAAGGAACCCTACCGTGAGCTTCACGGCTATGTCAGCTGCTGGTGGTGGTGGTGGTGGCAGACATGGCTTTTACGGCGGCGCTGCTTCTTCTCTCTCTCACAACCATTTCGGTAGCAGTTCAACTTCTGGGTTTACCCCTCTAGCTGCTGCAGGTTACAATCTGAACCGTTCATCTCCCAACAAGTTTGAAGAGTTCGTTCCTCAGTCCTCAAACCCTAATCCCGGCGGTCCTACCAACTTCCTCATGCAATGCGCTGCGAACCAAGGATTGCTGGCGCAGAACGACCAGAGTCTCATGAACCAGCACGGTCTGATCAACCTCGGTGATAACATCAACAGCAACAACAACCACCTGTTCAACCTCGGATACTTTCAAGACACTAAGAACCCTGACCAGACAAGTGTCCCTTCTCTTTTCACCAGTGGTGCTGATAACAACGATCCTTCTGCTTTGCTGAGAGGGTTAACTTCTTCATCTTCCTCAAGTGTCGTCGTTAATGACTTTGGAGATACTGATAATGGAAACCTTCAAGGTCTGATGAACTCTCTAGCTGCGACGACTGATCATCAAAGCCGCTCCGGTAGCATTTTTGACCTTCACTTCGGGAACAATCTTAGCATGGGAGGCTCGGATAGGTTGACTCTGGACTTTCTTGGAGTTAATGGAGGAATTGTGAGCAACGTCAATGGTCGTGGTGGTCGTCGTAATGGAGCTCCTCTGGACACTGAGATGAAGTTTTCACACCCAAATCATCCATTTGGGAAAGCTTGAGATGATCGTATATGTTTGTACAGATCATCCATATTATCTAGATATGGACTGCTGGGTCCCTTGGAGATTTTCTTTTAAAGCTTTAATTTCTTTCGTTTTCTGTTTTCGACTATATATTAAGGGTATGGGTTTAGCTTGGGGGTTTTATTAATAATGTAATGGGAGTCCTTAATGAAATTTATAATTCTTCAATCATTTGAGTCTATTCCATTTTTTTCTATTGCATGAAAGTAATTAATAAGTTCATAATATAATTAAGGGTTTCAATTATAAGATATAGAGATTTAAACAATGCCATCTACAAACACTAATTATATACGTTATAATCCATTTTTTAGAGTATTCTCGGAGTCGAACCTTCGATCGTTGTCAGTAGAAACAATGTATTTCTACCAACTGTTCTATCTTATCTGCGTGTTATAATAGTTTTTTGATATGATATATATTATTAGTTATAAATCCAGATTTTATTTATTTGGGTTCAAGATCGATGGCCTTATCTAATATATATTTAGGCCATGAATGGATGCAGTTTTTGATTCAGTTTTTCGATTTGGTTTTTGAAATTTAGTTTTTAGTTTTAGATTTTGTTATTAGGTTTTTGTTTGAAAAATCCCAAAAAAATAGTTTTTGGTTTTTGAGAGAAAAAAATGTAGAAAAAGTAAAAACTAGATTCCTTAAATTATAGGAGTACTAAAAATCTAAAATCGTGAATGGAAGAGTACAACGAAAAAGTTTTTCTAAATTCTAGGGAATCCAAAATTTTAAAATCTTGATTGGTTAAAAATGAGTTTTTGAAAAACAAAAACCAAAATCTCTTTTAAAATCTACAAAACATTCAAGGCCTTAGATTATACGTTAACCTGATTTAGGGCCGAGAATGGCCTTATCCAATTTATATTTGGATTGTATGATAATCTGATTTAAGGCCGTCGTCGGCCTTATCTAATATAATTTGGATTAAATATTACCATTATTTAGGGCCAAAGACGGCCTTGTTCAGAATAATTTTAGGTTTAATGTTAACATGATTTAGGGCGGACGACGGCCTTATCTATTCTAATATTAGTTTAAAACGTGAATAAGAAACAGATTTACAATAGATCCTATTGAACGTTACCAAATACATTTGCATGTATCATGTGAATTAACTTTCAGATTTTCTTTTAGTTATATATCTATATATATTTACAGATATTTGACAAAATTAATTAAAAACTCCCACATGTAGATACATTTATTTATTCTGGAATAACAAATGAATAAATTTCTTGATCAAATTTGATTCATATATAAATCATATATCCCACGTTGCACATGCAAGTTATGAGCAGATTTCAAGAGATATCTGTCTACAATAATACGTCAACGGATCGGATAATATTCCAACAAAAGCATAATACAAACAGAAGCATCCAACATTCCCAAATTATTCAAATTCGTGTCGTAATCCAATATTTATAGTATAGAAAAGGTCTTGTTATTATATAGATTTATGTTGTAATATGTATTACAATATACGATAAAAAATGTTCGGCCACCTAATACAAAATAACCGAGTAGGCAAGTAATACATATTAGGTAATTATTTTGAGCAAATTAATTAGTAACTTGAATGTCTAAATATGAGTTTTTACGTACGTACAATGTACCGTCAAACATTTTTGAGCTTATAAAGCAAAATGCTGTTGACATTCCGAAGACAACCCTTTTCTTTTTGTCGTCAAGGTAGTTATATATTTAAGTTCATTATAGAAATAGCTAGTCATACAAACACCGAAGACATAAGTTAAACTCTGTTTCTTTTGGTCTTTATTGTTACTTCCCGACGTTGACTCCACCTATGATTTTTTCTATGTTTCGATTCAACTTTTACGCACCACACATATTATATATATATATATATATATATATATATATTATAATGTCAAGATTCCATATCATAATCATATCTAACTTTAGTAATCAATCAACTGATACTTCATAATACCAAAGAGTTTGTATATATATATATATATATAGAGAGAGAGAGAGAGATAATAGTATAAGTGTAACCCTAATTAAGGACGCTAGAATAATATTTATTGATCCTATATATATTATGTAAACCAACACAACATTTTAGTTATATGCATACAAACTATAAAGACAGACTTAAATCATATTAAAGAAAATCGAATAAGAGAGAGAGAAAAAAGAAGATAAAGCATGTGCATGGTAGACTTGTCGTTGACGTGAAGGATTAAATATGCCCGTGAAGAAAATATTATCGAGAAAACTCAATGAATACTGCGAATGCTTTGGGATATCTTCTTCTCCTTTCTCGTTGGTCCACTTCATTTATGGGTAATCTCCAATTGGGCCCTATACGTATCTGCATACACACATATATATATATATATATATATATAATGTGCTGGGTATATATACGTTGAAAATGCAGTATGTACGTGCTTATTTTTACGTCGAAAATAAATAAAAAGACTTCCAAATTTTGAATTGTCAGTACAGGGTTAATTTATCTCGGTTTTCATTTTTTTCTAAAAAAAGGTAAAATCGTGTAAACCGTTGCCAGTTTAGCCAAATTTTATTCTTTCAAATAAAACGTCATTTGGTAATATCTATTTAAATGGTAACAGCATACTTTTTGGGTGTCGGAACAACACTGGTCATATACTCATATAACATATTATATATAGGGTTAAAAATAAAACTTTTTTTTTATTTTGTAAAACTAGCCATACAATGAAAAAGGTAAATTCATACATCATATGTTTTTATTTTTTAGTTTTTAATCATTGAATTTATTGAGTTGATTTAGTTAAGTATTAAATAATGTTGTTTTATGTATAGAAAAATGGTTTGTTTTCTATACTTTCTTAATATGCTTTTCACTAAATATTCTATTACTTAATGGAACGAAACTATATATATTTAGTGGAATTTCCTAAAATATAGATGAAATTTCGGGACAAGTGAAATTTATAGTGATACGGAAATGTAACTAATAAAATTTTGATAAGAAAAAATAATCATTGCATAACGTAACGTCGTAACCTAACATACTTTTGTTATCATGCATATATTCTGTTATAATGGTTTTTAGTATCCACACACACAAGCAAATTTCCTAATGTATAAAATTCCATGAAAGGAAAGCCACAATTATATACGCTTTTGGAACGTGGAGAGATGAAATATTACTTCTAGACCGTTAAATTTAAATTTGATGGGGACAAGACAACCTCGTGGATATGCTAGAACAGTTTTACAAAGACATCGATACATATACCAATATGTGCAATAACATTATATAAAATGATGAATATATATTAGAGAGGCATCACAGAACAAAGACAAACACTCGTGACATAGCCAGCTAGCGTCCGTAAATATGACAAATGAAAATAATATTTATAGCGAATAAGGAAAAGGTAAACAAAATAAATTAAATTCACACACACACGAACACACTAGAAAAGAGCGGCCTTTACTCTTTCTCTCTCAACTCATTCACTGCCTTAGGCAATGATATGACCATAAATGTGACAGGCCAAAAATGTTTTTTTCCTTCAAATATAATAGTTAGATTATTCCAAAAAGATCAATGACATTGGCGTTTCCCTAATCAATCGTTTTTCTGACTAACATAATAGTACGAGTTGTAACTTAATAATACGATTGTACGTCGTACAGGTTACTAATTAAAAAGTGATAATGAAACACACAAAATTATAGAACATTATCAGTTTGACAAAAAAAAAACAAAAACATAAAAATAAAAATATGAAAGAAAATAAGAACTCCGAGATAGTTTTTTTCTTCTTAAAATAGCATTTTTTATAAAAGGAAAGTTATGAATTAACAGAATCAAATTTGGGAAAAAAACTTGTTAACTCGGGAACTATAGTATAAGCTAATAATAATAAAAACAACCACTGAACTTTAAGTACTACTAATTTTTCGTGAAGGATATCATATTTTATGTGAACAAACACTACAAGTTTTGATATTAACTCAAATTTTCTAAATATATATATTGGTTAACGACAAACCTGAAGATTCATACACCTGCGATGATCTTCAACCTAGGAACTCGCGTGAAAAAATTCATCAAATCGTAGAGATTGCTCTCATTGTCGCCATAGATGCGGAAAAGCTTCTTACAATACAGCTTTCTGAAAAGTGAGGGGTAAATTTGGTACTTTCCTTGAAGAGCTAAGGAGGGAAAGCACTGAGTCACCTTCGCCGCCGGAATTAATTGATTCTCTCTGCGGAAGACGAAGATCGAGAGTCATCATCTTGTTGAGGATGAGAACACGTGCATATGATACTGTTGATGATGATTACAAAAAACTAGGGCTTCGCTCCTGCATCATGAAGAATCCAGGACGAACTAAAAACGAGTTCATATGAGGATCCAGAGACGACAAGTTTAACGTGTTCGAGGTTCTGTAGGGACCCCTATGTGGGATAGACCAATAATAACCATGTTGCAATTGTGTTGTAGTTGTGTCTGTAGGATAAGTGATGAGTCGCACTTTCTTAAACCAACGCGTCACGGAACTCTCTCTCTGTCTGTGATGTCACAATTATTATTTAAATTAATATAAAAGGGATCTATTTGTTAAATTGGCCTTCACTATATATACACAAGATGTAAAAGAAAAACGTCAAGACAAAAGCATACACAGTAGCAGAGAGACTCATCATTTCTCGTAGCTACAATTAAGATTCCATTGTCTTGAAATGACTAAAAAGTAGATTGATAGTTAACTCTATATAAAAATTTATCATTCTCCTCCTATATATGTAAACTTACTCGTTAACATGTCTTCTACACACACTCACATCACATGCATATGGTTTTGCTCATACATATTACATATATATGCAGACATCCATATGTAACTTTACATATCTTATTATAAATCTAGACTACGATCGGTGACAGCATAGAACGATGAATGATATCATATATACAATCTCTGAGTAGTATACGCTTTATATAATTATGAAATTGGTAGACTAATACAAAGGTGGGCGGAGCTAGAAATTTTTCAGAATAGGACAGAGAACAATTAAGGAATATTTTGCATGTCAATCTAATTCTAAGACACTTGGCTTTTATTAAATGTAACTCGAGGATGTATTGAATGAACATTTTTTTTTTTGCTGGTCAACGACTCAACGTATTGAATGCAAGTTCATTTATATAATTCGTTTCTATATATCTTATGAACGTGACGCGCGCGCGCACACACACAAATATTCCATCCAAGGCATCCAATAATTATTTTGAGGAAAAACATTTTATGGTTCTGTTCGTAACAATTTAATAATCCTAAGAATTTTAGCATGAGTCAACACAAATATACACATTATTATATAGTATGGTTTAATTAGCAGTAATATATGATATAACCGTCCGAAAATATATATTAGATTGATGCATAAAATAAAATCCGTACTATAAGGATATTATTCTACGACAGAAAATTAAGGCGGTGTATCCAAGGCAAATTAATTAAAATTCAATTTGGCCGTCGGCAGTTTAAAACTTAAAAAAACTTAAATATATTTAATATGAATTGTGTGTAATAAATTTATCTTTATACTCAAAATTATGTGTAACATATTAATTAAATTAAAAAGAATGATGATCCCAGTGAGGTCTCGGAACGCACGTGAGGGATGATGGTGGGCGCACGTGGGCTCAGGACAATATTGAAGTGTTCTTTTCACTTCTTTGTTAGACGACTTTTGTGTTTAACCTTCCATGGAAAGTTATGTCCTCTTCTATGAAGCCGTAGATTCTGTTCTCTTTAAAACATTTTAATTTTGTTGCATCTTTCACATATGAATATCGTCTTTGGAAATAAAGCTACCACTTCCCCACCAGAATCTGTGGTTTTGTGCAAGAAAACGAAGAAAAGTTACAAAAACCTGGTAACTAACACAATAAAATATGAATGTTTTGTCTAGCCCAATCTCACAAAAATCTACATTGGCTTAATACTTTATATTTTATGATCTTTTTAAGTTATTTTAGCTATTTCTTGTTTTTTGGAAAATAAAGTTCGGCCTGTCGTTACCAGATTTGCTATTTAATAGCGAAATGTACTTAAACCAAAAAAAAAAAATTAAACAAAAAACAAAAAAGCCAAGCCCAGTAGAGCTATTGTTAGCCCACCATTTAAATTACACATGACCATGATCGTTTCAACCTCATAAGTTTCGCTATTATGATTACTAGGGTAGCTTAAAATTGATTGATTTGTTTTAACTTTCTAAGTTTTAACACAAAGAAAAAATAGTTGACGAACTCAAAACAGAAATACGAAATAGTTTTGGGTTTTGCTTTTGTAAGTTGTCTCTAGTTTCTTCAACTTGTAAATGTTATTCATTAACTCTGTGATCTCCTCTTGGGCTGTATTGTATGTATATATTTCACATGATATTACATGTCTATATATACAATTTATTGAAGAGGACAGATTTACCTGAGCTGTTCTATTTGGGCCTGTCATTACTCTATATAAATTAATTTCCATTGAGATTTCAAAATTATCACCAAAATATTGCAAATTGTGCCGTGAGTTTGTGTTTTCGCTACAAAATTTATATATTTCTTCTTTCTGGAAAGATTCTCAAGTTCTCAACAATCATGTACAAAAAAAAAAGTCTCAATACATATCATTCTTGAGATTCTCCTGGTGGATCACTCTCTTCATCATCCACAGATTCATCATAGCGTCGAAGAGAATCAAGACTGAAAAAAACAAAAAGAATCGATGATCACGAATCGATGAAAGTGACCGTTTAACATTCGGCGCAAACCAAAACAGAGATCAGAAATGTTTAAAAGGAAGATCATTTCAAACAAAGTGAACAGTACCTGCAATTTTGAGGGACTTTCCAAGAGAAACCAGAGGACTGCTTTAGATGAAGTGGTAAAGACATGAAATCTTTCCAATCTTGAAGCATGATTCTGAGATCATGAAGCTTACTTTCCATACCGTAGCAGCAATTTGCGTGCATTGTACGAACTAAGTTCAAATCTCTGCTAGGCTCACAAAGACCGCCAAAATAAGCAGTGTTCAGGAATCTCATCTTTAACCCAATGCGGAAAACAAAAGGTTCTGTCTTGAGAAAGTTAAGAACATCCTGATCGTGATACCCCGGGAATCTGAGTCTTGATGCATACCAGTATTTGTAGAACAGTATAGTTCGATTGTTAGACCTTACAAAGTTAAATCCTCCATTTGGCCTGTTTTGAAGGTCGTTTGATCTTCCGAGGTAATGATCACATGCAATTTGGAAATCCGCATACATGTAAAACCTTGGAAACGGGTTCCTGAACCACATCACATCAGCATCCTGAAGAAAAGGAAAAACGAATGTAAAGGGTCACTTAATAGAACCAGAAACCTGAGTTTCACACACAGTTCCCTAATGAGAACTGAAAGAGAAGATATATATATGAGAAATTTTACCGTGAAAACGAAGTTATAACCCAATTCAAGAACAGAACGTAGGAGATCAATCCTTCTCCACATCATCTTCAAGTAAGACCGAGTCATAAAGTAAGCTTCTCGAGAAAAATCAACACCTTCAGTAACAAGACTGAAACAATGCTGATGGAGTTCTAAGCAACGGGAATAGGCCTCAGCATCCAACGCAACAATCACCAAATGATTCAAGATTTGGCTAGTTTCTTCCCCTATTCTAAAACTCTCGAAGAAGAGATCAAGAACAGATCCTGGAGCTGCCCAAGCTGCATTCAAAGTTGTCAAAACCACAGTCCTGTCTATTGTCGCAGCTTTACGCAGGACATCTTCCAGCTTTGGTGGTTCCTCATCATCACGCTGCATTTGAAGAATACACACACCAAGTAAACCAAAAAATATCCGAAACCACATGCAAACTCCAAGAACCAGAACTAGCTTAGCTCATTTTCTAAATTCACTCCAATTCCAAATGGTTTTAGACATCAATCGAATCTCTCAAAATCGTACTTCAATTTCTCGAAGGACATTTTCAAATTCGTGAGGAAGAAGAGAAGACTAACCAGATAAGCAGAGAAATTGAAAAGGCGAGGGGAGAAAGACAAGGAATCAACGGCTCTGTAAAGAACGAAGCAAGAGATGGAGATGGCAGCTAGGAAAAGAGCAGCTCGGCGCACCGGGATTAATGATGATGATCCCGGAGACATTACGGCAGAGGAATTATTAACGGTAGACGAAGCGTCGAGCCTCGCCGTGTTTAATCTCGAACCGACACGGTGCGATAGATTCATCCCCACCGACCATCTTCACTACGTTTCAATGTTATTTTTGTTTTTTTTTGTTTTTTTTTTAATTTCTATTATTATCATTTTCTGCAAAAATAAAACAGTTACAAAATTTAATGTGTACATCAATAATACACACCCACTACTACCATACGCTGCGTTTTAATGAGTATTTGAAACGCTGCGTTTTTTGGGATTTCTTAATCCTTTTACAGAAATAAAACGCTGCGTTTTGGTGCAACATTAAATTTTTCATTCATTCAAAACATTAAATCTAATCTCTTCACTAACATACAATAATTTCATAACTAGTCGAATTGCTATGGCTAATTAAGTCCGTAAGAACATTCATATCCGATTCGATCGTGACATTATAGAAGCAAACAAAAATCGTCACCATCGCAAAAATCTAGAAGCCTAACTAAAAGACAAGAAGAAGATTACTTGCGTCTTTTTTTAAGGGAGGATTTTTTAAACAGTCTGAATGATCACTACACTAAAAAAAATAAAACAAGGGAACAAAAGGTTTCAGCTACGGAGTAGAGAAAAGGAGAGATTGAGATTAAGATCAATCTTCGAAGAAGCAAAACAATCTCTGAAGATGAATGGAGCTGAAGATGATGAGACTCCGTCACTTGTTTCACTAAGTGATGATGTTGCATTGCTTCTCCAACGTTGTCGATTATTTTGAGGATGATTCAACGATAGAGACAACGATAACTCTTCTGCTTCTCCTTCGAGCTCGTTTTCTCGCCATGTGTATTTACAATTGGTCTTCCTGCTCTCGGCCTATTTTCAAAACTCATAAAAAAAAGCTCTTAAAAAGTTTATAATAGAACTTTTTACATTTGTTTTTAAAAACTCATATTTGTTGATAGTTTTTCATAACTAATAAGTTCGGAAACTAGAGTAATAATCTACAGGCTATTAAAATGCAAATCAAATCAAGTTCCTCAAATCCTCATAGAATATAGTGAGAGTCTACTCTAGGCTATCAAATCCAAAAATATTACGATTATGTTATAAATATATATATTGAGTCACGCAGGAATTAATATGTATGCCTAATTGCCTATGAAAACATCAGAAAATAAGCCTCATTTTTATTTAATTTTGTAGAGTATCTATTTAACAAACATTCTTTGATTTGCATTAATATTAAATGATTTATCTAAATTATTATGATGTATAGTATTAATCCCTGACTTATTATTAGTGCTCCTACTTACGAATTTATTGACAATCAAAATCTCTCCATCTGAAAAATATTCAGTACCGAGCCCCAAGCCTACCCTAGTATTGTAGACCCATATCATAAGTCATAACAATTGTTCAGTGGTTTAGTGAGTGTTTATCTGAGTCTTAAATATTTTTATTATTGATGTAACCTTTCGTAACGGCTATTTATGAAACCATATACTGTACGTAGTAATAAAAATCGAATTTAATATTTAATACCTCGAGAAAGTGATGAGACTGGAATTTGATGGACTCGCCATTGCCTGCAAATGTCTTCGTTCTCTCCATGTTCATGATGTTAAGAAAGTCATCGTCATCATTATCAGTCGCTGAAGTCTGCTCTCTTCTCCCAAAAAAAAGAAAAACAAGAAAGAAAAGAGAAAAATATAAAAATCTACAAATTCGACAATTCATATTCAAACAAAACTGTATGATAGCATACCTATTTTCTGGAATAAAATTAAAACACTTGTCAGAAACAAATTAATATTCCCTTTCCATTTTTTCCTATTAAAAAAAATTGAAATAAAAGTTTACCTAAAGTTAAAAGAGTGAAAACCCAAAAGACAATCATTCCTTGCGTGTACAGACAAGTTGTCATGAAGATGATCTTCTTCATTGTCTTGTCTTCTTCTTCTTCTTGAAGATGGTGAAGAACTCTCTTCTGTCCCCCAAGAAATAAAATAAAAAACATTAATTTGATTATTGACCATGATGAATATTCTCTTTTTAACTCTTTGGTAGTATTTTTATTTTCCACAACTAAATTAAAGAAGCATCTACTTATTATCTACAAATACCTAAATTCTTTATCCTTGTTTTTATTAAATATTTTATATAATAAACCATGAATATTTCTGACAATGGTGGGAGTGAGATTTAAATTTATGCATTATTGCAATTTTTAAGTGAACGGTGGGAATTTGTAAAGAACTGTCGTAATCTTGAAACTATGACGTTCAAAAGTCTAAATTGATATCTTCTGATTCAAACCAATTTAATTTTTTGCGAAATTTCATTACCTGGTTTCCCAAGAAGACTGACTCTGGATCCCCTATACATCTGCAGAATGATCAAAACAGTGCAAAAACATTAAAACTTCCAATTACCAAATAAATAAAGGTGAAAAAAAATATCAGTGTTGGCATATACGAATAAACAGTAGAAGACAA
Source organism: Camelina sativa (assembly GCF_030686135.1). Classification (NCBI taxonomy): domain Eukaryota; kingdom Viridiplantae; phylum Streptophyta; class Magnoliopsida; order Brassicales; family Brassicaceae; genus Camelina; species Camelina sativa. Next base: position 5,992,561 of record NC_141882.1, read on the forward strand.
CAATTGCTATCAAATAAAAAAAAAGTTTTTTTAGCATTTTCTTTGACCTGGAGATGGCTCTTGACGTGTGATATGGTTAGTCCCTTCACATCCATTATCTTAAGAACAAGTTTTGGAGTTGCTTCTGTTTCATTCAAACCAAAGACACAAATCCTTTTAAAATCTTGAATATTACCAAATTCAAAAGTACCAAAATAAAAACTACAAAACCAAACTTCAAGATGTCTTGAATTTATATATATATAAAAAGATAACAACAAAAGTTTGTTAAAAAGACTGACTATATTGTCCGCCGAGCAAATCAACGGCGTGAACGAAGCTCCGGTGAAGCTCCGGCGTCCATCTCAGACGAGGCACCGGAGATCGTACGTACGGTCTAACTCCACCGATTCCTCCATCGCTGCTCCTTCCACACCTACCCATCCGAAAACCCTGATATTTTTTATCTTGATTGCGTTAAAGAACAGAAAACGTTTCTTGTTTTTGCCTTCTGTAGAGAAGAAGAAGAAGCCAGAGGAAGAGAGAAGTTGAAGGAGAACCCTAAGAGAGAGGATAGTTATTTTGTGAGTGAAGAAGGTTAAAGATAAAAAAGGACAAAAGGTTTCTGTTTATATAGAAGATAAATGTTTCTTTTTACCATCTATTTATTCCCCTTTGTCTCTTTTTGGAAGAACTCGTGCTTATATATGTATATAGTAGTGTGTATATAAAGAAGCTAAAAGAAAAATCATAACTCAAGAACATGTGATATGATAAGTAATTCTAGGAAGAGCAAAGAAGAAAGATGGTATATTTATTTTTATAATTAGTACGTAACCAGCTGGAATGTTGTTGTTATACTTTTTATATAGTTTGAGGTGACATGTGTTTTTGACCTAACAGAATAGAATACATTCAACACAAATTTATCATCCGTTTGACTTTGCATGCATTAGTAGAAAATAGCTTTTACAAGAATCTTCTTTAAGTTTTGGTTGGTATCCTCATAATCCATGGACCACTCAACCAGAGAAATAATTAATTATTGGATATATTTTCCATTAATCACCTTTTATTACTAAGACAATTATATGAAATTTATATGCATTAAATTTAGTCTACACTAAAATATGTGAAACTGTTATGATGAATATGCATTCTTATTTACTCCTGTTAAGAACATTTGATTTTGTTTTGTCCGATCCTAATTGCTTACAAGAATTACCTTATTGGGATTTGGGATTTACCCAAATGAAGAAGTTTCCTCTAGGCGTCACCCTTTTTTCATCATAGGGTCTTTTAGACTAAATTAAAATAAATAATAAGAATAGCAAAAATGAAGATAGCCCAACTGCTAAGCTTTGACCTTAGGATCATCATTCCATTCTTTTTTAATTAAAAAAAGTTTTCTATTTCTTTTTCATTCTTTTTTTTTTTTTGAGGTTCCGTGTTATTTAATAATTTATTTTCTGATAATTAGAAAGTCATATTTATAGTCCTTCGCACGTATTTGAACCAACCTTTTTGACTTCATTCCCCTATTTTTCATTTTACAGTTTCGTCCTTTTTCCAATTCATTCCTCTATTTTTTTTTTTTTTGTGATAATACTTACACCAATTTCAAAAAACAAAATGTAATGATGCGCATAACACATGCCCCTATGCTTCTGCTTATTTCCAGTTTGTCTTGTTACTTTTTTTTCTTCTTCTTTCTGATTTCTTGCTGCCTATTGAAAACAAATCAAAATCATTTCCCTATGTGGTAGCCCATTTAAAGCACTGGTTCGGATTCTTGATCTTTTAAAATGAATCTCAACAAAATTCAGATTATTATATTAAATAATCATTAATAACCAAAATTCAGGAACGACAAATCTCAACAAAATGTGATGGGATCACTTACCCTAGTGTTTCCTCCCAATATAATTTGGATCCCACGTTCTTTATAGAAATTTCAATTCAAAATAAAAGATGATAAAGAGGAGGATAAAAATTTAACAAATACTATAAAATAATAAATAAAAAGATGAAGAAGAAATTAAAACGTAGGAAGTTGCTTAAAGCAGAAGGGTAGGACGCAAATGTCGTCGATGACGAAATGGACAAATGGGTATGGAAGTAGTACTACGCATAGTCATCTTCTTGACCATAGCCAGGATTTATATCAAATCTCTTGATTTCTTGTTTTTTTTTTTACATTCTATGTATCAGTTTTTTTTTTGGTCTAAGTTTTATTTTTATCATTTTTTTATGTATGATAAATTGTCTACGTTTAATGCATCTGTGATTTTGTAGAAGAAAAGCAAGAGTAAACAAATTCTACTTTTAATCGTTTTACTCACCCCTTCAGAAATATATACTCTAAATAGCACAATCAGCAAATTAAAAATTCGCAAGTTGTTTGTGTAAACAAAACTGGTTTGTCTCATTTAATAGACACCATTAATAAAAATGTACGATGTATACCTTATTTCCAACTGTACCTACCAGTTATTCAGACCTTATTTCCAACTGTGTTCCATTTTGATGCTACATATTCAACAAAAATACATATGAAAGGATTCCAACAAAACCGACCAAAAGGAGAAAGTTGCACACATAACTCTCTAAAAATTCAAACCAAGCCGTAATACTACTACAATTATATTGGAGCTTACGTGATACGTACAAAGTGGACCTCTTTACCCCATATGATTCACGGAGCCTAATGTTGTTAGAATATGTCAGGGACTCAAGGTGATGTAATTGACTTTCAAGATTAAGACTACAATACATAATACACGTTTTGATTGTATTCACTTTACACCTGAAATATATCCAAAGTGTGTGTATATATGTTCTGCATATATGCCAAAAACCACTTTATTGATTTAGAAAATCTAAGCAAATGTGTGAAATGAAATGTTGATTAGATGGTATCCTAACCATTATGTTTAACAATCGGGCTTAACAAAAAAAAAACACGAATTACCTACTTTCTATTGACAAAGATAGGTAAGGTGTTCGGCTTTTAATGACACTATCTTGGGGTCTTTTGATAGAGAACCCAACACGGCCTCCGCATTAAATAAAAATCGATACACGGATGCTTTAACCTTATCTCTCTTAACCACACATACAAGTTTTTCACCATAAAAGTGTAGACTCCTCCTCTTAAGATAGGACAACCTATCCAAACAATGTTGTTTTAAAGTTAATCAAGTATAACAGTATTGAATTGTTTTATTAAAGATAATATCAAACACCTTTTAGTTAGTATTAAAATTCGATTCTGGCTGTTTAATATATGCTTAAATTGAAAGAAAAAATTATATATATGCTTATAACCAAGTGAACGTACTTAAAGCAATTTATCGTATACGCAAAGTTGGTACGGAGAAACTGATAGATACTGTGGCTACATGCTACGGTTTGTTTCCTGAAATAATTATATGAAAAAAAAATGAAAAAACAAACATTCAATAAATCACCAAATAGATCCAAAAGAAATTTATGGTGAGATGGACTGCAGGTCCATGATTCATGGCTTTTACTACAATCAAACATTCATTCAATGAGTTTCGTCGACTCAAATGTATTTTTGTGTGTAGAGATACATACAACTTGACTATACTGGAATTGTTGGGAAAAAAAAGTTTTGGATTATCATAACGGCTAAATTCTATTTTGATTCAGAAATTCTCACCGAACCATTTTATTAGATTTGACCATTATTTTTCTTCTCTCCCTTACACTTTATTAATTGATGTTAATCATAGCACATGCACAAACAATATAAAAGAGAAAGTTTTTAATAAAAAGGTGTAATCAACCAAGAGAGAAAAACACCTAGAGAGGGTTTGTTTAAAAGTATGATTTGAGAACACCTAGAGAGGGTCACCACAACAAAAAAAAACTTATTTAATACTAATTGTTCTTAAAACGATTTAATTTTAAAAGTTTATGCTAAAGATTAGATCATTAGTCAATATATATAGATGTGGGCATGTGAAAAAAGATTTAGTGTTGAGGGTGTACATAAATAATTAGTGGGAATAAGAACCAAGCAACCCTTGTTAAAGTCCACGCCTTCTAGTACTTTTCCCCAAGTATAACATAATAATCTAAATTGAGGAATGAGATTCAACACTTGACAAGATTACATAATTGACATAATAGATTCAACACTTGAAAAGATTGCAAGGGGAATTTGTAATGTACATTTAAATTTGAGGACATGACACATTGGAGAATATAAGTTGAGAGCTTCCTGTCCAAGTATAGCAAAGTATGAGTTATATAACTCAACAAAAAGGGAAATCATAACATGTTGAAAAATTCAAGAGAAACTTCAGGTTTTTAGAGGCAGTACACACATGGTTGTAATCATAGCAGTAGAGACAATTGAACAATATTACAAGTTTGATTTGTGTTAGATTGTAAATGGCAGGTGAGAAGAAGAAGAAGGAGAGGGACATAAAGAGAATAATTCTCCCTTTACAGGCTTTCTATATGTTCTCTTATCCACCAATCCATGATTGCAATTTTTGCAGAATCGTCTATACAAATGCTAAATATTCAGAGTTGGTCCAGTGTTTATGCATTTATTTTATTTATTTACACACATAATTTCATTTCTGTTAATGTAGAGAAAGACTCCCAAGAAAATGACATAATTTGCTCCTATAGATCTGAACTTCTTTTTGCACGGGCTCAGAACCGGGCATGCGTTCGTTTTATACATATTTATTTATCAGAGTACACAACATTTTACAGGTACGTCGGAATTTGTTTTGTAGGAGTTGGGAGACAAAACAAATCATATGTTTTCAATTCTAGAAGACTCTAGATAAAGGGTATGGGAGTACGTATCAAAAACCTGATATACAATAATAGCCTATTTTGAGATCCTGACCAGCTTAATAATAACCTTTTACCAAACAGATCGATATCACTAAAGAGAAAATCAGACACTTACCTACTGTTCCAGGGAAAAGCAGTGATGAAGTATAATTGGGAATTAAGGACCTTATCAGAATGAGCATCATTACAACAAAGAATGAAACCGAGACCAAATATATATGTAGATGATAACACTTTGAGGAAATTAAAAGGCTGCGGTAACGTAATCGTGGGTCCAACTATACTTGATTCAAATTATTGAAATCAGATCAAATGTTTCAGGAATAGAAGAATAGAAAGCAACAAAAAAAAAGGAAGATATTTTTTGATGGTGGACTAAGGCGATATTGTAAGGGTCAGTTTGGTAGTCTATTGAACCCGTTTGATGAACCAGTGGTTATGAAAAGTTATTGGTTCTACCAACTCCAGTAATTAATTAGCTTTTGCTGTAATTTCTCTTGATCATGCATATGACCCACAAGCTTTGCTAATTATAAGTATCATTACACCCTTCAGTTAGCCTCGAGCCTAATTAGTATTTTAAAAGTCATTGAAAAAATTCTACTGATGCAGACTGGGATGACCCGGTTAACACTACCTAAACCAAAAGCTCAGTGCAAATGAACAAAGAAGAACACTTCCAAGTGGTGTTCACGTTGACCAAAACAAAATCGTGTTTGCAAATGATCTGTTCAAAACTAATCAACAGGTGTTTCTTTTTTAGAGAGATGTGATAAAAATATAGTCAAAACTCAAAAACTAGTTCACAATAACATCAGGTTTTTCTCAACCCTGAGATATTTAGTTTGGCCTTCTCAGACAGAAACTGTGACTTTGTCTCTCATTTCTTCTTCTGTTCCATTTGCTGGTTTCATGAATTGCTTGTTTCTGCAGCAAGACGGGCACTTTCCTTCTCAAAGAAATCGAACTCTTGGAGAATCTTAGCAAGCTTGGTCGCGTTGTCTTCTCTTATATTTGCAGGGACCTTCTCTTCATAAGTTGACACACTCATCATCTTCTGCAACTTCTCCTTTTGTCTGATGAAACAAAAAAATACAAATTTCAAAAGGGGGAAATCTCAGGAAACTAACATGCGATTCAAACATTCTGTTTCGATTCAATTTCGGATCTAGGGACTTACTTTTGTAGCTCACCAAGCTTGTTTCTGATTTTTTCTTTTTCAGCTTCTGTGTTAATCGCTCCATCCACTTTTAGATACACTTTGAGGTTCTCGTTTACCGTCTCAACGGAAGATCCAGGTGGGGCTGCGTGTTCTCCCTTTATAAAAACCTGTACCAAATCCCCATAGCAACTCGGATAAGATACACGAAACAATAGAGTAAGAAAGAAACTGAAGATAGATTTTTTACCTCTAAGGATGATAAATTTGCAAGGGTTCTGATCTCCAACTCGTGAGATTTTACCATTTCAGATGTTAAGTTGTTTTCACACAGAGCAAAAGCAGGTAACCTGAGAAAACGTACACAATGTTAAAAGTAACCTTTATATTCCGTTTTAGTGACAGTATATTCGAAAAAATGAATGATGGATATGACATGTCTCAAAGTGCTCCTTGAATGGGATTTTAATCATATACACGAACCTTTCATTTTTCTGTTTCTCCAGCAACCCTGCTCTGAGTGCCCTCATGCATTTCACAGTCGCGAGAACAGTTTCCATTTCACTCTCCACTTTCTCATTTGTCCAATTCTAGGTTCATGACATCAGAAGAAAAGAGTTAGAAACCCCAACAAATTATGACAAGTTACTAAGAAAATCTTACTGACCTCTATAGCAGTTGGGTAGTCACATATCATTATAGACGCCTTTCTTTCAGTGTCTTTGGGTGAGGGAAGCCGTTGCCATAGCTCTTCAGTAACAAAAGGCATAAGTGGGTGAAGAAGTCTCAAGCCAGTCTCCAGACTTATCCAGAGAGCATGTTGTGCATGAGCCCTCTCTGAAGCAAAGATTGGGTTGTCACCAGCAAAATAAGGCTTGATTGCTTCAATGTACACGTCACAGAATTGGTATTGCCACCATGCATATACTGTGTTGGCTGCATCCGAGAACTCAAATGCCTCCAGTGAGTCCACTGTCTTTGATATTGCCTTATTTAGAACAGAGAGAATCCATTTGCAGCTGAACGGCATGGTTTCAGGGCTTAGAGTCTGCGGAGGGGTATAATCATCGCCCAGCTTCATCATCGCAAATCTGACGGCGTTCCATAGTTTATTACACCATTGACGGTAACCAACAACTCGGAGGATGTCCAAGTTAATTTTATCAGACTAGAAAAGAATCAAGAGTAGAGCAATTTTTAGTTTATAGAATATACATCGAAGGAGTTTGTTAGAGATTTGGCAATAAATAGTACCTGAGCAGTGTAAGAGACAAGCGCAAACCGAAGAGCGTCAGTGCCACATTCAGGGATACCATTTGGAAAGTCCTTCACTTGTCCTTCTTTGGCAACAACCAGCTCTCTTGGATCCAAGTTACCTTCTTCTAATCTCTTATGCAGACCTTCAAGAGTTACTCCGTTTATTACTTCAAGCGGATCAATGACGTTTCCAAGAGATTTCGACATCTTACGCCCATGAGCATCACGTATCATAGGATGCAAATAAACCTATAGCAACGACAAGAAATGTTTTTTGCATATAAGTACTGGTCACAAAGTAATACTTGCGGCTAAAAGGAAGGAGGATCTTTGTTTGACTAAAAGATCATACGTACCTTGCTGAATGGAACCTCACTACCTAATTTCATTCCCATCATAACCATACGAGCAACCCAAAAAAAGAGAATATCATGTCCAGTTTCAAGAACGGAAGTTGGATAGAAGGCTTTGAAGTCGTCAGATTCATCTGGCCATCCCAGAAAAGATAATGGAGCGAGCCCAGAAGAAAACCATGTATCAAGTACATCAGGATCTTGAGTGAGTTCAAACTTCTTCCCAGCAAATTTCTGAGCAGCCTCTTTTCGAGCTTCTTCTTCGGTTCTAGCAACAACCCAATGGTCATTGTACGCACCAACTTCCTTCAGCTGATCTCCCTCTAGAGTGGCATACCATGCTGGTATTCTGTGGCCCCACCAAAGCTGTCTCGAAATACACCAGTCACGGATGTTCTCTAACCATCTGTAAGGTTGTGATTGTCAATAGATTGTGTAGTGACATCTTAAACAGCTATCACAGCTTATCCATATAATGATGCAACAAGAATGATAATAGATGGGGTAAATAAAAGAAACCTTCTCCATTCTGCTGTGTACTGCTTTGGTATGAACTCGAGCTTCTTGTTTTCATCAGTGATGGCAACATCAAGAGCCTCCTTTCCAATCATGCTGCAATTAACATACCACTGAGGCTTTATCATAGGTTCGATAACATCACTGGTTCTTGAGCAAAGTCCAAGCCTCATTTCATTGTTTTTGGCACCTCTGTACAGCCCCTGAGTAATATTTAGACAAAATAGTTAAGTTCTGCAAGACACTTACAAGAAACCACCAGGTTGTAATATCTTCTCAAACCAACAATCGATAATAATGTCTTTTTGTAAGTTATATGAAGAGTAACAGAATTACATGCTTCTGCAGAGCTTCAACAACTGCCTCACGAGCTGCAAAGCGTGGCATCCCTGTGAAGTCAGACCCGCCATTTGTGTTGATTTTTCCATCATCAGTGAATATGTTTATAAATTCCAGCTTGTGGCGCTTTCCAACCTCACAATCATTGGGGTCATGGGCAGGAGTAATCTACAAGAGACGAATAAACCAACTTTCACACAAGGAAAATTACTAAAAGCGGCAGAAACATAGAATTCAAATATATAAGAGAGAGCCTGTGTACCTTAACACAACCAGTACCAAAATTTGGATCAACAAGTATTCCATCACAGATAATTGGTAACTTCCGTCCATTAAATGGGTGCACAGCAAATTTCCCATGAAGATGCTTGTATCTTGCATCATCAGGATGAACAGCAATAGCAGTATCCCCAAGCATCGTTTCCACCCTGGTAGTGGCAACAACAACCTCGCCCAAGCCTCCTTCCAGAGGGTAAGCAAACGAAGTAAGAAGACCGAACTCAACTGGCTTCTCATAGCCAGGAACTTTTAGTAGTGTTCTTTCTTTGACGTCGATATACTCAACCTACAGATATTAGACACTCTGCATAAAGAGGATGCCGTCCAGTAATCATAGTCTCACAGTTGCTGCTGACTTACCTCAACATCAGATATGGCTGTCCTCAAAACACAATCCCAATTAACAAGCCGAATATCCCTGCACAAGTCATGGTATGCCTTCAGTTCAGTTAAATGTGCTTTCTTTTAACAAGGTAACTGAATAACGTAATTGAGTACAATATTCCTGTTTCCATGTATCCTTTACAACAGTAGTTCGATAGCTTGCATTAAATAACAACGTCAGACTTAAACATACCTATAGATAAGCCCTTCCTTATATAACCGTACAAAGGCCTCATTGACAGCTTTTGATCTTTGCTCATCCAGCGTAAAACACTAGATTTTACAGGCAGAAACATATCAGTAAGATGGAGGGAGAGCCCAGGGACACAGGTTAAGATAAAAAGTTCATATACATCTAAGGTCATCTAGCAGCGAATTAAGTTGAATATAGCCAATTTCTATAGCATATGTCTGAGAAAGGTCAGATCACTGAATTTTTACCTCACGAGACCAATCGAGAGAAGCTCCTAGGCAGCGTAGTTGGTTTAGAATTGTACCGCCGGACTGGTTCTTCCACTTCCACACCTTTTCACAATCACAAGCAACACAGGAGAATTCTTCAACAATGAAAAAAGGAAAATGTTTAATGAGCATACATTTATTTTCAACTTACTTCCTTAATGAACTCTCCACGGCCAACGTCATGCCTATTCATTCCTCTTTCACGCATGATATTCTTCTCAACCACAACCTAGAATGAACACTCAAGCAAAGAATATGATACAATGTAAAAATAAAATTACAAGCATGCAGCCAAAAGGGGATTCGCTCTAGACGGCAAATTATTTTAATATCAGACATGAGATAGGGACAAACCTGTGTAGCTATACCAGCATGGTCAACCCCAGGTACCCACAAAGCATTATACCCAGACATTCTCTTCCAACGAATAATTGTATCCTGCATCAGCAAATTTTTAGTCGCTGATCATCGGGAGGAACAGTAGACAAAATAACAGCACCAAACAATGTGCTAATGAAACCTCAATTGCAGTTGTTAATGCATGGCCAATATGCAAGGCTCCAGTCACATTTGGAGGAGGAAGAACCTGCAAAATCAATCAAAGGATTATAGAAACTATAATTAAAAACAGTACTAACAATTTCAGAAGCTCAAAATTCTTCTCAACTGAATCGGGTTGACAAATAAATTATTCGAGAAGACAATAAAAAAGAAAGTTGAATCCAGAACGAATGAATTTAAGAACTGGATAAGGCCTTACCATAACAAAGGATGGCTTGGAACTCTTATTATCCGCCTTAAAAAGGTCAGATTTTTCCCACCAAGCATACCATCTGACCCAATAATTACAGAATAACACAGCATTATCTAAAGGAAGTTTTGTATTTGATTGAACACGCTCAAATTACTGTCAAAGAAAAAGCTCTACACACTTACGATTTCTCTACGGCAGCAGGACTGTATTGTTTGGCCATCTGTGAAGAAAGCTTTTTCCTCTCACCAAGAGGAGTTTCAGGATCCACAAAATCCTCAGGATTCTCTTCTGACGCATCCCGTTTGGAACTCTTCTTTGCACTCTTTTTAGGGACATTGGTTCCATCTTTGGCCTGTTTTGCCTACACGAGAGAAGCAGACCATGATAAAATTTTCTAGTTACAGGGATAGTTAAGGATTTGACTCGCACGTTATACAAAAACATGTAGCAGGAACCCGAAACGCATAATTGGGGTTTCTCAGAGATTACCTTCAGTTCTGCCAGCCTCGCTTTCTCCAAAGCTTTTTGCTTCTTCAACTCCTTTTCTTTATTCTACAAAAAAAATATTTAACAGATTACTTTTAAAGTTGATATTACACTGGAAATAAATAATAATTGAAGTCCAACACGGTATAATGAAATCAATAAGATTTTACAAAAGCAAAAACCAAAATAATATTCACCTAACTACTAACTCTCACGACAGGAAAACAAAAAAGGAAGCGTAAGGCAGTGCATTCAAAAGTACCAAAAGAAGCAACACCATGATTATAAGAATTTGTTGCAAGTGTACTTAAACTATTAACTTATAAAATGTAAAACACTTCTTCGGGCTTCTCTAACTCTTCAATCTTAAAAACAACTTAGGCATTTCTATCTGTCTACGACTCTCACCAATCCATTTTCCAATTAGGCATTTCCATATGAAAACATTACTCACTACAGCTAATTGTATTACTATCGAATCGCTATACGCACAACCTTGATTGAACAACAATCTCAACCACAATCGTCTATGAGATTCTAATTGTTAAAATCAAGAGAAAAACAAAAAAAAACAGAAGTCAAACCTTCTCTTCCTTCTTCTTCTTCCGCTCAAGCTCCTCCTCTGTAAGGATCTTCTTCTCTGATTCGGACTGCGAATTAAGAAAACAAACAGTCAATTCTCAGAAGAATTTCGAATTCCGGTGATAATCAACGACAGTGTAAAAGACAATCGGAATACAAGCGTACCATGATTCTGGAACCGTGAAACGGACGCAGTAGCTGATTCGTAAACGCCGGAGATAAGAAGCTGGGGTGGTGATGAGAACGTGCACAAGATACAAATAACGGCTTAGCTCTTCTGAGGAAGAGCAGTGACATAGACAGCAACAAAAACCTGCTAGGGCTTATTGAATTTGCTTATTTTGACAGTATCGAACCAAAATAAAATAAAAAAAGTGAACCGGAAAAATAAATAATGATCTGGGTTTGTAAAATAAGTCGGTTATTTTAGTTTTCGGCCCAGTGGGCTTACAAAGATCCACTGAAGAGGAGATGTGGCGTTGTTGACCGTTGACGAATCAACGAATGTGACTTCTTCTCAAGTTATGTAAGAGATGTGTAAAAACTAAAAAGTACATTACTTACTGAAACCAAACAGTCAATAAAAAATTCCTTGTGACTAAAAAAAAACCAGAGACATGGTTTGGTCTGGCTGGTTATTCACAACATCTTGTTTAAGATTTAACTCTCTTAAAACCATAAAGATCACTTGGGATGAAGAAGAAAGGATTCAAAAACGGTTTTTATGGTGTGAGAGTGACTCAGCTAATGATCATCTTGTTGAAGAATTCAGCTTGCTCAGGGAAGAATTCCAAAAGCTCGTCTTTGGTTACCCACACAAAATCCTCGCAGTTGCTTATGTTGTATTTTGATGCTGCTACTACACTGCATTTGAAGAAGAACCTCTACACAACATCAAAGAGGAAAAGAACCAAACAAAAAATCCATTAACTTCGATACTTAGATGAGACCTATAAATCTCTCGAGCTTTGTTCTTAGTTATTACCTTGTAAGATGGCAAATCAGGTGTTTCTTCTGTAGGTTGTATAGCCATGTGAGCCATTGGAGCATTTCCAACAAAGTATGTGTGAGTGAGGTCTCCTAAGACTGACTTCAAAGCGGATTCTGCGCACTGCAAATACCAAATTTACATAACAACAGTAAGCAGCGGAAAGATTTCTCATGGTGTTAGGGATAAAAGTAGAGGCATCAAACAATCACCTTGCGAAGAGTTGGCTCGGAATCGTAGACTTTCTCAGGGAAATGCCAGACGGGTTTGTCACTAGTAGCTCCAAACGGCTTGCCGAAGATGAGAAGATACAACTTTTTGTCTAGAGCTCTATATAATGACCTATATAATAGCAGCAATTTTTCCAAAAGTAACTATCAATCTTCAATCGAAGAGAGAAACACAACACCGCAAGAAACATAAAGAGGTGCGAACAACTTACTTCCTATCATTTTTCTTGTCAGCCTCTGTAATTCTAGGAGCAGGTACATAGTCCATTTGGTATTCACCCTTGGCTCTGTATTCACGCATCAAAAGATCAACCAAAAGACAAATTTAAAATTTCATGGAGAAGTCACAGAACCGTCACTACACTTGGAACAGATTTAAAATGAGCAAAAAAAATAGTCAGAGAACCTTCGCTATACATCTACGAGCATACAACAGTTCTTAACTTTCACTACAGTCAAAGTACTGCTGCTCAGGTTACTCCAATACTAAGCACATGTAACTTACAGAGCCATAAAGAAAAACGCCGATCTTACAATTCCTAGCTATATTCATAACGAAGATGGCCCAAAGTTAAATGAACAAGAAGCCGTTGAATAGAGTATAAGCTTGGAGGCATCAAGATATAAACAAAGATCGACAAAAATCAGAAACTTTTACCTGTTCTTAGCAATGTCCAAGAACTCATCTGGATATCTACGACGAAACTGCTGTTGCCAATTGAATCTGCAACAGATCAACCAAATCAAGACAAAATGTTTCCAGTAATCAAAATCAGGTGAACTATACTGTAAAAATTAAAACTTTCACTGCTCAATGACTCAAAAACATTTCTTTGACTCACATAACTGTACTTATTCCCCATGTTCTCTCGATTTCTCATCATTCTACAACCAAAATATAAAAAAAAGCACAGAACACAAGCAACAATGAGAGAGGGCTTTTTTACTTGAACTCCTGGAAAGCGTAAACAGCAGGATCCGGTCTGGGTATGACAACACGCAATCTCTCAAAAAGCACCGAAGCTACGATCTTATCAGAGCTCGTGCAAAACCCTCGCCTGCTCTCCAAGAGAGGCTTAGCTAGTAACCGCAACGATGATCTCTGCATTTCTCAATCTCAACCCAGAAAACGAAATCGGATTTGGCTAGTGAAAGAGAGAGTGAACGCCGGCGCTTTGAGCCTGAGGGTTTTTCGATGATACTCAATCCCCCACTTCAGGTAAAACCACCAATTCGACGGGATGAACAAACAAAAAAATAATTGGTTTACATAACCAGACAGAACCAGAATCCGGTTTGTTTTAATTAAATTGGATCTACATACATGGCCAAACTAAACCATGTGATCCGGTTTGCTCTAATACACTTTGATTACATGGTCAGACTAACTAAACCATGTAATTAAAAACTCGATGTGACTAATTCAATTAGCCTAATTCAAAAGGATTACAGACAATACACACTTTACTGAACAACAACAAATCTATCAATCCCTCTATGTACATGGTCTTCTTGCGAGAACAACGCAGACAAGTCGAGAACTATACAGAAGAACGGTCCGTGACAACACTTTCTAATCGATTCTTTTAAAAATTTAAGCATTTGTGTTTTTGTTTAAGTGTAGCCCTTGACTTTTTTACAATGGGCCCGGTAGATATTCAAAAAGTAAACTAATCAAATGGGTCCAAGTTATTATAGCAACAGACAAAATCTTCGACTGAGGCCAAACCTGAGCTTCAATCATCACCGTTTGATTCACCATAATTACCCATCGGCGATCGCAAACCGTCCAATGTACAACCGAACAAAAAAACCATGCAAAGACAAATTATATTGCACAGCTTTGGTAATCACAAAAGTTTCCTAATCTGTTTATATGAATAATACTACTGTATAAATTTATAGAGGTATCAATCAATTGATAGCAGTCTGATTTTTCGTTTGAGTGTTTTGTTTTTATCACAACTCGCTTAGTACGTTTTTTTTATCGCAGTCTGAAGTTTCTGGAAAGTAGAATGAGATTCTGACTAAATATTGTTTCAACTAATTATTACTATTTTGTTTGTTCGAACCTCGACGTGTCAATGTATATACTCTATCAAAAAAACAAAAAACAAAAACTACTTGGCTAAAATCTACCCCCACTAAATGGTTTCTGTTTAACCAAATATATAATTGATATATATATATATATATATATAATCTCAGGATTCTCTAACAACAAATATATATATATATATATATATATATATTTTTAAATCTACTCGGACCCATACGAAAGTAAAGAGGATTATATATCATTATCATGGATCAGTCATACCGTTTGAAATTTCGAAATTGTATCTAATACTAAATATTGGATACCAGAAGGTAACAACTTCTGCGACTTCGTGACTCTCCTATCCGTTTCCTACGCTGTCATGTAAGGAATGGCAAGCAGACCAGCTTCTGATATGACTATTGGACACCATTTGGCCAACTCATTCATTTTTTCGGAAAGTCTGGACCGGCTCAAACTGGTATCCCGCTAAATGCAACTGTAGCCCATGCATGTTCTCCTTCAGGCTGGAGATTGCGACCCTCCCGGTCACCGCAAGCGGAACAACTGCAAGTTCACCTCACGACTATTACCTCTCCAGCCGTTTGCCCTGACACAGATTCTTTTCTATGGAGCATCGACGGTGATGAGAAAGACTTCTTCAGCGCAAAACAAACTTGGGAAGCGTTGCGACAGCGCTCAACCCCTCTCAACTGGGCAAAACAAGTATGGTTTAAAGGCGCTACTCCAAGGCATGCGTTTTTGTTCTGGCTAACGCATCTTGATAGACTTCCTACCCGTACCCGACTGGTAAGCTGGGGAATGCAGGTAACAACTTCTTGCTGCATTTGTGGACTTCGACCAGAAACTCGGGATCACCTTTTTCTAAGCTGTGATTACAGTGAGGAACTCTGGATGCAGACAACAAGAAGACTAGGTTACAGGCCATTCGTCTTCCACACTTGGGAAGCGTTTTCAGCCTGGTTAGACTCTACTGATGCTACCTCTACCACTACCCTCAGAAGGCTAGTTGCACATGTGGTCATCTACACCATTTGGTCGGAGAGAAACAACAGGCTTCATAACAACATCACCACGCCACCGCACGTGATGTTCAAGGTACTGGATAGAGGAATTAGAGACGCGATCCTTGCAAGGAGCCACAGGAAACTCTTCAAACACCTCCTGCGAGACTGGCTAAGGCTTGTGTAATGCTGACTACAGTTCTAGACAGTATTCTCTTAACGTGATAGCCCTTGATTTTATTTTTTTTGGCAAAGCCTATCGGCTGTGTAAAGTTATTGTAGCTGCTACAATTCATTTTCTTTAGTGAAAATTCACAAATTTTCAAAAAAAAAATACTAAATATTGGATGTCGTATTGGTAATGTTTCCAGTCGTGCTACATATAACATACTTAAGAACGTATGAAAAGGAAATGGGAGGTTTATAGCTAGTTATAGTTTAGAAACTTAACCATTTATATTCATCCACCGCTTAGTTCAAAACTTCAAATAAAGCACTATGTGAAAGAGACGAAGGTTGATCAACTTATGTGGTTAGTCATGCAGAATATGAAAATCTTGTAACCAAAAAACATAGAAGTTGTAAACTGAAAAGGTATCATCACAATTAATTGTCAAGAAAACCATGTAAGTTGCGAATTTGCAATCATCAAATTTGACCAGTGTATATTGTAGTAATTTGTAGAAGGCCTCGCTCAGTATGTGTGTACAAGTGTTGGACCATTCAAACCCGAATTTTAAAGAAGAAGACCCCACAAATGATACGGCTGCAATCTTTCTAATTTTTCCATTTGGGTCCCGCCGGCATGCATACATTCGTCCCCACTGAAAATTCGTATGCCGGCTACATGCATTGCAATCGAGAGAAAAAGCCATTCTATATATATCTTTTGTCCCATTAATAAGTCGTATAGAAAAATAGGGTAAACTACAAATGCCAAGTAATTTTCTCTTTTTGTTTGACCAAAAAAAAGAAGTGATCATATTGGATTACAAGTTTAATCTAGATAAACTGAAAACATTTCCAATAAACTATAGTTTCTCAATTTATCATCAAATGTTAGTCGACTTAGTCATTTTTGTGGCACAAGTCGACTTAGTAACTATGATTGCGTTGCGTTGTCCTATATTCTCATCAATAGAAATACATGGTACACAAATGACAAATAATATAACAAAAATTGAAACGAAAGGTAGGTAATGATGGAGTAAACGTGATAGGATATGACATGACCCCACGAAGGGGAAGAATTGAAAGTTATATAAATCTAAGGGATAAAGTACCTAATAATAGAATAACAGGTTGTTCCCCAAATCAGAAAGCAAAAATTTGCTTTGAAGAATATATACATTAGGGAGATAAAGCTGCAAAATTTGAATTTTTCTTCACTTTGAACTGTTTTTTTTCGTTAACATGCATGACTTTGATAAACCAGCTTACCTTCGTAGTTCGTACATCTCCTTCGATGTGTTTATTACATGTTTCTTTACAATGTAAACATTTGACATCAATACAAAATGAATTCTGTGTAGAAAGTTTTGGTTTTGTAAGCAGAATATATATGGTTGAATGTAGGATTACTGCAACGAAGTTTCACATTTCAGTATTTCACTTATGTTAATTATTGGTACAATACTAAATTATTAATATAGAAAATAAAAAATATTTATCGCTTTTGATCGACTTTTTTTTTTTTTTGCTTACTGATCCTTATAATTGTTAAACAACTTAAACCCGTTTTGTTTTAACCATGTTTCAAGTGTGTACGTATATTTCGTCTATGTAGTCTGTACACTATTAATTTGGTTAGTTGTGTAAAGTCTTATACATTCACTAGCTATTAGACTAGCTAACTCAAAGTGGAAATTAGGAAATTTATTATAATTGGCGATAAGCAGCTTACTCGTTAGAAACCCATCACATATATGATTATTGATGATTTTATCATTCATGTAGCACATGTACAAACCACAAATAAATATCGTCATTTGTTGTACCAACACATATAACACTACTCTGTCTACTCAATCAGGTGATATAGCGTGCATCCACCATTTTCTCTCTCTTCCATGGGTAACATGCATGATCAGCATTAGAACATAGACATCATGATGATATTTTCATCGCCTTTAGCCATTATTCAGTCCCCCCATTTACCTAACCCCACTCAGAATTCAAAACTTTGTTTACATTTGTTCCATTTCTGTTTTACACTTTGGTCAATATCAATTTATTTTCCATAGACATATAGTTTGTCTTTTGTACACCACCTTCTCATTTATATATTATTGACAAAGCTTGTAACGTGGTACCCGAATAATTCTAAGAAAAGTATTCACAGTCTACGTAAATACTTCTGCACTCAACTATCTTTCTATAGTAAATATGGACATTTTCTTAGACATGTAATAAAACTATTAACATTATTCCATAGCTCCAACTGTGCATATCAAATTAATTTTCAAAACCGAATGGGAGATTCGTTTGCTTAACATATGTTCTTGTAATGGTGGAGTAACAAAATCGATATTTAAAATTTTGAATTCTTGTAAGAAATGCGGTTAAAAAATGGACATATGATCACCATCTCACAAATAACCCATGAATATTTATATTACTTTGTATGAAATAAATCCTGATGGACACACACTATCCACCCATTATGATCTCTTTATCTTTTCTTTACAGTTGACTGTATTGAGTACTAAGTTTTCTCCTTCCAAATTTCTTCACTTCTTTAGTTATTTTTCTCTTTTCTCTTTTTTCATTTTCATGCTTTATTTGGATGATTTAAATTTATTTTAACTTTTTACTCACAACCCACCAAGATAAATAGGTAGCCACATGGTCTCCCCTTAATTCAACACATTCAGAGTCAAATCCACAAATCATTACAAAAAAAAAAAATGAGTGAGCTTTCCTACTCTCTCCCCTCTTGGGATCTCCATAACCTTGGATCACTCTTCAACCAAAACTTCAATCTGGGTATAGAAAACCACATATATATTACTGATCTCTTATGTATAAATATGTTAATATTTGTTGGTAATTTTCGTGCAATCAAAACTATATATGAATTCTTTTTAGTTTTTTATTCTTTTGTTGGAAAGATCATGAATGTATTTGTGCTTAGTAATTCAAGAAATTTTCATTAAAAATATACCCACACAAGTATTAATGGAAGGAATTTGGTCATGCAATGTACTTGTATATAGATGCATGGGGGCTCATTGATGAATCGCCGGAGCATATATTATGTTCGCCGGAGATGGATATCGGGGACGTTTCCACCGGATACCTTGAAGACGCACTAGTCGAGTTAAGTGGGAGAAGCAAACGGAGACGTCTCTCGTTCAACGGCGCCGAGTACAAACCAAATAACGATTTAGACCATTCTCAGGTTTTTATATATAATTACAACTCTGTTTTTTTTTCTCATTATAGTCATTTACATAATCATTCGCTATTTCTTTTTGTTTTTAGTATGAAACTGAGTTGGTTAATCGTGGTATACAATAATGCAGAATAATTGGGGCCTGTCTGAGAATTATAGTTGCACGAGTAGTCAGTTTGCAGGTAGACCTACTTCTTTATTATTATCACCCATATTTGTTATTGTACATAAATATTATTTATTATTAAATGAACATAATAGTAATAACTGAATATATATTTTTAATAAATTGAATAATCCTGATGAATAAATTCTCATTTAACAATTTTTTCTTATAATTGAACAGTTGAATCTCCAAATTTTTCGATCAATAAATGTTCAGGAGAAAAATCGTCAGATTTTTCAAAGAACTCTTTCGAACCATCCTCGACCACGTCAAGTAAGCATTCTGTATTTTCTTCCAAAGTAGTGAATGGGATATTTTTCGTTTGCGTTTAAGAATATTTGACATCAAAGTTTTTGTTTCTAATCACATGCATGTGAAGTATATCTTAGCAAGTATAACCCTAGTTTCCTTTTGGTTGATAGTGGGAAAAAGAACTAGTTGTATCATATTTACTTTCTTAACACTCGGGTCCATATAAACACTTACTTACACACTTGTGCATTACAGAGAAGAACGACAATGACGAGAAGAAGAGTGTGGTGTATCCATTTGGAGTGGTGAAACCAGGTGGTCGAGAAGAAGACGTAACCCTAAATGACATTAACAAGAGGATTCTAATGCCATCTGCTCGGCCGGTTCGACATCCGGTTGGAGACTATGCGTGCCGTCCATGTGTATCTGCAGATGGACCGGGTCTATCAGGCAAAGCCGTAGTTGCTTTCACGAAGATACAAACACTAGGGAGGGGCACAATTACTATCATAAGAACTAAGGGGTGATATATATGTAATGTTGGTAATTAGGCGGGTCGTTATAATCTGTACTATCGAGATGTTGAAAAAAGATTAACCATTGGTTGACATATATATATATATATATTGTTGTATATAGTGAGAAAGATTTATATATGTAATGTATATATATATATATATATATATTAATATATGTGTGTTTTTTCTTTCTAATTCTTCCTTAGAAAAGTATTTAGAAACATTTGCATAAAGAATCATGGTTATCTTAATTAGAAACTTACTAAACCGAAAAAAAACTTAAGAAAACAAAGAAAAACAAATTCTCTTTGTTTTTCCTTTTGAATTATTATGTTTTTTTTTTCTTTCTTTTTATTTGCATGTTCGTGCTTTTTGTTCTTTACCTCTTTTCCCCTTAGCAAACTCTTTTGTTCTTTAATAAAAAAATATTCAGTAGACACCAAATAAATAAACGAAGCGTGAAGAAGAATTATAAATAAAGAAATTAAAGTAAAAGGAAAGAAATTTGTAGAAAAGCAAGTACACACCAAAAGAGAGTATTTACTACCTTATCATGAAATTTACGAAGATGGTTATATGATGATGTTACGCAACAAATCATTGTACTTTCTTACCTATTTGTTCAAAATCTTGATGATTATTGGTTATTAATACCAAACACAGTAAGTACAACAAGGAACGAAAAGAAATAACAAATCAACAAAAATGTATCTAGTTCTTTGTAAATTTCGTAATGGGTAATATGGGAGTGACCGACTGATGGATGAATATAAATTATAGAAACATTATTTTTTATGAATTCATAGTGAACAATCTAAACTAGAGTTTATTTTTAAAATTCGATATGATTTTTCACTTGAACCAAAACTATCAGAGTCATTCATACCAAACAGAATTACATAGTAAATTGATCAAATCTAAATAATTTTTTTTTTTTGAATTAAAAGATTAAACTGAAAAGAAAAGAAAAAAAGAATAAACTGGTATGTTTAGTTTATTGTTTTTAAAAATAAAATATCAATATGCCCTCAGTCAGATGCATGGCGTCATGTTTATGTAATGTTACGTTTGTCGGCATTGTCTGGAAGGGAAGGAAAAATACCAAGCACTCGCTCGTACTCGCTGGTCAGTACTTAGTCGTAATGCTCTTATAACTGTTTAGCATGTGGGAATTTTTTTAAACACATTTCAGGTGGTTACTGACGTGGATTGTTTAACAAATTGTTAATGCTCTCTCTTTTTTGTTTTTTTTTTTTTCTCTATATTTCTTTAAGTTAAATGGAGTATAAGCACTAATTAATTTACCTGTCTTTACCATTATATTTTTCCAAAAGGGACAAAGACCATGGATGCTTTAAACCTTGGTGGGTTGGGTCCATGTCGGTAGACCATGGTTAAATTAAACAATAATATTTTGAATCTTAAGAACAGAGAATTTTGGAATTTGTTAATATTCAGTGATCTTTAAATTAAATATATGAATTACTATATCAAACATATAAAATTAAATAAATGTGTATCTTTAACTTAAATATATTTCCAAATTTTCTGAAACCTAATTTGAAAACAAAATGTCTATTAAAATTTAATTTAAGATAATATACTGAATTAATAAGCCAAAGATTCTAACCTATAAACTTACATAATTTTCTTATTGTATTTACAGATGAATAAATATACAATCCTTAAAAGTAATTTGCCTTTAACAAAAAAAAAAGAAAGAAAAAAGAGAGAAAAAGCCTTTCATGATAATTATAGTAGATATTTTATATTCATGCAGTAATAATGAAGCCTTTCATGATTAAGTCGGTCTAACAATTAACTATGGACCACAATTGTAAGCCCAAGTGAAAAAGCCCATTACATAAACCTATATAAACCTGAATCGTCTTTTACCTCCGTCCTTCGCTTATTCTTCTTCTTCTCCACGCCGAAGTGATTTATTTTGCGGTGGTGCTCTTCCTTACCGGCAAAAGGTACACGATATGCTTTTCTCTTTTAATCCGTATCCTAAGCGTAGTAGTCCTTCACATCGCTGATTACTCTATTTTCCCCTATCGCTATTCATGTTTTTTTACGAATTTTTTTTTTTCCGCTTAATCAATCAATTTTAGAAGATTTGATTAGTTTCCAGTTTCATCAGAATCTGATACCTAATGTTTTCAATTTTTTTGCTGGTTGCAGGAAGATGACGAAGATACTTCCACTAGAGGCTCCTCCTGTTGACGGTAATCTAGGTCCACTTCCTCCGTCGCAACTAACGGAGGAAGAGAAAGAGACGATGCAAGCAGAGGCAGAGCAAAACAATTCAAATCGAGCTCCCGCGTCTGTTTCTACACACACGAAAACTATCGGGATCATTCATCCACCTCCAGACATAAAACCAATCGTCGAGAAAACGGCTCAGTTTGTTGCCAGATACGGGCTGGTGTTTGAAAACAAGGTTAAAGCCGAGAAGGCGGATAAAACTCATTTCAACTTTCTGAAAAGCGATGACCCTTATCATGACTTTTACCGGCACAAGATCACCGAGTACTCTGCTCTGAAACAAGACGGAGCTCAGTTTACTGATTTTGATGATACTACTAAAGATCCTGAACTTGATGCTGTTGTAGCAGATGATGAGTCTGTATCATGTGATGCAAAACCTGACCTGCAGGCTCGATTTAGGGTTCCTTCTAGTAAGCCTTTAGAAGCTCCTGAGCCTCAGAAGTATACAGTTAGACTTCCTGAAGGGATCACGGGTGAGGAGCTTGATATTATTAAGCTCACTGCTCAGTTCGTGGCACGGAACGGGAAGTCGTTTTTAACGGGATTGACTAGTAGAGAGGGCAACAATCTTCAGTTTCAGTTTATGAAGCCAACACATAGCATGTTCACTTTTTTCACTTCTCTGGTTGATGCGTATTCTGAAGTATTATTAAGGCCTCCTAAAGATTTGAAAGAAAAGATGATAAAGAGTGTTGCTAGTTTGACTACTGTTCTTGAGCGTTGCTTGAATCGTCTTGAATGGGATCGTTCTCAGGAGCAACAAAGTAAGAAAGAAGAAGAAGAGAAAGAGAAGGAGAGAGTTCAGATGGCTATGATCGATTGGCATGATTTTGCTGTTGTTGAGTTGATAGATTTTGCTGACGAGGAAGATGAAGATTTGCCACCGTCTATGACACTTGACGAGGTTATAAGGAGGAGCAAAGTATCAGCGATGGAAAAAGATGAAGTTGTTGAGTCTGGAAAGGAGGTAGAAATGGAAATGGATGAAGATGAAGTTCAGTTTGTTGCAGAAGGAATGAGAGCAGCGAACCTGGAAGAGAATGGTTGCTCTGTGCAGATTGAAAATGTACACGGTGAAGAAGCACCTATGAGGATTGTTAAGAACTGGAAGAGGCCAGAAGATAGGATGATTACAGAGAGAGATCCAACTAAAGTTGTTATATCACCAATTACTGGAGAGATGATTCCCATTAACGAGATGTCTGAGCACATGCGGATTTCTCTTATTGATCCTAAGTTCAAAGAGCAGAAGGATCGGATGTTTGCTAAGATTCGTGAGACCACTCTTGCACAAGATGATGAGATTGCTAAAAACATTGTCGGGTTGGCCCGCCTGCGTCCTGATATCTTTGGGACAACTGAAGAAGAAGTCTCGAATGCTGTCAAAGCAGAGATTGAGCAGAAGAAAGATGAGCAACCAAAACAAGTAATATGGGATGGTCACACAGGAAGTATCGGTCGCACAGCTAACCAAGCCTTGACTCAGAACGCTAATGGAGAGGAGCAAGGTGATGGTGTTTATGTATATACTAATAACTTCCCTGGTCCAGCTGCTCTTCCTCCTCCGCCTAATCTTGCCTTGAACCTCCCTCGTCCTCCTCCTACTTTTCAGTACCCTGGTCCACCGAGGCCACTTGTTGTTCCAATGATGCAGCCAATGCAGCCAATGCATCAGCAACACCAGTTCTCGATGCCCGGGCCACTTGGACAACCTTCGATGATGATGAACCAACCACCACAAATGCAGTCTGTTATGCATGTGCCCCCTCCACCGGGATCTCAGTTTCCTCGTATGGAAATTCCTAGACCTTATGGTCAGCTCCCATCGCATTCAATGGGGGTGATGCAGCGACCACCTCTGCCTGGGTTGCTTGCTCCCCCACCACCTCTTCTTGAGGAGCCTGAGCCAAAGAGACAAAAGTTTGACGAGTCATCCCTTGTTCCAGAAGACCAGTTTCTTGCTCAGCATCCGGTAATATGTTTTTTTCAGACTCTTACAGTAATTTTTTAATCCATTTCTTTTTCCTCTGAGTTATCTGACCTGTTTTATATGTTTTCAGGGTTCGGCTACTATCAGGGTTTCTGTGCCAAAAACGGATGATGAGTCCAAAGTCATTGAGATCTCAGTGCAGTCGTTATCCGAAAACGTGGGGAGTTTGAAGGTGAAAATAGCTGGGGAGATAGATATTCCTGCAAACAAACAGAAGTTAAGTGGAAAAGCTGGGTTCTTAAAAGACAACATGTCGCTTGCACATTACAATGTCGGAGCAGGAGAAATCCTAACATTGTCTGCGAGGGATCGTGGTGGGAGAAAGAGATAGAGACCGTTTGGTTGATACAGGGAAATGCTTTTTAATCTCTTAATTCTTGTTCTTTAATAGATGTTTTCTATTGGTTGCCAAAAGTATATGTACTGCTCTCTCGTACTCGTCATATCTCTACTATTACTGGCTTAAGTTTCTTTTGGATTTGCAGCTAGTTTTGAGGCAACAGTTTGCTCTATAATCTTTAAAGAACATATTTGATACTTTGCTTTGTGTGGTCTTCATGTTGTTAAGCTTTTTTTAATTAAATTTTACTTTTTCTCTTCTGTAGGTACCAAATGAGGATGCTGCTTTGCTTGTGTTGTGTCCCACAGGCCACAGGCTGATCATTGTCGCAGGGTAACACACACAATCAGAATACTTAAGATGTTAGTTGAAAGTTGAAACATGGGGAACCTTCTCTAGGATTTAAACATAGGTTCTCTTCTGTTTATTGAAAATGATCTGTTCTGTGTTACGCTGATACCGTGACCTCGAGAGACCCGAACTCTTGTGTCGGCTAAGTTTGTTTACAAACAGGAGTTGAGAGTACAATATGAGCCATGTCCATAATGCTAATAAAAAAATCAACTTTGTAAGATGCTCAGATCAAGTTTTTGATATGGTTCCTCTAAAAGTATACAGTTAGACTTCTTGAAGGGATCCTGAGAGTGCTTGATGTTATCAAGGTCACAGTCCAGTACTAGAGGCAGTGGCGCTTAATGGGTGATCGTTCTTCAAGGGATTGGTCACGACTAGAGAGATTAACAATCGTCGGTTATACTTTACTCATAGAGTGTTAACTTTTTTCACTGATTTGGTTGATGCCGTTATATGGAACTATTATATTAACCCCTCTCCAATATCTTGCAGCTGAATTAGAACAGATCTGAGGAATCATGCTTATGCTTTGTGAATTCTTGCTCATTGGTCTTAACACACCATCATTCAGATGCAAAAGTCTTGTAGATTGCTCATTACTCATAACACCATCATTATGATTGTAGACTTGATTGTCTTGTTATATATATATAAAAAAATTACTTACAGTTCTCTGTTTAGCAAACCACTTTGTCATGAAAATTTAGATGATTATATTAAGTATCGCAACAAATCATCTATTTTCTTAGACTTATTTCTGGGACTTTCTTCCAAAGTGGAAGAAAAGCAAATGAGTTTGCGTTTGAATCAACTAATAATGCTGTTCTGATGTATTTCGAAAGCACTCCAACTCTAGAGACTAGAGTGCAACTTTGTAACTTTGTAGAGACCAGAGACAGCCAAAAAAAAAAACAATAGGAAAGCAAAACAGTACCACAAAATCGGATTCAAAGCTTCCAAACTTGTACCATTTTATACGCCCGTCTGTCTAAACAATCATCGAGCGAATTATTTCAAGCCCATTAAAGGCCCATTAGCCACAACTGAAAACAGAGCTTCGTTCATAAATCCTAGGGCTCGGTTTGATTCCCCTTCTACTGTTTGGTTTCTATCGATATTTCATCAAATCGTCTTGTAAAGCCTTCACATCTCGAGCTGGTTCGTGTTCCGTTTCTTCCCGACGTCACGGCGGTTCTCGCGGCGAGGCTGTTCCTTACCAGCTGAGGTACGGTGTTTCTTTTCCTCCTCTTAAACCCTAAGCTGCACTTCTTCGCGTCGCCGATTACTTTTGTCCCTATCGATCTCTTTCTCTCGCATCTGAGTTTCCCAGGATATATATATATACCTTCTCCAATTGAAATGAAATACTCAATTGTTTTTTTGCGATTTTTAGTTACTCTTTTATCAACCTACTTCAGTAGATTTGGTAGTTTAGGTCGAAACAGTTATCCTGAACTTTGATAAATTTTGGTTGCAGAAAATGTTCAGTTCGATGGAGATACTGCCACTGGAGGCTCCTCCTGCAGATGGGAACTTAGGTACACTTCCTCCTTCGCAATTAACAGATCAGGAAGTCGAAGAGAGGGAGTTGTTGCAAGCAGAGCAAAACAACTTAAATCAAGCTCCGGCGGCTGTTGCGACTCACACTAGAACTATTGGAATCATTCATCCACCTCCTGATATCAGAACTATTGTTGAGAAAACGGCTCAGTTTGTTTCCAAAAACGGGTTGGAGTTTGAAAAGAGGATTATAGTTAGTAATGATGGTAATGCCAAGTTCAACTTTTTGAAGAGCGCAGATCCTTATCATGCGTATTACCAGCACAAGCTCACTGAATACCGTGCTCAGAATAAAGACGGAGCTCAGGGTACTGATGATTCAGATGGTACAGATCATTCCCAGCTTGATGCTGCAGCTGCTACTGCTGCTGATGAGTCTGAAGCAGGTGATGCGCAACTCGACCTTCAGGCTCAATTTAGGATTCCTCCTAAGCCTCTTGAACCTCCAGAGCCTGAGAAGTATACAGTTAGACTTCCTGAAGGGATCACAGGTGAGGAGCTTGATATTATTAAGCTCACTGCCCAGTTCGTGGCACGGAATGGGAAGTCGTTTTTAACGGGATTGACGAATAGAGAGGGAAACAATCTTCAGTTTCAGTTTATGAAGCCAACACATAGCATGTTCACTTTTTTTACTTCTCTGGTTGATGCGTATTCTGAAGTGTTAATGCCTCCCAAAGATTTGAAAGAAAAGCTGAGAAAGAGTGCTGCTGATTTGACTACCGTTCTTGAGCGTTGTTTGCATCGTCTTGAATGGGATCGTTCCCAGGAGCAGCAGAGGAAGAAAGAAGAGGATGAGAAAGAGCTGGAGCGAGTGCAGATGGCTATGATTGATTGGCATGATTTTGTCGTTGTTGAGTCTATAGATTTTGCGGATGAGGAAGATGAAGAGTTGCCACCGCCTATGACACTTAACGAGGTTATAAGGAGGAGCAAAGTTTCAGCGATGGAAGAAGATGAAATTGTTGAGCCTGGAAAGGAGGTTGAAATGGAAATGGACGAAGAAGAAGTTAAGCTTGTTGCAGAGGGAATGAGAGCAGCAAACCTAGAAGAGATTGTTAAGATTGAAAATCTACACGATGAAGAAGCACCTATGAGAATTGTTAAGAACTGGAAGAGGCCAGAAGACAGGATCCCGACAGAGAGAGATCCAACTAAAGTTGTTATATCACCAATTACTGGCGAGCTGATTCCCATTAACGAGATGTCTGAGCACATGCGCATATCTCTTATTGATCCTAAGTTCAAAGAGCAGAAGGATCGGATGTTTGCTAAGATTCGTGAGACTACTCTTGCTCAAGATGATGAGATTGCTAAAAACATTGTCGGGTTGGCCCGCCTGCGTCCTGATATCTTTGGAACAACCGAAGAAGAAGTCTCAAATGCTGTCAAAGCAGAGATTGAGAAGAAGAAAGATGAGCAGCCGAAGCAAGTAATATGGGATGGTCACACAGGAAGTATCGGTCGCACAGCTAACCAAGCCTTGACTCAGAACGCTAATGGAGAGGAGCAAGGTGATGGTGTTTATGGAGATCCCAATAGCTTCCCTGGTCCAGCTGCTCTTCCTCCTCCTCGACCAGGTTTCCCAACAGTCCGGCCATTGCCACCACCTCCTAATCTCGCCTTGAACCTTCCTCGTCCTCCTCCTACTGGTCAGTACCCTGGTCCGCCGAGGCCACTTGGTGTTCCAATGATGCAGCCAATGCATCAGCAACACCAGCTCTCGATGCCCGGGCCACCTGGACACCCTTCGATGATGATGAACCGACCACCACAAATGCAGTCTGGTATGCCTGTGCCCCCTCCACCGGGATCTCAGTTTCCGCATATGCAAGTTCCTAGACCTTATGGTCAGCTTCCACCGAATCCAATGGGGATGATGCAACCACCACCTATGTCTGGGATGCCTCCTCCCCCACCACCCGCAGAGGCACCACCACCTCTTCCTGAGGAGCCTGAGCCAAAGAGACAAAAGTTCGATGAGTCAGCCCTTGTGCCAGAAGACCAGTTTCTTGCTCAGCATCCGGTAATGTGTTTTTTTCAGAATCTTTGAGTAATTTTCGTATCCTTTTTCCCCCCATGAGTTGTATCTTACCTGTTTTATACATTTTCAGGGTTTGGCTACAATCAGGGTTTCTGTGCCAAACGATGATGGGTCCAAAGTCATTGAGATCACAGTGCAGTCATTATCAGAAAACGTGGGAAGCCTGAAGGAGAAAATAGCAGGGGAGATACAAACTCCCGCAAATAAACAGAAGTTAAGTGGAAAAGCTGGGTTCTTGAAGGATAACATGTCGCTTGCACATTACAATGTCGGAGCAGGAGAAATCCTGACATTGTCTATGAGGGAACGTGGTGGGAGAAAGAGATAGAGACAGCTGGTCGACGCAGGGAAATGCTTTTAATCTCTTAATTCTTCTTTAGATGTTTAAATTTGGTGGCCAAAACTATATGTACTGTTCTTAGTTTACACATCTTCTCTCTTGGCTCATCATATCTCTAATGTCTATGGGTTCCAGACGAAGAAGAAAGATCATTACTGACTTACGCTTGTTTTGGTTTGCAGCTAGTTCTGAGGCAACGTTTTGGCTCTGTAATCTTTAAGAAAAAAAAGAAAAAAACTTATGTGATACTTCTTGCTTTACTTTGTCGTTGTGTGTTCTTACTTTGTGGTAAACCTTTTTTAGTGCAGTTTGGTATCTCTTCTCTGTAGGTAAGATACGAGGATGCTGCCTTGCTTATAGTTTTTTCAGGGGATGATCATTGTCAAAGGTACGCAATTACCATTGTTAAGATGTTAATTGAAACATTGAGAACCTTTTTAGGCTTTTAAACATAGGTTTTCTTCTAATATAAATACAGTGGGTTTGGTATCCAAAAACGCTTCACATCTCTGCGACTTCTGTGGGCCTTGGAGTCTTTACCGATCAATCAATGTATGTGTACGTCTTAAAGTCACATTTTCTGATTCTGTGTATTATAGCATTTGTCAAAATGAAGCTAGTAACAAAGATTGATTCACCGAAAAAAAAAAAAAAAAAACAAAGACTGCTTACTCATTTATTCATTAGTTTGACAACGAAGTTTTTGTCAAAATAAAAAGCTCCAGTAAATAAGTTGTGTTTTTTTAGCTGTTACAACATCTACATATTAGGAAATAAAAATTATCATAGTTTAGCCTTCATTATAAGCCCGAGATGAAGTTAATATCTTAAACCGGAAAGTCGAATTCCATTTTTAACTGGGACTGAAGTATATCTTCCAAAGTAAAAAGATGGCGCTTTTCATAAACTGCGTTTGAAACAATAAAACTTCCGGACAGCGATATTGTTCATTCTTATTACAACAAACATAAGCTCTGAGAATCAAGATATTGCTTTAGCTCATTTCCTGAAAATGTGTTATCTTTGTTGCTTAACAAGTCTACATAATAGATGAGAAAATTAGAAGAAGAAACGGAAAAACAGAGAAAGCAAGTCACAATAATAAAGTTGCTTATACATGAACTATATATTACAACAATATTAAAATGCCCTCTGGCCCTCTGGGTCTAGGGTGACTGAAATCATCATATGACCTTATGGTCAGTCTTTGACTTATTTAAAGAAAAACAAGAGAATTGGGTTCTAATTTCATTCTAACTGGGGTTGGTTTAGCTCTAGATGTCCCTTTAAGGCTTGATGGTTTCAAGAGAAGGTGTGACATAAGAAGATGAGGAAGATGATCGGAGACATGATGGTGTGTTTGTACGAGAAGAGAAACAAAGACAAGAAAAAAAGACAACTCTCATAACTCTTCTGAGAACTTGTCCTCTCTTTGGGACTAGACAAGCTTCTCTTTCACCCATCTCGCTCTATCTCTCTCTCTCTATTTCCGGTTTACTTTTGGTTTGTTTTTGGTTTAGTATGTAGAGATGATGATGTGTCTTGCAAGCTGGAACTGCCGACGTGAGTCTATATAGTGATTAGTGAAGGAAGAGTTGGAGAGACAAAAGACCGCGTGAAGATCCTCAAGACGCGTTGGCTCGTTCACTTTTTTTTTTTTCTTCTTCTTATTGCAAATTCATTTATAATTTGAATTATACTTAGGATCTATATATACATATAAGTTGCATATCATATAGGTTTAGTTTAAAGTGGTAACTGTTCAGAGTTTGAAGTAGTCGTAGACTTTTCTTTCTTTGGTTCCAAGTTAACGCGTTTTTGGCTTAGTGAGCGACCGGTTTTGGTTTTTTCGTTTATGAATTTAAACAATAAATTTTTTTATTCTTTGGATACTTTTCTCCCCTTCATATGTAAGTATTTTACTCTATACAGTGTATGATTGATTAAGAACTATACAGTCTTTGGGTAACCCATGATTCCCTGACTGAAGAAAAAATGAGATACTTTGTGCTTTTTTATAAGCGTTAATATTTAAATATATGCCTTATAAATGATTTTTTTATGGCAGCATATATGGATTGTGAACTTGAAACAAAGAGTGGATTTGTGAACAAAAAAGAATTGTACATTGATTTTTTAACCACTATTCAGGACGCATTTGGTAAGAGAAAAAAGAAGAGTAATTCGGGTATCTGACCAAGGGCCGGGGCACACGGGTCCTGGTACTATCCAGGTGGGTGCGAAGAAAGAACATTAACGAGTTCCTGACTTGCCCTGACACCTGAGTCTACTACAACTGCTCGAGTTGCTTCTGACAAGAAAACCTAGAAAGTCCTATTCATAAATGTGTCTCGCAAGGGGATCTAGGCTCAACTATGGCTTCAAAAGGGAGAGGGATCACGGGGGGTAACCCATTTTCCAAGCTGTTTGAAAACCAAAATTCACATCCAAGTGGAAAAAGATAACATGGGGTCAAAAATTTAGGAAAACAAGGGAAAAACTAGTAGGTTGGGGACTTGGGCAAGGATGCTTTTAATATACCTCATGTTCATGTTCCGGAGAAGAGAGGTGCGTGATGAAATTTCCAAAGCCTTGGCCAAGCTGATCATGGCGAATAATACTATAAATTACTATTTTTGTCATTCTCTACGCAAAAGGACATATTTTCATTAAAACAAAAATCGAGTTTTCATGAGATGGACCAAACCGACGTCTAGAAACATGACTATCATCACTACTAAATGGGCAACTCGAGAAAGCCAAACCTTTTCAGTTTGTGTCAATTAAAATCTAATTTAAATCAAAATAAAAATAAACAGAGATAGAGTCGCCATAAGTAAAAACGCACATTAAGCTGAGTGCTGTAACGACTGATGAGATCGTCAGCATATTGTTCGGGTGTGAACTGTCTGCTAGAAGAGTAAAACGTAGGCATGAAGTAGTTGTTGAGATAATCGTTGCTTCCTAAACCAACAGAGTAAATACATCTCTTGAGGTGATCAGCTGCACGTGTCTCGTCTCCTAGTAAACAGTAATAGTAAATAAATTTTAATCAGAAAAAGAGATAATGGTTTCTCAATGGTTCTCATATGAGAAACTTTGAAAAACCCATGAGAGCCTATTAGATTTTGACACATATCACCATTAAAGTAGATGAATTTTATTATAATAAATTAAATCTACAAAATTTTAAAGTCTTAATGAAATAGTTTATTTGTTGTTATTTTTTACTTTTTTTTAGTCTTAAAATAAAATTAGCTATCTAACAAGTTCCATTATACATAATTTTAAATTATATTTTATATTATTTTAAATTAATATTTTTTTATAGAATAAAAATAAAATTAAATATATTTAATAAGTAATTTCATATGTCTAAATTTTTATATATATAATTATTGATTAAATGCAAAAAAGAACAAAATAAGTATTCAAATAAAATTAAATTAAAAATAATAATATTATATTGATGAGAGTCATGAGACACAGTGGCGGACTCAGGAAATAAATTTAGAGAGGTCAATTACAGTACAAAAAAAAATTGTGTCATATTGGTGGTTTGAACCCTGGTTTGGGGAGGTCAACACTACAAAAATTCACCTTCTGTGATACAGAAATTTTGTGGAATTCCATGTAAAAACAACTATTTAATTAGTTTATCCAGTTAGGCGACCTACCTTACGTAGGTCCGCGGTTGATGAGACATACAAATATTAAAAAGTGTTTCCCAAAATTTTCTACACTAAAAAAATTAGAATTTTTTTGAGAAATACCCCTTGTGTCTTCTCTCCTTGAAGGGATTATATTGTTAACCCTCCAAAAGGGATTAGTAACAAATGCAACCAGTACACGAACTTAATTGTCTAATTAAACCTAATCCAATCACATATAAGATTGGGCAAAAGAGGCGCCAAAATTTTGGGAATCTAAACGTTACAAAAGATACGACTAGAAACATGAATGACTCGAAACGTTATCGAATTTATAGATCGAAAAGATTTTACTTGTACGATATCATTGTAGTAGGTATAATTTAAAAGATAGGAAAAATATGTGTATGCGATTACTAGTACTTACTTACACCCGTGCCGGGCAATTATTTACTGTTAGTCTGTTAGTCTGTTACTATGATTTACTGTGCCACTTTTATCACCGGTAGACAAGACACATCGCTGTCAAATTATTTGATCATTTGAAACATATTGCTATATCTGATCTCCACAAGTTAAAACAAACGAGACTTGAAAAATAATCACAAGTTATATAAGTTAGTTAACCCAACATTTGAGTAGAACAAAGCATTTTAACACCATAAGAAAGGCCTTAGAGAAGAACAACAGCAAGGGCCATGTACTCACTCTGCTTCTTGTGCTTTCTCGCTACTAAGCCTACAATTTTTTTAGTATTCATAAAAGATTAGAAATCTCTAAAGTTTTCAGATTATTAAAAACAGGCCTTTGGTTGCTTCTTCACTCTCACCATGGTACGTAGTAGCATTCAACAAACACACACCAGCCAGATCCAGAAGAGAGTGTTTCCAGAGAGACTCAGCAGCTTCGGGAGTAGACTCAAATGGAAACGGGAAAATACCGTAGTAACCATTCTTCCCGCAACAAAGAGAAGAGAAGTTGGGAGGAACGTAGGCTGGTGGACTTGATATGACCATCAAGTTAGAGGGAGTTGGACCCTCTCCCAAACAGTCGAGGAAAAGATCAACCATGTCTCTGGGACCTATTAATTCAGAAACCACTTAATTAGGACTCCTTCTCTCTCTCTCTCTAATTAACCATCATCCTATTACTACTACTCTAACCAATTACTACTTAGGTATATCTCCTATTACTACCCTAGCAATTACTATACTCTCTAGCAAGCAAATGAATAATTTTAGGGATGATCGAGAGGATACTAACCATGGACGTCGTTAAGAAGAGAGATTCCAGTGGTGGTGGCCACTTCTAGGATGTCACGGCGGACCTTTGATAGTTCGCCAACGGCGGTGATGGTGATAGGACCAGAGTAGCCTAAATTCCTCAAATACCGTTTAATACACGGACCCACCCGACGGGGATCATATCCATCGGGAACCGGACACCTCTTTATGTCCCAATACACACATACTGGGGCCGCAGCTGCCTCCTCCGTTGGTGGCTTCATCATTCAAAGACTTTGGATTATTAAACCCTAGAGAGAGAGAGACGGCCGTCTGATTGTTTCGATCACAAATACAACAACTTATCGGATACTTTGTGGGCAAATAATAATTCTGTACGTAAGAAACGTGAGAGTGTGAGACATGGAGCGATAAATTTTACTTATTTTTTTTCTTGTCGGCTCGAAAATTCTACCCTAGAGAGTTCTATAATATTTCGTTTAGGGTTGATAAATGGGCTTCGCTTTGATTATGGGCCTACAGAATAGATATGTATACAAATGAAAGTAATATATGTTCACAAATCTTTGCTATTTTGTTTCAGACATTAAAATAAAATTTTCATACGAAATTAACTTATACCTATTGATTGAATGTTATTACCCCTTAAAATAATTTATCTACATGCAAGTAAAAAAGTATACAAACGACGAGTTCATGAACTCGATCCTGAAACTACAACACATGTAAAAGTGTTATCAAAAAAGAACATTAACGAGTTCCTGACTGAAACCTGAAACTACTCCTTAATTTGCTTCTGACAAGAAAACCTAGGAAGTCTTATTCATGAATGTGTCTCACACATGGTAACTCCTGAAGCTTGAGCGATCTTTCAATAACGGATTGCTGGCCATAAAATCTTCTATATTTGGAAGTTTTAGTAAAGGAGGATTTCTCACGAGCTTCTTCAAGTCAGACTGAAGAGTGAAAGAGAAAGAGAGAGGGATAAGCTAGCATGTGGCAAAAACATTTTTTAAGGAGAAAGTAGGCTAGAGTTAGTACCTGAACAACATCATGAAGATGAGAAACTTCTTTTCCCTCTAACAGCCCAACCTTCTCGAGGTTCTTGATATATCCATTTAGATGATTCAGCACATAATGTGTTACTTGTCTTGTTTTCAAAACACTCAAAACCTGACCAAATTTTATGGGCTATTACTATCAGCCACTTTGTCTTGTTTTTAAAAGACAAGTTAATCCATGATAAAAAAATTTATGCGTTTCAGAAAAAGTATATGGTCTCAAACCTGAGGAAATGAATCACGGACATCTTCCAAGAACTGCTTTGCTTCTACTCCTTCCACCTCACTTTCACTTATTACAGTGGAAGCAACGTCACTGTTACCTATGTAAATTAAATAATATAGCTAAGAGACAGATGAATTTGGGAGTTTAGTTAACGCTACATGGGGCACCCATAAAGAAGAAAGCACAATTTCAGGTAAATGAAAGACCAATTGTTTTCATTTCACGGGCACATCAGATAAATAGTCTTAACGGATATAATAAACATAGAGATATAACGGAACAGAGTGATGCATACCTAGAAAGTCATGCAATTGCTGTCGCGCAATCCTGTGAGCACGGAGAAACGCAGAGGAAATGTAACAAGCAGATTCTAATCTTTCAACAATTAAATGCGTGACCAACTTGCGGGGGATAATTCTTGATTGAAGAAACTTGTAATAATTTGGGAAATGAACACGCGGCTCTAAACCCCTCCAGTCGCATAAAGAATTGGTAGAAACAAGGTCAAGTGCCTCATCTACTGATTGCATCAAAACATTGGCAGTGCTACGTGTTATTCTCCCATCATCAAGCATCTCCCAGTAAGCTGCCTGGACACCTGATACAGGCAAGAGTCTCGAATCAATAGCCAATTTTGGAGAAACAACAATTTGACAACCAGAAGATTTTCATACACATGGTTAAATACCATTTAAAAAGCGTATACGCATGTCCATTATATTCGTAGGGTCAAGGTTTCCAGCTTCATACCCCTTGTGAGGATTAGCTTGTCC
The DNA here is from genome assembly GCF_030686135.1 of Camelina sativa. Taxonomy (NCBI): domain Eukaryota; kingdom Viridiplantae; phylum Streptophyta; class Magnoliopsida; order Brassicales; family Brassicaceae; genus Camelina; species Camelina sativa. Next base: position 6,028,417 of record NC_141882.1, read on the forward strand.
CCCTTCTAAATCTTTCAAGCTTGTAACATGTCTTGTAACTGTAGGCCAGTTAGCAGATCCAAGCTCCTCGTCATCTCCTAGATTTTCAAAAGCTTTTAAGGCGGTGTTCACCATTTCACACTTTGTGTACTCCAATATTCGTTTCTGCCAAAAGAGCGAAGATGATCATTATATTTCTGTAGCAGTAGTTTCAACATTGGGCGGGCATGTAAATTTCAAGGATCAGTGACGGATTCCGAATCAGGTTGAATCCAATCTTAAACTACCTACTAACAGTTGGTAAAACACACAAACCTAAGCTAATGTACCCACACCGGCAGAAGGATGCAGTCACTTGTGCATGTATGAGCACAAACACAGATGATCAGAGATTTCATTATCTACCAAAGTAATATATCAGCCCAAGAGAATATAGCATTAACATCCTGACCTTACTGGCCGTTAAAGTGTCCATGCGAAGAAAGTGCAAGAGTAATTGGGTAGTGGATCCATTCACAACCAAAGTTAGGAAAACAATCCCACCTGTGAAGAACAGAAACTGCAAAACAGCTTAACACATCAAGATAACAATAAGAGCGTCCAGAAAGAAACTCAATAGTAGTTCATCCTGTGTTTCAAAACTCACCCTTGTTCCCGTCTCCGAACTAAGATATAAATTTCCACTTGATTGCTGAATCATATGGCCAAGAGCTAGAGTATGTCAGCAATAACGAAATGAGAACAAATATATAAAAGATTTGAAAACAGATAACCATATAATTCGTAGATATGTTTCTCTTGCATGAATAAATCGACCATTTCTTCAGAACTCACTTTTACAGATAGAGCGAGTGATAGTGACACAGCACCCCTTAGTCCAGACCACGTGAGTATGATGGATTCCTTCCAGTTCAATCCATATCCAAAACGGCATAGCAATGGGTACAGAACTCCAACCACAACACAGCGGGAGAGTTGGACATACAAATATAAGAGGAAAAGAAAGCCCCACGAGATTCCTGAGAAAAAAATTATGAGTTAGGAATGTTCCTTAACCCCAATACATATGCAAAAAGAGAGCTAATGCAGGAATGATTTTAGGAATTAATGATATACAGATACTTTTCATGTAGTTATCTCCATATTCATAATAATCATGACGGAGATAATAGAATAAAAACAAAAATCCAAACATAAAATGTGAAGGGTCACCTTGGTAAGATATTCTCCGACCGCTAAGAACGCCTTCAGCGATAATAACTCCACTGCAATTCAAAAGAGAAACACATGCAATGTAATTGTATCAATCAACTTAAACATAGACTGCAATACAGTTCTGCTGGATAATGGATAAAAGAGAAGTAGCTGTATATTCTTTGTAAAACATTAACTTTCCGTTTTTGAATCTAGCCAGACACTTCGTACCTGAGTATAAAAACTAATGTATTTGCAATATAAGCGGCCATTTCCCTGAAAAAGTTAAAAGGAAAGTCATATGGTTATAAAACATACATGAAAATATTTTTCTTCCTTATAGTGAAAACGGATTTCTGAGTAGTGAATTACCAGAAGTGATGCAAACTCTGGTGACTCTCACCCTTAACTGCTGTCCTTGCAAATGCAGCGAAAAACCTATTACAATCATTTTATGAAAAACGGATTTTAAGCACGATAACAATAGAAAGAAGGGAAAATTCACCACGACTTACATCCCCAAAACCATCACAGTCAAAATTCCAGAGACCCCCGCCCACTCTTGAGCCTGTACATGGTAGAAAAATCTCATGTTTTCTAGAGATTTAGGAGGTTTCAAGCATTGGAGGTTAAGGTGAGGAGCATACAGTGTAGTACGCGAAATAGCTCACTGAAAGTGTTACAGTGATCTGAACCACCGTATCATTGAATACGAATTTAAGCCAAATAACTGACGCAATGCCAAAAGCTAAACCAATGCCTACACTAAAACCAGAACAACATAACATGAGAGAATAGAGACACCAACACAGAATACCACTAACAAAAAGAAAAAGTCCATACGCTCCGAGTGAGTTCTGGACAAGAAATTTGATAATGGAACCCCAGTCAGAGTTCTGCCCCATCACCATCTTGAAGAATAACTGAAAGACAACAACTGACACCCTGAATTTTTCAAAAAAAAAAAAAAATAGCTTGAGCATAAATGACATAAGATCATATTGATGCAAAACATAAGAGTTTGATATATGATTACCCATCATTCATCAGAGACTCCCCGTCAATTAAAGTGGTCATCTTCTTACTAGCACCAAGCTCCTTAAGCAAAGCAACAACAGCCACGGGGTCGGTAGCTCCTAAAAGTCCTCCAAGCAACAATGATGTTTTCCAGTCCCAGTTATATGGAAAAGTAAGCTACAAAATCATATAACTCGTAAATTAATGGAACGTCATTTATCATCCAAAACTGTTTGAAGCTAATAAATACCTTTATAAGAGCTCCAAGGCAAAAGGTAGAGATCAGAACTCCAGGGCCAGCAAGCAGAACCATTTGCCCCATACACCTCTACCAATGATGTAAACTCAATCAAAAATAGCCGGAACCAAAACAGACAAAGAAGTAGCTTCAATCCACAAACTCCAGGAGAATAAAAACCTTGATCTGGTGCACATCCATGGAGAATGAGCTCTCGAAAAGAAGAGCAGGGAGAAAAACAGCCAAAAGTAGGTCAGGGTTTATATCATACCCTGTAAAAAAATTAAATTGCCGCTGTAAAATATTCTGAAATGCCATAAACAGCTCGTAATCTAACAGTATAGAGCCAAAAAAAAGGAAGAAGATAAGAGTAGCTTACAAATACGAATTCCATTGCCAATCTTCCCAAGGTTATGCTTAGTTCCATATTCTGCAGAAACAAAATCCAAAGTTAACTACTTTATTAGTCTTTTCTTCTTAAAGATTGAAACTGAGCTATACTGATAAGTGATAATAGAAAATAGAAACAAGAAAATGGAATTGAAAACACTTGTCAATTCAAATTCCACGTATGAGGAGGAAACTAGATTGCTCATATGTTATTGGAGGGAAAAAAAAAACAAGAAGAAGCAATAGGAATGAAACCTAGGGATCCGAGAACGATGCCGATAACGAGGAGCACAACGGTGTAGGGAACTCTAGTGCCATTAAACAGTTGTCTACACGCGGTTCCGAGAACAAGCGAAGTTCCCGCGAAAATAACGGCATCCACAGGATTAGAGTCGCTCTCGTCTGAGAACAAAGACGATGATATTGCTTTCTCCGGTGACCTGTACGGCGACGCCGCGCCGATTATACTCGCCATCTCCCGTTTACTTTTATTTTTTTTTTCTTTTGTGATGGACAAAAAATAATTTTATTAGTTTACAAAAACAATAAATGTAATTGAGACCGAACCGAATTTGGTTCATGTTTCTTAATACCGGTTTTGCATGGTTTGTATGTTTAACTGAGATTGATTCTCTCTACTAGCTAGTGTGGATTGGATTGGTTTGACAGGATTTATTAGATAGAGAATCCAATAAGTCCTGTCAAATCCTATGTTATTTCTTATAATTTCACATTTTATATAATGTAACAGTAAGTTGGGTTGGGTTTAGGGAACGCTGTTTCTTATCTGACTTAACTAGGTTTATAATAACCCGAATCAAATATGTCAAATGAGAGAACATATACATTTGTTTACCAAAACCAAAATAATCAAACAAAACTGACCAGAGTTCCATCCCATGGATAACTTGCTTGTTCACAGTTTCTGTTTTCAACCACGAATTGGTGAGCTAGTGGTTCTAGCTTGGTTGGAAGAGTCGCTCTGTTGGTGCAGGCCAGAGATCGATTCTCTCCAAGCGCAGAATTGCTAGCTTTATTCCTTTGACTATATGGGTATGGGCTCATTGCTTATGAATCATTTGAAAGCCTCGGGGGACCTTACCCATAGGATACCCTTTCCCCAGGGATTAATATCGGACTCCTCTATAGATCCGAAAATTTACCTTGAGTTATTAAAAAAAAAAAAAACTTGTATAGTAATTAAGTAGATTATATACATTGTAATTTTCCGTCGTTCTTATAAGATAAGAAAGCCCTTTAAATGTACATGCCATAAACGATGCACGTTGACATTACCCAAAAAAAAAAAACGATGCACGTTGTATATCTATATATAAATGATTAATGATTAGATCATGTAGTGAGATCATGCAAAGCAATTACGTTACGATAACGCACGTACCATATATCAAACAAAAAAAAAACATGAATTTGAAAAATCTAGAATACTATACAGTCAAATTTTCGACCCAAGAAATGAACACACTAGAGATAAAATAGGTTTGGCAGAAACAATTAAGTAGTAGCCCGCCTACGTATCTTACGCAGTCAACTCGGGCATTAGTAACGCCTGATTTGTTTGGTGAGTGTTCACTTTCATATTTGCTTCACAAGAATGTGAAACTTTATTTATTATATCCCTTAAAATTAATTAATCTTTCTCTTCTCTCTTTCCTTTATAAAAATGTCACAATTGTTATATATAAACATTGTCCCTGGTTTCACAAAGTCACATGAGTATATTTTTTAAAAAAAAATCTATATCCTCATACAGTTTAAAATACACTTAATAAAATAGACACAACACACAAGATAAAACTAGATATTTTATTTTTTAAAATAAAAATTAGTACGAATTTTCTTTAGTTTTAAGGGTGAATTAGCTCACTGATCAAAACAAAAAAACTATAGAAAAAAATAACATATTATTTGAAAAAATTAGAAAGTTAGGATCAAGAGCAGAGAAAATTACCAATTTAGTGTTGGTTGATGGTGGTAATGGTGGCTGGCCGGCGAAGGTAGCCGGCGGAGATATCCGGTGGGGATGGCTGGTGGGGATGGCCACCGGAAAAAGTCGCCGGAAAAGTTTGCCAAAATTGGTTGCCGGAGTTTGTCGTCGGAGACGGTCGCCGGAGTTTGTCGTCGGAGAAAGTCGCCGGAGTTGATCGTCGGAGAAAGTCGCCGAAGATGGTGGTCGGAGAAGGTCGCCGCAGAAATTCGCCAGAGGTGGCGGTAGCCAGAGGTCGGAGGTGGCGGTGACCGGTGACTGGAGGTGGTGGCTGGAAGAAATCTAAACCTAGAGGCTACATTGAGAATCTTAGTGGAGATAATGGTAAAGAGGTGGTGGTGATGGTGATGGTAGGGTGTAAAGGTGGTGGTTATAGGTGATGGTAAAAGGGTAGATAGGGGTGGTGGTGGAAGGGTAAGATTGTATATATTGTAGTTTATATACACTATATCATAGTTATATGGTTAGAGTAGTTATGGATTTAATTTTAGTTTTTTTCTTAGTTAGTTTTGCCAATTTCCCTAGTTTCAATGTATTTTTCTTAGGAAATACAAGAAAAAACTAAGAATAAAAAATAAAAATTGGTGTAGCAGCTGACTGGACTAGGGTTTAAATTTAATTGAAGAAGACTGGTGTGTATGGGGAAAACGAGCTATTTCCCCCCCGAGAACTATCATATGTAGCTAGATAGAGCCCAAACTTTAACCACAATGTAGATATCCCCGAGAACAAAGTTTGATTCTTATTTCTCCCCGAAACCAAAGTTCTATACTTATATCTCCCTAAATCTGAGTTGCATTTGTTTTGATTGTAGACCCAAGACTAAACCAAATATACCCGAAGTTAAACCAATTAAAAACCCGATTCTTTACCCAATTCCGATCCGCTAGTTAATAAACCTAGAAATCCCCAATTTTCAAACATAAGAACCCTAAAATTGATTTGGCATAAGAAATTTACCGCAACGATGCCTCCACCATAAGCTTTAAAAATTGTATTGAATATAATTGACTTTCTCAAGAAAAATAAGAACAAATCATGTTTGCTCTTTTACAAAAATAAAATTTTCAGCAAAAGAAAAAGTTATTAATTTGCAAAAGGTTACAAAATTTCCTTCGCAAAAGGCTACAATAATCTAATGAAGAAGAGAAGATCGAGTTTGAAAAACAGAGGGAGAGCTAATCACTTTGTACCACACACAATTTGATTCATTGCTTCTCCTCCTCTGATCAAATATTTAAAGCGACCAAAGATTTCATTCCCATTGGTTTTGTTGAAAGCTAGTGAAAACCTCGATTATCAATCACCTTTCCACCACCATCTCCGACGGTTATGACTTCCCCAGCGCCGATGAGAGCACCAATTCCCTCTTCAGCCATAATCACTGCACCGCCACTTTCATCCCACTAATCAAATCCCAAATCCTAAATCTTGTTGTCATCTAATCCATCGTTACCCAAAATCACTGCACATGCGCAAGCTTAGCCTTCCAATTCTCTTCTTATATTAATTGCATCGGCTCGACGGAGGACGAATATTCTTAGTTCCCACCGGGATGAAGTTTAGGAAGACGAAGAGCCAATTCAGTTCCATAGTTATTTCGATTTGCGGTGCCATTAGAGTCGTTTGCTCCCATGGTTATATTTAGGGTTTCTTATTAATGGGAATTTGGGGAAGACAAGAGTTTGGTCGGGTCAAAACGAAAAATTCGGGTCAAATATAAGGTTTAGGTTGGTCAAATTGGTTTTAGGTTTTTTAATTGACGGTTAAGTAAGCAATAAACCAGTAGAAACCAAAGATTGTGGGTAATTAGATTTTGAACTTTTAATTCGGGGAGAGATAAGTGCAGAACTTTGGTTTCGGGGAGAAATAAGAATCAAACTTTATTTTTGGATATCTACATTGTGGTTAAAATTCGGGCTCTATCTAGCTAGATATGATAATTCTCAGAGGGAAATAGCTCGTTTTCCGGTGTGTATGTATATAAATATTAACGTTATTTCCTCCATTTTTTCTTTCCTTTCTTTCTCCCATACATAATATTAAAAAAAAAAACTCAGATCTCACGATTTGAGCAGCAAAACGCAATGAGGACACCGACGACACTGCTCCTTCTTGTCGGAGCCATTCTCTTCCTCGGCGCCGGTTATGTCAGATCCGACGCCTCTAACCACCGTTACAAGGATGGAGACACCGTTCCTCTCTACGCCAACAAGGTCGGCCCATTTCACAACCCAAGGTACTTTTTTTTTTTTTTTTTTTCTAGATCTGCTCTTCAGATCTGACTGAGACTGTATCGAATTCGTAGACTTGAGGATTTTGAGATATTGATCAATGATCTAACGAATCTGTTGTTTTTGAAATGAGTAACGAGACCTTGAAACTTTTGAGTACACTACTAAAAACAGAATGCGTAATGTCAAATCCATGGAGTGAGTGAGAGAAGAAACTAACTACATTTGGATCTATCTTTATATTTGATTACTTTTTATGACTCATTTTGGTTTTTTTTGTTCAATGATCATTGCAGTGAGACGTATCGCTATTTTGATCTTCCCTTCTGTATCCCAGGTAAATGCATATGCTTTTCTAGATTGATCACACTTTTGGACTTTGCTGCAACTGAAATAGCTTAAAGTTTTGTCCTTTCACATTTGATCTGATCCCATTGATTTTGGTTTACAGAGGGTGTGAAAGAGAAGAAGGAAGCTCTTGGCGAGGTTCTGAATGGGGATCGTCTTGTTAGTGCTCCCTACAAGCTCAACTTCAGAGATGAAAAAGATTCTGAGGTATACTGCAACAAGAAGCTAACTAAAGAAGAGGTCAAACAGTTCCGCAAGGCTGTTGAGAAAGACTACTACTTTCAGATGTACTATGATGATCTGCCTATCTGGGGTTTCATTGGAAAGGTTGACAAAGATATCAAGTCTGATCCGAGTGAATTTAAATATTTCCTGTACAAGCACATCCAGTTTGAGATTCTATACAACAAGGACCGTGTGATTGAAATCAGTGCTAGAATGGATCCTCATTCGCTTGTGGATCTCACTGAGGACAAGGAAGTCGATGCTGAGTTTATGTACACTGTGAAGTGGAAGGAAACTGAGACTCCTTTTGAGAAAAGAATGGAGAAATACTCTATGTCGTCTTCTCTTCCACATCACTTGGAAATCCACTGGTTCTCCATTATTAACTCCTGCGTCACTGTTCTTCTTTTGACTGGTTTCCTTGCAACTATCTTGATGCGAGTCCTCAAGAATGATTTCATGAAGTAAGTTTCAAGTTACTCGCTACACCTCCTCGTAAAGTTCTTACGCTTCCTTATCTCATCTGAACCTTTTTTTCTCACACTCTAAAGGTATGCTCAAGACGAGGAAGCTGCTGATGATCAAGAGGAAACTGGATGGAAGTACATTCATGGGGATGTCTTTCGCTTCCCTACTCACAATTCTTTGTTCGCCGCATCGCTCGGTAGTGGAACTCAATTGTTTACGCTGTACGTGTCTCATAAATCAATAGTATTTTTACATCTGGATATATTTTTACATCTGGATATACTTCTACATATATATCTCATCATAACTAATTGAGATTATCCACTCTCATCAGCACCATATTCATCTTCATGCTTGCTCTTGTTGGAGTATTCTACCCATACAACCGAGGAGCACTTTTTACGGCTTTGGTGGTCATCTACGCTCTCACATCTGGAATCGCCGGATACACATCTGCCTCTTTCTACTGCCAACTTGAAGGAAAAAGCTGGGTAAATATTACTTGTAAATCTCTTTCTCAAGTATCATCTTCAACCGAAACTAAATTAACTTGTCAATTTTGTCGCATTGTTGCAGGTGAGGAACTTGTTACTCACTGGATGTCTCTTCTGTGGCCCATTATTCCTAACCTTTTGCTTCCTTAACACCGTAGCGATCACCTACACTGCCACCGCTGCATTACCCTTTGGAACCATTGTGGTGATCGTCCTGATATGGACTCTAGTCACATCGCCTTTACTCGTCTTGGGTGGTATAGCTGGTAAAAACAGCAAAGCGGAGTTCCAAGCACCGTGCCGTACAACCAAATATCCCCGAGAGATTCCACCACTCCCATGGTACAGAAGCGCTATCCCACAGATGGCCATGGCTGGATTTCTTCCTTTCAGTGCCATCTACATTGAGCTTTACTACATTTTCGCTAGTGTTTGGGGTCACCGGATCTACACCATCTACAGCATTCTCTTCATTGTCTTCATCATCCTCATCATTGTCACTGCTTTTATAACCGTTGCCTTGACTTACTTCCAACTCGCTGCTGAAGATCACCAATGGTGGTGGAGGTTGGTTAAACTTAGTTCTCCTCATCTCTACTCTTTTTTCCTCTCTGATCATTTTAGAACTTGAGCTTGATTCTTTAACCTTTGTATTGCAGGTCGTTCCTATGCGGTGGATCGACCGGTTTGTTTATATACGCATACTGCTTATACTATTACTACGCACGATCAGACATGTCAGGGTTCATGCAAACCTCGTTTTTCTTCGGATACATGGCTTGCATCTGCTACGGATTCTTCTTAATGCTCGGAACAGTGGGATTCCGTGCAGCACTCCTCTTTGTTCGTCACATTTACCGGTCGATCAAATGCGAGTAAGAAGTCTTGACACCATATATTCTTCTTATTCTTCTGCTGCTGCTTCTGCCTCACGAATTTTGCTAGAACAAAGAAGATAAAGAGATAGGTTTGTTAGAAAGAAAAGAGACACAAAAAAAAGACAAATGTCTGATTATTTTTCTTAGGGGAAAAGTCTCTCTTCTTCTCTCTTTATTTTGGGCAAACACAAAATTAAATTTACTTGTATCCTTTTTTCTATATGAATGATTTTCACGTTATTGTAAAAGACTAGCTCTATATTTACATTTAAATTCGAGTTTCCTTGTATCTAATAAATGTCAAAAACTCTGATTTTTTCCTTATCAGTTCGCGTCTCTCTCTCTCTCTCTCTCTCTCTCTCTCTCTCTCTCTCTTTTATACTAATATCGCTGCAGAAAACAGAATGATGTAACGGAACAAATATAGAATTCCATAATTTGTACGTACTTGTCTTTAGATCCAAAGTTAGATTTTGTATTTTGATTCATAGGGAAAATAAATACATTACTGACAGTCTGACACTGACAAGGATGTAGCGTAAGCGGTCAATTACTTCCATGGGCCTAACTATAATCTATCGGCCCAATTATAAAGAAGAACATTTCATCGAGCATTAATTAGAGACTCTGATTTCAGTTTTTGAAATTCGAATCCTCTCATTCATCCTCTTTAAATTTTAGAAACCCTAGAGTTCTTTCTTCCGCGAACGAATTCTCACACTCTGTTGTGAATCTCTGAGTTTGGTGGAAAAAAAAAATGGATCTCTCGCGAGAAATCGACGACTACATCAAAGAGACAATCGACTACTCTTTAGGGCTTCCGATCTCCACGGACGCTCTCAAGAAGAAGCTTTACACGGCTGAAGAATCTAACCTTCGTTTCCGTGAGCAGTATCTTACACTGGTCGGGAGATTGAAAGAGAAAGATAGAGTACTCGATCTCGTTAGATCAGAAGCGAGTATGAACGCGCAAGCGTTGAAGAGAGTCATCGAGGAGAAACAGAGGTTGGCTGGTGAGTGCGAGGATTTGGCGATTCAGTGTAAGAAGTTGAAAAGAGAATGCTTTCTTTACGATCAAGATCGTGAATCGCTGATGGATTTCGGGAACGAGACGGACCAGAGAGCTAGAGAAGCAGAGTCTAGGGTTCGGGAATTGAAGGAGCAAGTTCTAAAAATGTCTGACGAAATCAAGAACCGGGTTGAATCTGAAGAAGACGACTGTTTGGCTCATTCGTTGGTTAACAGAGAAGACGAGATTGTATCGTCGGGTCGTAGCTTCTTGGAGGCGAACGTTGAAGACAAGTGTTGTCAAGCTTTGTTAAGCAAATGGGATGAGTTGAAGCCGTCAACGCATAAGGTTGTGTCTTTAGTTTCAATGGTGAAGAGAATCGAAAAGGAGAAAGAATGTCTCATCTTGAATCTTGCTAAAGCAGAGCAAGAAGTTGAACTTGTTATGGAGCAAAACAGGGACCTGGATAAAGAAAACCGCATGCTGTTGAGGCAATGTTCTGTAGAGAGAAGCAATGGATCTGACAAGTTCAGCAAAAGGAAGAGTCCCAAGTTGATGATGACCAGCCCTATCGACAAGAGGATTGAGTTGAGCAGCCAAGATTTCCATGATGCTTAAAAATTTTAGATACACAAAGATTAGTAGTAACTTGTTTAGGATATTTAAGGTGCTAATGATGATTGGTTTTTTATTTTTTTTTTGAATCTTTTTTTGGTAATTATGAATATATCAATGAAGGTTTTCTGGCTATTTGTTTAGGTAAGTAGAGAAATGATGTTGTGAGGGACAAGTTCTGACTAAGCCACAACGCAAATTATGTATAAAAATATGAGAGACTCGGAGCATTCATTCTCTCACCCATTGGAATCACGCAATTTAAAAATCAAATACATTTCCATCATGTTCGAAGTTCTTCTACACCACCGCCACTAGTCAACTGGATTTGGAAATGCTTTTTATTTGTTTAATCTTGTATACTGCATCTGACAATTAGTGTGCTGGTGATATGTTGTATTGGGCTAAACATGTTTCAGTTAAATGAAAAGAAAAATAACCAATAAAAAGATTATAATTTTGTCCAATAAGTTTCTAATTGCTTGCTCCTACATCGTCTTCTTTCTTGTCACCAAATCTCTTTCAACTTTTTTAAAAATTTGGTTTTGAAAAGATGGCTAAAAGACTACTAAAAAGAGTGGGCTTTGGTTTTGTCTTCTTCCAAAATGGCTTTCTTAAAATCTTCTTTTCATACGATGTATCCTACACTGGCCAAAAACATAAATATAAGTCGAAGAAAAAAGAACAAGAAAAAAAAAGCCTTTTGGGATATAATTATTTTATTTTATAATTATTATTTTTGAGAAATTACTACAATTTTAGGGTTCTCTTCCTCTCTTCGGGCGAAAATAAAAAGCCCTTTCTTTTTCTTTGTTGTCTTTCTTTTCTTATCTTCTCTCTCGTCTTATAATCTCTCTTGTCTCTCCCCTCTCTTGTCTCTCTCCTCTCTCATACAATACATACATATCTTCTCTTTCCCCAATCTCTCTCAGAGTTTTCTCTCTCCTCTCTCTCCAGAAGGGCAAAAAAATTCCCTTAAAGAGCCCCCGTTTTGTTTAACCCCAACCCTCTTCTCATGTAAGTTTTCTCTCTCCTAATCCATTTCCATCTAAAACTATAAACATCATCTCTCTCCCTCCCTCCTCTCTCTCTTTCTCCCTCTTTCTTCTCTCCACTTTCCATTTTACATTTGTTCCTTTTTGTTGTACTGTACCCTGCTTTTCTCCAAATCTTAGAAATCCATGTCCTGTTTCATTAGATCTAGCTTTAGATTTATCAGATCTATGAATCTGCATGTGTGTTTTGCCAAGTTATTTCGAAATGATGTCTCGAATTATCGAATTCATGTTTATCATCCACCTTGATTTTTTGTTTCTGGGTATCTCCAAGATCTGATCTTTTTTTTGTATTTCTTATACATTGTTGCTCTGGAATCTGGATATAAAGTAATGTTTTTTAAGGGTTTTAATTCAGACATGTGCATTATTTGATTGGTTTTATTTAAGATTCTTAGTCTTGGTTCTGTCTGAATTTTGGATCTGAATCGTAATGACGTTTTTTTTTTTTTATTATTGTAGATCTTTGAAATGGATGACGATGGGTTTCGCAATTGGGGTTACTATGAACCAGCGGCTGCTACTTTCAAAGGTAATCTCGGTTTGCAGCTAATGTCAACCATTGATCGGAACACTAAACCGTTTTTACCCGGGCGTGATCCGAATCTAATGATCGGACCTAACGGGTCGTATCACCACCAAGAGCCTCCAATCCACATGAGCTACAATTGGATTAACCAACAGAAGGACAAGTTCTTCAACATGTTGCCTGTAACTACCGCTCCTAATTACGGTAATGTCCTTCCCGAGACTTCCTCTGCTCCGTCGATGCAGATGAATCTTCATCACCATCATCAAACCGAGGAGAACCCGGTTGTTAAGTTGGAAGATGAGGTTGTTCAGACGAATAAGAAGAGAAAGACTAATTCAAAAGCTGGCTCGGCGACGACGACAAAGGCTAAGAAGCCACGGAAACCAAAGGATGAGAACACCAACAACAACAACAACAACAATACTAATAATGTTTCACGAGTGAAACCTGCTAAGAAGAGTGTCGACATGGTGATAAACGGAGTGAGTATGGACATTTCGGGTCTTCCTGTCCCGGTCTGCACTTGCACTGGAGCTCCTCAGCAATGCTACCGTTGGGGATGTGGCGGTTGGCAATCAGCGTGCTGCACCACGAACATCTCGATGCATCCGTTACCTATGAGTACTAAACGCCGTGGAGCTAGGATCTCGGGAAGGAAGATGAGTCAAGGTGCGTTTAAGAAGGTTCTTGAGAAACTTGCTTCTGATGGGTTTAACTTTGGTAATCCGATTGATCTTAAGAGTCATTGGGCAAGACATGGAACTAACAAGTTCGTCACAATCAGATGATTTAGTATCTTGATTAGTAAAAGACGTGAGTGTGTTTCCCGACGGCTTTTTCGATCTCTTTCGGGGATGGAATCTCTCAGTGATGATGGTTGTATATATTCAACAAATCCGAAAATCTTGTGACCTTTCTAAAAAATCCTGTCTGCAATCTGAGTTCGAAACTGTGTTTTCAGGTAAAACCATCTTCGTTGTTGTAGGGTTTGGAAAGCAGAGTTCTCTGCTTTTTTTAACCACTTTTTATATCATCATCATACATTGCTTTGTTTTTGTTTTGTTTGTCTCGTCTCTGTTGAGTTTCTGAGGAAGAAGGTTGTCTGAGAAAATCTTCGAGGAAATTTATTTATTTTTGTACTTTTTTTTTCTTCTTTTTGTTATCTTTTTCTAAAGCATTTTACTGACTTGTAACAGACATTCTTTTAATTAAATGTTTTTTCTATTTTCCAGATTTACCGGTATTTGTACTTGCTTACGTATATAGTAGTTGAAAACACACATATTTTAAGATTTGATGTCTGAATGTATGAAGAGATAGACTGAGTTGTGTTTACGAACTCCTAAGATTTGTCCCAAGCTAGTAATGAAATGTGGCGCTAAATTAAAACGAATATGAACAATAATAACACAACAATCCAAATTAATACAGAACAGAAACATAATTAAAAGCTAATTAAGTCAGGAATATCAACAACTCTCGGAGGAGGTGAAACAGGTGCTTCCTCATCATCCTGATCAAGTGTTATCAAATCAGAAAGAGTCAATTTCGTCTCTCTTTCTTCTTCTTCTTCTTCAACGATCTCTGCATCTTCCTCACACAAATCTGTCTCCGTTGCTTCTCGTCGATCTTCTTTTACCTCTGTCCTCACAAGTTCATGGAGATGTAACACGTCCGCTTCAGGAATCGTTACGAAATCAGGAACCTTTTGAGCATTAGAGACTCCCAAATCTCTACAAAACTCAAAATACTTGACAAGCTCTTTACTCTGAACCATAGATTTAGTAACGATCTTCAACGCCAAATCCGTCTCTGTTTTCCTAATCTTGGAATGTACGTTAGGTAAAACTTCAGCAATCCGACGACAAATCCAACCATAAATCTCCAGAATCTCACTAACCACATTCTCCATTGCTTCATCGATCAAAGGTATGTTCATGTTCTCACCAATTGGTTTAATCCTAATCAACGAATCCACGATTACTTGCATCTTACGTATGATCACAAGTCGAATCATAACCGACGATTCCTCATCGTACCGATGACGGTTCCCATCGTGGAACAGAATCGATCTCCGATCAAGAAACGCGAAATAAGCTCGTACGAAGAGACTAAACCCACCGGTTTTGCTCATGATCCGTGAACTACCTTGGCCGAAACTCGAAAGATCGAACGGTAACCGTCCGATCGATTCTGCCACGGTGGTCTTACAGAGGAAGAAGCCGTGCATCAGCATTAAGCCTTTCAATGCAACCGCCCAGCTTCGCGTGCGTGTCACGCGAGACGAGATTGCGCTTATTAGAGGCTTGAGGCTGGACGGGCTAGCGAGGACATGACGGTAGATGAATTGAGCGCTCTCCGTGTCAATTGAGAGCTCGTCGTGGCTCGTAGCTTTCACGACTGCTGCTGTAAGAATGTCGTCCGCCGCGATTAGGCTTGGTCCGTCTTTGATAACAACGGCGGCGCGATTCCACAGCTTCATCTCCGTCCTATTTTGGTTTTTAATTTTGTTGTTTTATATTTCGCGCTTTATAACTTACTTCGAATTTTCTTATAATGTCAATTGATTTGCTGGTTTACAACTAATTAGATAAGAATAAGCTAAATTTAAGAAAATCTCAGTTTTGACCGAAATTAACAAGAAATACTTGATGTCATTTGCTAAATTATTATCTTCCAATTTTTTTCAGTTTTATTCTATTGACATTGTACATAATAAGTAGATTAGGGTCGGTTCACTATATGTTTGTATGATTTTGTTTGACTCAAGTAGTCAAGTTTATAGTGTTAGTAGACTAATGTGTGTGCTTTTGAGTAGCCTTGGAGCTTTGGTTAGTTTGGTTCGGTTCGATTATTTATCTCGGTCCTAGTTTTGAGCAAGTCAGTTTTTATGACTTGTTTGTACACAATGGAAATATAAATTTCTATACACTACTATTGGGTGTTATTATAACGCAAACAACCGATTCGTTTGCAGTTTGCTAATAATTTATACAAACCATAAAGTAGACAATGAATAGTCGTCACAACTCGTAAGTCTCGCAATCGCTTTTTTCTTTTGCGAAACATCTTACAAAAAAGGCGTTTTAGACTTCTTTTTAAAATAACATCAGATTCGTTGATACCTTTTGAATTGTGCTACTTAACGGACTGTTTACTTGTTTAGTAGTGGCATTTGTTTACTTCAAATTCATTTATTTTTATTAATGGGATGCTTTTTAGTTTATATATTCCTTTTAAAAAACTTCAGTACTTCAGCTTTTCGTGTATAGAAACATGTGACCTCTCAATCTCTCATACAAACCAAACTTATGCTATTTATTATTCTAATTTCTTTTCTTGCTTGTATTAGTTTAAAAAATTATATCCTTAATTATCTCTAGACTCTCATAATTACTTTAGTAGAGTATACCACAAGCACTACTATTTCACTCATTTATAGTTATAGGTACTGTAAAGAAACATTATTAGAGTACTAATTATGCAAAAGTGATTTAATTTGTTTTTTCTTCTTATTCTTACTAATACGGTAATACCTACTTAACCCAATGGATTCTAAGAAGTAGTTATGGGTAGATGACAACTTTATGAGGTGAGGATACGAAAATCAATATTGAAATTATGAGTGTAGAAAAAGCAAAGCCAGTGAAACAGTTCAAAAAGTGTTTCACATTTATTATGACAACTAATAAGCATATGTAAGTACAAAAGCTTAAAGCAGTAAGTAACCAATAATTTCTTTTGTAACTCCCAACTCTTTCTGACACAAACAACATCATATCATATCTTAAACTCAAAACCAAAACTAAACTCATTACTCTGAAAAAAAATCAAAAGTCTCTCTCTCTTCTAATCAATTAGGAGAGCAAATAAGATGCAGAGTTCTTGTGTCTACCGAGAATGCATGCGCAACCACGCCGCAAAGCTCGGCTCTTACGCCATCGATGGCTGCCGTGAATACTCTCAATCAGTCACCGGCGATCTATGCGCCGCCTGTGGTTGCCACCGCAGCTACCACCGTCGCGTCGAAGTAATATCTTCTGCTCAAATCAGCCACACGCGCTTCCCTTTCATGAGCTTGAGGCGCGTGAAGCAGCTCGCGAGGCTGAAATGGAAAACGGCTGAGCAGAGAAAAGCGGATGTTGATGATGAGGAGGAGGAGGACACGGAGGAGACTTCGACGGAAGAGAAGATGACGGTGCAGCGGCGGAGTAAGTCGAAGTTCACGGCGGAGCAAAGGGAAGCGATGAAAGATTTTGCGGCGAAGATAGGATGGACGTTGAAGGATAAGAGAGCAATTAGAGAAGAGATAAGAGTCTTCTGCCAAGGGATTGGTGTTACTCGTTATCATTTTAAAACTTGGGTTAACAATAATAAAAAGTTTTATCACTAATTAACTAGTATTGTAATCATTAATTGATGTACTAGTAGTACTAGTATAATTTAGTTCCATTTCATTTTCAACCCCTCCTTAATCTCTATGATTATATAATTTTAATGGATTGGTAGTGTTTTAATGTGTTTGATTTAGATATGTCCTTAATTACTGAACTAGCTTCACTCCTAAAGTTGTCTTTATGATGTTTCTTTACGTCGGTGGGCTTGTTTAGTTTTGACAAGACAACTAGCTGACGTATTATTTTATTTATGATCATCACTGTTTCACCAATCAGAATATTACGCCAAAAAGGGTGTAAAAAAAATTGACAAAAGATTTATTAACTGAATGCAAGGAAAACGGCCAATTCTCCCTAAACTAAGTTATATTATCTCATTCATACACAAAACTTTCATTTGTGCCTATTCCCCTATTAACTACCATAAAATTTGAATATCCTACATGAACTATACAAATCCGGTAAAAAACCACGAACCATGAGATGGTGTTACTATGCCGTTAACAAATAAAGCAACAGAACAACGTCAGTTTTGAGATCAACCTATACAAAAAATAGGTGTAGACTTCTTACATTTGAGATCAACCTATGAACATGAAGATTTATTATTAACTCTCTCATAAAACAATTGTACCACTTACATTTTGAGATCAACCTAAAGTACCTAAACTAAGATAAACATAGTTAATATATTTAGAGATAATACTAAACTTCTTAAATTCAATATTAACATTTATCAATTATCTTCTATTTTTTTTCTAGATGTTTTATATTTTAAGATGGACTTAAACAGATTCACTTTTGCAATTACGTACGATGCCATGTCACCTAACCCTATAATTATTGTACATGATGAGATGCATGGAACACACACATCTGCAAATCCACACAAATTGAACAACACGTCAAGAAAACAAGACATTAAAAGAATTTTTTGAAGCTACTATAAGAACATAACATCCATCTTCTTTCTACTCCTAAAATCAGTCACACAACTCACAAGTCAACTCAAAGTCACACACACACGACCACTTATTTGTCTACAGTAACTCTCCTTTGATTACATTTATCTATTTCCCAACTCCTACTCCCATATCAAGTTCATGTGCTTGAACTACCCTTAATTGGTGCATATGAAACGATTTAGTTATATAAAGCTGAATCTGGTTCAGAGCCGTAAACCGAATTGTATGTAGAGGCAGAATCTTCCTTTGGTATGGACACAAAGTTCAACGGAGCTGGTGAGAGTCTCCTTACTTCCTTGAAAAATCCGTTTTGGCGATGGCTCGAGTAAGATCTTGGGGTCATAATGTCGGTATTTGTTGCTCCAGCTGAGTTTCTGCGAGGCGTAGGAGGCACCAATGCATCCTTTTTTACACTGTTGATTCTTCTTGGACTCGGTCTTGATCCATAAATGGATTCCCTCCGCTTTAATAAGAGATCCTGCATCTTCTTTTGATCCTGCAGAGGCAATGAAAAAAAAAATCGTTTTAACAGGCAAGCAATATTACAAATCTTTAAGGATTATATAAAAGATAGCATTTTGACAAACCCGGTATCGTTTCTTTTCCTCTTCCTGTTGTTTCCTTGTCAGTTTATAATCTTCAAGTATAGATACCAATCGAACCTGGAGGAAACCAGTAAGCAGAATCAAAAGAGAGACCTTGTGGCTTTACAGTTTACTCTAAATTTACTTTAACTTACACCATCATATAGAAATGATTTCTGCGTTTCATCCTCCCATAAAAGCGTTTTCTTGATGAGATTGTCAACCATTGCTGCAGAAAACAATTAAGCAATGGAACAATAAGCTAAAGATCTCATAAGAATCTTTTAGTGGAAAACATACAAGAACATACATGGGATCTTGTTTACTGTGATCCGGGCTCGTTCTGCGTGCTTCAGGTTTACGTGTCCACCTCTTCCAGCACTATACCGGGTTTCATCCTGAAACCAAGGAAGGAAATTCTCAGTTACATCCTTCAAACAAACCCATTTGCCAACTTTACAAGGCAAATTTACCTGATTGTATTCTTCTAGCCAGTTTTCCTCTTCACACGCAGATAGCCAGCGGTCAATCCTATCAATAATTTCTTTCCGGCTATGTGCCTCTTCTTTGATTTTGTTTATATGCACCTCAATATTTGCAAGAAGCTCTGAAGGGTCCACTAATCCTGAAGAAACATGATGTAATCTTTCTTGAATACAAAAGGGTTTCAGCAAAAAATCTGCCACTCATATTTCTGAGAAGAGTCAATGTGGTTACCTGAATCAATCAAAGCAGTTGACTTCTCAAGCGATGTGCTTGTATCAGGCTCGATGTGAGTCAATCTACAAAGATTCTCTAACTCAGACCTTCTTTTCATCACAAGCTCATTCATTCTGCTAGACTTCAGCTTATTGAAACAGTCTACTTCAGCAGACACCTAAGTAGAAGGGAAAACAAGAACTCTGAGATCCTGGATAAGAATAGTGGTTATCGAAATCGGGAAAAGAAACAGGGTTTGTGGTAACCTGTTCAATTGTTTCAGTAGAAAGGATATTTGGCTCAGTGATATCAGATTCAGATGATCTTACAACAAAACTGACTCTTTCAAATTTCACTCTCTCTTCCTGAGGTGTGTCCATTAGATTCCATAGCTCGAAAAGTGACCCCATTACATCCTTTAACTGCAAAACGAAATGTCAAAACGATAAACCATCAACATGACAATCAATTTCATACAGAAGAACAGCGTTGCAGAGATGCTAATCTACCTTTTGAAAGCGGACTCTTCTTTCCGTTTTCAGCTTTTGAATCATGTGTTGTAGACCATCCAATGTATCATCACTAATGTTTGTAGACTGCTCATGGTCAGTCCTATGCAAGCTCGGATGAACCTCGCTAACAGTTTGACCAAAATCTACTCCAAGAACACCGCATAGACTGTGCACCTCATTCACATAATCCAAAACCTTGTTCAGACGATCCGACTGCATTAAAAAACAAGGAAAAAATGAGTAAGCCAAGAAGCTTCACTTAACAAAGTAAAATCTTGGTTCATCTTCATGATAAAACTTGCTCACCTTCTCCTTCTGGAGCGAGCGGAGATGTGTTTGATACTCATTAAGTTTCCGAAGAGTCAAGTCTTGTTCATCAAGAGTCAAAGAACCAAGCATGGCTTTGTTGAGTTTGTCACTGTACCCAGAGATTTCACCACTCATCTTCTCAATCTGCGCTTTTATATCCACAAATTGCTTCATTCTTTCATCTTTTTGCAATCTCAAGTCCTCAACAAGAGGCGTCACAGCAGCAAGCTTTTCTTTCAATGATTTTGAACCTTTCTCTGCTTTGATCTGCAACCAAAAATTAAACATTTAGAGACTTCCTTCCAATTCTAATATAAAGAAACCATTTAGTAAAGTACTAGCTTACTATACATACCGGTGAATGGATGTTTAAGGCTCCAAGAGCAGCCATTAAAGAAGCTATCTCAGCTTCAATTGATACAATAGATTGATGAAGCTTTGCCATAGAATTTGCAGCCTCATCCACTTTTCTTCTGTAAATTTGGAGACATTCCATCTCCAATTCCATAAGCATCCGGTCTTTCTCAGCATCACTCTCACCAATATCAACCCATATTTTCTGCTCCATACCAAAAAAACAAAACTTTAAAGCCATTTTCAATTTTCGAATCCTCCAAACATCAAAAATCAGATATATTGAACAGCTACTTGTAAGAAGAATAGGCTAAAAAGATAAAAAGATAAAAAGGAGAAGACTTTATCATCAGTAATTACCATTTTTCTCACCCAGTTAATTAAAAAAAAAACACAGACTTTGTTCTTGAAGCATCATTACCAAGAAACCCTAAAATTACCAAGAAACATATAAGAAGAGAGGGTCACCTGAAGCTCCCGAAGCAGAGCATTGCAAGTAGTGTTTGAACGAAAACAGAGACTCGTAGGGCTTTCAATCTCCAGCATTTTTCCTCTTTATTCACTTACTAGCTCCAAAGTTAGAATCTTGAACCAGAGAGAGAGAGAGACAGAGAGCTGAGCTTGTGACAATGGCTGCTTAAAAACCACAGAGGAACCACAAAGATACAGAATCGTCAACCGTTACTCGTAGAAACAGATGTCAGATCTGAAGCTTAACATAAGAAAGCTTCTCTTTACTTTTGCAGAGAGAAAAAAATTGGATCAACAAGGCACATAAAATTCCGAGCAAAAGTTGCAAGAAAAGAGAGGGTTTAGTTATTAGAAAAAAGGAAACAAACAAAAGAAGAAGAGGAAGAAATGTGTAATAATGAGAAACAAATAAAAAGAAAAATAAAATTCGAGCTTCTTTTTTTCATATTACATAGAAATTATTAATTCCGTTTGAACTAAAAAAGAAAAAACGTAGTAATTATTAATTCCTATTTACATAAATGCTATTTATTATTTTGTTATATTCTCTTCTTCTTCTATTTTTACTTTAATTTTTGTCTCCACTTATCTTGTTATGTATCACTACTATTTTTAATTCGTTTTCATGTAAATATGATTTAAATAACGAAAAAGGCAACGGGTATTTGGGCGCGCGTATAAGACACTTACCAATTAGAGAAAAAGGAATGAGATTTGTATATTCTTTTTTTTTTTTTTTCAACCAAACAATTAAATAAATTAAAAGGTGATTCCAGAATTGGTTGCCCAATTTGGAGGGAAAGAGTTTACAAAACAAAGTTCAGAAACTAGAGATCTAGAAGAGCGTGCCAGACAATCAGCTCTCACGTTAGACGTCCTCGGTATTTTCGTCAGAGTGAAGGTGGAGAAGGATGATCTTAGCGCTTGGAAGTCTTCCAACAAATACGAGAAGGCTGGCCAATCGTCGGGAGCCTGCACCATCGCCACCAGCTCGGAACTATCAGACTCAAAGTTGGAGCAATCTATCCCCGCCGACCGAAGAGACTCCATAGCCCAAATCAAAGCTTCAAACTCCGTATGAAGGGGAGAGGGACTACGACGCAAACTGCGGGCTCCCATAAGTACCGTCCTATCATCGTTACCAAACCACCAACCCAAGCCTTCCAAAGAATCCGTACCTTTCCAGGAACCATCAACCTGGCAACGAATCGAAGAATCCCTACCCTCCAGGGAAGGCTGGGAAACCACATAAGTCTCCGGGCCAGACTTGGCCTCCTCCCAATAAAGTTTATCGTTTAACGCCTGATTTAAAATATCAATGGGCTCTGCTTCTATTCCTTGAAACACCCTATTATTTCTATCTTTCCAAATTGTCCACAATATCCAAGGCAACCTATTCTTTGTATATTCTTTGATGAGTGAGAGTACTCAATTGATTATATAGTATTCGTCGTATCGTATAATACGTTGCATGAACACCGAGGTCATGGACCAACCAAGATATTTTAAATTAGTACTAAATGATTAAGGTAGCAGAAAGAATGTATAGAGTAGTTTGGTTGTTTAATACAAACAAAAATGTAACTTTAAATACTATTTATCGGCGTTGCAATGAACCTTTTTAATCATGTAGAATAAAGAGGTAAATCACTTTCGAATGATGAATGAAATGCTTAAATAGTATAATTTGTGTTTTGGTGAATGGAGGAGCTACATTTACATTGATTAAAGAAAATATGCCAAATTGGTCTTATCAAAAAGCAAGGTTGTGGTGGTGGCCAATGTCACTCCACTCCACTAATTTCATTTAAGAATAAGTTTGAAAATCTTTATATTTCTATAAATTAATAAGCAATAAGTTAGCATCATTATCTAAACCTCCTTTCATTATTGCTTGGGCAAGCTCTCGCAACTACTAATCAAATATGCAATTATTATGACATTCTATATATATATATATATATTTAAATTCTGATGTTTATATTTATGCGCTGATTTCTCACACGTACTGACATAACTAGCAGCCTTACTTTTGAGAGTTTAGAAGAGAATTAGAAACAGATGATCCCAAATATTATGTTGGGTTGCTTGAATTATTAGCCGACAAGTTTAGTTCAACCACTTCCATACGTAATATAAACAAGTCCGATACTCCGATGCAGATTATACAATAATCTTTGTCAAAAACTACGTAAATATATAATGGATTAGTCCTATCTTATTATTTTATCTTATGTCTCCTGGTACTTGTTATGGTGCGGCTACCAAAAATCTAAATTGTCTTTAGAAACGTGTTTTTCTCTATGTAATTAACTAACTACTAAATTTTATAGGATAAGCCATTCAAAAACAATTAGAATGACTAATGAGTATTGACTAATAATATAATTTGAACTTAGAACTCTCATACATGTGTGTTAAGGTTTTGCATTTTGTTTTTATGGATTAAACAAATTCATACAAAACAAAAAAAACACATATAACTCACATCACATCACATACATATTAATAAATGTATAGAATTTTACAAACATTTAAAGAAAAGGAAAAACAGAAATGAAAGATTCATTCTCTAATATTTATTTTATTTTGAAGGATTGTTTAGATAAAAGTTGAACTAAAGGGCGTGTGGTAGACCCTACATGTCCGTGTACTCAACTACTCATTGCTACAAACAAGTATACTATTGTACAAAGGCAAACAAAAAAAACGTAAGGAATTAAAAGATGTAACAAGCCTATTGAAAAAGATATATTATTAGTGGGATACCTGTGATAATTACAAAGAAGATTTGAAGAAATCGGACCAAGAGAAGCGATAAAATCAATATAACTAAAGCCATAATATCGCTGTCTCACTCTCACAGGCTACCTAACTCACTGGTCACATTTTTAATGTACACAATTGCTAAATGATTAAATTAGCGTTGGCAACACACACTAACCTGTTAAAAGGTTTATTTTTGTTCCATTTATAAAAGCTTCAACGTAAAGACTCAAAGCATCATATGAGTCTAATAAATAGTCATATATCATTATATTGCATAGAGAGAGGATCAGAAAGAGGTGGTTGAATGATTTTAAGCGTTACATCAAACCCACTGTGCCAATAATTTTGTTAGGTGTGTGTGTCTTATGTGTGTGAATACAGCTAGAGAGTTTCCCACGAAGCTGGTTGGTCAAAAGGAAATTGTTAACAAAATCGACCAATCAATGAACTTCAGAGGAAAAAAAGAAACACATATGACATTTCTCTATCTATACGGTTCGGTACTAGACTCGGCTAATCGGACTTTTGATACAGTAGGACACGTCCAGGACCACCAGAGATTCAGTGGAGATTATATTGTCATAAGTCAATTTTGCTGACTACATCACATATACTAGTAGGAAAGGAACTATATATAACTTAAAGGAACATCCAACATATAATGCTTGTTTCTTTAACTCCTTAAGGTGTTTACTAAAATACTCGGAGGAACTAGACTGAATCAGCAAGATTGAAATAGATTGTAGCTTTTCTAAAATGATTTGAGAGGATAAGGGATTTTGAATAGGATTGAATGTTTTAAACTTAGACAAATGGTATTCCTAATCAAGGTTTGTTCTCCAAAAATGGAGAACAGATCAGTGACTGTTAGAAAAAAAAAAACATATGAAATCACTCAAGCAAAATTGATCACATATGAACTAAGGGGAGGTATTGGTTTAGAATTTAGAAAGAATTTTAATGATTTTATGTTCTTGCTGATTGTTAGAATCATAGAAAATTGAAAGTTAAAAATGAAGGATTCTAAGAGATTGTTTAGGAAGTTTTTTAAAATCTTGATGATTTGTTTTTTCTAATCTTGTAAAATCTTTCTATTTGATGAAAAAGTTTTCATGATTTTTGTTATGAAGGAAATGATATAAAATCCTTTATTAACAATCCAAGATTCTTTTGTTTTACTTGAATAACATAAAACTTTTAATGACTTTATAAAACTCTTAATCCAATAACACTAGATTTATCAAGATTTTAGATAACTTTTTACAAATCCACAACCAATAACACCAAATTTTTTAAGAGTTTTTAAAAGTCTTGATTGAATAACAACATATTTTACCTAACTTTTAAAGTCATTAAAATTCTTTCTAAATCCTAAACCAATACCTCCTCTACGTTACCTCTATTCTTTCCAATATAAAACTGGGTTTCAGCCCAATAACTTAGGAAAGCCCACTTACCTTTCTTACTAATATCCATAAAGATGTATTTGAAAAAACAATTATATTAAGGGATATTAAAATATTCTAATACCAAACTATTCAGATTTTTGTTTATTTAAACAAAAAAAAAACTGTAAAATCATGTAACGGTCAACAATAATTGAGAAAATTTGGAAGTTTACGTGACACGGCACATCAATAATGTGACTACAAATCTAATAATGGCAAGTCCCCACAAAATTGTGGCATGGGCCGTGGATAGAATTATGCTGTCTTTTTGTATGACACCCGAGAAAATTATACGAGCTTCGTAGTTTTCTATATAAAAAAAAACAGTTTTTCAAGTAGGTTTTATGTTTATAATGTTAATTTTTAAAACAGAAATTTTGTGTGATATCCACTTGTTAAATATTACTATATTTTTGTTATAATGTATATTTTTTAGCATTTAAAAAAATATATATATATTAAAATAATCTGGTCACAAATCGCTTGAGTAATATTATTATTAGCTAGGAGTTTAGATTGTTTTGTGAAAACGTCATATATTTTACATTTGTATTCACTCCATAAAACACAATTGTTCCATGACCCGAAAAAAAAAAATAGTAGTTTCATTTGACAGAGTAAAGTACTATAGTTTTCTTGTAACATAAAAATCAACACAACTACAAAGAAACAATTGAGAGTCGAGACTCTCGTGTCTAGCTACTACATATGTAGAGACAAACTCACAACAAAATCAACCATACTCCATACCTTATCTTCTTACTATTTCAGCTTTACGTTTTTCAATCTCTCATTGGCTCCCGCTAAAAATATTTTGCTGTCAGTTTCTTTTGTTTATTGGATGGTTTGAGTGAGAGACAAAATATATATATCTTATTATATAAAGTTTGATGTCAAAATTACTAATTAACAAGATCGCGACATGTGTCAATTGTAACATTCATATGTTGACACATGTCAATTTTTAATTTATTAACATTATAAAAAATAAAATGTAAAAATTCAAAACCTACCAAAAAAGGTTTTATATAAAAGTAAAATAGAGAATAGAAAACCTAATTTTATTTAAAAAAGTTTTATATAAAAGTAAAATAGAGAATAGAAAATCTAATTTTATTTAAAATATTTAAACAGTTTTAAAATTTAGAAAAAATCATTAAAAGGAAATTATATATATATATCTTTTTTTTTTTTTTTGACAACAATAGATTAGCTCAAACGAGCCAATGCGTAGGGAACTTGTTTACATACAGAACACTTTGCGGAGAAGTGCGCGCATAGCGTGCAAGAAGATCCGCTTTTGAATTTGCATCTCTGGAAATATAAGATAAGGAAAAGGAAGAGAACTCCTCCCTGTCCGTCCTTATGTCATGTAGGTAAGTCGAGAAAGCCGGCCAGTCGTGCGGTGAAGACACCATCTTCACCAAGTCAGCGCAGTCCGAGTAGAAAGCCACATCACAGTAATCGTGTCCGATCATGCAGCGCATTGCCCAAATGAAAGCTTCCACTTCAGCGTGTAAGGGGGAAAGACTTTGCCGGAAATTAGTAGCACCCCTTCCTGGCCTTGGGTCATGGGGCTGGATACAGAACCACCCTGCTCCTGCGAACCGATCATTGGATTTCCAAGAACCATCCACAAAACATCGGTAACCTGTAAAGAACAAAGGTAGAGAGCCGTTGGGCCGCTGTGGGCGGGATTCGGCTACCGTAGGTTGGTCAGAGTTAACCCCATCTTCACCTCCCTCCTGAGCCTTATGCCAGGATACAGCCTCACCTTCAGCTATCCGGGCCGTTTCCTCTGGGCGTTCTGTAATATTTTCGAAAACCTTTGCATTACGCGCCTTCCATAAATACCACAAAATCCACGGGAAAGCGGACACATGAGAGCCCGGGCTATTGGGGTCCAATAAATGATCCATATTTGCAAAAACTGACTCCACCGGAAAACACTGTGAACCGACCGGTACCTGGGATAATGCCCACACCTGACGTGCCGGGGGGCAAAGGAACAAGACATGATTTACTGTCTCCTCCTCTGCACCACAACGTGAGCAGGACAAATCACATGAAATGCCACGTTTCCGCAAATTTCGTGAAACCGGGATACACCCTGACAAAACCTGCCACATAAAATGGTGCAGTTTTGGTGGGCAACGCACCTTCCAAACACTAGCCAGAAGAGAAGTAATCTCTGGTCCGACCCCAACCGCCTTAAAAGGCCCTGTTTTCGTCAAACGGGCCACATGATAGCCAGACTTAACAGTATACCTCCCATTTTTCGTAAAATGCCAACCAAGAGTATCATCCTTGGGGCAGCTTCCTAAGGGCAGTGCACCTATCAATGCAACATCGCCAGGATCAAAGTGGTCCGAGAGCACATCCATCCGCCATGAACGTGTCCGAGAATCAATCAAGTGTGAGATTTTAAGAGAAGGGTCCTTAAAAGGGCCCTTACTAAGAGCTGGTCTCGGGGATTGAGCTGGTATCCAGGGGTCAGTCCATATTGAAATGGACTCGCCCGAACCAACACGTTTAATAAGCCCTTTTTGTACCAGAGAGCGAGCTGAAATTATACTCCTCCACCCGTAGGAAGGAGAGTAGGAACGAATCGGTTCCATGGGATCCGAGTTCCGATAGTACCGACCCTTAAGAATCCTGGCAAACAAAGAATCCGGATATTCAATAAGCCTCCATAATTGTTTTGCCAGCAAAGCCGAATTAAAATCATCGACATTCCGAAACCCTAAGCCGCCCTGTTGCTTACTACAACAAAGCTTCTCCCAGGCAAGCCAGTGCATACCACCCGTCCTTCCATCCGAACTCCACCAAAAATTTGCCACCGCACTGGACAATTTGGATGTGATCGTCTTCGGTAGCCGAAAGCAAGACATCACAAACGTCGGTACCGCAGTAGCAATCGATTTGATCATAACCTCCTTCCCTCCTTTAGAGAGCAGTCTCGCCGACCAACCCGTCGTTCGACCCTGCAATCGTTCCCGGACAAACGAAAACACTTTTGTTTTCGACCCCCCTAAACTCTCGGGCAGCCCCAAGTACGATCCCATACCACCCTGAGCTGTGATCCCTAGAACCCCTTGAATCTCCAGTTTTGTCTGTTCCGCAACCGTGTGACCAAACTGGATGGAGGATTTCGCAAAATTAATTTGCTGACCCGAGGCGGCCTCATAATTCCGTAAAATCCTCAAGATGGCCTCACATTGGTCCTTGGCGACCTTACAGAAAAAAAGACTGTCATCCGCAAATAAGAGATGGGTGATTGGGGGGCATTTGTTGGCCACCTTAATCCCTGTAATTAATTTTTCTGCTTCCGCCTTCCGAATGTTGGCAATTAAAACCTCTGTGCATAAAATAAATAAATAAGGAGATAAAGGATCTCCTTGTCGTAATCCCCTTTCCGGAATAATCAGACCATTCGGTTGACCATTCAGAAGAACTTTGTACTCCACCGAACTAACACAAAACATAATCCATCTAATCCATTTCTCATCAAACCCCATCTTGTGAAGTAATTTGTCAATAAACTCCCATTCCACCCTGTCATATGCCTTGCTCATATCTGTCTTAATAGCCATAAATTTCCCTTTACAAGACGGATTAGTCCGTAAGCCGTGAAACATCTCCTGAGCAATCAGGATGTTATCCGAAATGAGCCTTCCCGGGACGAAAGCTGATTGTGTTTCTGAAATAAGGTCCGGTAAAAGCTTCTTTAGCCGTTGACACATGATCTTAGAAATAATCTTATATCCCACGTTACACAAACTAATTGGACGCAGCTCCGTCATCCGAGTCGGCTTAGCCACCTTCGGAATGAGACAGATATGCGTAGTATTCAAACCTCTATCAAAAACCCCCTCCTCGAAAAAACCATTAACTAGTGAGACAAGGTCTCCTTTAACAATCTGCCACGCTTTTTGGTAAAACAAAGCGGTCATCCCATCTGGACCCGGAGCCTTATCCGGATGCATCATAAATAAAGCCGCGCGGACCTCTGATTCTGTGACCCGGGCTGTTAACTGAGCATTGGCCTCAGCTGTAATCACTGGGTGTACCTCACGTAAGACCTCATCAAAATTTGTCGGATGTAATGTTGTAAACAGATCAGCAAAATACGATACTGCAATATTGCAGATGTCCTCATCCTCCGTAGACCAAATCTCATTTTTATCATAAAGACCAATGATCCGATTGCGGGCCCGTCTTTGCTTGGTCAGAGCGTGAAAGTACTTTGAATTTTGGTCGCCCATCTGCATCCATTTATTGCGACTCTTCAAATACCAATACACCTCCTCATCCTTATAGGCTTCCCACAGTCTAGCATTTAAATCAGCGATAACCGAAAGTGGAGTTGCATCGTCAGCCTGCGCGACAGACAACTGGCACTTTAGACCCTCAATTGTTTCCCTACCAAAAGGAACGTGGTCCTTACGCCACCTAGAAATAGCCCGTCTACAAATTACAATTTTATCTAAAAAATTGGGTGAGCTCTGAGGAGTCCCCCCAACCCATCCTGCCTCGATTGCCTCCATCAACCCTTCCTTCCCAATCCACCGTGGGTCAAACATAAAACGTCTTTTTCCCCGTGGCCTTTTTGCCCCTATATTGACCACAACGGGCTTATGATCAGAGGCAATCATAGGTAAATACTCGAGTACCGTATCTGGAAATAGATCATGCCAATCTTCATTGCCGAGGGCTCTATCCAACCGACACCGGATTGGCTTTTTATCCCGCCAACCTCGCCAAGATAAGCAATCTCCTAGGAATGGAAATTCCAGAAAACCACAATCTTGGATCATTCCATTGAAAGGAAGAAATGAAGACGGATGCCGTAATTTGCCTCCTCGTTTCTCATGATTACCAGTTAATTCATTGAAATCACCAACAGTAAACCATGGAGAGGACCGAGACACACCAATACGCAATAACCGCTCCCACACCATGTCACGGTTCTTCGGGACTGGATCACCATAAACGAACGTTAAATAAATGACCCGTCCTTTATAAACCGCTTCAATGTCGATTAACCGATTAGACTCAAATAAAATTGTAACATTAAAATCCGCTTGACTGTAAAAAAGTGCCAAGCCCCCACTTGAACCAATAGGTTCCACTGTGGTTAAATCTGTGTAGCCAAAATGCCCTATATATTTTTCCAGAACCACACGAGGCTGTTTTGTTTCCATCAAAAACAAAAAATCCGGGCGATGTTTATGCCATAGATCCCGCAGATTGCCGATTGTTGCCTTGTTACCTAGGCCTTGACAATTCCAACTGATAATATTCATTAATTAAACCCCCAAAAAAATGTGGTTAAGACCACATAATGCTACCCGTCCAGACCACGGACAAATAACCAAAGTAAAGAACACCACTTTAGTCCGAAAACCACCAATAATATCCACTAAGGCCCAAAGCCCACAACACCAGCCTGGTCCGAGTGTGAAACTCCAAAAACGAGAAACAACCAAAGAAAAACTAAGAGGCTGTGGTATATTGATGCAATACCTTAGACCCCAGTCCAGATTGAAATTATCCCATAGGCATAATAAAAATCCCCAATGAAATATCCAACACACGAAGACAAAAACAGTGGTCCGAAACTGAGAGAAACGCTGTGACCAACAGGAAAATACCCCATAGTAAGAACAAAGACACCAGCATAGTTTTATTATTGTTCTTATGAAAAGGTTACAACAGGTCAGAGCCTGAATTTGCGAAAAAACCCTTTTTAAAGGGAGCTGAAGCAAAAAACAAAAGTGAACCAATGGGGCACCCATTATAGTATTATTGAAACCAAGAGAAAGAAAAGGAGAGATAAAAACCCGACTACGCCAGAACACAGTCTTCTTGTGGAAGAAACACCAATAACAGATGAGATGAATTAGACCCACCTCTCCTTGCCAGCACAAACAGACACTTAACATCAATTACCAGGATTAGTTGGAGGTTTTCCTCCATGAGTAGGACCTGCACTCCCTTGCACTCCTCCTCCCACCGTCGAAACCGACGAACCAAGTCTTTTGCGCGGCGAAGCTAATGCATAAAGGTTTCGCTTCTTAGTGCTTGCACCAGGAAGGACCCCTTTGTTCTTGACTGATTTGGACCGAGGTGGTAGAACCCCATTCTTTGCCTTGATTCCCTGCTCCGAAGCCGTATGGTCACCCTCCTTAGCGAGGGTATCCTCATCGTCATGAAGATCCTGCTCCTGGGACTCCCCTAGACCAGAGTCCTTGGTGACAAACGTCACCTCCTCATCAACGATGGGTTGAACCTCCTCAGAGGCTAACCCAGATGCGACCCCATGTTCCTCCATAATCGGACCCAGACCTCCGATCTCTTGTGCATCAGGGAGCTGAAACTCCTGAGCCAGCAAATCACTCAAAGCAGCAGAAAAGAGATCCTCCTGCTGGTCCTGAACCATATCCCGAGTAGTAACATTGTGAGTGTCAGATGCAGGAAAGAGGTTCTTGCACACCGGATTATTCTCACCAGAAGGGACCACAACAGTCAGCGGAAGAGCCCCCTGAATCAGAGATTGATCAGAAGAAACAGCAACCTCCTCCGTAGGAGACACCACAAAAGCGTCAATCAACTTTTGCTCTGTCGCTGAAAGGGAGATCCCTACACCCTCATCCGTACCCTGAGTTGGACCAACACCCTCACCCGCAATCAATGCAATGGTATCAGTCATCGGGACATGTGGTGGAGCTTGCTCCTTTGGTTGAAATTCCCTACGGCCCCGTTTTGACTTGTGTCCAAAACCTTGTTTGTGGCGATGATTGTCACGCTGACCACCTCCAGCACCCCTTTCTCCTCCTACAGCAGGACCCTGGGGATGAGCCCCTCGCATACCTGAGCCAGAACCAGAACTAGAACCACCCGCAACTGCTCCCTTGTAACTCTGTAACCTATCCTCAGGACGAGGATCCGACCCACCTGCCTGTTGTTGTTTCCCCGTATTACCAAATAACGGGCAACGGGAAACATCATGGCACAGGCTGAAACACCGGCGACAATAGCCATATAACCTCTCGTACCGCAGGGTTACCACCGTTTCTTCACCACTATGGAACTCGACCGAAGCTTCAAACACTAATGGCTTAAAACCATCGAACAAGACTTGAACCCGACCAGTATCGATGTCAACCTCTACAACCTCTCCCAGGTCTGAACCAATGCTGCGGAAGGTCTCGTCTGCCCAAAAATGAAGTGGGACTCCCATCATGCGGACCCAGAACTTGATGAGGTACGGATACTTATGGTCCACCACCGGTTCCCACCTGACCAGGGAGAGCATCCAATGATCAAAGTGGTAAGGTTCCATCTTCAGAACCTCCAAAATATCTTCCTCTTGATCAAAATCAAACTGAAAACGCCCCATACCCAGGTCCGCACCCACAACCCTCTCTTCAATCTTCCAGATCTTTGGCAGCATAAACAAAAGAGCCTTCATGTCCTGCATCGCAGGGTTCATGCATCGACCAATGAGTGTCTTTGCATACCCTTCGATGAGTGCCGAGTTATCAAACCTTGGGATCTTAATCTTCAGCTTACCAGTAGACCCCGACAAACTCTCCGAAGACCTCTGAGAAACCAATAACCCGGTTTGAGCCATAGTATCCGTACGAAGAAGAGAAGAAGGACAAACAGAGAATAAAGGAACCAATAACCAACAAGTTTCAGACCAGGAAAGTTTAAGTGAATAGACAAAAGAACACAGATGAGTGTGAGAAGCAAAGACGATTCTAGAGCCCCTTTTATAACCCATTCCAACCCCCTCGACGTGATCGACCATAATGACGATAATCACAACAATAATTGACCCAAAGATTCGGCCAGAAACCGGGCAATAATTGACGATTATCGAACCAGAGGAAACCAGAGCAAAATCCGTCCAAGCAAATCCCCTCATCTGAGCCCCAGGATCCGTAAACCCAACCCAAAATCGCCATTGAAATCGAACCAGAGCAGAGCAGATCAAAATGTGCCCAAACCTGGGAAAATTCCCACCGTGAAATCCGCCAAAGAGGATTCGATCCCCTACCTGTCTTCCCATCAAATCACCAAGGCAATCCCATGGAGATCCGGAAATTCCCAACACAGGAAGCCTCAAATCCGCAAACAAAATACCGAAATCAGGAGGAGACCGATAAGAGAAACCAAATAAAAACCCCCAGAATCTCGAGGCGAGATCCGCCAGATCGTAAGCTCACCGCAATCGAAAACCAAATCGGAAACCTAAAGACGCATCGAGAGAAAGAGATATTCTCCGCTAATGTATATCTTTTATTTCTAATGCAGCTTTTAAATTATATATATATATCACAAAATTCGAAATTATAATATTGTTTACTTATTTTAATTTTAAGTTGCTAATTTTACAAGAAAAAATATAACTTTTTATATAAGAAAAAATGATTGTGAAAATTATACAATTAATTATTGTTAAAGTTTGATGTCAAAAGTACTAATTAACAAGATCGCGACATGTGTCAATTGTATCATTCAGATGTTGATACATGTAAATTTTAAATTTATTAAAATAATAAAAATTTATTAAAAAAGAAAAAAATATAAAAATTCAAAACCTACCATAAAAAGGTTTTATATAAAAGTAAAATAGAGAAAAGAAAACCTAATTTTATTTAAAATATTTAAACAGTTTTAAAATTTAGAAAAAGTCATTATAAGGAAATTATTTATATATATATATATATCATAAAATTCGAAATTATAATATCGTTTATTTATTTTAATTTTAAGTTGCTAATTTTACAATAAAAATATATAAATTTTTATATAAGAAAAAAATGATTGTGAAAATTATACAATTAATTATTGTTTCTAAAAAAATGTAACTACTCACCTTTACACAAAGAAAAATATTGTTGAAAAAAAAAAAAAAAAAAAAAAAAGATTGTCTCATATTTTTTTCACCAATCAAATAATTTATTCAAAAAGACTGCTATTGTAATATATAAGATATGAGTATCTAAGATTAACATATGCGTTTTTGTAATTAAAAGTTTATCTCTTTACTTTTATATATTGTTTATACTTACGAAAAGAACTAAATATATATTTTTTTGTTAAATTTAATTTTATTTTAATAATTTTGAACTCATCTACATCTATTTTCTTTAATTAAAAGTGTATCTATTTATTGTTTTTTTTTTCAATCAAACAATTAAAAAGAAATTTTTCGGTTAGCTGCCCAAACTGGAGGGAAATGATTTACAAAAGAAACTTTAGAGATAAGAGAATACGAAGCACGGGCAAGACAAACCGCCTTCGTATTTGACGCATGTGGGATCCAAGAGATGGATAATAGTGGGAAGACTCCAGCGAGTTAAACTCATCGAGCAAGTTGGAGAAGGATGACCAATATTCAGAAGACTGCACCATAGTGAGTAACTCAGCACAATCAGTCTCAAAACGTTGACAAGCGATCCCTTCAACACGTATCCGTTCAATGGCCCACAACAAACCCCGAATGCAAGGAGAAGAACTCTGTTTTAGACACTTGGCCCCCAACAACAAGGTTCGCTCCTCACCAACGCAACACCACCAGCCCAATCATGAATGCACATTGGTTGCTTTCCAAGAACCATCAATCTGACAACGAGGTGAAGAAACTTGGACATCTGAATACGAAGATGGAGCTGACATGATTGTCGTAAAAGAGAGCACCTATTGCCAGACTAAATTATCGCCAAAGTTTGAGTAATTATATCATTCGTCTCTATCTCTTAACCTTGATTTTTTTTATGGCCTTCCAGATTGCCCATAAAATCCATGGTAATTGAAGAAGTTGATCAGGATCACCCTGTTGAGAGGCGTCCCTCCAGAAAACAAAATCCAAATTCGAGTACACCGACTCATATGGTAAACCCTTCTGACAAGACCGGAGTCAGAGATAAATCCCAAACTTCACACGAACGAGGACATTCAAAATAAAAATGTGATTAATAGTTTAACCGTAGTGTCACATCTTTTACATCAAATATCACATTGGACACCTTGATGTATCTATTTACTTACTAAAAAATATTTACTTTATATTCTTTGATAAAGTTAATTTTACTTTTAAAAATTATTAACACGCACATCGGGCGGGTCCTAATCTAGTATATATATATTATCAATTCAAATTACTGTAATCAAAATGTCAGATAAAAAGGTTAAAATTAAATACATGAAATATAAAGCCAAATGGCCTATATACACATTTCAAAACGGCAGATGTTTTTTGTCCAGACTTCGCAACGTAACCCCCAAAATGGCCTACATATATAGAGACACAAAGTCCACCATTCCTATCTTTCTTTCCTCTTAAGCTGTTTATTTTCTAATCTCTCAATGGCTGCCTCAAAACACAAACCTGTAAATTTGATATTCTACGTTTATCATTTGATTGTTATATTTTCCGCCCATAGTTCCACGGGGGAGCTCCGGAGGCTATCTCAACCGACAAAACCCGACGGTACAGTAAGCTTTCTAGTCATCGGAGACTGGGGAAGAAGAGGCTCCTATAACCAGTCCCAAGTAGCTCTTCAGGTTATTTAATTACCTCTATATATAGTTTATAGTGTGTGTAAATTAAAACTCAAAAATGGTTGGCTAAATTGTTTCACAAAAAAAAATTAAACAGATGGGAGATATCGGAGAGAAACTAGATATTGATTTTGTAATTTCTACTGGAGATAACTTTTACGACAATGGGTTAACCAGCTTTCACGATCTTCTATTTCAAGATTCTTTTACCAACATTTATACCGCTTCGAGCTTGCAGAAACCTTGGTATAGTGGTAATAATCTTGAAGTATATTATATATCATTTTTAAATTCTACTTCCATTGGATATCCAAGGACCTTGATCATAAAATATATATATATATATATATGGTTCGATCCACTGTGCTAAGTAATTTTTCCTTAACCTACTACAGTTTTAGGAAATCATGACTATAGAGGTGACGCAAGGGCACAACTTAGCCCCATGCTCAGGGCTTTGGACCACAGATGGTTTTGCATGAGATCTTTCATTGTAAATGCTGGTGATTCCTATTTCCTCAGGGCTTTAAACTTTCGAATTAATGGTCCAAACGATTTTGTCTTATAGTATATTTATATATATATATGGAACAACGTAACCTTGTTCGCTTACGAAAACAACCACTGTTCTTCTTTTGTAATAGAGATCGTCGATTTTTTGTTCGTGGACACAACTCCATTCGTCGATAAATACTTTATCCAACCAAATAAGCATGTTTATGACTGGAGCGGCGTATTGCCTAGGCAGACATATCTCAACAATCTCTTAAAGGTAGTAATTTTCTATCACAAATTAAAGTAAAGTTATACTTATAACTACATATAGCTTCTAACAAAGATCTTGGAAATTTTTGAAAAATATATAGTTCAGTTAGTCTTTACTTAAATTGCTCTTTTTGATTACGTCAGAAACTTCTGTAATACTATTAATTATACTATGTATGACTGAAACTTAAGCCTGATGCAATTAATTCCACAACTTCTTTTCCTATAATATTTTCCTATATATGGGAACGGAGGTGGAAAATTTTAGGTCATTTTATTCTTTGAATAATTCTTTCATCATGCAAAACTTTCCTTTTTCATTTGTTTTTTTTTTTGGCAAAACTTTTCATATGTTATGATTGGATTTTGAAAAGAAAGTTGCGATTGGATATTAGGACGCACTTTTTGTTTGTTTTCAGATGGAGTCTCGTTTTTAGTTATGTAATGTGTATATATGCAAATTCAACGTGATTGGTCAACATTCTACCAATGCAGAATTGTTTTACTTTTACCGAGTGAGTAACGAAAGGTATATAATTGTAATAATACAGGAAGTCGACGTGGCATTGAAAGAGTCACTTGCAAAGTGGAAAATAGTGATTGGTCACCATACGATTAAAAGCGCAGGCCACCACGGGAACACCATTGAGTTGGAGAAGCACATTTTACCTATTCTTCAAGTAACAAAACAATTCAATTCATATCATAAATTTTTCATTTAAATGCACGTGAAATATGCAATGCACCCACCAATATAGCAAATAATGATCTAATTGTCTTTTTTACGATTAACTAGGCGAATGAAGTGGATCTCTACGTCAACGGGCATGATCATTGCTTAGAACACATTAGCAGCATGGACAGGTAGAATATTATTATTTATTCGTAAATTATCTTTTTTTTTTTGTGCACCTATTACTCTATTAGTTAACTATAGATATCTTAACGGACGGTCCGCGGCTCCGCGCGGTAGAATAAAAAGTGTCATCCTTTTTGGTTGTTTGTATATAGTAAAATACAATTTATGACAAGTGGAGGTGGATCCAAGGCGTGGAAAGGAGGTGACGTGAACTACGTGAACCCACAAGAGATGAGGTTTTACTACGATGGGCAAGGATTCATGTCGGTTCACTTTTCGGAAGCCGAACTGAGAGTCGTGTTTTATGATGTCTTTGGACACGTTTTGCATCATTGGAAGACTTACAAGGAGGCGCTTTATTCCGCTTCTTAATTCCGGTTTAATTGGACGTAATTGTTTATGATGTATCATTAAATGATCAATATCGTATTCCGTTGAATTTTCGAATTCCCTTACATTATTGATATGAAAAGAACGTATCAGCAGCATCAGAAAAAGGTCAATGAAATATTTATTGAATAAAAAGTACGTTTTCGAATAAAAATAGTATTGAAAAATTGTAAGATGGGAATTAAATGTCCTAAATGACTACTACTTTATAAATATATCAAACTTAATTGAGACAATGATGCTTCATTGGACTACTCTTTTAACTTTTTAAATTCAGGTAATTTTGATCTTCTGTCATGCTTCCATATATTAAAATGATTAATTGTTTAGTTTAGTAATTATTCTTGTAAACAACTTAATTTACAATCTTAATTTCCAGGACCATTTAAGCCTTGCCTATACTGTAGACTGTAGTTATAGGGACACAACTGGGTCCGATTCTCATCCATAAAGATTAGATACGACTATTTCACATATCTTTTGTCCTATGCACAGATTCTCTTTTAATCATAATATATAGTAAATCCAGGATTACAGTATATGATAATATGTGGTTACAGGACTCACGTGAATACTACTCCAATTTTTGTGGATGAGATTGTGTCGTATTATTTTCACCAGAAAACATATAGTAAATATGTTGAGAATCTTCAGACATGTTTGGGAGAAAGAAAGGTATATATTATTATGTACAAATATAGATATGATTTTTCAGTTGTAAAAGGAAGATCAAAAGTGTAAGCGAAATGTAGCAGAGATGAAAATCTAATAGAAAGGATTAAAAAGATAAATGATGATTTCTTGAGAGTAAGAAAACGGGTAAATTTTGCTTTTCGTCTTTTCCTAAAAATAATTCCTCAAAGTGGCAAAAACAAACGACATTTCATCGAATTCGCCGCTCTTTTTTTACAGTTTATATAAACTGCACCTCAGATTTCATATCTCCCAAAAACTAGTTTCCTCTCTTTGCTCTATCTCCTCTCTTCTTCAGCTAATTGCTCTGTTTACAATTAGTACTGCCATCGTATTCCCCTGCAGCAGCAGCCTCTTCCTTCGTTTTCACAGCATCTAACTTTCCTTCTGCAGCCTTGCTGCTTCCGTCGCTGTTGTCTGCTTTCTCTGGGGAGCCTTGTGAAACCACTTCTTGGTTTGAACCTGGTGGGAGGAACACTCCAGTGCCAGGGATGAGCATTCGAGGTTGTGGTGCCGGCGGGTGTCGTGGATGAGGTGGCAACAGTGGCCACACCGTTGGCCCTGGTGGCACACCACCTGGGAACGGCATTGGAGCGGCGAGCGGAGGAGGAGAAGGGGTAATGAACATCGGTTGAACAGCTCCGTTTGGAGGGCGGTGAGACGGTGTGGGCAAGACACCAGTTGTTGGGATAACAGGGTAGTGTTTAGGTGGTCCAGTTGGGTGACGGATGTAGTGATTCGGCGATCTGCTAGGCGGAGGTCCCCAGTTAGATCCGGTTATGGAGTTTCTCGGTTTGGATTTGATGAAGGTGATGAGTACCCGTTGCTTTCGCGTTGAGTGAACTGCATACTTAGCAAGATTTGCAGATTTGCCTTCCACCAAAAGAACCGATCTGTTTTCAAAGTACCAAAAAATGATTGATGACAAAAAGGATTGGAAGATCTCTCAACTTTGCAGAATAAGTGATAAGCATTTTAGTTTACCCGGGAGTGAGAGACAGCTTGAGAGATCCCTTGTAGTCGCCAGGATGATCAGAGACAATGACTCTTCCAAATGTGAAATCGCATTCAAACAAGGACAAGACACACACGGGTCGTCCAAACCAAGGAACATACATATGGGGCTGCGAGTGATCTCCCTATGGTTCACAATATATAGAGAGACAAAAGAAAACTCCTACTTTGTTAAGAAAACGGAAACAAAATAGTTTTAGGGGTTTTAAAGAATTTAGCAATCAGTTTAACTATAACCTCGCTGAAGAAGTCAATGATGCAAGCGTCTGGTTTCACAGGAATGATTTGCTTAGAGACCAAACGTTCAATGATGTCTGAAAGAGCTGATGGGATTGGCTCTACTCTTCGATCTGTGCACAAAACCCATATCTTATGTTAACCGATACACAGAAAATTACAACTCGAGAAGAAATTATGGGAGAACTTATAAAGGACATGCCTTTGATACTCTCATCATCAGGCGGCGTATCAGCTATGGGGAGACCAAGTTGGATCATCTCGCGTCCATGTCCTCTATTTGGCCGTTTATAACCCACATATGCCTCACCTGTTTCCCATTAAACAACGGTTTAAGACCTAACTAAAAACAAGTTAAATCATTACAGTAGAGCAAACAAAGATTCTTACTTTGAAGTTGACCTCTTCTACCAGAAAGTCTCAGATTGTTTACAAGAGAAACGAGTTGAGAAACCTCCTTTGCGTCAACCATTTTGTCATAAATCTTGAGTCCTTCGACAACATTAACCTACTCAACAAAACTCAGCAACTTAGTGTCCTAGGCCTAAACTGTAGACAGACACTAAAGAAGATCTAACTCACCATTTTCGCTTCATACATCTCTTGCACAACAAAAGTCTTTGCCATGCTTGCAGGACACTCTTTATCTTTCCCTTCTTGCTTTTGGTCAGAACTGAGACTGTTATCTGAACGATTGAAACAACGCATAATCGTTACATTCCAACCAAGTCTAATATCCGGTTTTAAAAACCAAGAAACCAGGTTTTCCAAAGTACCTTTAGAAGCCGAGTTACACTTATGGTTCACTATCTCCTCTTGAGTAGCAGATTTTTCCAGTTTTTTCTCGTCTTTACTAACGCTCTTCGGTTTCTCGCTAACATCTGTCCCACAGACAAAAGACAAACAAAAATTTACATTTTCTGTAAAGCTACGAGTCCCAAGACTAAAACCGTAACATCCACCACCAAAATGTTCCACAATAAACACAATGCACTATCTCATACAGTCATACCAAATTGCAAAAAGGATTGAGCACCAAAAGAAGTTTGCTTTTCTGACAAGCAAACAAAGCCTTGAAGCCAAACAAAGACTATTCAATTACCTTTCTTCTCCTCTATAACAGATAAAGCCTTAACATCACTTGCTAGCTTAGCTTCCTCCCGATGCTCAACACGATCACTGCTTACGCTATGGTAATCCGAAGTGGAATTGAAACTATGCCCATTTCTCGCCATCGAATCAGATCCTCTGTAACCACCACCACCACCATGATGCTTGTTAAACCCACCAGGCCCTGATCTCCTTCCTCCAAATTTCCCAACCTGATCAGAAGAACTGTAATGCCTCTGAGGTGGCATCTGCTGTTGCCTTTTCCAAGCGATCTGCTGAAGATTGTAAGAAACCTCAGCAACAGGGTAAAACTGCTGCATAGTGAGAACTTGAGACCAGCCTAAACGACGGTGATGGATGCTTCCGATCACTGACTCGTATTCGTTCTGATCTCCGATCGTTTGTAAATGCTGACAGAGGGAATCAATGATCGCGTTAGCCGCAGCGAACTCCGCACGCAGCCACGAGATAAACCCATCTCTCTCGTCGGGGATCCAGTTTCCGGCGACGTTTGCGGCGG
The DNA here is from genome assembly GCF_030686135.1 of Camelina sativa. Lineage (NCBI taxonomy): Eukaryota > Viridiplantae > Streptophyta > Magnoliopsida > Brassicales > Brassicaceae > Camelina > Camelina sativa. The sequence continues at coordinate 6,069,772 of NC_141882.1, forward strand.
CCGGAGGAAACTGCAATTTCTCAGAAGGAGCAGTAACATTTCCTGGTGGCATTGCCATTTGTGGCAACAATCAACAACAGCAAAAAAAAAGCAAGTATCTTTTGACTTCAGATTATAAAAATAAAAACGGTTCCTTTAATTTCTCACTATCAACAAACACTAGTCATAGCTTCCTTCTAACAGATCTGCAGAATTGAAAAAACAAAAAAAGATCAGATTTTGATTCAATTCAACGAGATCACACACTAAATCCTGGGAATTCAGATGAAACCCACAAAGAAAAGAGGTAAATTTCGGATGAAAAAAAAAAACACTACACCCAAAAAACGATATTAGAGAAGCAATCACCATTAATGTGAAGGGTTTTTGAGGTAAACGATGACAGATCTGGGCAAATCGAGTAATCTCGTCCTCAACGTGAAGCTGAGTGAAATAAAGAGAGGAGAGTAATCTTAGTTAAAGTGATGTATAAAACTTAAGGGAAGCTTCCCTAAAAGGGTGAGAGAGAGATCTAGGGTTTTTGAGGAAAGAGGTGTAAAGGGTAAGAGAAGATTTTTATTTTTTTGTATTTTTATTTTTTTGGCTTAGTTAAGACGCATGCGTTTAAGAGTCTTAAACGGTGGCTTTTGAATTCATCACTCACTCTCTTTTTTTTTTGTCCTTACATAAAATTGTCAAAACAAATTACATACATAATTACACAATTTTACAAATTTCAGTTGCCAAATGCAAAATTTCGATTAATTCATTTTTACACAAATCGAATTAGTTTCACGTTTAGTGTATTCTTAGGTCCCTTTATTTTTTATGCATCATATTGGATTTTGGAACGAAATCGAGATTCCGCATCTTTTGTAAAGATGCCGGTTAATTTAAGCATTTTATCACGTCACCTTTTTTTTGTTACTTTTGAATCAAATGGGCCATAAGGCCCATAGTGTCATATGATAAGGTTAAATATGAATCCATATGACCCCAAATGAGATAGTATATAGATTTAAATATGAATCTCATCTGGTAAAAGTTATGGCATTTTGTTAAAGTTTTGGGTCCATTCCCACGACATATATCTTAAAGGAGTTATGAATATTGCTGAAATCTCAAAATAGATGAGATTTTACTTTATGTTTGTGTTCAAACTTTCATTAATTAGGCTTATGATAATTTAGATTAGTAAGTCGACAAACATAATGTAATATGTAAAAGCTGATGTTGACTATATAACCCAAGCTTTTAGATCCCACTAACTACGAATTTTATTCTTTCTTTACCAAAGTCATTTATTAATTGTCGTATACATAACCAAAGATGACACGTATAGAAGAGATCCGTGTTAGCCGTTGTTATCTTACTTTTAAAAGTAATCAGTAATCCTAACCAAGCCACCTATTGAGTTTTTGTATGTTATTTTAACTTTTTTTTAGGAAATATATGGCATGTTACATAAGTGATAAGTCCCAAAATATAATTTAATGAAACAAAACTTCAATATCACAATTTAAATAAATGAAAAAAAAAAACGCACGCAACATAAGTCAATCCCAAACGGACCCACGAGTTCTTACATCGATGTACCTCGAAATGACATTATCATTCATCGACACATTTTGTATATGTGAATGAACTGAATGTGTAAATATGGTCACACAAAATAGACAAATAAGTCAGCAATGATTTGGACTTAATGAACACTTGTACAAACTACAAAGTAAACAAACGTACTCAATTTTGTTGAAAAGTCCAAGACACTGAGTACATGAATGCATATTAATTTAGATGAAGAAAAAAAGAGACAAGAAAATACTTTTTTTGTTGACAATTTTGTGCAAATTTGACTTATATTTTTAAGCAAAATCGTTATTTTTTTCTTTTACTAGTAGGGAATTAAAATATATCGGTGTCATTCCATTATTCTCTTAATAAGTCCATAATTCATATTCCTATACAAGACAGAAAATGCCAAAAATGTCCTCTAGCTGAACGATGATATACACCGATTCATATTGACTCAGTTCTGGCTAAGCGGCTCCTGCTCCGGTGCTTCCCGCGCCGGTGGCCACGAGGAATCCCACCGAATGTCACCGGATCGTAGACCCTGAGACGCTTAGCCTCGGCAGGATTCAAAACACATTCCGACAACAAAACCACCTTGTACCTCATATGGTCGTAACAATACGAATAAGTCATGTGTTTCCGTCGGAAATTCTCCATTTGTTTCCGTTGAGACGACGTTATCTCCGACGCTAGCCGGAGACTCTCGACCGCTTCATCTTCGCAGCTCGGAAACTTCTCGGTGGGGTCGACGGCGCAGCCGTGGAGGATTAGATCAGTGAACTGAGTGACGTAAGGGGCATACTTGTAATTTACACCGTATTTGCCTCCATCAGTTGCCCATTTAGAGCCATCCCATATGGTTGCGTACAGAGACATTGGCTTCGCCGGGAAGTCACCACCCATTGACGCCGTGCGTTTCACTTCTCTGATCGGAACATTGTCCACATAAAATCTGCAATAGAAAAAAAGAATCATGAAAGTTATCTAAACGGTGACATTTTTGGTAAAAAAATCCAGCTTTTAGTGAAATGGAGTTGGATTCTTTTTACCAAAATACTCTGTTGTTGCCAAAAATAGGAAGCTGTAAATTTAATAACTTTCCAAAACAAGAAACTAAATCCACCAGCTATACTTATATAATTGTTGAATTCAAGTCACCCATCTCACCTCGCATAGACCCAGCTTAGCTTTCCTTAAATAGAAACATCAAGTAACGGCTAAAGAAAGAGTCTCCAAGATCATTTAAAGACTCATAAAGCCCTATCTAACGACTCATAGTCACTATTCTAATTGCTATAGTTAAATTTCTAAGCTAATTAAGATGGGATTTGCATTTTTTTTGTTTGAACTTACATGATGTGAGAAAGAGACCAGAGGATACTGTATTGATGGAACTCCTCAGTCGGATCAAACCAAAGATTGTATCTTTCTTCTCTGCCCAACTGTGTGCTTCCATTACCGTATATGTTCGTCTGAATCCTCCATTCTTTGCCTCTAATATTCCCCAAGAACTCAAAATCAATCTCGTCATGATTCTTCTCATACAAGTCCCCATTTGATAGCTGAGCATGACCAAAAAAAAAAAAAACGTTTTCAGGATTTATGTTTTCTCTATAGGTCAGTGGGGGGGGGGGGGGGGGGGGAACAAAAGAATCATGAGAAGAAATACATAGTTTTGGGTGGACCCAAATAGCTAAAAACATATGAATCCATGGTGGGGTTTATTTTTTGTGAAAATCAGCATATTTGTTTTAGAGATTGTTGCTTACATAAAAGGCTATGACAACTCCTGCAGAGTAATCTGCTGGTAACTTGATAAAAGAACTGAAGAACCCATGTAAGTAAATATCATTTGAGACAAACCCAGAACCTGTATAAAACATGGTTTTTGTTAATTCATCATCAAAACTAATCAAGAAACACAAACAGGAAAACAAATACAAAAAACAGACTCAAGAGGAACAGAACAAGAAACACGAACCGGTTCTCTCATCGAGCGTTAACCGGACAGATTTGCCGTCTCTGTGAACGAATAGATTCTGGTCACCGAACAGCTGTGTGTAACCTTCGTCGAACTGTATAAGAGGAAGCTTTTGTAGAGCGAATCCAGAAACCAAACCGGTGAAGAGTGATAGGAAAACAAGAAAACGAGTTAAGAATCCCATTTCTTTATGTAAACCGTTTATGTGTATAATAATATTACAAGCAAGGAGGAAAAGAGAAGAGATATAAATGGATAAATAGCGTATTGAGGACGAGCTATGGAGAGGTGTGTTGGGAGAGAAGAGAGTTAGAGGATATACCGATATAGTGAGGAAAAATAGTAGTATATGATGTGAGGCCAGAGTACGTCTGTCTATGGTTGGTTTATACACTTTTTAATCTTCATATAAATATAATGTCAGCTTGTTTTGTTTTCCATAATTACTTTTGTTTATTTATTGCATTGGACCAGTAAAATATTTTTTAAAAATGCTATAACTTTTTCCTAAAGATTCTTGTAATTGGCAATTACACTGATGGAATCTTAAACTATGATTCTACATAAAATTAACTAAATTTCAGTCACAATTTTATTACTCTTGTTAGATCAATGTAGTAAATAGGAAGATTTTGATTAACACAATGGTAATAATCAAAAGAGACTTATAATCACGTAAAAAGTAATTATTTATATTGTTTAGACAATCAGATATTTTCAATTTACAGATGGTATGGTAGTATTAAAGATAGGGGAGAAAAAAACAAGAGCAGCAAGAAGAAAGCATAGGGTGTGCTTTGCTGCTTACACATGTGTCCCGACAAATATAGTCACAGGTAGAGTCACTAACACTTGCTATTTTATTTTTATTTTTGCTTTCCAAAAAAAAAAAAAAATATATATATATATATATCTATAGAGATGAAAAAAGGTTATAAGTTCTGTACACAAAATTTGTTTCAATCATTGTAACAGTGTAGGTAGGAATAATATATACATAAAAACAACTCATGTTTGTTTGTTTTTGTTTTTTAATTTTGTGTTTAAAATTGTGAAATTTCTCTTCTCAATTGTAGCTTTCTTTACAATAAAACAAGTGTGGATACATAAAAAATCAACGTGGGTGGAAAAAATGACTTTGTGTCGAAGCTTCGGGAGTATCATCGCGGATGAATGGTCAGGATGTAACGTTTGACACCACCGCGGAGCTGTGCCAATGAATGATCGATAAGCGTAAACGGTATCGTACTGGTTAGTGAACTTATTAAGTGTAAAGCAACTTTAATTGCCTACTCGAACTATAATACATGAAGTAACTATTTCCACCTAACACCTGCAAAATTTTACTACATCAGTAGTGACTCGCTGACCCGGAGGTATATTAAAAGCATATAGTATAATTGATGTTTTGACTATTTCGTATTTAACGTAGCATATGAAGATTCTTTTATTTCTCGTTAAAAAAAATAACTCCTTGATTCGCTTAATAGTTGTCTTGGAATATTTTGCAACGCTGTGCTAAGACTCTTAAGCAAGTTCTCATACATTCCCTTTGATTATAGGGTGACTTTGTATGAACTATGAAGAATATGATACATTACACATAATTTGTTGTTTGCTTACTTTTGTGAATGGCTTGTTTGTCTGACTTTTGTTTCAGACTGGGGCTTAAATTATGTTCGGTGAGTGCTAGCTAATGCATACACATTTCTTACACATCAGCATCAAGTAGCCGTTGGACCTCTCTTGTGATGGTGCCCACTGATAATGGCATTGAAATATATAAAATTTAGTATTCAGCAGCGCAATTAACGGCAACTTTGACGCCGTTAATACCCTTTGTCAGGTGGGTAGGTCCGCAATTGCTTCACGCGCGTTACATAAATAAAGCAAATTCACAACAATATCATTGTTGTGCGTAGATATGGACATATGGTATGAAAAACAAATGAAAAAAGATGGCAAACTAGACGAAGTATACGAGAATACATGGTCACACATACTAAGTATACTATTGTATCTTCAATTACATGAAATATATGTATTATATGACCATATGCATGAACTATATGATGTTATGTGGTCAACACCATAGACATACAATCCAGTACACCGGTCGATTGACTCTGGCGCAGACCGATGTTGATTCCGGCGAATACCGACGTTGATTCCGGCGAAGACCAACGTTGACTCCAACGTTGACTAAAAAATTGTATTCTAAATTTTTTTAGAAAAATTATATTAAATCATTAATAGTTTTTCACGATTAAAAAACATATTCAATTCAATATATAAATATTTTTATATATCTCTAATGTATTTATTCTTATAATTAGTTAATTTTTATTTTTAAAACATAAACTAATTGTTAAATAAAAATCATTGATAATTATTTTCAAGATGTAATATAAAGGTATTTGCAAAAATATTCTTATTTTATACCCTTTTGCAAACATATCCTCTATATTGTTTAGCTAAAATCAATTTTTTGTATGTTTATCTTTTATATATTAGAAGTAAATATTGTGAATTTATTTTGTTGTTGTAAACATGTTATTAAGAGTATGCAAATTTTATAATAAAAATATCTAAAATTTTATACAACATTTACTATGCAAACTATAAAGTAAAGAGTCATATACTCAATCTTTTGCATATTATTTTTTATAATGAAAGTAGTTGAATTTGATTTTATGATTTTGTAGTATTTAAATAGTCTTATTATCAAAGATTTATAATTAATCATTATTTTAGCTTTAAAAATAAAAATTAACTAATTATAAGAATGAATAAGTTAAAGATATATAAAAATATTTAGATATTGAACTGAATATATTTTTTAATCATGAAAAACAAAATGTTTACATAATATTTCTTATTTTTGAGTTTTAATAGAAAAAAAATAATACATTTTTTTGGTCAACACCGCAGTCAACGTCGGACTTCGCCGGAGTCAATCGACCAGTGTACCGGATTGTATGTTTATGGTGTTGATCACATAACGTCATATAGTTCATGCATGTGGCCATATAATACATATACTTCGTGTAGTTAAGGATACAATAGTATACTTGGTATGTGTGACCATGTATTCTTCTATACTTGTAGTTAGCCATATTTTTTCCAAAAACAAATACTGTCTATATTAATATTCGTTTCTTCTTGGGTTTGGTTAGAAAAGTTGGAATTTACTAGTAGTAATAAATAACTTGGGAACTCACAACGGTCATCGTCCCAACAAGTTTGCTGAGAGCAAATTAGCGAAGACAAAGAGTGTGTTCTGCTGCATTCTGCTAACGTGCCCGTTGTGTTAGCTCTGGAGCTCATGGAATCTAATGGAAGATCCCAATGTGGAATATTAACGTGAGATATTTTGTTTGCATCAAATGTCACGTTGGTAAATCTAAGCCGTTAGTTTCTTCATGGGGATTTTCCTCCCATGCATGTGGGTAATTTTTTAAGTTTATTTTGCTGGATCCAACGGCTATGATCCGAGATTTGGTTTTGTGCATTATTTATCCCCAAATAAAATAAGTTGATCAGCGTGCGTGACCGATTAGGGGGAACTGGTTTATATGATCACTTGTAAGCTATTAAATACAGTATTAATTAAGGTTAAGGCCATGCGATTTTGTACCGTGAGAAATAGTTATGGGCCTTTTATGTTTCAAGGCCTGAAATGTACCATACTAGTTAAAGCATCTTTGTATTATGAGAATTATATTATAAAAAAAAAAGTTATGTAGAAAAGTTCATGCCTGTCTTTACATCATACTTCTTATGTACCATACTCATATGTCATCCCCTTTTTTTTTTTGGTAAGCCACTAGTCATATGCACTCATATGTCATCTAAGATCAATTAGTGATATATACTCGATGTATTGAGAATAAAATCATGAAAAACCTATATATTTCTCCCTCATAAGTATTTGACTATACTACAAGTAAAAATAATTGAACATGGATTCTTTCATGTATTTTATGCTATTTGACCGAACTATCATTTGAAAAACTTCAAAATTCACTTTTAAAAATTATATATTCAAATAGATGCTATACTCCTAGGTAACAAAAGAAGAAGATTTTATTACATAAATATTTAGACTACATATTCAAGCAAAATAAATAACTGAATATCCTAAATAACTATATTGTTGAATCGGTCAAAGTATTTGATGAAAATTTGGTCAAGATAGTTGACCATTTTTTAGTCAAAAAAAAAAAAAAAACCAAGATCGGTCTATTGACCAAAGTTTTTCAACCGGAGCGAGCCACGCAGCAAAGCTATTTTAACTCTCCTTTCATCAAATACATAATCCACTGACGTAGGAAATATATCAACGCCAACTAATTACTCAGCTCAGATATTAGTTCAACATTAATTAATTTATTAATCCTCTTTTTTTTCGTGTGTCCAATCCTAAATTGCTTTAGTTAGTAACTTTAGTGTTGTCATTTCATTTTCCGATATACACATAAAAACGATTTGTATAGACCATAGAGGTTGGGTGCAGATACTTTCCTTGAATCGCACCCCAATCTAATCCATCTTTTTTAGTATTTTGCAAATATATAAAGTATAAACTATCATTCTCGCCGTTCTTTATGTTAAAAAAAAAAAAAACAAAGCGACAACCAGCCTTGTTTCTTCCATCTTTTAACTATGTCCTACCTCTCTATATTTAAGAATAAACGAAACATCCTTTATTTTTGGACGTTGTAATGGAGTCCTCTGTCTCCTCTATTTGGACGTCTTGGATCGCTCTCTTAATTTAACATAGCATAAAGGATAAATAAGTTCATACTATACATAAAAATAGTTAAGATTGCAATTCTAGACAAAGGGCAAATGGAAGGTAGGGCCAAAGTGAGGTAGATAGATGAGATTAGAATCAAACGTACGAAAAAATCCAAAAGATTGGAACCCTTAGCTGTCTTCGCAATCGAAACTTCCCGTCATTTATATTCCAAACCCTTACACGTAAGCAATCAGTTTGCTCACCGAACATCGAATTGTGTTAAGACTTATATGGCTTAATTACCCGATAAAAAATAGTTTAGGCTGATATCTTCTTTATAGATAGTAGTACTAAAACTAAATGAGTTAGGTTGTATTTGCCCCTTTAATTTTAAATATTTTTATAATAATATCAACACCATAATCAGCATACCATCCTCATTTTGTGCAGAACATTTGTAATATTAGTCTTGAGGAATGAGGAGTCTAAAGATTGCAAATGGCCACAATTTTCATCCGGATTGTTGTCGAATCAATCTTACCAGTTTGTTAGCGGCCGGGTCAGTTTTTAACAACATTGGTTAAGCTAGAGGTCTATATTCGATTATAAATATGGCGTCAACACTTACGTGCGATTTTATGTTTCTATATATATATTGTTTGGGTTGTTTTCACATTTCAATTACTTTAGTATAAATAACCCTATTAATTAGATATCATATCACCCTTAGTCCCTTACCCGGCAGAACAGGTGATACTCAATCTAGCACATTCTCTTTTCTTCTCTACTGTTCTCTCTCTCTCTCTCTCTCTCTCTCTCTCTCTCTCTCTCTCTCTCTCTCTCTCTCTCTCTCTCTCTCTCTCTCTATCTTTCTTCATTGATTAAGTCATCATCTTCTTGGAAAAGAAGTGTTCAGAACCAAAACCATAAATTTGAGAATGGATCTAAAGCGTCACTCGTCGCTTTCTACACTTGTGGCTCATTTCTTTGGCATCTTAGCGGTTATTCTAATGCTCATATGGCTTCTCCATTACCGCGAAGGCATCGAGTATGGCTCCGACAACCCCTTTAAGGTTTTAAATGTAAGTTTGTATATCTTCTACACATTTTATATGTATACTTACATTAAAGAATTAAATCATTTTTTTTTTTTTTTTTTTTTGCGTTTGAACTGAACTAGTATATTTTCTAATTACTTTTCTCTGTTTTTTTTGGTTGGGAAATGGTTGATATTATATAGGTGCACATATTTCTCATGTACTGTGGATTTCTCTTTCTCGTGGGTCAAGGTAATTTCGTTACGATCTAAGACGCATACAAATGATTCAAGTATAAAACCAGTTAACTTCAGTAGAAATTTGCAACCCAATTATATAGGCCGTTCAATTTCCTCATGTTTCATCCACCCACTTAGTGTTTATTCATAGAATAATTTGGCAATCGTGGTATTTTTATTTTTGTCCTCTGATTAAACCGTACACACGTGATTTTCTGCAGAACAAAAAGTTACATTCCTGATTTTGCATGCTTTTAAAATTATTTTTGTTGACAATGATTGGTTGATTATGGCCTTATGGGATATTGGGATGCAGCTATGATGACGTATAAAACGGCGTATGCGTCGCACCAAGTGCAGAAGATGGTTCACGGTGGGCTTCACTTAATAGGCTTGGTTCTAGGTATTGTCGGAATTTGCGCCGCCTTTAGATTCCACGACAAAATCAACCTTAGAGACATGGTCTCTCTTCACTCCTGGATCGGTCTCACTACTTTCATCCTCCTCGGTCTACAGGTTTGATTAATTCATAAATATTAATTTAATGTTAACTTACATCAAACACTAATTAAAAGTCATGGTGGTGATGTATATTTAATTTTACAGTGGCTCTTCGGTGCGTTCACATTCTTAGCGCCGCAATCATCGTCGGGTACTAGGACGAGGATGATGCCGTGGCACGTCTTAGGTGGCCGGGCTCTACTTTATATGGGTATTGTCGCAGCACTCACCGGACTCATGCAAAGAGCAACAACGCTTGGTCAAAGCAGAAACGCTGAGTCACGTCTAATTAACTTCCTCGGGTTAGCCATTCTACTCTTCGGCGTCTCCGTCGACTTCTCCGTCACTATTGGCCGTTACAATTGATATAGTACTACTACTATATTAGTCCTACCTTTAAATATTGCTTTATTGTATTAATCAACGAGTTCTTGTTTGTTTGTTTTGTTTTCGTGTGTAAATGTGATTCGTGTGATATCTAATTTGTCATGAGAGTGATTATTTGGTATTCAATTTTTACTTTTTGGATATTTTTCTTCTTTTGTGTTTGATCTTTGATGCTTACTTTAAGTAATAATTTGCATATTTTATTTATAGTGGTAAATTTCCAGGTCAGAAAGCAACTTCAACGGTCTATAATGCACTACCATTTATATACTCTTTCTCAATGTACTATATCAATACATAATTTTATTTAGGGTTAGAATATATTCTGCAAAAGTCATGTAATGAAATATATATCAGAACCAATAATTTTATCTACTAGCTGTCCTTTCATTTTCATATTCTTTTTATGATTAAACTTCAAAAACCATAATATACTAGTATATAAGTGATCTACTTTAAACACAAAATACATGTATTTTATATAATCATAGAAAATATGTATATAAGCAAAAAAACGAAAGTTATATCTAGATGGGAAAAAAAAAGTACCTAGAGAAGCAAATAAAACATTTATCATTAATTTGACAATTCCAAAAAAAATAAAATACAAGAAGAAGAAGCAGAGACATGGAAGGCTCTTTTTTTACAGAATCCTTCATACCAATTGTTGTCTTGTAACTTCCATTCTCTTCAACAATCCTGCAATCTCAGCCTCCATTCTCAGCTTCATGTTCCTGTAATCGCAGTGCGAGTTCTCAAGCTTCTTAAGCTCTTCCAGCTTAGTCCTCCTCCTCTCTTCTGTCTCCTGCAGACACAGACGCGCTAGCTTCTCTGTGTACTCCTCCTCCATCTTCTCCGTCTTCATTTCTATCATCCTCTTAAAACTCTCCGCCTCTATTCTCGCCTCATCCGCTTTCTTCTGGAACATTCTTGTTTCAGCCTCCTTTATTCTCACCATGCTCTCTAAACTATCAAAACTGTTCATCATTGCATCAGTTAACGCAAAGCTCTTCTTCTTCTGATCCTTGGATGTCGAAGGCGTCACGGATGCCTCGTCTTTCCTGTAGCTTGTTTCTGCTACAACTGTTAGCTCTCTCGGGGGATCAGGAATGTCTTGTACCGACTCTGCATCTGCAAGAAATTGTAATAAGAGAAGCAAAGAAATCAAACTTTAATCTAAAGAATCCAGAAGGTTCACAGGTTCCTAATGTTTGATCTAAACCATGATTACAAGGGTGTACTTACAGTTGAAGAACTGAATGATGAAGTTAGAGGCATCAAGCGGGGAGATCTGTTTACTCTCTAACTTCTTAACCATTTCATTGGCTTTGAGGTGCAAAGCTTTGCCTTTAGCATCCTCACTTCCTCGGAAAACCTTTCCAACACAATCAAGCTCCTTGATGAGAGTCTCAAGTCCCCAATTCTTGGCGCAACACACGAAAACATCCTTAACGAATCCAAACATCTCTGATTTGTGAGCACATCCAATGCAATGGAACATCATCTCAGTCGTACCTCTAGGACCTTTCAAACTATGTCCCGGTTTGATCAGATTCTTCTGAATTCCACAAGCAGCATGACACCAATGCGAACAAACATCACAGCCAACCCAACTACAAGTATTACTAGCTGAATCGAATCTCAAACAAACCGGACACATACAAGAGCTACAGAAGCCTTTGTTGTTGGAACATATCTTGCATTCACAGTCATCAACAGGCAAAAGACTCTTACAATTCACATTCCTACATCTCAAGAAGAGAAAGATCTCTACCAATTCGTTCATAGGGATTCTGATCTTACCAGAGAGGAAATACTTAAGCCCTGTTCTCACAGCTACGAGAATGTCAAGCTGATCTTTAACACATTTCGACAAGGTCTCTTTGCAAAGATCAGATCTTTTATCAATCTGGTTCTGAAGATTCGTCAGCTTCTCTTTCTTCTCAGGCGAATCAATCAAGTTCCTCAAATACTCTTTAGCTGATTCTAGAGTCTCATCAGCCATCCCTTGAATAATCAAAGCCACAGAAGAAATCGATTTCGAAACGATGTCGTATAAAACCCTCTCCGATCTAACCGTATCGTTATCTTCCAAGTTTGCTACTTTCTTCCTCGAATCGCCGGAGATCGCGACTTCATTCCCCGGCCGAGCTGGTAACTCCGAAGGGAAAAAAGAGTAATCAGATGAGCACGAAGGTTTACCAGAAATCGGATTGTTAGCGAGCGCGACGCCGCCGTCACCGATTGGTCTGAATCGGCTATGAACAGATCCGTTGGTTCCTTCGCCGGCGCACCAGATATGGTCGTCTTTACCGACGGAGCAATCGAAATCTGTGGAGTTACGAGTCATGGAGCAGCTGATGTTGTGAGAGAAAGGGTGAGAGTAAGAGTAGGACATAGACGGCGCCGTCGCCGTGAAATCGTTAGAGAACGACGTCGTTGTTCTCTCACTAGTCGTCACCCTCGGCCTTTTCACGGCGTTTGAAGCCGTTAAAGACAGAGACACGTCAGGTAAAGCTAAAGAGAGATTTAGGGTTTCGATTTTGTTGCTTTTCTTGTCTTCTTCTTCTCCTTCATCTTCATCCCCTGCTGCTTCAGCTTCTTCTTCTTCGTCTTCGTGAGCTTTTCGTTTCGAAGAATTGGGATTTATATCTCTGAGATTGAAGAAATCTCTCTCGACCCATTTGTCATCGTAGCTTGAATTATTCTCGGAAAAGGTTACAACTTCTTCCCCCTTTTGACCAAGACTCTCAGAGATTTTATCGCGGTTTTCGCAGAGGTAGCTGAGAGTGAGCTCGTTGCCGGATCTCGGCGATGATTTCGAAGAGAACCCGTCGAGGTTATTGGACCGGACGCTGAGAAAGTCGACGCCTTTCTGATGATACAGACCAGTTTTGTCATCTTGCAGGTGATGGTTTTGGTTGCTTAGATTAGAGAATCGTGGCTTTGATGTTTTGGTTCGAGAACACTCTCCATCTCCGGCGAGATCTTTCTCTCCGATCATGGCGTTGGAAGAGAGAGAGAAAGAGAAATAGATAGAGAGAGAGAGTGGATTTTAGAAAGCAGAGAGAGAGAGAGAGAGAGATGGTAGAAACAGTGGGAAAAAGTTTGGTCGTATCAATGGCAAAAAATGTAATAACGTGAGAAGAGTGAGGGTACTTTTGTCATTAAATATTCGGCAAGTTCAGGCATAATAAGTTAACGGCTGTTTTATTTTTATTTTTTGTTTTGTTCAAAAGTGTTCGTTCACACGAGTTCACTAGACGCGGTTTTTAAGTCATGCTTCGTTCGATACGCTCAAATAAAAACAGTTTTGTTCTCGGGTAAGAGCAATTTTGACAAAATAAGTCTCGTGCTACTTTTGAGTATATAAATCCTTGTTTATATTCTATAGTCCACTGAAAAAATAAAACAGAAATTTACATCGATTGAACTTTACCACGTTTGAAGAATTGTTTTTTTTCTCTATGCCTCTGAAATAATCAAAACAATGGAAACCGAGGTGATTTACGTCTCAAGAATGAATATAAAGGGACAATGTTGGACCAGGTCCGAAAAGATCAAACAATTTTAATTTAATAAAAGTCAACACGTAACGTATTATTGATTGCCCACAACTTGTCATATTCTTCTACCTTTGTTTTGTAAGCATCTGGGCATGTTTTTGAAACACACAGCCGTTGACTTTTTGCGGCAATGATATTTTATAGGATATGCCTGCTGATATGCATTGCATGTGATCACTGTAACTATTGTATACATTATTTGCATAAGCTGGATTTTTATTTACGGTAAAGATTTTAATTATATTAATGGATCAAGCGAAGGCCCAATGCTGGAATAATTGATCAAACAAATTACATTAGTAAGCAGAGACTATCGTCTCAAAATTAAAAGGTTTGAGGCAAAATATGGTTTCTGTAATCGTAGAGTCCGTAGAAGTCATGGTAATAAATTCAGTCTTTAGCGCCAATTCTTTCACCTCTTCCTCAGCTGCTTACCCGCATGATAGTAAATTCAGCTTCCTGATTGTATCAAAGAAAACAGAAAGGAAAATCTCAAAAAACAGTTAAAACAAAAATATACTCCTGAAATTTTCGATTTTCCATGGATAACATCTAGCTTCACTGGTTCCTTGGTTCATTTTTCCATCCAAGAAGAAGCAGGATACGTCCGATTTTCAGGTTCGTTAGCATTCTTCTACTTCTTCTGATTTTCGTAGATTCGGTAATGTCGTTAAGGAGATTGGGGCATTATTTTTCTAAAATTCTTTGATCGGATGAGTTTCGCTGGAATTAATTGTGACTCCGTCGTTGAATTGATATCGCGCTTTGCTCTTGATTTCCAGATTGCTTCGATCTCTTCGTATAATTTTTTTTGTTAATGTTGTTGAGAAGATTAAGCCAATGAAAGATCGCTTTATTTGATCGGATGAGTTTTGTTGGTGTTTAGGAGTCCGTCTTACAATTGATTGATATATATATATATATATATATAAATGAACCAAATTATTGTAAATATATGATCTCACTTATACTGGTATAATTGAATCATTTTCTATATGATTTTTATATATGACTTTATCAATTATCTCGGAAAAACGTCTTTATTTTTCGATTAATCATCTCTAATAATATTTACTTTCATAATGAATCTAAATAATATATTAAATAATAGTTAAGTTTTCTTGCATTTGTTGGACAATGTAAAAATTATTGAAGAAACTCAGAAAGCTATAAGACCATAATTGAGGGAAATTTTTATAATTTTTGTACAAATTTTGAAGGACACTTATTTAAAAAATATTTATGTACTAAAAGCTGTTAAAAAATAATCAATTTATTTAATAAGTTACTAAACTTTTTAAAAGTATATAATTATATTTTGTTATATTAATTTTAAATTTGCGGGACGCATGAACTATTATCTAGTTGATTATATAGTTGCAGTTGCAGTTGTGATTTGTTTAGTGGTTTCACTGATTTATTTAATTCTCTATTGATTTTTTTTTAACCGTGGAAATGAATTATAAGCATTCTTGTTGAGTCTGTTATGCTCTCTATTTTATTTTTACTTTTTTAATCCAAGCAACTTGAGCCTAATGATGAGCAAGCGATCATAGAGAAAGAGATCCCTTAGGATCAGATGATGGTGAAGAGAAAGAGATCGACTTGGATCTTAACTATGATGAAATGGTAAGAGCTGTGATTTATTATTTTTTTCTTCTCCCTCCCATAAATAGAGTTCGTTATATATTCCGTTTCTCTGGTAGACAAGATTAGAGAGTATGGTGGGTTTTGTAGCATCCCTAAATTCATAATAACTTGGAATTGGGCTCTAGATAATCTTTTGGTTTTTGCCAATGGAATCGTACATGGTTCTATATAATCAACCAGATTTGTTCAGTGCGACTGTTTGTTTTGTCTCTACATCCAAGTGGATTATACTTTGCTAGGGATTGGAAGAGAGGTTATTGTGAGTGGGAAGTATAAGCTTGTGTGGTTTTTCGACTATGATAACGAATTGGTGAACAAGTCTTTGAGGTGCAAGGTTTTTGCTCTTGACTCTAATAGTACTTGGAGATACGCAGACCTGCCTCATTGTCAAGTTTACTAGATATAACCATCCTCTAATTCACTTGGATGGAGTAATCTATTGCTTCAGCTACCACAAGGAAAATCGAGATAGGGATGAACAATATTTAAGTTACTAGCTTTTGATCTTCACACTGAGAACTTTCAACGCTTACAAATTACTCCGGATATCCTGTTTAGACGCTGCTGTCAGTGTTGTGACTTAAGCATGCGTGTTCTTAACCATCGCCTATGCATCTCCAAGAGTTTTGTTGATGATAACGCCGACCATTTTTTCAAAATATGGGGTTTAGAAATAAACAAGAGGTCATGGGAGACGATTTATTCCATAGATTTGTCTTGCTTTCCGCCAGAATTCAAACAACGGAGAATCATCCCGATGGCAACCATTAACAATTAGGTCATAATCTCAAACTATCGCCGTAACATTTGGCTGCTCTACAATATTAAAAACAATATTTTACATGGCACTGATTCTTATTGTGATAACGACGTTATGTCTCAGTCTTACTGTGAGACGCTAGTCTCTGCTTACCAATGATTGAGAGAACTACTTAGCTTTACAATTCATTTTCCTTTTTATCAACATTTAAAAGGTTTATTTTCCGAATATTTTTAGGCTAAAACATCATTCTCTATCTAACACAATTAAACCAAGGCTAAAACAACATACAAATAAAATGGCCATACATATAAAAGTTTAGTTATTTCGCATACATATAAAAAGATCGATCTTGAGTAACAAAATGAGGTTATTCTACTAGGATCACTTGCTTCATTTGTTTTATTTAACAAAATGAGGTTATTCTACTAGGATCAAATAATAATATATTAAGAAAATAAAAATCAAGATGTAATTAATCATGTAACTTACAATGGGGTTAGATTCATCGAATAGCATGAATTCACAAATGTTATTACTTCAATTAACAATTGAATCGTCGAATATTACTGGAGTTAAAGCACTAAAGCTTTTAAATTCATCAACAATAATAATTATTATTTTTGGCAACCAAAAATTAATTAAAAGATTCTACATGATTAACCCAATCGCTATAGAATTAATTCCATATTTTCCTTTTTAATCTTTCTTTTTGTATATTGTCATTATCCTTTTTAGGAATTAGTAATTAATCACAAATTTTCCTTTAATATAATTTGAGTCTGAATGAGATATTTATTTACATTTTTAAAAACGTTAAATATGTATTTTTAGAGTTGTAATTTTTAAGATTTATATTAATACAGTATGATGAAACCATGGCCAGCTCAACCAAACCACACGGACGTGAGGACCAGTTTGAACGAGCAAGCATTAGAGGAGACCTGAGGAAGCACCGGAGGACCAGCTTGAATCGGAGGAAGCACCGGAGAAACAGCTTGTACCAGCGGAAGCATCGGAGGAAGCATTGATCGTCCCGGCGGGTTCTATAACAAGGTCACGGTCTAAGAGGTTCAACCAAGCCATCAATGCAATACTTAAGGAGTTGGACAAGAAGCTAGAAGACATGACTCAAACCACATTCACCATGCTCACATCTCAAGGTGCTCGGTAAAGGATAAAGTGTTACTTTGGTGCTCTTTTTCCCTTGGTCAAGTTTTGTCCATAATGAGGCGTTAGTAACACTTTTAGACCCCTTTTGCCAGCCCAAGTCGTGGTCCAAGGTCAAATACAAAAGCCTTGGCCCATTTTCTATCTTTTCTCTTATTCAAACTTGCATTTAATGTTTTGTAATTTCCTAGACATTATGCATGAGCTAGACCTTGGAAAAGCTCTTGCATGATTTCCTATGCCTTTATTTCTCTCCTCTATCTCGTCCACCCCTTCTCCTATAAAAAGACAATGTAACTCTTCTTTGTAAACCATCAAACATTTTAATCAAAAACTTCTTTCTACTTGTTTGATCTGAGGAGTGTGTAATATCTTCTCAACTTGTTTTCTTCTTAGTGTGTCATATCTAAGTTGGATTCGAGCCTGAAGTCTAAGAGATTTCCATCTCTCTTGGAAGTTCATTTCAATCCCCTTTTCATCCGCTGCATCATTTCACCATTCCATCTCCTTCAATCCGCTGCATAAACCACCCCTTCACCTTCCATTTGATCAATCTATTGTATCTTCGATCCATTGATCATCATCAATCCATCCGATCATCTTCAAGACCTTGCAAGTGTGTTCTTGGGAGCAGATTCCTTGCCAGGAGTCTATCACAGTATGATCTTCTAATTTTAATTGGTGAAGGTTTTTTTTTCTTTTTAAAATATTATAAAAAGATTTCCCGCCTTCCCGATAATATGAGTTTTTTAACAATTATATAAACCAAAATTTATATAATAAATTTGTTTTGTTTTGACCTAGTTTAGGTCGTAGAGATGAATCAAGGGAAAAAAAGAAGTTGGATACACATTCCGCAAGAGATAGTAGAAGATATACTGCTGCTGGATCTTCCGGTGAAATCGCTCATGAGATTCAAAGCCGTGTCGAGAGAATGGGGAAAGACCATAGAATCAAAGCGTTTCCTAGAGAGACACACTGGGATTCAGAAATCCCTAGGAAGTCAATTAGCGAGAATCCTGACAATATCATGTGAAACAAGATACAACGGTCTAGCTTTTGACACTATGTTGTTTTCTACCAATGGAATCTCACATGAAATATCTCCATACCCACCCAGTACTCCTTTGCAATTGTTTGAAGGTTCCAAATTCTCCTACCCTTGCGACGGTTTGCTCGGTCTCTACTCCCATACTCATATGAGCCTTTTAAATCCTGCCACCACTTGTTGCTGCAGTCTTATCCCACCAATAGTATCCCTTACGGTATGATGAATATAATACCAAATTAATTACTTTTTTTTTGATAATTAAAGGTCTCCAAATTACTTTAATTAGTCGATTTGTTCTTTATTATAATTATATTATAGCCTGTTTATGAGTTAGGGTATGTTTCTTGTAACAGATAAGCGTAGAGATTATACTTTGCTAGGGATCGGAAGAGAGAACATGAGTGAGAGACGAAGGTATAAGGTTGTGTGTTATTTCAAGTGGGGTGACGAAAAGGTGGGTGAATCTACCAAGTGCATGGTTTTTGCTCTTGACTCTACTACGTGGAAAGCCGTAGATCCGCCTCATGATTGTCGAGTTAAATACGACCATTCTATAGTACACTTGGATGGAGTACTCTACTGTTTCACCCACGGCGGCAACACTGGATCTAATCAGAAAAAAGCTAAGGTACTAGCTTTAGATCTTCACACAGAGAAGTTTCAAAGCGTTTCAATTAGTCCATATATCGGGTTTAAATACTCCTCCAGTAATTCGGGCATGCGTGTTCTAAACCATCGCCTATGCATCTTCAACAACAAAGGCACTTTACTCCGAATATGGGGTCTAGATATAAACATGAGATCGTGGGAAATGATGCATTCGATAAATTTTTCTGGTTTTCATTCGCCACTAGGAAACAGGAGGATCATTCCGATGGCGACGATCAACAACTATGTCACCATCACAAATTATTACCATGAATTCTGGGGACTCTACGATTACATAGACCATACTTTGCGTCAAACCTTTTCTCTTGGTAATAAGTCTTCTTTTGCTATGCCTTATTTTGAGACGCTAGTCTCTCCTTACCAATGTAATTTGTTTGGTACTTGATCATTTATTCATTTATGCGTGTGCTATAGACTTTAATATATGACGTATACAATAGATAATTATTGCTGTCCAACGTGTAGCACTCTGTGGTTCCAAAAACCGTACTTGTTATCGCATCTCTACTGGTAAAAATGCGTTACGTCGTCGTATTTCCTATGCCTTATTTTGAGACGATAGTCTCTCCTTAGTGCTTAACAAGAGACGGCTGTATTTTGATGGGAGATAAATGTATTCTATAGAGAGTGCGCGAATAAAACTATTATCCTTGTCGAATACTTCGTTAAATTCGGTTACTTCTCTCTCTTTTTTTAAAGTTGGACTTGGTAAGCTTATTCATATGAAAGATCAGAAACTTTCATCTACTAACCAAATTAAAAAGAGACGGTGACTATTAGAAAAGTAGAAATCTTTCAGACGTAATAAAGAGGAAATTTTGAACAATGGAAATATTTAATATGGTAGTATAATGTATTGGGGGAAAAGAAGAGAATAAATGTGTATGGCGACACGAATGGTGGCCTAATAATTGGTATACTAGTTTCCCAAGAGCTAATTAAGTGAGTCCAGCTCAATTAAGTATATAAATCTGTAGAGGAATTTCTTATTACTTTACCTTGTGTTTGTTTTGTAAATGGTAATCATAACCTGTGTGTACGTATCGGAGTATACTGTATCCTGGTTGTTGCTCCTTTTTGATTGTTTACTGCCCAAGCAACCAGTCCAGACTCTGTTGTATAGCAAACACCAATTTGAACACAGTCACTTACTTTACTTTTAGGGGAGAAATTGAGATTTGTATATGATGAGAGATTGAGAGTGATGTTAAAGATACCTTGACGCATTCAGGCAACTCGTTATCTGTTGTTCTAACATGGACCTGAAGAGAGAGAGAGAGAAAGGGAGGTTTTTGGGATTGTGAATATTCTTTGTATAGTTTTCGAAACTAAAAGGTATTGAAGTGTTGTTGAAGGGACTGATACCTTTATGACTCGTTGGTAGGCAGAGATTTTGTTGTGTTCGATGCAGGCGAGAACTACGAGTGCAGCAGCTACAGTTGAGGGCCAAAAACAGAGTTGAGTGTGGTCGGATAGTGAGGTAATAGCCAGGGATTTGGCTTTCCTTTCAACTTCTGGATTGGCTCGAGCAGCTTTTAAGTAGAACCTGAAATGTATTAACAATATTTATATGTATCTTTCAGAGTATATATATGTTTCTTGGAACATGAAAATATATAGTAAGAGAGATTTTACCACAAGAAGTTAAAGATTGTGGGTGTGAAGCATTTGAAGTTGAGGACTTCTTGAACCAGCCACTCCATTGCCACCACTTCATGCCGGCTATATTTTAGGTTCTGAATTCTGAAGTTCCCTTTCCGGATGCTAATTAAAAAGAGGAAGTATCAGGTGAGCAGCAAAAGAATATTGAACTATTCCTGTTTGTTGTAGAAGGTTTTGGCAGTAAAGAGTGTTTTAGAGAAACATAATCCTATTTTCGACACGCATGAAAAGCCAATTCACTGATTGCTTATAGAAAGCCAGAAGGCTTTGTATTATTAGACCATTATTAGGTTCCTGATTTGGTTGACTGTAATACTCAGTTTCTTAATCTTTTTCCTATATAGAACAGTCATCTAATGAACATTGGAAGTCAGAATAATGAAGATGGAAATATGGGTTGGTACCTGTTGTAAGGTTGATTTTCTTCAATTCTGGTGGCCAGAGTAAGACTCGCAATCCCGACTAGTATTAGAGTCCTTTCGCTTTTGAATAATCCTTTGCTCAGGAATCGATCCAACAGACCAACTCCTAGAAACAATGTCTCTTGCTGAAGCTCCATTTCAGAACATTGCTGCTTGTAATCAGAGAGAAGACAATCAGCAACACAGAATACCATAGCTTACTCATACATAAACCGTAAAAGATTCCAAAGTAAGCTATAGATTTCCTTAGGCTATAACATTCCAAAGTAAAGCTATAGATTTCCTTAGGCTAAAACATTCTTAAAACCAGGAACAAGATCTCCAATTATTCAACTCTCTTCATAATCTTCTGATATATATAACTATATATGCATATGAACAGAAAGATAATATTCACCTCCACAATCCATTGAACCATGATGCAGCGTAGACGTGTGATGATATCAGTATGGTTCATCCTGGAACAGTAAGCTTTAGCACAGTCCCGCATATATGCAAGACTTCTCTCTCTTTCCCTCAGCCTTTGATAACTCTCTTCCACCTCCTCATCATCAAACCTTAGCACCTAACACGAAAATGTATACTTAAAATTCAATCCAGCACAAAATTTCAGAGACAAATCTTGAACACAGAGCAGAGCAAGTCCCAGATCAAAACAGACTTAGTAATCGATTGAATTTTCAAAACCTATCACCACATCTTCAATTTCTAACCACTAGCAATTGTTCCAAGAGATATGAAGGCATTATAAAACTTACTTCAGAGAGAACTTCTTCCTGGCAAGAAGATCCTAGTTCGTTCGGAATTGTGGATCTACAGAACTGTTCCTTGAACTCGAGGTACAGAGAGCGTGAGTGTGAAATAGGAGAATCAGAGGACGATTTCTCAGAGAATTCACTACCAGAGTCGAAATATATTGACGGAGTGTAATCCGAACAATCGAAGTCGGAATACTGAGAATATATCTCTGAACGCTGCTGCTCCGATGACTCATCCTCCAGAGATTCGGAAACCTCTTCGTTCGATAACTTCTCAGAGCAAGCGAGATCAGAGACGCATCCGACTATCTCAAGCTCAAGCTCCGGCTTCGATTCCTTAGCCGATACAAGAGAGGAATCAGCTTCCACGAAGCTGATCGGTTTGGAGATTTCAATTTCTTCGTTATCAGCTCCTCCGGTAACACTCCCAAGCTTGGAACCGTACTCCACTCCCGATATGAATGAAACGACGTCGCTCTCCTTATTCTCCGATCCGAAATTCAAATTCCGGCTGTTGGAGACATGCTCGGCGAAGGTAACGTCGGATCGTGAGTAAGAGATTTCGTCGTTCACGTTAATTTCTACTCCGACGTTTCCTTTCACCTTCAATCTCCTCAATCCAGCACCGGAACTCGAATCAACACAAGACGATTCGCTTACTTCGATCTCATCTGCTTCCTTATCCTTGTGTAGCTTAGCGTACGACCTCGTAATCCTCCGGAATTTCGAATCACCAACCGTCTCCTTCACCGCATCTCTAACAGGTTTAGAAACTTCTACCTCTTCAATTCGAGTCTTCTCGACTCTGCTCGAACCACAGGAAACGTTGTCATCGGCTACGAAAAGCAAATCAGAGCAGGAATCGACAGAAGCAGCAGAGACTCCGATTTGTTTGCTCCAGAGAGGTGACTGAACAACAACGGGAGAGATCTGAGCTCTCTTCCGGCGTAAACGCGTCGATCGGAGCTTCTTCCCTGGGAACGGCGTTGGCTCAGCCTTGCCCTTCGACACGATCTCCTTCATTGTTTTTTTCTCCGTTGGAAAGCTTAAAATTAGAAATTCGAATTTTGAAATTGGAAGTTCGTTAGTTAGAGAGGACTAGAGTGTGGGATGATGCAGTTATGGAAGTTTTATAAAGCGCAAGAGTTGAGAAGGTGGAGTGTGAGAGAGACTTATACCCTGCGGGTTGGTGCACGGTGCACGTGAAAACGTCGTTTTCAATTTAGATTTTGCAGTTGTCTCTCAATCGCAAGTTTTAGACGCTATTCAAAATATATTATTAGAACAGCGTTTGCGTTTGAATTTTGTATCAGTAAAATCACCATTTTAGCATAAAAATATATGCGGTTTTGATAATTACTTCGAGTGATTGATAACTTTAATTATTAATTTATTTAGTATGCTTTTATCGACATACAGTCTAATCATTTTTCTTGCATCACACATCACGTGGAAGGACTATAATAAAAGAAACATAAATTGAGCATATAAAGAAGTGATTTTATTTTTTCATGTTATTGAATGTAGGAAAAAAAGGTGTGAATTTTATAAAAATCATATATAAGTTTTGTGGATGTCATACTGTTGGAATTAGAAGGGAATTTAATTATAAAAAAATATAGATCACTAGTGTACTACTTTATAGTACATACATTACTTGCGTACCGTGTGTTACGTCGCATGATCAAGCAAATTTACATTTTCTGCATATGGTTTACTGGATTTTTTTTTTTGTTTTTTTTTCGATTCATTGGTGGTTTAACTATAATTGATTTAATCTGGGCTAAAAAGAAATTGACCTTCGAAACCCAACCATAGATAATAGGCCCAAAACCTCTTTTCGGGAAGCGTAAATTGGTTAATCTAATCCAAAAGCTCTTTTTTTTTGCTTTTTTTTTTTCAAAATCTAATCCAAAATCTTACTGAAATTAATCGGGAATTTTAGAAAATAAAAAAAAAAAACAAAAATTTGTTTATTCAACTTGATAGATAAAAAAAGATCAAATATCACTAGATTTTTAATAATAATGGAAAACTCCTAATTACTTCGTTATCAAAGAATTATCTTCTTTTAAAAACAGCAATTATGAAAGAAAAAAAAAATCTAAATATAGTACATATGTAGAGATAAGAGGACATGGAATCAGGTCAACAAAATCCTAATTAAAATTCTAATATCACATTGACCATATAATTAATAAGTTTCCAAAACAAATAGTTCTTCTAACAGGGAAATAAAAATATATAAAAAAAATCCAGTATTTTCCGGGTTTCCGGATCCATTTCACCTATAAAACGTCCTAGTTTTATCTTTTGTTCCTGAGTTTATCATTAAAAAACTACAGATTGAACCATGAGAAACCTCTCAATTTTTGCTCTTCTTTTCATGGCCATCTTCATTGTTTCAGCAGGTACGTACAAATCATCATCTCTAGCTATGAAAATGATTTTAATTAATTAAAGCTCTGTATACAAGAAGAAAATTCTGGTCTTTTCAAGTCCATCATATATGTATGTCGCAAAGTTTTTAATTTTTCTATATGTTTTGTTTATAAGGTGCGAGAGAGGCGAGAATTTTGCAAAAAACTTGCCCCGTTTTATGGCCAATGGTTCCATGCGATGCTAAAAAATGCGAAGAAATGTGTCGCGATTACTACGGTCCTGTCACCTCTTACTGTAATAGGGTCGGAACTCCAATCGCTGAATGCGCCTGTAATCTTACAGATTGTTAATGACGCTCAGCTCAATATAGCCTTTCTCAATGCGCCTTTTAAGGCTTTTAACCTTTGTGTATCTATCTATATGTTAACAAGAAGAATAAATATGCAACGTCCGTTACGTTGTTGGAAAAAAGCAAAAGGCGTTAATTATAAGGTGCTTTTAAAAAAGTACGTATGATCGTTACGTTTGTAAATGGTTCTTGGAATTTTTAATCTCAAATTCTTGGAGAAAAAAAAATAACTATGGAAGCGTTATTTTTAAAGTTTTACTGATTGTACACCGCATCCACAAACGTAAAAAAATAATTTCGTAGAGTGATTAAAATGTTTAAACAAATCCAAATCAGGAGAGAGCATGATAGTAATTTTCCGTAAATTAAGATTACACCATTAAGCGATTCTACGAAACACGTTCCGAAACCGAAGCACACGAGATGCTTCTTTTAAAATGATAGCACCAAAACAGTTGTTTCATTGTTACCCCTTTTTAAGGGGATGATGACATAACGATGTCGTTTAGCTGATTGTACACCGCATCCACAAAACGGTGCGTTTCCATAAGAGGCTTCTCCATTGCTTCCTTGAGCTCCCGTAGACTCGAGCAATACGCTTCCTATGTGACATATATTAATGAATTTGCACGTATCAATATTACAATTAATTCTCTTCGCTAAATAAACGTAAAATAAGTTAAGTTTTAAGAAATCTACAAACAAAAAAATACTAAAAGACAGGTGAAATATTATTTATATATTATAGAAAGAAAAAATATATATAAAAAGAGAATAAGAAGAAGTAAAGAACCATGAATTGATCAAGTTCTGAAGAGGAAGCTTCGGTGGAAATATCAGAGTGGAGAGAGAGTTTGGTTAGGGAAAGATCATCTGCCGTGTTCATGATCTCCGGTGAGTCAAAGTCACCGGAACACACCTGGTCGTGTGGTGGGTCCAATAAAAGACTAATCAGTATATACAACAATCAAAATCATTTTTAGTAAAAGAGAGAGAATAACCTTTAAACAGTTGAGATGTGAGTGAAGAAGAAGTCCATACAAAGGGTGGCTTGAGATTCTCTTCTTTAGAATCTCTTCTTCTGCTTCTTCTTCTTTTATATTCTGATTTATCTCTTCTTTCATGTTTTCTAAGAAACTGTTCTCATCTTTCTTCACCTCCATGTTTCACTAGTATCTCTCACTGTCTCATGCACATGCGCTCTACAAGTATATACATATATATATTATGTGTATATGTTATGTAGAGAGACATATCTAAGTTGAAGCTAGGGTTTTAACTTTTAAGATTACTTTTTGGTCTTTTGTCGGTCTACGAGACACTTATTACTGTTACAAATAATAATTGTGCATGTGTATAGTTACATACTAACATTTAATAATTAGTCACGCTATGGTCGACCCTCGACATGTCACTCAATAATGACATTATGGGTTAATCGTTTTGTATTAGTGGATAAACAAAGTGTAACATGATTGGTGAATGAAAGTAGTTGTTGAGCCAAAAAAAAAAAAAAAAAAAAAGGAAACTGTCTCATAATAAACTATCAATTCTTAAACAGAAAAAAATAAACACAATAAATGTGATTCGGAGTTAGTAATTTAGTTAAAAGGAGATGAAAAATGACGAGAAGCTTAAAAAATAAAAATAAAACGAGAAAGAGTGGAGGAACAGTGGAATTATGAAGAAAAGGGTGAAGCATTGTATCATTGCTTACGAAAGCACTTTGAGTCAGACTGTCGATAAATAGAATTATGCACAAGTTTCATTGGTTCCATTTTTGCCTTTTGGGTTTCCATCCTTTCTACGTATCTCCTAATTAACAATTCAAATTATGGAAACATACCTCTAAGCTAATCAGAAGTACTACTGTAAACTAATGTCAAATCTACAATAATTTACATGTTATGCATTGGTTATTTGGGGAATTTATTAGCTTAACAGAATTAGTGGGTTTATCTTAGAATTCACTAGTAAGCAATACATTGTCGTATTGTGTATAATCTTGAATATTGAAGAGGAGAGAGAGGAACACGAAGCTGGACAAAAAAAGAATCAAAAGAGAAAACAGTGAGAAGATCGTAAATAGGAATAGAACTGTTGCATCAATGGGACAGTTCCATTTTTGATGAGTTATGAGTTTGCCAGTTTTAGAGCCCCAAACCCTATTACTGATCTTTCGATAACGACCTTTCGTACTATCCACCTTTTTTTTTCAAAGATAAAAATATTGACTTATACTATTGTTCTACTTTTCCTTGTCTTCATCCAACTATCACAAATTCACAACGATACAATCTCAAGTTTTACTTCATTTATTGGTCTCTTGGTTCAAGATGATAAGAACATTTTCTATACAAAATTGCTAAAATACTTCTCAATACGTTTTATACAAAAGTATTACCTCATTCAGTATTTAGTACCGTAAAGGTGTTAGGCAGTGAATGTTAAATGTTGTAACCGGATTTGGATTTCTATCAGTGAATGTAGATTTGGATTTTTATCAGGGATGCTAATAAGAAATTAGTGTTCATATAGTCATTTAGTACAATTACTTAAATAATATAATACCAAAATATACCAAAAACAAGCCGAGTTTCGAACTGCACAAAAGCACATACTTAATTCTACAATCCGATATCTAATATCGATCACCTGAATTATGCAAAAAGAAAAGAAAAGAAAAGAAGAGATTAAGTTACAGTGAAGTTGCAGCAGAAATTTCCATCACTTGAGTCTCTTGCTTTTTATGGTAAGTACCGGTAAACAATCGACCAATCTTCTCTTGGCGCAGCTAATCAACTTCTGAGATTCATGGTACTCCATGGCGACTCGGTCATACCAGCACAGAGGGCACAGAAAGCACCCGTCTTCATCAACGTTAACCGGACAATTCAAACATCCCTTGTGAACTTTTGATGCGCAATCGCTTCTGCTACATATCAATAAAGTTCCTTTTCTCAAACATTTCCAGCATAAATTCTCCGGTCTTGTTCGGAAGCTTGAAGGTAGAAGGCTCAAGTCAGTGTTTGGATGTTTCTTGATTGAGGCTGGATCTTTATCTGACTCATCATCGCTCTCACTGATTAACCAAGTTCCATCTTTTGTACATTTTACACGTGTATCCTCTGGACATGTTCTAGAGCTTGAAGGAAAGGTGTCATCAGTAGTATTACCGCTGTTAATGGGTTTACTGGTTGTGCCTTGCTCACTCTCAGTATCGTCATTGATCACAGTTTCTTCACCTCTTTCATTGGTGTGCATTGGCTCATCTTCATCGTCGATGGCAGTTACTTTATCCTCCTCATTTATGTTTTGCTCCAATCCAGTATGCAATTGTTGCTCATCCATTGGTTCCAACTCGTTAATGTCTTGTTCCAGACCAATACGCACTTGCTCCTCCTCCTCGCATGAATCCATCTGCACTGATCTATCATCTCTAGAAACAGGGTCATCTGCTTCCATGGAAGGAGCTGCACTTGTCTGATTCTCCATTAAACTCAAATCTCTCAGCTACACAATCCAAAAAAAAAGTAATGTGCATTGATGTCTGAATCACTTTATCCAGCATCCTTAGCATGAAACAAAGGAAAGTTAAGTATAAGGAATATTTACCTTCTCCAGTGCGCATTGTGGCAAACACAAGTTCTTGTGAGCAATAAACGGAAGAACATTGAACTTTGATAGCTCTGGCATGCCTGCTCGTAGTTCTGATACTGGACCTGACATCTAAACATTCCAGTACAAAAGACTACAATTAGAAACCTATACATCCTTAACACTACTATACTGCTAGTCAAGTTATCAGAAATCGTTCATACCTGTCTCAGAATTGCTCTGAGAACATCAGCGCTGCTCAAAGATAAATCAAACTCAACTTTTTCATCTGAAGTGGAACCAACACCAACACCATTAGCATCATTCTTAATTGGATCAAACATGAACTCCAAGACTCTAAGAGACAGGACTTCATTGATCCTCCTCCCATAGTCATTTGAGTATTGATAACCCATGTTCATCAAATCTGAAGCAAAGAGATTTCCCTATTAACCAGTACCACCCTACTCTAAAAGATGCACACAAAACAAAACCGTAAGAAAAAGGTTTCAGATCGAGTTACCGCGAATGCATCTTAAATCCTTCACAAATTTGGCTACATATTCAATACACCATAACCATTCAGCTATTTGTGAGGGTCGAGAAGAGTATTCATCAATCAGATCCTCGAGGCTCAATTCAGAAGCTCCGGAGCCACCACCACCACCACCATGGTCATCCTCATCCATCAAGATCTGCGTATTCATAAAACATAGATAGAAATCAAGAAAACAAAACTTAAACCATTCTCTCCTAAAAAAAACCCTTCAATTCCAAAAAAAAATCCAATTTTCACATACCCGATCAATTCGTAATAGAGACAAGGCTAGGACCTTACAACAACCAAAGTCAGTAACTTCATACACTAGAATTCAACATCGATGATACGAGAACGCCATCAGACAAACCATAGAAAGAGAAACGTAAGTCTCTGGATACGAAGCGAATTTATCAATAAAGCAACAAGGAAGACGAATTTTACAAACCCTCTCAGCGAATTAGCGCGAAAAAATTCGCAAATCTCCCGCCTCGAAATTTCAAACTTTTCCATTTTTTAGAACCCGAGACCTTCTTCTTCTCCGGTCAAGTCGGTCACCATGTCAACTCAAGTCGATTAGTGTTGGAAGACGAAAAGACAACCTGTAGATTGGGCCGTAAAAGGGCCTTTACTCCTTATTTTGTAAACTGATCTACACCGTTGAAAGTCTGAATTAAAACTCAACCGTCAAAATATATATTATTTTGTTAATTAGCTAAAAACTTTCTTGGGCCTGGGCCATGTATGCGAGTCTATTTTCCAGTTATATATTTCGCTCCAATAGATTTAAACAAAACATAGAAACAAAAATATATGCAGTACATTGATCGACTAACACGAGTTTTTTCTGAAAATGATTAATTAGATCAATAACCAAAATTTGATTAACATTGGCAGATAGAAAACGTGTGACAAAATCATAATTGAGGAATACAGTTTTGTATGGGTCAGTTTTAATATAGCAGTGTCTAAATGCAACAATTTTTTCCTAAAAAACGATTTAATATATAATGTTGACCAATCATACTTACTAAACCGGTGACAGTGAGAAACAAAAACCGATAGTAATAAACAAACAAGAAAAGACGCGTTGCCAAAAGGCTGCGTTCACACAAACGCTACACGTACATAAAGGGGGGGGGGGGGGGGGGGGGGGGGGTAGATCAAATCATCTCGTAGATATATATATTTGTACTCTACTGTTTCTTGTCGACTGTGTATATGTGACCCCTTTTTAAAAAACCAATTCATATTTGTCTGTTTCCTCACCTTGAATGAAGAAAACAATCCACCAAACACCATTGTCACTACTCACTACATATAATTTTACCTTTAAACCTTGACCTAGTTCGGAAATCTAAAAACGTAAATGTTTATTCCAATTTGAACCATTTATTATACTCGATATAGAAGTCAAGCTTTAAAGCTGATATATATATATATATATATATATATATATATATATATATCGAGCGGAGGTAAAGAATATGCAACTTGATCTTCTTGTTTTGTGTGGGTGTATATACCGACATTGCTTTTGTGTTTATCTTTATATGCTGCGTGTACGCGATTTCGTAAGTCACATCAAGCTTAATTTATATTGTGTGTGTGAAAACAGAAGCAAATTAAGAGAAAAGAAGAGGCAACTTCTGATGCTTTTATTACACAAGGGAATAGACGTTAGACATTGCTATCAAAAATTTAACCAATCAGTCAAACAAGTTTTTGAAATATAGTCATGTTCATATTATTTATAGTTTTATCACCTACTAAACTGAGAATTTCGGATCGGGTTAATTAGCCGTGCGGACTACTTCCCCTAAATCTTGAAACAAAAAAATAAAATTCATCGATAACTATGATCAAAATTAAAAGGTAGTGCGTTACGTATATTTTACTACTACTTTTCATAACAAAAATGGAATGATTGAATCTGATGGGAAATAGTTAAGAGAAATTAGAGAAGTAAGCTGTTTTGTTTAACTTTTAGATTTATGTATTGTTTATGCTAAATTGATATCGCTCTTATCGATAAGATATGACTTTCGAAACTCTTTTCTTCTTCTTCTTGAGACGCGGGTTAATGGTCAAAGCCTCTTTGGTTTTTTGTTCTTTTATGGAAATATATATGCAATTCTTATTGCAGCAACACAAAAATTTCTAAAAACATTACATCGTAAAATCGCAATGACGAAAACAAAAATTATCCTTGATCGAGTCATCAACCATAATAACTGCGTCGACTTCGTAAACATCTAGTAGCAGAATTTTAGCATGACTTCCTACGGCTAACTCTCATAAACCCATCATACAGTTACCATGGCGAAGCAAAGAGCAAATGGTCTTTTATAGAAGAATAACGTCACTAGTTAGTTTTTGCCCCTTGAATTATGTACAGTTTAATATCTACTAAAATCACTCTATTGTTTTCATGCATTTTAAAGATTCCACCATTGCAAGTAATATATTTACGTGTTTTTCCGAAGACTTCGTAAACGATGGTGTTATTATTCGTCGTTTTCATACTTTTGGAATTATCAGATAATCATAGCATCACGTTCTTTTTTTTCCTTCGTCAGTCCAAGATTAATACTTATAATAAGTTTTGATTAACCATCATTACAAGCAATCAAACATTAATTAATATTATTTCTATTAGTATATATATACAAATGCTCTTTTTTTCCAACCAAGACTCGCAGCTAGCTTTTACTATATACCATAAGGAAACAGAGATGAACAGAGAAGGAGGCAGAGGAGATGTGGTTGAAACGGCGGTTAAGAGTCTTGGCAAAGGGTTCGATTTAACGGCGGACTTCCGGTTAAAATACTGCAAAGACGGCAACGTTGACGCCGGAGATGACAGATTAGTTGTCCTCGACGAAACTCAAAACAGAGAACTGCATGTTCCTGGTTTCGGAGCTGTTCAAAATGTCTCCTCCGATATAAACTGCGACAAAGGAGAACGAACTCGATTCCGTTCAGATATTCTCGATTTCAACAAGGTCCTTACAGTTTCTTCCTTGATATAATGAGACCAAAACTTCTTTTTAATCATATACAGTCTCATAGAGATATTTACATTACATTCGTGTATGTGTGTGTTGTTGTTCTCGGATCAATCAGATGTCGGAGTATTTTAACCAGAGGTCGTCGGTGACCGGTAAAATACCGTCGGGAAACTTCAACTCGACGTTCGGGTTTCAGAGCGGGTCATGGGCGATAGACGCCGCAAACGTTAAATCTTTAGGTCTTGATGCTTCTGTCGTAACGTTATTTAATCTCCACATACACAATCCCAATCGTTTGCGTCTCACTGATCGCGTTCGAAACGCTGTTCCGTCTTCATGGGATCCACAATTATTGGCCAGGTCAGTACCACACATGTCATATTTTTTTTTTTTACATTGACTAGTAGACATACCTAACATTACAAGCACACACATATGTATAAAATCAAAATTTTCTGAACTCTGGACAATTTTTTTAGTTGAATTGTGATAAAGAACAGCTGTGGCATTTTTGACTAATTCTATGTTATCAATTAAATGTAGAATATCCGTTTTTTTGTTTTTCCTATCTTTTGAATATATAAATTCAATTGTCAACGTTTCCAACTAAGAAAATCATACCGAAGAATGAGGAAGTTTCTTTTGAATTGAATTGAAGTTATAAATTAACTAATACTGAAACGTTGAATAATTGATAAAACTGAAAAACTGAACATTATTTGGAGAAGACTTTGACACAATAGTCTAAACTATAATAACTACCATATAGCTTGTTTCCAAAAACAAATTTTATAAAATTCTCTTCATACTTCCGTAATAATTTGTCATTATTAACGTAATAATAGATAAATAAATTTCATTTGAAAAGGACAGGTTTATAGAGAGGTATGGGACACACGTAATAACTGGGGTGAGCGTAGGAGGACAAGACGTGGTGGTTGTGAGACAAGACAAGTCGTCCGATCTCGACACTGATCTCCTCCGCCATCATCTCTACGATCTCGGCGACCAGTTGTTCACTGGCTCTTGCCTTCTATCAGCTCGCCGGCTCAAGAAGGCCTATCACCACTCACACTCTCAGCCCAAGGTCAACTTCAATAATTGCTTCGTATTATTGAATTCAAAGTACAACTTAGCAATAAGCATTATGCATTTTGATCAATATTGAAGTTTAATGATATAGTGAAACAAAAGACGCGTACAAAGATAAGAGTAATAATTCTTGTTTACATACAAAATGGAACGTGTCTGTTTACATATAGAGCAAATAATTTCTTTTTATTGCATGCATTTTTAGTATTTTTGGTTGAATGAGTTAGATTAATGTTTCATGGTTATTGTAACTTGTATTTATATGGTGAAAGTCCAAGAAAAGTTTTCATTTAATCCAATTTGCTACGTGAATATTGCAGTTTCCGGAGGCATTCAACGTCTTTGATGACAAACAAACCGTAGCTTTCAACAATTTTTCGATAAACTCCCAAAATGTAAGTAAGTTCCATATATCAAATATAACATAGCCAATTGTATTTTTTAAAATGGCCATCTATAAAAGAACAATTTGTGTGCAGGGAATAACGGTTATATGCGCGAAAAGAGGAGGTGACGGAAGAGCAAAGAGCCATAGCGAATGGCTAATAACAGTACCGGATAAGCCCGACGCGATCAATTTCAACTTTATTCCGATCACATCACTCCTTAAAGACGTCCCTGGCTCTGGTCTTCTCTCTCACGCCATGTCTCTCTATCTCAGATGTAAACTATTTTCACCTCAAATATTTTGACTTTTGAGTATCGAATGAAGTCGTTAGACTCGTTAGCTTGGAAATTTATTTGAAGGAGTAATTTGGTACTTGTGAACAGACAAGCCGCCGCTAATGGACCTACAGTATTTCTTGGACTTCTCTGGACCAAGAACGTGGGCTCCGGTCCATAACGACCTTCCATTTGGTGCGGCGCCAAATATGGCTTCGGCGTATCCAGCTCTTCACCTCAACTTCATGGGTCCCAAACTATATGTTAATACCACTCCCGTACGTTTTCATCATATAAATCTCTTATCTTTGTATCTATATTGCTTAATTACATCTTTGTTTCTTTCACAATATTACTTACTAACATGTAAGATAGCAGTAGTTTTACTAATTGTGGCGGTTTTACTATTTTCGGTTTAGGTGACTAGCGAGAAGAATCCAGTAACCGGAATGCGATTGTTCCTCGAAGGCAAGAAATGCAATAGGTAAAAGAAGTTAACCAAAATCCTAACAAAATGCGTTACGTTTTCGTTTCTTTATAACATAATATTTATGCAAAAGGTGTATATTTATATAATGAAACAATAAATTTTATGGTTATCAGGCTAGCTATACATCTACAACACCTAGAGAATACAAGAACTACGGTTGGGGAAAAGATCACCGACGAACATATATGGAGAGGCTCCGATCAAATTACCGACAATGATCGCTACTTCGAATCACTAAACGGTAAGAAATTCTCACATGTGTGTACGGCTCCGGTGAAGTACGACCCTAAATGGATCACAACAACAAGCACTCACAAGTCCCAAAATGACGTCGCTTTCATCGTCACCGGAGCACAACTCGAAGTGAAGAAACACGGCTCAAAATCCGTTCTCCATCTCGGTCTCCGTTTCACCAAAGTCTCCGAGCACCACGTAGTTCAGAGTAATTGGGTTCATGGACCAACTGGGACTTCTCAGAAATCGGGACTCTTTTCTTCTATGAGCTTGCCCTTGACTAGTGGGAGTGTTCATCATAATATGGCCAATAAAGACAAAAACGAAGTCATTTTGGATTCAGGTGTCTTCCCTGGAGGACCTCCCGTGCCGGCGAATAACAAGATTGTTAAATTTGTTGACCTCTCGCAGTTATGTCGAGGACCTCAACATAGTCCTGGTCATTGGTTAGTCACTGGAGTGAGGCTTTACTTGGACAAGGGAAAACTTTGCTTACACGTCAAATTTGCTCTGCTACATCGCCAACGTCTCCTTGCCTCTTCTTGAAGCAAAAACAACATTAATTTTTGAATACAATTATTCTTTTTTTTTCCCCTCCAAAATTGCGACATGGTGATTTCTTGATTTTGGAGTGTGTATATATAGAGGCAGTGCAGCGAGTTTTGTTTGATGGGACTGGCTCATTCAGAGACATAGTTTATGTACATACACATATGTTGAGAGGTTGAAAAATATAAACTATTAGTTATCACTAGTGGAGAAAGTAAAATTTTCTAATAGAAATTGATGTTTTTGCACACAAATCAAACATTTACGTACATAAAGAAACTCATAACCAAAGTAGAAAAAAATCAACTCAAACGCATAACACGGCCTAACCGCTCGAGCGTCTCCTGCCGCTGACGTCTCCCAACATTGGCCTTCTTGATCCTCGCAAGCTTATCATAAACGATCCACGCAAAACTCAAGAAATGGTCGCGATTCAAACCTTCATTATAAACTCCCCAGTAACTTGAGTGATACGTTACATGATACCAAGCTGAAGCCTTTGCTGATTCATCAAAGACATTCTCCTCTTCAGTGGAATTGAACCACGACAAAGCTTCTTTCCTCAACGCCCGAACCGCTCTTCCTATAGATTCAGCGTCCCGTCTCTTGGTGAATGACTTTGACATCCTCATGATACCACCACTAAGTATCTCAGCCTCAGTCTTAATCCCATAATAATCCATCAAATTACCTAATCTGTAATCATAATTTCCCTTGTGAAAGAAAGCTTCATCAAGATACTCCTCGAATCCGTCAACTTCCATGTCTTTATCATAAGACTTTGAGGCCACATCAAGAGTAAATGATCTGATCGAGATCAATGGTGGAGCTCGCTCTTTTACCTCTCTAAATAGCTTACCGATCACGTTCTTTGACTCATACGTTGGCTTATCCGGTTTCTCCATAAAATCAGGATACTCTTTCACATAAAGATGTTGCGGTATCTCAGCTGCCACACCAGTTTTTGGGAAATCAACCGCTATTGAAAACTTCCTTGCAAGCTCAATGCATGGGTCACTAAACGCCTTGAGTGGTTCCTTATCCGCGAAGGCGGTATGAGCATTCGCTATGATCCCTAGACTATCATTCACAATATAGTTCGCAAAGTACTCTTCAACTTCCTAGAAACCGATTAAGCCAATCAAAAATCAATCTACCAAATAATAATAAGTAAAGTAATACAGAGTCTTTTTTATTGTTACCTCAATTGTGACATCATGATCCAAGATTTGAGCTGGTTCCGGTGTGTAGTCCATTGGTTCAGATGTTCTTGGTGGAATCAATTCATGATCCCAACATACAAAGTATATATCTCCATCTAGATCACTTCCAGAACATTCATTTGGATGTGGCCTATGCACAAAAGAACACAAGATTTCAAATCAACGTCCAAGACCTTTAAGCTCGTCAAAAAACTAAGTCTCAAAAGAATATATATACCTCGAGCCCTTTTGAGGGAACACAACGCAGTCCACCATGTGATTCAAAGCTGGTACATTGACAGCTTGTAGAACACGCACGTCACCAGGATGCAGGCATGGGTTTTTCGCAACAACAACAGGTCCAGTGACGATGTACCGCCTTCCTGGCATCATGGGATTTGAGTACTGCACAACTACCTGACCATACTCCAGTGTTCTGGTCTCGTCTAAGCATCCCATCATAGATCTTCCACCAGAAATGAAAATTCGAGTTTTTGTCCGTAGTTCCAACAACTTAGATGCTCTGAAATTCTGAAGCATCATTGAAAGGAAAGGTTCGGCGTCAGGTTTATAGCCACATAAGATCAGTTCCTTGAGAATATTTGTGTTCTCCCCTGG
Source organism: Camelina sativa (assembly GCF_030686135.1). Classification (NCBI taxonomy): domain Eukaryota; kingdom Viridiplantae; phylum Streptophyta; class Magnoliopsida; order Brassicales; family Brassicaceae; genus Camelina; species Camelina sativa. The sequence goes on from NC_141882.1 coordinate 6,106,645, forward strand.
AGCCATTAAACCAAGAGCTTCATGAGCCTCCAAGGGATCTCTTAAAATTGCGTCGAGCCGATCCACAACCTCCCTTTGTTTCTTCTCAAAGACATTGTCTTTAACTCCTAAAGTTGACAAAAGAGTAATTAGCTGTCTGTTCATATAACAAGGTTGGTACTTGCTCCACGCCAAAACATCAAGCTTTGTGTTCCTTGACTCGAACTTGCTCATACTCTTCCTCAAAGACAGTTTCTTTGATGAGTTTGGATCCACAGCCACCACTCCTTTATACCCGCCATAACGTATTTGAAAAGCCGAAGGAGAAAACTCTGTAAGACCACATTTCTTCGCTACCTTTCTAGCAAACTCAGCTGAGATCTTTCCTATTCCATCGGAAAACACATAGCGTGTCCCTAAATACATGATCTCAACATCAGGAATCACTTCAATCTCATCACTCCTAACATTAAGTGTCTCTCTTGACGAGCTAAAAGATTGGCCAAGCCTTGCAGCATATTTAGCTACATTTCTTATATGGTCGAAATCACCCATCCAAGCTCTGATACGTGCTGATGTAAGCCCGTCTATTGGTGCAAACATCCAAGCTGAGTTCTCCCGCAACTGGCTGGAAGAGAAAGCTAGAAACTCAAACTTCTTATCTCCTATAACAATCCCATCTCGAAGAACAGAATATATCCTGTCGTATAACTTGGTTCTTCTTAGAGTAGAAGAGCGCGGAGACAGATCCATGGAACGAACTTTTTCAAGATCTTCATCAACAAATGATACCCTGAGGAAGTTGTTGATATACTTAGAGTAATGTCTAAGCACACGATTCGAAACGTTCACCTCTGGTCCAAGGAAATAGACTCTTGCTGGTGTAACTTGAACTCGATACATATAAACAAGTCCATCATCCAGAGATATGGTAGGAGACAGTGGAAGCTTTTTATTAGAGGTCAGCTTCTTGTACTCCTCACGGAGCCAACGAGCAGGCTCATAGCAACATTCCCCAAGGTGATAGAGTTTTTCAAGACAGTGATCTATAAGAGCTCTGTCATATTTTTTTGGATTAAGCAGCTGATAGAAGTCAAGATCAAGAGCTGGACCTGGGAGACAAGCGTTCTGCACCAATGTATTAACTTTAAACAAGATCTCAAAAGGCAGATTAAACCCTGGAGGAGGATCAACAACGATTACTAGCTTGTTAGCATTAGATGAATAGCTAGAACCGGATTCAATGAGAAAACTGCTGGCTCTGTGCTCTGCATAGTTTGCAAAATTCTCTTTGAAGTCAGGAACATTGAGATGAACTGGAAGCTCTAAACAGAAGGCAGTTGATTGACCTATACAAGAAGATGAAGTGAAATCTGTAGTTCTTATCCACTGCTCATCAGACCCATCACTGTAAAAATCCATCAATCCAAACAAAAGGTTAACAGGTTGATCCTCTTTCTCAAAGATCTTAGGAGCACCAATCACTTGAATCACAAGAAACTTTGATGATCTCCCTTGCGGTGAATGCAAATCAATCTGCCATATATTCTCATACGAAAGCTCGAGACGGTAGTCCTTTTGATACCAAGACATGGAGAAATGCAGTTTCCTCATCCCAGTTCCGAACGAGACACAAACATTTTGAGCACTCCATAAAGTTAAAAACTTTTTAGGTGAGACTTGACAACCAAAGTACATCTTAAGATCAGAGATGCTGTGCAGTGAAGCTCTTGGTTTTGGGACAATGTCTTGTTCCACTTCGAAAGCCTTGAGATATGATCTACCATAGTAAAGTCCTTCTGCAGCCTTCGTGATGATCAGTCTGGCATGTCTTTCGGATGCGAATTGAACAATGGCGTAGACTCTTGGACCACCTTTCTTCGGTTGTCTGACTTTGATGGCGTAAACAGTGCTTGAACCAGTGAGCCTTTCGAGGAAGTTCTTAACATCATCAGCGCTTACACCAACAGGGAATCCAAACACTTGAATTGTCTTCCCCATCTTCTTCTCAAAAAACTAATTCTATCAACCTAAAAACAAGATTTTTGGAAGAACCTAAGAGCACTGTGATAAGAACACGAACTAACGAAGGTAAAGAAAAAAAGAAAAAAAAAGCAGAGGGCTTTAAAGTTAAACATACCCGAGGGCGATGACTGATCTCTCTTCTTATGTTAGTTTCCGTCGACTCTGATTATGGTGGCCTTTGGATTCTCACTAACTGGGGACCAAAAACCCAAGTTCCATAATTATCCAAAGAATTAAAGCGAAAAGAAAGACTAATAAAGTCCAGAGACCAAAGTCCTTCTCGTCTTCTCAGGTCCCTTATTGGCCGAGCCGTAATCCTCTGTTTCGCATATCAAGTTAACTCTGACCAAGCTTGCGTGAGATTGCTGACGTTAGTATAAAAGACTTTAATCGGACGGTGGAGGAGAGGTCTCATTGGCATTGATGTATTATTAATTATGATTAAATGGACTAAGAGTGGTTTTAGGAATTTTACAAGGATAATGAATGCAACTGTTGAACGATTTGATCAGGATTTGTTTAAAGAGCCTTTAAAAAAGGAAGTAAGTATATTCGCTAACGAAAAATATACAAATCTTAGTAACGAAGGAGTTAATTTTTAGGATTTGATGATAATTATTTTGGGCAACTAAACATAAACAAGTAAATAAAATATTTGCAATCGTACTATCATCAAAGTGCCTACAATAATTGTTGAGCCCGAATTAGTTCTCTGTGACTGTGACCATTCTAAAGCAATCTGAAAATGTGACCATTTTAAAGCAATCCCCTAACCTACAGTAATTGCTTCTTAGATTAACCAAGCCGGTACAAATTCGAACCGGGGAATTGACAAGGTTCAAGCGTGGGGAATGGGGATGAGTTTTCTGATGTCAGAGAACAACTTTATGAATTTGAAAGTAACAAAATTTGGTCAAGTAGAAGAATAAAATACCCTCGAAAACAAAATAGAAATAATGAGACAAATTCTTGACTCAAAATGTCTCTCTCTCTCATAATAATACAGTGATCCCCTTTGTCAAGAACTGAGAAGAAGCAAAGTGAGGGGGGATTCAAATTCAGAGAAGCATCTCCGCGATCTGAACAGCATTCAGAGCAGCTCCTTTCCGTATTTGATCTCCGCAGACGAATATGTCCAGCCTGAATTCATTAAGTTGTATCCTTTTTAACCATATTGAAAGACAGAAAAAAATCTCATTTGCATCAAATTTAATAGAAAGAGTGAGACTTTTACCCGAAATTGCCATCTTGAGACACGTCTCGCCTGATCCTACCAACTGCGACATCGTCTTTGTTTGAGACATCTAGTGGAGTAGGGAAAGTATTAGAAGCACGGTCGTCTATTATATATACTCCGGGTGCTTTCTTCAGGATCTCCCTTGCTGTGTTCTGTCAAATTACAGTTAGAAAAAACCGTTATAACCTCAAACAAGAACTTGATGATCACAAAGAATGTTAGCAAAACAAGTCTAAAGAACAGCATAAAGGTTAAAATCTGCAGGTGCCTAGAGAACAATCAGAGCCTACTTATGCTGATATGATATTACATGCAACTCCACATTATTCAACAGGTATATGATTCCTTGTAAAATAACGATATAAATTGACCACATTAGAGGTTTAAGCCATGATTCAAATTGCCCTATCAGTGACTAAAATCATTAGGAACCACAGAACAACGATGCTTCAAGAACTTGAAATACTGCTTCAGTACAAACCAGGTTTCATGAGTATTAATATTATTACATTACCTCATCGAGAGGGCTTTCAAACTGGAGATTTACACTCTCTGCATGAGCACGCATAACTGGAACACGTATACACGTTGCTGTTACTTTTACTTCTGTGTCATTCTGTGAAGAGCAAGAAAGTGATGAGAGACTTCTAAACACACTCAACAATTTTGGACAGAAGAATACAGTGAAATGAACACAAAACAAAATCTCAAGTTTTGTGAAATGAAACCCACTCACCCAGATCTTCCTTGTCTCTTTCACAAGTTTCATTTCCTCTTCATTGTAACCGTTTTCAAGAATAGGAGCATTATGCGAAAACAAGTTAAATGCATACTGCAGAACAACATTAAAACCATCAATCAAATTACTCAAAATCGATTTCAAAATCAACACATTCGAAAAAAAAACTATAAGCAAATTGAGCAATCACCTGCTGTCCAAAGATGTTACAAGTCGGAGGTTTACCCTCTAAAACCTAAGAAAACACACCAATGCAAAAGAAGAAGAAGAAGCAGAATCACTACTCAGCACAATCATTAAACATTTTCAATCAAAAGAAGGCTGAAAAAGAAACAAAACCTCGCGTGTCTGCTGAACAAGCTCTTCCATAGCTGCAGCACCAGCACCACTAGCTGCTTGATATGTACTAACCACCATTCTCTTCACCTATAAGAACCAACCGAAAACGTTATTCAAAAATCACACAAAAGTCTACACCTTTCATGGTTCCCATTGATTCCCCTTTAAACTGGGTTTCAGAAGATAAAAACCAAACCTTTGCGTGATGATGAAGAGGCGTAACAGCCATCAAACAGATAATGGTGGAGCAATTAGGGTTAGCAATCAAAGCACCTTTCCCCATTCCAACTTTAATCCCTTTCATTGCTTCAGGATTCACTTCAGGAATCACAAGCGGAACTCCCTCAACCATTCGAAACGCAGAGCTGTTATCAACAACAATGGTTCCTTTCTCCGCAGCGAGAGGACCAAACTCCTTGCTTATGGATCCACCGGCACTGAACAAAGCGATGTCTACGCCATCGAAGCTCTCCGCAGTGAGCTCCTCAACCGTGTAGTCTCGGCCGTCAAAGGCAACGCGTTTCCCTGCGGAGCGTTTCGATGCAAGCATCTTGACGGAGCTGTAAGGGAAGTCTCGATCGGATAGAACGGAGAGGAATTCTTGTCCGACGGCTCCGGTAACGCCAACGACGGCGAGAGATGGCGCGGATTCTTGGAGAGACATTTTGACCCTTGACGCGTAGGCTCTGGGTTTAGCTTTGAGAGGAAGGCGAGAGAGGAAATGGGTTCGTGGGGTTTGATGAGTGAACGTCGCCATTGTCGCCGTCGTGAAGGAGAAGGAGTGAGAGAGATTTAGGAGGCGGCTGTGATAGAAAAAGTTTGGGACTTTAAGAGTGTTGTTGTTGTTTAGTGGAGTTTACCAACATCTTCAAAAGTCAAAACAGCAGGGTTTTTAGCCTTAAGAAATAGAAACAGCAGGATGTTTGTAATTGGTCATTTACCAGATTGAGTGTATTCACACAACTTTCTCATGTGTTTCATTTTCTTCTTTTGGAAATATAAAGTTGTTGAAAAGTTCTTTGTAGATTGCAAACTATTATTCTATTAAGGACACACCTATAGCTAACCTTGGAATCTTGCAACAAGAGACATTATTGTTTCTAAATGTTAGTGTGGTCTTATGATTCCTGACCAAACTAGGTATCAACCATGTTGTATCCTTATTATTCTTTCAAGTTTCAATGTGTTTTGCATTCTTCTTACTTTTGATGTGAATAGGAAAGAAAGTAGAAAGGGTAAGCAAAAGCGATGACACAAGCAGTCCAGCAGAATGAATATATATTCATTCACACATCTTTCTCATGTTTTGATTGCTTTATTTGTGTAAAATTTTTAAGACGAGAAAATATTGTTCTAATTCTCTTTTTTTTTTTTTGGTGAATAGTTTTGTTCTCTCTTACTGAATAAAATATTCAAGCAGTAGGAAAATAAATAATAATAGTCCAATAGATTAAAGGAGGGTTTAGGGTATTCAGGTTAATAATACTTCCAAAGACTATAGAGTTAAACATTATTGTTTGTTATAGCTACTGGAGTAGTCTGAGGAAGAACAACATCTTGGATTAGTGTGAGCTTAGCTTGGCCACCGTATTCTTCAGGTAAAGCCTCGACTCCGATCTCCTCCTCGAATTTTCTCTGTTCTTCTCCACTAGTTACTATCACAATCTATACAACATCAACAAAAACAGAACAATTACGTTTTGAACATTGTGGAGATAATAAGATACATGAAGAGAGGATTACATATAAAACCTTTTCTTGAGTTGCTTTCTCTAAAAAACGGCAGACAAATTTCCAAACGGTCACAAAGAATCCAGGCATATGCAAGATGTAGCATTTCTCAAGGCGTTCCGGGTAGTAAGACTAGAGAAAAAACATTCTTCCAATATTTAAAAAGATGCGACTCTTTTTTTTGGTATAATCTACACATTATTGTATTAGAAAGAGGGGAGATGCTTTACTTGTAAGAATTGAAAGGCGGTGATCAATCCACGAGCATCAAGGTTCTTGTATGTAATGTTTGCCAGATCAATAACGGCAACCAACTTCTCATCTCCTACTTCTTTGCCTTCGATGCCACTAAAACATATAAACCAAAAAGCTTGTAAATCGAGGAACAACGGGAAGATAGAGAATTTTTGAAGTGTTTTGGTTTTGAGTAATGTGTAAACACCTTGCAATTGTTTTATCTAGACAATAAACACAGAACTCTGCAAACAACAAACACATAAAAGATTAGTTTATAGTTACTAATCTCAAGAATCAACTAAAAAGAATCACACATAATATGGACTTGAAGAAACTCCATGCATTTGAAGTTTTAGTGAATCACCTGGATTCAAATGAAACTACTCAATAACGAGAGAACATGAAAGAAGCTCATCAGAACAATCGTTAACTAGAGCTTAAGCGGGGTTCCCTAACACAGTACTTATCTACTCAAAATGAAGAGTGTATATCCAATGATAGTCAAAGTCTTAAACAAGTGAGAGGTGATTACTCTTGAATTTAGCTTGATCCTTAGCAGGAAAATGCTTAGAGGTTATGACAAGCACCATAGGGTGTCCTGATTTGGTTGGACCCTGAAGACAGATCTTTTTGAATTCCAATTCATCTTTCACTTCCAAGTCAGGGATCCCAGTTGGAGGAACCATGGAGGCTCTCCATTTTCGCCAATCTACAAACATCTTTGCTGCCTTGTCTGGGTCCATTGATCTTGCCACCAGGAACCTCATCAGTGTCGGATCCTCATATCCCTTCACAAAAACAAAACAGGGGAAAAAAACGCACACATGGCTTAGATCTTCTGATTTTACTAAACTTTCTCTGCTGACTACTGTTAGGGTTTACGATGGGAGAATGAGTTCACAATGCAAACCATCATGACGAGACTGAGACAGAGTTTTAGACCATAAAACCTATAGATAATCTAAAATGGTATATTTTTCTCAACTTCGACAATGAAACGCATAAATAAAAAAAGAGAAAAACAAAGAGGGCGAAAAAGATACAACAACTTTTTGGGTAATGGAAACTAAAAGCGTCGAATCGGATTACCTCAGTGGAAGAAGAGAGTTTCTCGACGGATTTTTTCAACTGGGTCAAGGCAGCAAGTTCTTGGCTTTCCTCCATGATCTTTTTGGCTCTCATCAGATCCTCAAAACTCTCTCAGAGATATAAAGAGAGAGAGAGTCTTCTGTGGTCCGTACAGACGCACGATAAAGTCTGTTGAAAAAGTAAATAGCTTTGATGTTGACAGAGAGACCCAAAGAAGCCACAGGAAGACAGAAATAGACGAAGTATCTCTACGGTAAAGTGGATAGAAAAAGAAAAAAATCATTGCCCTTAATTCGCTGCAATAAATTGGGCAGCTGAGAGTTGAATTGAACCTATCTCTGTTTTTTGACTTTTGTTATTACTACTGTACTTTGACGATTTAAACAGTACCCTAACACAGGCTGTTATGATTTTATGAATTTTACTCGTACATCCCTAATTTTTTAAGTATTACTACTAACCTACCGATACTTGTGCATGTTTTTAAATCTATTTTCAAATGATCCATCATCCATGTGAATTGTGAAGCAGGCTGATCGTTAGTTAAATTACCATTGCATTAAAAGCACTATGACTTGAGTTTAAGTTTCCTTTGTTAAATTTGAGACGTGTCTAACTTATGGAGAGTCCTATGCCACTAAGCCATTATTGAATTGTATAACAAACAACCGGTCTATATGGTTTCCGCTTACGCGTGTATATACTTCATCTGTTCGCTCCGAGTGGAAATTTAGTTCTAACGACTATTATTGTTCGTGACAGAAGATATGGTTTGATAAGTTGGTTCTTTCTTAATGAAATATATAAATTGGACTTTTCAAGACAAATAGGCTTTCTTTGTGGTCTATTCATTTTTTCATACTTGAACTGAATCTGGATAGTGATCCTAAAGGTGAGCAGTAGAATATGAACCGCCGGTCAAATTCGTCCATATCTAAAAGTTCACTATTTTCATCCTTTTGTCGTAAATGTGAAAAGCGTGCTAACTTCAAATATGTCTCAACCGTTCTAAAACAGTATCCAAGAATCGAAGATACAGACAAAAAAAGAAGTGGGAAAGTTGTGATAGAAATTAGCAGACCAAAGAAAACATGAGTAACCCCGTGTGAGTTTGTGTGGATTGGAAGTTAGAACTCCCAACATACCTATTACTATAATGCAGTGCCCACACGAACAAAAGAAATCAACAATATAAAGAATAGTAGTGCTTAGCAAACCCCGTTACTTCCAAGCCACAGCATCGATGTCATCTCTAGCTTGTTTGTAAAGTTCGAGTCGTTTGGCTAGTGTCCCTCTTCGTTCCATCAGCTGTGGGTCTTCATCCAACATCGCTCCCAGCTTCTCCTTCTGCACCATTATTGATTAAACATTATTCTCGGTTTGCGAATTTTCTCTCAGGCAACCAAAAGAGGAGTAATAATAATATTCTTTACCTCTTTCCTCCCTACTTGAGCGTAGAAGAAGTTGAGGAGCGATCTCTTAGCTTCTCTAACTTGGCAGTAAACAACAGCTTTGGGAAGAGAGTTTCTCAATGTGTCACAGACCATGTTTATGTATGCACTCACATTGGATCCTAAGTTATCCAAAGTCAACAAACAAAGTCTTGATCTGTCTCAATCATAAGTAAAGGGAGGCGAGAGACACTTACCGATCTTTCTGAAGTGATTGTCGGAGTAGGGATCTGCGTTTGGTGCTGGGGCATTCCTTGGATTTGGTTTCTCTTTCTCGGGTTCTAGGTGAAGTTTCCTGAAGAACTCAACCGTAAGGTAGCTGGATTCCATGTCCACCAGACGAAGAACCGTTTTCCTACTTTCGTCTCTGAATCTTTCGAGGGCTTCATTTGCAGCAGCTGCTATATCGCTTGCTAGAGTCGGGAATCGCTTCAGTTCCTGATAAACATAACAATGGCATTTTGAGATTGAAACAGTAAAGAGCTAGGAGGAGTTCTCAAACGTCAAAACCAAAGGCCTCTTCTCAGTTCTTACCTCTGTTTCTGAAATTGACTTTCTGACCAGCTCCTTCAATACGAAATGCACCTAGAAAATATCAAACAGTAATCAAGAATATAGTCAATTTACTGTAAATTAAGTCTCAAAGTAATGGAATCTCAATTTTTTTGGACGCATACTGCATCCACAGTGGCTTCAGCTGGTCCTTTGAAATAGCTTATGGATCCATCAATGAGCCGTCTGTATCCTTGTTCAGGAGCAATAAGATGTGGTTGATAACCATCTGCTTCTGAAACAACCTTCTGAACATTTTTGGTAGAGAGATGTCGATCAAAGGGAAGTTTCTTTAAGGCTGCTGGTAATTGATGGTCGAAAACTCCATAAATTCGGTCTCCACCAGGTCGTCTGATACAAACAACATAATAAATGTAAGACTACCAACTTTACCGGACCTAAATTGTCAAATTGTGTGAACATTTTTTTGGCATACTTCTATGAAAAGGTCATTGTTGTAATAATTTACAAAAACTGCACATCCTTATTCTGGAAGCTGACTAGAAGATAAGCAAAGTAAAGACTCATTATAGGGCAGCATATTACTCTGGAGTCGCCACTATCTTTTGAAAACATTCATAGACTCCAAATTGATCATCAAAATCGCATCATATATACCGACAACATTTTATGAGGTCTACAAATAAGAAGCAATAACTAAATCACTTACCCTCCATCCAGATGCTCCTTAAAGACACGATCAAATGCCCGGCAGAGTTCCAAAATTGTGTAAAGTTGGGCCTGGAATCATATATTTAGTGTGTGACTAACAATACGATTCTGATGCAACTCTGAATATCAATTACATAATGGTTTAAAATCTTACTCCTGAATCTACTGCAATGGGTCTTCCAATCCTATCCAGCTCTGCATTTATCTCATCGATGCTTTTGTTGATCAAAGCAACAATACTGGGAATTTTCTGCCTGATAACAGTCTCTAAGTGCTAATAGAGAGAAAAACAAAGAAGTAAGAAAGACAAAGCCATACAATGAAGCTTTAATTCAAATGAGATCTGTGCGAGTAAATCCTAAGGGTACCTGAGACAAGAGTTTTGCTAAATATTCTGATCCCATTCTACTGGCTAAGTGCCCATATTCAGGGCTTGTTTCAAAATATTCACGCTCTTTTCTACGTGCAGCAATCATATCAACCCTTTTATTGATATCAGCCTGTGAGCGATTCACAATTCCAACCCAGGGATGTTGCAAACGGTACGACCTTCCCTCAAGAACCTTCATCATATAGATAAAAGAGGTGTCAAAGTAATTTAAACAAGTAACTGAATTAGTTGAGACCCCAAGGTGCAGATATAAGGAAAGACCCTTACATCTAAACAGTCTGTTCCTTTGTCCATGATATCAAGCTTGGTTGCAACTCCAAAAGTCCTTTCGCCTACATAAATATATTAGAGGATTAAGAAAATGTTGTGGAGTGTAAAAAATCACTACCTACCAGCTACTAGGAAGCTACATCTAGGTCGTACCTGTGGGATCAACTTCTCTAGCAAGTTTTATAGCATCTGAAGTAGCAATATCTTGATTAGCTGGAGAAATAGCCAATATGATGCAATTTGGCTGCAGTTAAAACAATTCATGGATAAGCTTCCAAAGTTAACATTATTGTGAGCGATGATGACCAAATGCATTCTTTTGTTCAACTTGGCTGAAAAAATTGCCGAAACCTTCTCAGCAATAGCCTAGAAATAAGACTGACCTTCTCGACATAAGAGCGGACCATATTTTCAATGTCTTGGACGATACTATCCGGTTGTCCCTCTACAAGAATAATATTCAAGTCAGTGAATAGTTTAAGCACAAGTTACTAGATAAAAGAACCAAGAATATGGCATATCAAACTCTTACCTACAGCAACCTTTGTCAAACCCGGAAGATCTATGAGCGTCAGATTAACAACTGTAGACAAGATCATAAAGTGAGAATTCAAAGTAACAAGAAAGAGGTTAGCAAAATTGGAATCTTCAAATCTAATCCTACTACGTTTTACTCATTACTGCTGGTGTCAGCAACATAGGAAATTTACTAAGTATTAACAATAGGGATGCATTACAGGAAATGTGGTCTTAAGAACAAACCATTAGGAGAATATATGCTCAGCTGGATTGGAATGTTTGAGATTTGTTTCGACTTCCCAGTAATACGATCAGTTTCATCCTCAATCTCCTTCCGCACAGCAGCTGGAAAGAGAAGAACACTTATTAGCCCAACTTGCTTTCTAAGCATTTCATTATTTCGAGTACATAGCTTCATATTAGACTTCCCCATGAAAGAATCAAACAAACCTACCAAAATCAGCAAATTTCTTCTTAGGAGCATGAAGAAACTCAGCGTACTCAGTCGTCCCTTCTTCAGTCTTATGAAGCTGCAACACCAATGGCCTCCTCGTAACGATACCTAATGAATCAAATGGTATCGATTTCGATGAGCACTCCAAGACGACATAAGAAAAGAACAATACATGATCAAACCAACACAAAGACTGAAAACGATATAAGAGTATCAACATCAATGAAACATTATTCACATGGCACAGTAATGAGGAGCTAATGTGAAGGTTCTTCGAGGTACTCAAAAAGATTCATGTAATGCTCCGGAGAACACAAAACTTAACCTAGATTTCAATTCCAAACATACAGACGACAAACAAAATTGCTAAACGAAAAGGTAAAATTACCAGATCCACGAGGCAAGAAATCTCTTCCCACAACACTTTCTAGAACTGAAGATTTTCCAGAACTCTGATCCAAACATCAACAATAAGAAATCAGAAACGTAAGGGATTATTAAAGAGGCGAAGAAGTGAGATCGGATTTTAAGATACCAAATGTGTTAAGTTTCCGATAGAAAAGAGATCAAAACCTGGCCACCAACGACAGCGACGGTTGGGAGAGCTTCCCAAAGAGACATTCCTTCACCGCCATGATCTCCGAGGACAGTACATGCCCTCTGGATTTTATTTATCAGACCTATCAAACTCTTCATCGTCGCCATTTTTTCCTGGAACGTATCACAGATCCAGAGAATCTCTCACGGACCGCTCAGATCTAGATCTAACGACAATACAATACGGTTGATCGGATGGTGGATTCGAAATTTACGGTGGTGGGTACTTTACTCTCTCTCTCTCTCGCGCGCGGCGGTGGATGAGATTTGATGAATCTGGAAAAAAAAAAAAAGAGAAAAGAACCCAAAGGAGCAGAACGGTAATGGGAAGCAATTTCAAACCAAAAAAAGTAGGACCACGCTTTCAAATATTGGATACTTTTGGGCCCAAAGTGAAAATATTAATTATTAATTAGTCCCACGTTGCGATACCCGTACCGGTTGGTCAATGATACGGAGCCGGTTCAATTCATGTGGTTATGTGTGTTTAGTGGCGATCATTATTTTAACGGGACTCTTTTTCAAAATTTGTTAAGCATTTTTGGGTTTGATCAGTTCTTTATTAGGCTACCAAGTAGGCAAGTACCAAATACGCTTAACTGAGTTAGGTTAATAAGAATATTAACTAAGGGGAGAGAGAGTGACGCACACAAAACAATCACACAGTAAAAGCTTTAAATGTTACATAAAACTTAAAATGTTACATAAAGCAATACCCTACCTCTCCTACTATACATAACACAAAATATATCAGCCAAGTGAAGTGCACTACTCCCTTTATCTTGAAATGTTGGTAATATACTTCAGAGAAGAAGCACACACCAAATCAAATCGGGTTCGGTACATGGTTTTCTCTTTCGGCCTTTTGAATCACTTCCCTCAATTTGGCACAAGCCGCAGAGATCAGGCAGTGAGTGATCGAATTGTTCCATTATAGTAGTTTATCACGGTGTGCTCCTCGTCATCCCAGTTCGTCCAGATACTCTACAAAAGATAAAATGCGTAAACAATAGTGACATTTGACGATGTATACTAGATAAAGCTCATTGTATATTAATATAAGATATGATGATATGATTACCTTCCAGTAAGAAGTTGAGCAGTGTTTGAAGATCCTTTTGAGACCGAGGGGCGTCTGGTTTTACTATCTTGTTGTCCTTTATCCACACGCATTGCCGCAACTTCTTTCCCCATTACAGCTACTTCTCTTCGCATCTTCTTTGCCTCAACTTCCATCGCCTTTGTTAATGTTTCAACCTTCTTGGCCAACATCTAAAAAAGTTCACAACCCAAATATTTAGACTCTAAAAAATCCATCTAAAGGCTACAATATAATAGGAGAAGACCAAAACTAAGTGACCTCAATAGCTTCGTCCTTGTCCCTCAGGCTCAGGTCTTTTTCATGAGCAGCTTTCCTTAATGTTATGACCTCTTTCTGCAGCAAATCGTACAAGACACCTGGGACGCTATCATTATTTGTTGACTTGTCATCTGGTTCTTCTTCCCCTTTTACTGAGCTAGGTGACTCGCCTCTGTTAGTTCCTTCGGCAGACTGGTTGTTCAAAGGATGATTTGATCTCGGTCCATTTATTAGCAGTTTACTTCTATCCAACGATCTGGTGCCTCCATCGAATGATCTAGAAGTTCCCTTAGCATGCTTCAATACAGAGCTCGCACTAGGAGTCAATGATCTCAGCTGAGAACTTGGTGTTCTCTTGGTCAAAGAGCCATTTGATGTAATTTTTGGACTCGTTTCGGCTCCACTAAGGGATTGTCTTCGAGTAGGCCCGTTGCTCGCACTTCTACCAATAGATGTGCCTCTGTTGCTGCTGCTTGTAGGCCTCTTCAAACTCTCTTCTAACACTCTAAGCCGCAGTAGAAATTTCTCCTAAAAATAAGTAAAAGCAGCAATTCCAAAAGTAAGGCCATATAATACAAAGTAGGATAACAATGTTCCCCAGCTATGACTTTAGTTTTTACCTTCAGCTGAGCTTCAGATTTTGCAGCTCGGTCAGCTATGGCAAGCTTGTCGCGTAATTGTTGCATTTCTCCCTGCCCAAACAGAAAGGGATGGAAATAGTATTTAGTTAATCTTCAAAACTTGATGCAGCAGGAGAATTTAGATATATATCAACAATGACCTGCAGAAATCTACGTTCTTCGAGCCACTGCCTTACAGGCATCACTTTGTCGCTGGCATCTTTCCATTCATTTGCTACTACAGTAGCAACTCTGTTTGCATTTACCTTAGCACGGGCCAATTCTCGTTCAAGAATTTTCCTCTCTTCCTAAGGAAAAGACAAAACGCAACAATTTATGATCAGTACGAGACCAAAACATCAACTAACAAGAAACACAGTAAGTTACAGAGGCACTATAGAAGCATACGAAACTATTACATTCATTTCTTGAAATTTCCTCTGGTAATCTCTGACTGCATTTGCGGCTGCACCACCAGCAAGAACAGCTTCCTCTAACTCCCGCACACTCTGCATAAGCTTTTCAACTTCTGCAACTTTCTGTCTGTGCATCTTGTCTATAATTCTATTTTCTTCCTATATGAACCAATGTATCAACAAATAAGGCCACCACATGGTAAGAAACAGAAGAGATACTCTGGTATTGTTGGTCCAATGTGTAAAATAAATGATGGACATACCTGACAAATTTCAATCTGTTTCATCAATTCTTGGTTCTTATTCTGGAGATCATCAACCATGGAAGCCTTTGCCAATGCAGACTGAACTGTCCTTTCAGCTTCAAGCAAAGCTGCTTCCTTTGATTTGGTTAGACGGTCCAGTGATCTGTTGTCGTCTTGAAGTTTAGCAACCTAACAATTCAAAACATGTAAAACCAAATGAGAAGGAAGGTCCAATGATCATTGTTCCATAAGTTGTTGAATCAAGCTATACGAATAAATTTCGGATCCAAAGGAAGGAAGATACTTCTAGTCTCGAAAGCTTCAGTTCAGCCTCTAAAGGAGCAAGAATAGCTTCAATTGGAGGCATGTCATCATCCTTTTGAGCAGCATGAACCCTACGAAGAGAGGCTTCAGCTGCAAACTGAGCTGCCATGGAAGCCTTCTTTTCTTCATTTATCTTCTTGATTTCAAGGTTCTGTGACAAACATACAACATCATTAAATACAGAATGAAAAAAAAAGGAATCAAAGAACAAAGGAGAGATATAAAAAAGCATACTTTACTCTCAAGAAGGTTTTCAACAAGTTTGAGTTTTTCCACCATCTTTCCCAACTCTTCAGTAAGCTTCAAAATTACAACAGCAGAAACGTCAGCCAAATAAAAACTGAACTAAGACCACAGAAAAAGCAATATATATATAGCAGAGATGACTAATTCCAAAGTAACCAAAGTCACATCTTCTATAAATAGGAACATTATCATAATGCCACTCTCTCAAGTTCAGTAATATGGAAGAAGATTATAAAGCAAACCTCTTCAACAGCCTTCTCTCTTTGTCGTTCAGACAACCTCAATGCTTTGATTTCAGCTTGTGCTTCAGACAATTCCCGATCCTTATCTGTATTTATATATCAAAAAGTCACACACACGACACGATTTTTCAAATCTCATCAACAAAAATCATACTAGTATACTCGTAACTAACCTCTGACTTCATTCTCCAGGCGATTTAACTCAATTCTGACGGGATCCGAGCCATGGAGTAAGGTCATGAACTCGTTATCGGCGTCAAAGCTCGGTCTCATCGATCTCCGTCGTGACAAGCCCTTGCTTCCTCTTCCTTCTCTATAAGACGACGATATGGTCAATGAAGGTGACATGAATCCTCTTTCCTCCATTTCTTCTTCCGACCTCAAATCCTCACTTCACTCACTCAAAAGAAGAGAACCATTTTAGCTCTAGCTAGGGATTTAAATGAGGTTTAAGGGTGTATGGTTGTTAAAAGAGTGACGACGATAGAGAGAGAGAGAGAGAGAGAGAGAGAGAGAGACACTGTTAATTACTAGTTAGTATTATGGGTTAATTACATTGAAGAGGATTAGGGACCATTTGTATTTATTTTTGTATGTGTTGTCAAATTATTAGGGACCATCACATTTTTGTCCAAACATGTACGACAAAAGTATATCACTAGAGACCTTCGTCTCATCATTCCAATGAATGACACCATTTTAATTTTTTTTAATTGAGTTTTGATTCAAATAATTTCAGATTAGGTTTTGGGTACTTAAATGTACATATTCTCATGTTCACTAAAAGTATACTTTAGGGGAAGGGAGGGTTATTGAAGTTGTTTAAATCTTCCGTTGAATTTGATGTCAATTCATTTTCCCCAAAGATACACAGTGTACGGAGTATGATTGAAGAAATCATCAATGTAGGAGGGAGACAATAGTATATTTTTTTTTAGCTTTAAATGAGCCCAACATGTCCCAAGTCCGGACCACGGTCAAAACCAACTAATCTCATATTTTTGAGCTGTTTATTTTCTATATTGTTGTTGTTTTTTCCTCGAGGGTAGGGTAAAAGATCAACTAAAAAGAGAAAACAAAAGCTGCCAGAAAATTCGACTTTGGTTCTATGAAAATTTGCAATGGAATCCAACGTTGAGAACACGAACGGTCAAACTAAAAAAATATAGTACAGTATATTCTTATCTTGAAAAAGCATCATTATTACCAAGTTTGTAAAGTTTAAGCATACGAATACAATGAATTTACTAAAAAAGTTCCTTAATTTATTTTTGTCGTGAAACATCATCAACTTGGTCTTGTACACAACAATTAAATACTAATCAACAACAACACTCGATAAAGAAATTAGTCAAGTTACAGAGAATACAGATTAAAATTGACAGACAAGGCCCCCGAGTTTTACGAGGAGGAACTACAGAATTATTTTTTCTCTTTTCGTATTTTTGATTCTCTCTGAAGACTAAAGAAGAAGAAAGGGGAAATTTCCCCAAAGAGTGTAATTTAAAGTTACAAGAACGCTGCTATAAAACCTATTAAAAAAGGTGAAATTGCATCCAAAATACAAAAAGAAAAAATAGAAGAGAGTGATGGATCAGAAGGAGAATGGAGTTAAGAGAGACTCGTCAAGTTCTTTGAAACCTGCGTATACTAACTCCGTCCTGTTCGGTGGCAGAGCCAGTCTCCTTACCTCCGTCATATACCTGTTTGTGAGATTTAAAAAAAAAAAAAAAAAATTGTAGGGTTTTCAGAGATTCTTGATTTTTAATTATACTTCAAAACAAGGAGTGGGTAAGAAAACCAAACCGAATCAAACCAAAATGTCAGAGAGAAACTTGCCTGTTTGCAGCGTTTGCGATCTTATCACGGACCCCTTGATTACTAACAGCTTTGTTCTCCAGAGCAAATGATCCGCCTAGTATGAGAGAAGAGCTGGTTGGACTCGACCCCATTCTGTCTGACAATACAGACATTGCCCATTCAAGGAGCACCACTAGAACCGAACTAAGGAGGCGGATCCTTAGATTTGGTGATGGCACAATGGCTGCATTGGATAGCAAACGGTCATAAGCGTTAAGCACAGGTTCAGCTGCGCCTTTGCAAGCGGCCAGAAGAGCTCGAGCTATGTCATCATCCGCAACATCCCCAACCCTCTCTGATCTCTCCTGTAAAATTTTACACAATATATGTACTCAAATTCAGTTCATAACCCAATGACATGAATCAACAGCTTAACGAGAAGGAGGAGCTTACAAGTGCAGCTTTCTCGAGGTGAAGGCACAAAACATCGAGGGGTAAAACAACTCCACCGCCAGGGTATATATGAGATCCGACTCTCTTGAGAACTGAACAGGCTTCAGCTATCCCACCTTGTGAAAGAGCTTTGTCAATAAGTCTAGCCCATGTTTCCCTTATTATGCTTGAATCAGAATCACCAGAATAGTTGGCAAAGTAGAGCATTTCCAGACAGATCTGCATAGAGTGAAGCCAGAACAATAAACAAGCAATGAAAAGAGAGCCTACATAAAGAGTCAAAGATACGAGCACTGAATCTTTCCAATTCAACAATTTGATCTTATGATTTTCGAACTTTGAAACTAGGATACTAACGCAACAATTCTAAGCATGACGTAAAACAGTGATCATCGACTTTGTGTTAGGTTAAGTATGAATAGAACCTACGAATTTACTTAATACCAGCTAAGTTACAGACAGAGATATAGTTACATCTAGAAAACCAGTTAACCAGAAACATGGCCCAAAACTAATTCAAAAACGAAAATATATATATAAGGTTTTTGGACTCACCTCCCAGAGCTCAAATGGGACAGCATATTCATTATACAACTGTGTTACGCTTTTAAGTTCCGAGGAGAGCTCCATGGCCTTTTCATTTGCTGCATTTGCTAAGCTGGAATCATCACTAGAATCACCATCAAGTACTGTCCCGTTCTGGTCAGAGTCCTGCATGGCAGCCGAGGACTCGGAATTGGAAGCTATAGCTTCAAGTTCGTCTCTGATCTTAATTTGGAACTGAAGAACTGCGAGTTTTCCTTCAAGCAGATCAAGCAACTCATTGTCAGAAGCACCTTGAGAAGAACCTACTAAACCATCACTATTACTTGCATTCTTGGCCTGTAAAACTGCGTGGCTTAGGTATTGTCGCCTAAATTCATAAGGCAGCAACCCATTAGAGATGAAAAAGGAAGGGGGAGTAAGAAAATCAAGATAGTGTGACTTGAGGAAATATTCAACACATAACATAAAAGATTGGTTTACCTTTGTTCAAGTGTAGGATTGTCCCCTGAACTAATAGCACGTCTCTCTGCAAGCCTTAGAAATACGTGAGCAGCAAGCACATGCTGTCTCTTTGACACATAGTATTTCGCAAGAAGATCAAAGTATTTTGCTTGATTTGATGAAATCTGTGTTCCTGAGTGACCCAGCGGAGATGAACCAGTAGATACAGCCCCAACCTAAGGCATGAGGAGACAGATGTAAGTATTCTTAGAAAGTAGTTGCACTGTCGACCAACAAACCTGACTATTTTTGTCACGCAGTTGGTGGCAGAACTGAGGCTGCTAGTTAATATTTATGGAGGTTAGCTAGTTTAACAAGTAGACAAATCCCTAAGCATTTAAGGTTATGCCTTCCTTACGTGACAAGACACCACAGCAATGGAAATAGCTTAAAAGGGCTAACGTGTAAATAGCAAACCTGTGATGCAGAATGACTGCCAGCATTCTGGAGAAAAGGTACCAAATCCGGACCTCCATACTCCAGGAGCTCGTTTTCAAGACCCAGTTCTATCATGGCCTTGTATAGGTACTCCCGGAACGCTCTGTCAGTTGATTGCACACCAAGATGAACAATCTGGCATATATATTGTCTACGTGAAGCCTCGTCTAGCATGGAACTAGCTAAAGATCGCACGGAGTTGGCAATAATCTCATAGCATTGTTTCCGCTGGGCAAGAGCATGCTCTCTTATGGAAGCATCAAGTTGGTCATTGAAAGCATCGCCAGCAGGATCAAGAGCTTGGGCCTTCTGCAAAGGCAAGCAGACAACAGCTTCATAGAACCTGTAGATAATTATTGTGAGTGAATACCAAAAAAATGGAGTCTTCAAAGAAAGGGCAACAAAATATGAATCATGTATAATTGATTCTGAGTTAAGCTGGCCGTTTTGCCTTAGGTCTTTGACTTTATTCTTGTATGAATGCTTAATTGTAAACTTCTAGGTACGGTCTATCTTTTTTCGTCTATCTTAAAACTACATTTTACATAATAATAAACATTTGGAGTATTCTTTTGAAACTCGATTTAGAAGGCTAAAAGGAATTCACTTTTCTCTGACTGCCACTAAGAAAAATAGCTTTAACATACAAAAAAAAAAAAAAACTATATGGCTTATTGACCAACGATCACAAACTAGAACCAACCAAGTGTGTAGGCATCTACTTGAATGAAAAACTAACCTCAATTCCTCAAAACGTTTGCAAACAGTTCGGAGATCTGCAGATCCAGGGATTTTGCTCAAGAAACTGAACGCCTCTCTAGCAACATTCTCCTTCTCTTCAGTATCTGAAGTTAGAGCAGCTCTCTCAAGACGTTCAACAGCTAAGAAGAATTTGTAATCAGACTCCTTGAAGTAACTTGGGCAACCTTCACGTAGTCGCCCGCTTATATCGTCAACTGTTCCCCTGCCATCTGAGCCAGTATAATACTGTGGCACCCAATAGTATCAGATTCAAATTAGTGAGTCAAAACATTCAGAAAGGGGACACTAAGGCTATTTAAAAGGCTAGTACCTCCATCACGGCAGATATGAGCCTTGTTGCAATTTGGTCACCCTCTTCAGAACAAACTAGCTGATGGAATGTCAACTGAACTAAAGCTTGCTTTAAATATGCGTCAAACCCCTGAACTAATCTAGCAACATGATGTTGAGAAAGAAGTTGGAGTAGGAAAAGGGCTTCTGCAGATCTGAGAAGCAACTGCCTGATACACTCCATAGCCCTCACCTGCAGGAAGGCATGACTAAATTAATGACTTTTACTCCTGTACCATTAAAGAGGAAGAAAGTAACACCAGATTTAAAAGAATTCAACAAATCTTACCTCTCTGGCAGCCAATTCAGCAGGACTATACGGCAACCGCTGTCTTTTATTTGCTGACTCACCTCCGTTGGAATATGCTCCAAACAAGTTCCTAACCATATTCCTCTCAGTAGCTCCCAACTCTGAACCAGTACCATACAAAATAGAGCCAGTTACATCTCCTAACCCCGCAACACATCCATAAAGCCCCCTTCTCTGGTTTCTTCTAGATCTTAAGAATTTCTCCAATGATCGAACCTTGCTTTCCAGAACATGCATAGCACTGGTAGAAAGACGACAGATCACAACTCCTTCCTCAGACATGGTGTCAGAACTGATTTTCTTAGACATCACAGAAAGTTCCCATAGGGGAAACAGTAATCTTGATGTACAAAGGCAGAGCCCTTCATAAGCACCTGAGAAAATGGGCTCCGCTTCTTGAACAACTTGGCCCATGCTGAAACCTCCAGTTGCTGTTCTAGTGTTTGACAATCCACTAGTGCCATCAAATTGTGGCATTCCTACAATTCTCGGATCCTCAAACGCCTCAGCTGCCTTATCGGCAACAATATTACTCATTAAATCTTCAAAATTTATTATTCCGGCAGCCAACATCAAGCACATGGCAGCTGCTTCGCCTGCTCCAAAGCGGGTGAAAAAATCTTCTAGAAGGGACCTTGGAGAATTGGATTCTAGAAGTCTCCTTAAGATATCCACAGGCCTATTAAAAACGAGTTCCATCATACCCATGGTGGTAAAAACGACAATCTTTCTCCTTGGCAATATATGCTGGGTCGAAAGATCACCTCTGGCCCAGAGTTTTCCACATGCTTTTTCATAAGACTCTCCTGAGACTTCGAGTCCACAGTATTCTAGTTCTGAATATAAAGATTGAACAGTAGCAGCAGTATCAGGAGAGGGGAACACATCTACTACGAAAAGCATACGGCCTTCAATAGGAAGGGAAGACACAACTTCTCGTAAAGCCCGAGAACTCCTTGAACTTGGCCCTGAACTGCTGCCAACCTGAGACTGAACGCTTGAATCTCTGCTAACAACAAGAAGAGAAGACATAGTAGGTGGCGATGAATCTGAAAGGACAAGAGTTCCAACAGAATAGTAGGCAGTTTCAACTTTCATAGAGAGGTCTTCGTTCTGAGTTCTACCAGCGATAGATGCAGCTCCAAAACCAAGACCAACACCGACTCCCAATGGAGGAGATGGCCTGGTTGAAACCACTTTCAGACAGTTTGGAGTCTGACGGTGGTTGTTAAACCCACTAAAGCTAATACTGCTACCACTTCCACTTGAGGAGGTGGAAAGATACATCCTCCTGCCATCTGATAATGCTGCAACAAGGTGCAACCATTTTGACTCCAGCATGGACAATGGCGAAATGCTGACTATGGAGGGCTTGTTAGATCGACCTGCCACTGCTGCCTGACGATTTCCTTGGCTCACATCCTTCTGATTTAGTAGATTCTTTTCTTCTGCCACCTTCTTAAGAGGACCTTCCCCATTTGGCCCAAAAACATATGCTTGAAGTTTCATCTCTTCAGTGCGGGCATATAAAATTTGCCTTTCGTTATCCACAACCATCTCTACGACAGGATCTACAGCTCCAAACTTGAACACATTTGGCACAACCCACCTAAAACCAACATAATTTGGGATAAATGTTTAAAAACTGTCAGAAATAATGTGGTATTGTGGAACTGTTTCGAGCATAAGGAGTTTTGGTGATACAAAATGGATTTCTAGAAGCTTAGCTTATCCTCAAGTTCCAGAATCGAACAGCGGAGAGAACAAATAAATGAAAAGGACAAATGAGAATGTGGGTACCTTGAGATCACACTACCTACGCCTGCAGTAAGGCAAACTTTACGACAACGTTTATTCCAGCCTGAGCCAGTTGTATATAGCAGTTCATAGATGTGACCATCACGTCCAGCAATGAAAATGCGCCCTTTATTGGTACATGTAACGCATGTCATTGTCACTCCATCTGATGAAATTGTATAGTCAGGTAGAGGCTGTACTGAAATTTCAGCAAAAGGATCTCTACCATCAGGTCCTTCAGTGCAGCACACTCCAACAAGAACCAACTGATGAGAAGTTAGACAAAAAAATTATTTTTTTATCATAAAAAAACAGAAATAGTTGTACACAAAACTAAAGAAGTTGTGATCAGATTGCGCCTTTGAAAAGGGTTACCTCAACAGGAGTTGCCAGCACCAAAAGATATTGAATAGCTTCAACAAAAACTCCAGGTCTACATTTTGCTAGACCAACCGCACAAATAGCTTGCTCCTCCCCGCTATACTCAGGACATTGCCCATCCCTACTTGACATGCATTTATCAGAAAAAGCAAAGGACACCTAGTTAAACAAGGCATCTCAAGCTTCTAAATACCCCAGTAACTAAAAAAAGGTAAAGCCAAATTTACCTTTTATCAAAACGCCACAGAAACAAAGAATTGTCTACAGATGCCCAAGCTCGTCGGATCTCCGGGAAAATCCCACACAGAGCCGTCCCTTCTCCCCCAGCTGTATTATACCTCTCAATAAGTACAGAAGGCAATTCCCAAGTCTCACCAACCTCAATCAAAGGCGGCCACTGCAACAAAAGCCAAACACTTATATAAGACAAAGCTCAAGTTCTAAACCATGTATATACATCATCTCCCCCCGCAATTGGCTTGGAATCAAAACAGTTCCAATTGAAGCAAAGCAAGCAAACAAACCTCTCTGGGATGAGTTGAATAAGGGTGACTAGCGTATCTAGAAGCTTCAAGAGCTTCTTCTAGGTCAAGCTGCGATGCGGCTTCTCGGCCAATGCGGTCACCAATGCAAAGACCCGCGCTTGTCACATCACGCATCGCAATCTCTTCGTCTTGCGACATCTTATTTGAAAGAATAAACAACACTGGAACGAATCCAAAAATAAATAAAAAGACGCGGATTTTGATTTTGAAACAGAGAACCCTAAGTGAAGTTCTCGGTTAGCGAGAAAAACAAAACCCTAGATCGAATTTTGGCTCCCTCGCGAAAAGAAAGAGAGCGGGAACTAGAAAGAGAAACGTCCCCAGTTCAAATTTGGATTCCGATTGCAGAAGAGAGAACACAAAAAAAAAAAAAAAAAAAAAAAAAAAAAAAAAAGTGTCTGGAAGGAAGGAACGAACCACGACGGTAAAAGAGAGTCGCCAAGGGTTTTAATACGACGGAGAGAGAGAGAGGTTTCTCTGATACAAATTAAATCCAATTTTGCCTTTCCTTCCTTTCCGGCTAACCAAACCAGTCGGGTCGAACTTTGTTGTTTGCCCGGTTCGGTTCGGGTCGGGTCGGATCGGATCAATTCCTTCTTCTTTTTTGGATCAATTCCTTTTTTTTTGTTCTTTAAATCTAACAATAAATATATATATATATCAATAATTCTTTTCGATTTTAAACCAATTTTACGAATTTTTTTGGACGAGATTAAACAATTGTTAGGTTATATATATATATATATATATATTATTTTGGATTTAGCGAGATTTGGTTCGAGCTTCCATCAATGTTTTTTTTGTTTTTTCACAAGCCTACATTTGGTTTTTTGACCTTTCATATATGTCCACACTAGCCAATTCCTTCCATTCGCTTGTTTTCTTTCTTCTTTTTCTAAAAGATTAATGATCAAGATAATCAAGATAATTAAAGGTACGATAATCAAAAGTGGCTCCTCATCATCGAATGCTCTTGTGATCGGAAACTCCGACAACCAATAGTAGTCATTTGGTCAAATGTGGATTTTTTGGAGAAGGTGATCTTCAAGATACTTTGAACGTGAACCAGGACGCAGTCCATCACATATATGACAAGGACATATACGGAACGGTAGGTGAACAAAGATCTTCGTATTCTCATAGAAAGGATTGGAACAAAGTCTACAACAATGATGATCAACTGGTATATGCTGGAGAGAGATACTAGAATTGTCTCCATATCATCGAGTGCTCTTTTGATTAGAAACTCGGACAACCAATAATAGAGTAAAGCTGCTTCATTGACATGGTCGAGCGCTTTTACAATATTTGTACACATATATTTAGTTTATATACACAAACATCAATATCTGTAATATAACAATTGCAGACACTAAATCATAAATCGTGTATATAAGTGAATTTATCTATTCTATTTGTAATTTTTGGTCAATAATTTTTTCTAAATATTAAAATTCCAATTCCAAAACTAAAATATTTAGAACATACAAATACTAATCTTATTGTTTAGAATTTTTTTCAATTCATATATTTCAAGAATTTAACAATTAGAAAAATACTTAGATAAATAATTATTTTAATATTTATTAATTTATACTATAAATAATAAATATTTATTTGTAGATAAATTAGTATTTTTTGAAAAAAAAGATAAATTAATATCACTATAAACTAAACAAAATATCATGGTCTCAACCTTATTCATTTATAGAGGTTTAACTAAAGTGTATTTTTTTGACCTTATATATTGTCCAAAATATTTTCCGAAATAAATAATTTTAAAAAAAAATAATAATAGTTGCGCAAATTTTTTAAAAATACGAGGATACAATGGGTTTTAAATTATATTGAAGCATATATGACCAAACATAAATATAGAATGCATAGATAGACAATAATTTAATTACTTCTAATTAATTTCTAATTTTTCCTATATATATACTTAACCGGATATAACCAAACCAGAACAGCAAGGTAGTTTTATTTTTTTTTGGTTAATAACAAAGTAGTCTTGGGAGAAGGAGTTCTTGTATTTTTTTTATAACAGCTGACTACAGAACTTTAAGAATTTCTTAGACGAGTTTCTTATATAAGCTTTTTGTTTTTTGGTAACATTATATAAGCTTTTTACGAGTCTTTTACTAATAGTATAAGCTTTTAGACAAACTAAGAACCCTCTGATCACATTCCGAGTTTAACCAGCATAGCCCTTCTTCTCCAAGGCAGAAGGGTGCTTAATTACTCTCATCTCCATTATCTTCACCGATTGAGAGCAGATGAAAGCTCGTGTGATCCCAAATTACCATCTGAATCCAACTCTTCTTTCAAATAGTCGTAGTATGAGAAGTAATTGTTGTCTAATAGCTGGGACCGTATACTGTAATATTATTTAACTCTCTTTTTATTGATCGGTTATATCTGTTATTAGTTTGACAATACCGAATAAAAACCATTGTTCCACGTCGGTAGTGTATGTGTGTATATATTATATATAGTCTTTTTCCATGGGCTGTGGACACAGTCCCACAGACTCAGACGATCAGCCGTAGAAGCAGGAAAAAATATCGACTACGATTAAACACGTCCTTATATTAATTGGTGGGTGGGATGACTCACGTAATCACGTGACGCCGTCGTCCCTCAGTGTAAACACTAACCGTGCCGCACTGCCGCCGCGTATGGACAGCGACTTTTTTTTATTCTGATTCTAACGTGCCGCGTATGGACATGATTAATTAACCTACGTAGTACATTCATCTTTTTTAACCTACACCTCGCTCTCTTGCTACGTAATGTACACGGCCCACTAATTTTTTACAGATAGTGTAGTACGTAATACTAATATTTAAAATTTGCTCAACTTTCACCATCTATTGAATTATAGAATATAGATTTGATCATTTATGTTCAACTATATGATGCTATAGCTTATCATTTTTTGTTCGTTAATTAAGAAACGTTAACGTGGCACTAATTTTTTAAAAATGATGTATCTTTAATTATTAAAATATATAGTACTAATAACTGATTTCATAAGTTAATAGAAATTAGATAAAGACAACCAAAAAAGAGGAAGTGGAATCGGTCGTTTTTCTATAAAAAGGATAAGCCACAATCGGTCGATTTTTGTCTCGTCCCAAATCTTTCTCACTCACCCATATCGTAACTTCATTATTCCTATCCACTCTTTCTTATAACTTTCAAAACGATTCCTTAACTTCGATCTCCAAACCGGCACAGGATTCGTGGCTTCTTCCGTTTTAGCCATCCAAGCAAAACCGTGATCTCCTCTTTTCTTTCTATACAGTCGAACAGTTAGGTTCATATATATTCTTCAAAACCTCTGTGTTTTACTAGAAAATGGTGTGCTTAGTATCTCGTCCGGGTCGTCAATCCCAAAGATACAATAAGGGACGCCGTCTAGTTGTCGGGTATGTATCATCTATATGTATGTATATAGTTTCACCATTAATTCGAGTAGGTGTATTCCGTACAGAGTCAAGACTTCGAACGAGAGCAAAACTAGTGGCGAATTTGAAGTTCTTGTTATCTCATCTTAGAAAGGTCAAGCTCTGATGTTCCCAAAGGTACTAATTTGACCCCTAACAAGAGTCAAGAACAACAAATACACCCTTAAAAGCTCTGATGTTCCCAAAGGTACTAATTTGGTTGATAAATCATACAATGCCTCTAGCTAATTGGAACTCACCCGAATTGGTACTTCTTTACAAATAGACGAATCGGTATCACCCTCCTCCGATTTCTCCTCCATCTTCAATTCCTCACACTCAGGGCCATTCATGCACTCGATCAACGAGTCCAACCTCTCGAAGAACGGCTTAAACCTCGGATCCTCGATCACTCCTCCTCCTTCCATTGCCGCTGCCACGATCCTGATTTTAGGGTTTTAAGGCTGTGCTTGCCGATTATTATGAATCGGGAAACTAGGGTTTGAATCGGGATATTAGGGTTGCTTGAGGAGACTATATATATATAGTCCGTCTGAAGCACCGCTACGAGAAATCCACTATTACGCTTAAAAAAACGGTTAAAATCAACCTCGAATGCTACATATCCGAGTGATCGGATAAGGAAACGGTTAAAACGAAGGCAGCCATTTAACAATTGTATATCACTAACAGAAAAGGAAATGAAATTTTTACTTTTACCAAAAAAAATAAAAACGAAACGTTTTCTTATTTCCAAAAACTCCATTTAACAATTGTATATCACTAACAGAAAAGGAAATGAAACGTTTTATTAATTTCCTTGATATTATATTACTTGATATCTCCCTTTCTTATTGAATTCAATACTATAAGTGTTAAAGTGAGCACCACAATAGTTGCTGTAGTATTGAGTTCTTAATTGATACATTGGTTACTTGATATCTCCCTTTCGTAACTATCACTTATCTCCCTTTCGTAACTATCACCACAATACTTGCTGTAGTATTACCATGCCGCACTGCCGCGTATGGGCAGCCAAATTTTTTTTTATTCTGATTCTAACGTGCCGCGTATGGACATGATTAATTAACCTACACCACGAAACGACTGAGAAACTTACACCTCGCTCTCTTGCTACGTAATGTACACGGCCCACTAATTTTTTTACAGATAGTGCAGTACGTAATACTAATATTTAAATTTTGCTTAACTTTCACCATCTATTGTATTATAAAATGTTGGGATACAATCCAATTCCCACATTTAAAGTTTTAAAATATTATTATTAATATATAAAGGGTTAAGTTCAATTTACTGGTTTTTAGTTAGAACCCAAAATAAATCCAAATTTAACATAGAATATAGATTTGATCATTTATGTTCAACTATGATGCTATATAGCTTATCATTTTATGTTCGCTAAGAAACGTTAACGTGGCACTAATTGTTTTTAAATGATGTACCTTTAAATATTAAAATATAGTACTAATTAACTGATTTCACAAGTTAATAGACATTAGATAAAGACAACCAAAAAAAAGCCAAAAAAGAGGATGTGGAATCGGTCGTTTTTTCTATAAAAAGGATAAGCCACAATGGAGGGAGGCAACGACAACGCTTTTTGTCTCATCCCAAATCTTTCTCACTCACCCATATCATAACTTAACTATTCCTATCCACTCTTTCTGATAACTCTCAAAACGATTCTTTAACTTCGTTCTCCAAACCGGCACAGGATTCGTGGCTTCTTCCGTTTTAGCCATCCAAGCAAAACCGTGATCTCCTCTTTTCTTTTTTATACAGTCGAACAGTTAGGTTCATATATATTCTTCAAAACCTCTGTTTTTACTAGAAAATGGTGTGCTTGGTATCTCGTACGGGTCGTCAATCCCAAAGATACAATAAGGGACGCCGTCTAGTTGTCGGGTATGTTTCATCTATATATGTATGTATATTGTTTCACCATTGATTCGAGTTGACTTTTGTGCAATTTGAGTTTCTACAGTTTTAGAATTGGTTGCATGATATTGTAGGTGTATTCCGTACAGAGTCAAGACTTCGAACGATAACAAAACTAGTGGCGAATTTGAAGTTCTTGTTATCTCATCTCAGAAAGGTCAAGCTCTGATGTTCCCAAAGGTACTAATTAACTTTTGACCCCTAACAAGAGTCAAGAACATCACAAAAAAACCCTTAAAACTATAATAATTACTCGGTAATTGAATTTTTTATAATGTCAGGGTGGTTGGGAGCTTGATGAATCTGTAGAAGAAGCTGCGTCAAGAGAGTCTCTAGAAGAAGCTGGAGTTGTTGGAAACGTTGAGGTGACTTTGAAACGGATCAGAACAGCCTTTTTTTTTTCTTTATCTTAGATGGATCTATTAAATTAAAGTATGTGTTATGATATTTGGTGCAGAGACAACTTGGAAAATGGGATTTCTTAAGCAAAAGCAGAGGAACATTTTACGAAGGATTAATGTTCCCAATGCTTGTGAAAGAGGAGCTTGAGCTATGGCCTGAACAACATCTTCGTCAAAGAACGTGGATGAAAGTACATGAAGCAAGAGAAGCTTGTAGAGATTGGTGGATGAAGGAAGCTTTAGATGTTTTGGTCCAGAGGCTTTCTTCACCATCAAGGAAGCCTATGGAAGAAAAAGACAAGACCATTCCATTGATCTCTCTATCTGCTGAAAAACCAAATCTGATGTGTTCTTGATCATCACTTTAATTTGTAGATAAAAAACATCTTACGCCTTTTTCGTGAAGAGTCTACGTACTAGTACTGCTGAAGGAAAAGTATGTACAGAGGCGACGAACAGATTGTAGATTTTAGATGTGTCGAGCAAGACAACGTCATGTGAACGATGGGAGGAAGAAGATAAAAATCAAAGAGTGCAAACAAAAAAACTGTACAATAATAACGTTTCCTCTTTTTTGTATCTCTCCCCATGTTCCTTATCTGATTTTGACAATGAATCAATGATCTAAATAAAAATTAAAACGATAATATTCAGCAAACCATTTTCACAAGAAAAATCTATAATAGCATTTTTTATTTACTGCATATATTTGTTATTATGAGTTACAAAAAAAAAAAGGGTTGCATACTATATTAAAATGATGACATAAAACGACAGCTATCTATAGAGATCTGCTTTAAAAATGCTATTGTTAGTTAAAAAAATAGAGAGATATGAGATCAAGTAACCAAGAAATATTAGGTTTAAGCACGATGGTGACTGACTGACAATGAGGAACATGATCGGTGACATCATTGATGATGGTGATGGGTTACACGTATCATGCTTAGGGGGTTGCTGAGTCATCTCTTGAAATTATTTGGCTTTTGTGCTTTATCTTTTGGGAAACTTTCGTTCACACTTTGTAGAAGTAACCTGATTTTTCCAAACTACTTTAACGTTGTCATCAGCCAATCATATTGATTGGTATTTTCCCACATAATTTTTAAATTAAAACTGACAAAAGCTAAGGTATGTAGTATTAATTCGACTATTAGTATATGGAGTTAATCAACACCTATTTTATTATTATCAATTTGTGGAAAACCACGTCTTTATTTGTCATCTGCTTTTGTCGGTACAAAGAAAAAAATGTCAACCGCTAAGAAAAAAACGCGATCCACGTTTTGTCCAGTCTCTGTGAAAGTGTGAATGATCAAGTACGTACTTCAAGACGTAGGGAACTTTTTAATTATCTATTTCAAAGTTTTACTATATCGTTGATACCAATAGATTAGAGATATCAATACTAAAGTATTTTGAGTGGTCGGTTAAATCAAGTAGTCTATGATGGTACAAAGTAAGATGTTTACACTCATCCATGATATCGCTCGCTCATTTACATCGGATGTACGTAACTACAACATCGGATTATATTCAACTTCTATAAAAAAATTAAAAGAAAGAAGATATTTAGGTACCTTTTTATTCAAGCCACTAAGCCAGACCCGAACTGATAATTAGGAAAGGGAGATATCAAGTAACCAATGATGCAAAAGCCTAATCGAAGCACATAATTATACCTTCGAGCCCAAATCGATAAGCCCGAGTTTTAAAGTGAGCACCACAATACTTGCTTTTGGATTCAGTCTCAAGGTCTTCGACTATTACTGGTTGTCTGGTTCTCTAGCCTCGTATCTACCAAGACGATACGTACGTAGGCCAAAGTAGACTGAATCAAATCATTAGAGGTATAGTGGCACCGCCAGTTGACCAGATATAAGTGTCAATCCTTGACCGAATATTTTTAGTTAATTATCCCTACCACTAATTGTGTGTTCTAAGGATTAGATTATTATAATATATAGTACTTAATATGTGTATAATATATAAACTTTCGAACTTAACATTATTGAAAATTGAAGGTGTATAATATGCAAATTCGAAAGTATGAACGAAAGTATATTAAAACGAACATGATGTTCTCTAAATATGTAGTTTCAGGGAAGTTACGGTCCAGCAAAGTCATATATTGCGTGTTTTGCCGAGTTTCGTGGAAAGTGGAGCTGTTACTATCTTGATCTCGTTTTATTTTTCCTTCGGTTTGAATTAAGACTAGTCTTCTGATGAATGTTCGTTGAATGACGAATAATAAGACAAAATAAAAGTACATATATGTATATATATATATATATATATTAACGACAAAAACAAAATATTTAGATACATACATAATATATTCAGATAAATACAAAAACTGGTGGTTTAATTTTGAAGTGTTTTCGGGTTTTCTTTTGTGATGCTTTAAAATGTAGTTAATCGTCTGTGTAAAGATATAAGCAAAAGCCTCGTCAGTTAAATATTTGTCCGATATGATTGAAGCCCTACTAGGTTACTACTTACTATTGCTTGGATCATTGGGTATCACTTTCTTGTGCTATAACACTTTTGATTGATTGGGGGATATACATTGAATAAAATACTCATGGTCAAACTTTCACAAACAAGCATATATCAGACAACACAAACAGAGGATTGATATCAAACATCATTTAATTTTTTAGTACATGAATAACATTAAAGAAATAAAACTTTAACGGTTCATGCCGCCTTGGAAGACCGGAGCACCCATCGCCACACCTCCTTGGTTCTGTCTCTCCTCGTTACCGGCCCATCCTAAAATATCACATTTTTTTTAACGAATGTCAATGTTTTTGGCGATTGCAATAAAGAAACCAAATCGAAAAAGAAAAAAATCGAAAAGAATAAGCCGTATATATAAAAGGGAAGAAATAAATACCAAGACTCATATCGTAACCACGGTGCTTGAGTTCACGGTATTGTTGAGTCAAAGCACAGAGCTCACAGCAGAAATGTTTAAGGCAATCTCCACAATCATCACCTCCAATATTGTACTGAGCTCTCATCTTTTTACGATAGAAACACGAGTAGATACATCCACAACCGATTATTGCGGTTATCAACGCGTATAGTGCTCCAGCCGTACCACACGCTGAAAATCAATTTATAAACCCCCAATTATTTATCTTTATATGTTAAATTTGACAAAGCTTTTTCTCATAAAATCATGTATTATAATTTGGTAAGTAACTTACTGGTGGATCCTCGATCTACAATCTCAGCGACTTGGCCAAATGTAATACATGGACACCAGCACGTAATACAACCTGTCCATTCATTTTTGTAAGATATATATTAATTTAGGTTCGTTTACTTGTTTTAGCTGCTTTAACGTAGACAAATACAAGCAAATGTGTGAAAAGAGTGATTACAGTTGGAGCAGTCGGAGAAGCAATCACAGAAGCCTGTGGACCATTCTCCTTCAGCATGAGGCTTGGCATGAAGATGTTGAGCTTCCATGGAGGGAGAGAGAAAGAGAGAGAGAGATTGAGTGAGAGAGGGACTAACTTTTAATTAATAGAGAAAATGTGTTTTAAGGTTTTGTAAAAAAAGGAAGAAGGATGCTTTTGTATTTATAAGGACGTCATTGGTTCGGTTCCATTATTTATTTAACTCGTCAGAACCTCAACCTAGTTTTATCTTCAAAGTAGCCATCACCGTTTACTTTACTATTTCCTTGACGTTTACCAACCCTTTCTAGATTATTTTTAATAAGGAATATATTTCAATTTTTAGTGGATAATGTGAGGGATGAGGTATGCGAAACAAAACTACACATATATAAAACTGTTTTCCCTATTTCTCACAAAAAACAAAAAAAAGTTAGACTTGGCATTACAATGACTCACAAATTACACAATGATATATTACTCTAAGAGCTATCATTATTCGTTAAAACAATTTACACTAATAGAAAATTTTCGTTTTTTAGTTTTATTACTCTGAATTCTTCTAATCCAATCACTATTTTACATTTTCTAAATAAAGTCCTTCATCTAAGCAGTCAACAAGTTTTAAAAGAAAAAACAAAATCCAATAGGTTGAAGTATTCAGGGTGATAAACCTGATGAATTTTTTTTTGTTTCTAAAGCTTTTTTTTCTTTTTCAAAACGTTTACAAATCTCTCCATGAAATAGCCACTTGATAATCGCTACAAAATAAAAATCCACACGTTAAGCAAACATCTAACATACCTAACTCTAAATAATACATAACTATAAGTTTTGCAAAAATGGTGTAATTATTAGAACTTATAAGTAAGAAAATAATTTTAAATAGGTGAAAATAAAGAGAGATAATAATATCACGAAGGTATCTCTTTTACCATGACTAGAATCTTGGTTGAAATGCAAACACAATATCCCTTACTAATATTACGAAAATGCATAATTAAAGTTAACATTATTGCTTATAAAAAATTACAATTTTCTTACAGTGGGAAATAGATAACGGTATCTCTAACCTCGTATCTACCAATTAACAAGACGATACGTAGGTAGGCCGAAGTAGAGTAAATCAAATCATTAGAGGTATAGTGGCACCGCCAGTTGACCAGATATAAGTGTCAATCCTTGACCGCATATTTTTAGTTAATTAACCCTACCACTAATTGTGTGTTCTAAGGATTAAATTATTATAATATATAGTACTAAATATGTGTATAATATAAACTTTCGTACTTAACATTATTGAAAATTGAAGGTGTATGATATGCAAATTCGAAAGTATCAACGAAAGTGTATTAAAACGAACATGATGTTCTCTAAATATGTAGTTTCAGGGAAGTTACGGTCCAGCAAAGTCATATATATATATATTGCGTGTTTTGCCGAGTTTCGTGGAAGTGAAGCTGTTGCTATCTTGATCTCGTTTTTTTTTCCCCTTTGGTTTGAGTTAAGACTTAAGACTAGTCTTCCGATGAATGTTCGTTGAAAGTCGAATAAAAAGACAAAATAAAAGTACATACATACATGTATTAATGTATATATATATATATATTCACGACAAAAACAAAAATATTTAGATACATACATAATATATTCACATAAATACAAAAAAGGTGGATTTCTTTCTCGTTCCTTTTTCTTTTTGAAGTGTTATCGGGTTTTCTTTTGTGATGTTTTATAATGTAGTTAATCGTCTGTGTAAAGATAAGCATAAGCCGCGTAAGCTAAATATTTGTCCGATATGATTGAAGCGCATACTAGGTTACTACTTACTACTTACTATTGTTTGGATCATTGGGTATCACTTTCTCGTTATATTATAACACTTTTGATTTATTGGGGGATATACATTGAATAAAATACTCATGTTCAAACTTTCACAACAAGCATATCAGACAACACAAATAGAGGATTAATATCAAACATCGTTTATTTTAGAACATCATGAATAACATGAAAGAAATAAAACTTCAACGGTTCATGCCGCCTTGGAAGACCGGAGCACCCATCGCCACACCTCCTTGGTTCTGTCTCTCCACGTTACCGGCCCATCCTAAAATAGCACATTTTTTTTTAAAACGAATGTCAATGTTTTTGCGATTGCAATAAAGAAACCTAATGGGACAAAAAAAGAAAAAGAGAATAAGCCGTATGTGTATAAAAAAAGATGAAATAAATACCAAGACTCATATCGAAACCACGGTGCTTGAGTTCACGGTATTGTTGGGTCAAAGCACAGGGCTCGCAGAAGAAATGTTTAAGGCAATCTCCACAATCATCACCTCTAATATTGTATTGAGCTCTCATCTTTTTACGATAGAAACACGAGTAGATACATCCACAACCGGTTATTGCGGTTATCAACGCGTATAGTGCTCCAGCCGTACCACACGCTAATTTATAAACCCCCAATTACTTATCTTTATCTGTTAAAATTTGACAAAGCTTTCTCATAATATATACCGTGTGTTATGAGTAAGTAACTTACAAGTGGATCCTTGATCTACAATGTCAGCTACTTGGCCGAATGTAATACATGGACACCAGAACGCCATACAAACTGTCCATTCATTTTTGCGAGATATATATTAGTAGAGGGTTTTTTTTTTTCTTTTTTACTTGTTTCAGCTTTTACGTAGACAAATACAAGTAAATGTGTGAAAAAAAAGGATGAAAAGATTAATTACAGTTGGGGCAGTCGGAGGAGCAGTCACAGAAGCCTGAGGACCATTCCCCTTCAGCATGAGGCTTGGCATGAAGGTGTTGAGCTTCCATGGAGGGAGAGAGAGAGTTTGAGTGAGAGAGAGACTAACTTTTAATAGAGAAAATGTGTTTTAAGGTTTTGTAAAAAAGGAAGAAGGATGCTTGTGTATTTTATAAGGACGTCATTTTGGTTACATTATTTTTTTAACTCGTCTCAACTTGTTTTATCTACAAAGTAGCCATCACCGTTTACTTTACTATTTCCTTGACTTTTACCAAGCCTTTCTAGTTTTTTTAATAATTAAGGAATATATATTTCAATTTTTTAGTGGATAATGTGAGGGATGAGGTATGCGAAACAAACTACACATATATAAAACTGTTTCCCCTAGTTCTCACAAAAAAAATGAAGTTATTTTTTAGACTTAGCATTAGAAATGACTCAAAAGTTTACAATGATAATTATTACACTAAGCGCTACTTCTAAGCTAACTAGTCATTATTTGTTATTTAAAATATTTTATAAAAACTAATAAACAATTTACACTAATAGAAAAGTTTCGTTTTTAGATTTATTACTCTGAATTCTTCTAATCCGATCACTGTTTTACATTTTTAAAATAAAGTCTTTCATCTAAGCAGTCAACAAGATTTTTTTTCAAAGAAAAATTCCCAATAGGTTGAAGTATTCAGAGTGATAATCATCAACCTGATGTTTTTTTTTTTCTAAAGCTTTTTTTCCAAAACCTTTACAAATCTCTCCATGAAATAGCCACTTGATAATCGTTACGAAATAAAAATCCACACGTATGTTAAGCAAAAATTTAACACACCTGACTCTAATTGATACATAAATTTGCAAAAATGGTGTAATTATGAGAACTTATAAGTAAGAAAAATAATTTAAAATAGATGAAAATAAAGAAAAATAGCTCAAGTCGACCGTATCAATTCTATATTTAATTACAACAATGATGAAATCATATAGAAGATGTATAATTGCACGCAAGTGGCTATTCCCCCCTTTGACCGATATTGTTTTCAAACACTTCTAATATGATTTTGATTTTAATCATTATTTCCAGGTCCCCCCACACCAAATCATTTTGCAAATTAATTAGTGTTCTAATTTTTGTATATTAGTAATAAATAGGAAACAAAAAAAAAACATACTACTGTACGTTGTTTATGCATTATTTGAATACTAAACGTGTACAGATAGTTAATATATTCAAATTATTTTGTTTGTCCTAAAAAAAGTTTTGCCTCATTTTAAACCTATTTTTTATTTCGACTAATTCTAACTTTACAATGAAAAATATTAATATATATGTTTAATTTATATAAGAACTTCCACCGATAAATCAAACTATTTAACTTCTAACAAAGTCACCACAATGATGATGAATCATTTTCTGAACAACGAGGAATCATTCCATGATAAAAAAAAATTTAGAGGAGAAAAAAGAAAAACAAGACCATTACATATATTATTAATTGTTTTTGTGTAACTTTTTTTTGTTATATTTAAATAGTTTTGATACATTCGGATTATACATGGAAGGAATTACTCACGTCCAAAGATATGATCAAGCTCGTTTTAATAGATATATATATATATATGACAAGTGAATTACATTCAGAAATAAATCCTAGCGGGTCATGCCGTCATGGACGACTGGAGCAGCCGCCGTCACACCTTCCTGGTTCTGTTGCCTCTCCACATTCCCCGCCCAACCTAAAAGTACCACATAAAAAACGAATGTTAATGTGTTACGACTTACGATTATTATTAATAAACAAAGAAAATGGAATGAAAATAAAAGAGCCGTATAAAATATATATATATACAAATATACCAAGATTCATATTGTAACCGCGGTGCTTGAGCTCGCGGTATAGTTGGGTCAAAGCACAGAGCTCACAGCAGCACCAGCAGAACCAGCAACAGCTACAATGTTTAAGGCAATCAACACAATTGTTACCACTAATGTTGTATTGAGCTCTCATCCTTTGACGATATAAACACGAGTAATACATCCACCACAACCCGTGAATACATTTATCAACACGTATAATGCTCCAGCCACACCACACGCTGAAAATTATAAAACCTCGTGGCAGTTATTTATCATTCATTATATTTTCCTGCCTTGTTAAATTTGACAAAGCTTTTCTCATAAAATCATGTATTATATAACTTGGTAAGTAACTTACTGGTGGATCCTCGATCTACAATCTCAGCGATTTGGCCAAGTGTAATACATGGACACCAGCACGTAATACAACCTGTCCATTCATTTTTGTTATAAGGTATATAATAAATTTTTATCTAGATAAAAGGTTTGGCATATATAAACGACTTTTGTTAGAATTTCTATATGTAAAGTCTGATAATGAAAATTTGATAAAGCATCAACAGTAGATCTATAACAACCAGCTAAAATTACTCGTTTTCACCTTTTTACACTTACAAAATCTATATATAAAAAAATGTGAAAGAGTGATTACAGTTTGTGCAGTCAGAGAAGCAATCACAGAAGCCTGTGGACCATTTTCCTTCAACATGAAGATTGGCATGAGCTTCCATGGAGGAATATAAAGGGAATGAGAGAGATTAACATAAACGAATTGAATGATGCTTTTATATATAAGGACATTAAAATATTTATAAATCTTTCCATCAAATCCATGTACGGTGTGGGAGGGGACTACTGAAAGTTTGCGTTTAAACAAGTCAGTCCAGACAGATATAAAGTATAACTACTGCAATTTGCTAAAAAAGTGTAATTAACTAATTAATCATTTTAACTAAGAAACTTAATTAAAAATATAGATTAAAAGTAAACAAGAAATAGTTCAAGTAGACGGTATTAATTTCATCTTTAATTATAGTGACGACCAAATCTTATAGAAGAAGTCTAAATGTCTAATGGCACGTATGCAAGTGACGGTTCTCTTGTAATATCATCCACAACCGGAGCACCCATTGCAACGCTGCCGTTTTGACGTTTAACGTTTTGCCGCCACCCTAATAAGTTAGATTTTATATTAGAACATCTCGACGAACAAAGTTTCTTTTATTTAACCAAGCCAATTATATAATAATGAAGCTCTAATTAAAGTATTACCGAGGGCGACATCAAAATAGTAATACCGAGGGCGACATCAAAACCGCGGTTGTTGAGCTCGCGATAAACTTGGCTTAAGGCACAAAGCTCACAGAAGCAATGTTTTAGACAATCCCCACATTCGCTACCCTTAAGATTATAATGTTTTCTCATTTTTGTTCGATAAAAACATGAGTAGATGCATCCACATCCCGTGATCATCAGTAGGAGCGTGTAAAACACACCGGTCGTACCAAATGCTAAAATTAACTATCGATTAGATATTTACACTAAACCGATTTTTTTTCCTTTTCGATTAACAATTGTTATAATTGGGAGACTTACAAGTGGAACCTTGGTCCACACAATCTCTGCGACCTGGCCAAATGTAACGCAAGGACACCAAAATGTTATACAACCTGCAACAAATAAACATTTATTAATCGGTTATTTTTGTTATATTTTTTAGAAGATAATCAAATTTGGTCGTAAATTAAAAGATTTGCAATCTAAAACTACATAACAAACTACAATCAATATATATGTGAGATACTATATATGGATCAAGTATTTGCTGTGATGATTTTTTTTTAACTATGAGGAGATCTATGCAACCCCTTTATGAATACGCGCTCATAAAGGAAGAAAAAAAAAGTGTGTCATGTGAACATTAAACGCATTATGAAGTTGAAGTAGATGAATTAGTTTATGTGCGTACATACACCAAAAAAAAGGAAAAAATAAATCCATACGAAAATGAAGAAAGTGGGGAGGTGTTTCGATCAGAGATTTAATTGGATGTATGTATCATCATTAATCTTATAGGCCTTCTTTTGTCTGTGTCATTATTAAAACATGGACCATATGGTATATCTGGTAGCTCACTTTGTTTTTATATCAAATAACAGCGTGTTGACTGGGACAATTTGGTGAAGTAGTTGTACACACAGGTTCCATTTTCAAATATTAATCGATACGTAGATATTATAATCATCGAACTAATAAACAGTTCAATTGCATAGTGATAGTTTCATTTTTCTTATGCTATACATTACTAATATATAACGCCAAAACGAAGAATGACGACAATATTAGAAATCAGTAAGATCCGCCATATAAATGTAAGATTCCCTTTATTTATTTGATAATATTTTTGCTTTTTTTTTTTTGGTTTGATCTTCTTTAATAGTGCAAGGCTGGAGATGTACGATTATTATATATTGCAATAACCAAATTCATAGATGAGAATATCAAATCAATCTTGGATCTGGCTGCCACTGCTATGAGTTTAAAGGCCCAACCATAGTATAGACAACAATGACTCAAATCTATGCATTTTGGTGTATGTTCCAGGTTAAACTCACGTTATTAAATATTAACACACTCTGAAGCAAATATGGCTCAATAGAGTAATTAAATCATGACTTGCAAGGATTGTAATTCATAAA
Organism: Camelina sativa; assembly: GCF_030686135.1. NCBI lineage: Eukaryota > Viridiplantae > Streptophyta > Magnoliopsida > Brassicales > Brassicaceae > Camelina > Camelina sativa. Next base: position 6,146,780 of record NC_141882.1, read on the forward strand.
GCATAATACAAGAGATGATCTAAGCACAGTTTTGAACTTCATTGTGACTGATGAGATGCTTCTTATTAAAATGGGTAAAAACTAAATACGAGTAGTATTTACTAAAATTTGGAATAAAAAGCATACGACTTATCAAGAGAAGAGTGATAAAAGCGCTTAATTGCTCAAGAGGCACTTAAATTGGGATCGAGATGAGATAGAAAGCCTCTTTGCTCCATAAAGGCATAAACCAAGTGTTGGTGTTGATGGGCCGTAAAGTCACAGGTCTACTAGTAGTATGAGTTTTTTTGGGTTTCAATGTAGTTATGATTCCTTGAGAATGATCTTAAACCTGAGTTTTTGCTGATGTAGTAACCAACAAGCGTCGATCCCAAAAAACAAAAAAGTACACAACCACAGAAATACTTTTACCAAATTTGCTTTTTTTGGTAACCAATCAATAAGTTTTGGATTACACAAAAAAAAATCATTGTATTTTGATATAAATATTAGTTTTTGCAGTGCAAAGTTCTAGTTCTAATACAGAGTCTTTTTAATTAAGAAATGAAGGCTTAAATCGTATATTTGATATCGACAAATCATTATAAAATATGTATGAGATTGTTTTGTTTTTATTATTAACCAAGCATCTAGTATGTATTAACATGAATGGGAATGATTTAAACGTTACTCATCAAATCCTATATAATAATCCCTATAATCTTTAGTCGGCTACCTCCCCACTACATATGGTATTAGTAGTATGCACACTCACTTCTGAACAAGTGGTATTTTAAGTGGACTTTTCTTCTTAAGAAACATGGTGTGGGTCGTTTACTAAAACGGTCATGCCGTCATTTTTTATTTTCTTTCACATATATCTAAATTTAGCATTAGATAACGCTATATTCCCGTATATAATCCCATATAATTCATATAAGTACATATAAATCATCATGTCCTATATATGTCTATTGATTCTTAATCAAACAGATTCAACACTCAACTGAGGAAAATCTAAAAAGGTGTCCATTAAAAGAACGAAGACATCATTATCATTAGTAAATGAGTTGGAGCATTTTTGAGAAATTAATCCCATAGAATGTTTTGATAATTACGCGTGCGGATATTTTTTCTTCTCGGATAACTTATTTTTTATTGGGCAGAATTAATGAGAGTAGACGAATCTCCACATACTCCATGAGAGTCCCACCATAGTGTTCACCGTACGATTCATTCGTGGTCTAGATTGGAACTAGTTACTGTATGTCCACCCAAAAAGCTCACTTGCGAGTTGCGACGACTCATATATATACGGCCATATATACCTAGTTTTACTAAAAGTTATATAATATTTGATATGTTATGATTTTTTCTTGGCTGCCACTGGTATCTAGCTTATGGTTTTATTTGAAAATAAGTATAATTTTAAGTCTGAAAGTGATAAGCATAACGAATGCAGTTCCTTTTAAGGTACGGCTAAGAGTGAATCTACCAAGCCTTCCTTTTCACACCAACCATAGATAAAAAAATACACCCGACAAAATGATTAGTGGGGTGATAATGTGATTATTAATGAGCATGAATGGGCAAACATGTCAAAATCTCCATTACTCAATGTGCCTACATAAACCCTCCAAATCTCACAAGAAAGTAAAACAGAGTTATAAAACTTTTAAAAACTTCAAAATGGGAAGGCAGCTTTGCACGACGACGTTTCTCCACTTTGTCGCCGCCTTACTCTTCATTTCCCGGACAATCTCAGCCGTTCGTTTCCCTCCCGCAGAACCAACAATTGACGACCTAGATTTCATCCGTACGAGCTGCAACGCAACGCTTTATCCTGACGTTTGTTATACGTCTCTAGCTGGCTACGCCTCCACGGTCCAAGATAATCCGGCGAGACTAGCTAAGCTCGCCATCGGAGTTTCCCTTTCCCGCGCAAAATACGCGGCGAGTTACCTCTCCAAACTCTCACGTCGCTCTGCTCCCGCTGCATCCTCTGCCGCCGTCCACGACTGCGTTTCGAACGTGGGAGACGCCATGGATCAGATGCGCGGGTCCCTGAGACAGCTCCGGGAGATGAACCACCGTCGTCCCGGAGCACCGGCGTTTAGGTTTCAGATGAGTAACGTGCAGACGTGGATGAGCGCGGCGTTGACGGACGAGGAGACGTGTACTGATGGGATCACGGAGGAGATGGAAGACGGAGAGACAAAGACGGCGATTTGCGAGAGAGTCGGCGACGTTAAGAGGTTCACGAGTAATGCGCTTGCTCTGGTTAACACCTACGCCAATGATGGAGCCTAAGCTAATTATATAAAAAAATATACTTGTATATATATATATATATATATATGGTGTGTTGAGTGTGCTTAGTGTTTTTCTGTGTATTCGAGGCTTTGGAAACCGAGTTGGAACTCCGAGTTTGTGTGTTTCTCATCAATCAAATTATACAGTAACCTATGTTTGATTTGTATTAGTATCTGTTGCTTGTGTTTACATCCGCGTGTTATAGGAGTGATGGATATAATGATAGATTGGTTATGATGAATATAACATTGGTTACATTAGAAGTAAACCATATTAATTGGGTTTTGATGAGTATTAGTGGATATGATTGGGATGAATTTGGCCATCATATCAGCATTGATTTCTTTTTATTATAATTGATGAAATCAATATCTCAGGAAACGAAACCCGTGAGAGGATGATTAGAACATAGTGACTATGACATGAGTTTGACCCCTAAAATTTGTCTGTTTGTGGCCCACTAAAATCTTTACGAAAACAAGGTTTTGTCCGTTTTGTTCACGGGGATGCCAATGTACATTTTCACACTCTGTGTTTGTTCCGTTGCAATGAATGGAACTGTGCCAAATGAATAGAAACCAACTACTAGATTTGGTATACAAATAAGAAGTATCTGATCAACCCAGCCATGGACTAAAAAGCTTCTACACTCAATTTACAGTCTCTAATTTCACGTTCACTGTTTTATAATTGAATCCAGTTTAGAAACAATGTTTCAAAGACGTGGTTGTTCCAAAGAGAGAGAGAACTAAAGTTCAACATAACACATGCTAATTAAAAAATACAATAATGATACACACTCGTCCCTAATGTTAAGTCTTAATCTCCTCCCAAGGACTAAGCAGCATCAACAACACATCTGACAATCAAATACGAATTATACTAAACATCTACTTAAAAGCTAAAAGTACCACTCTCTCTTAAGAGATTCCAAATTTTGATTTGTTTAGAGTTGCATAATTCAACACCCAACCGGCGCAACCGCCGTCGGCTTAACCTTCGGAGGTCTCCCACGTCCGCTACGCTCACCGGTTGCCTGAGCTGCCGGCTCCGGAGCAGCAACCTTATCCGAATCTGTTCGTGGTCTCTTGGGTGGTCGTCCACGTGGTCTTCCAGATCCGGTCTCCTTCGGCGGCTCAATCGAAGTTTCCGACGGATCTCTCTGCTTCGGTGGACGGCCACGAGATCTAGGCGGATCTGCAGAGACCGTGGCAGCAACAGCAGCAGCGGCGGCGGTTTCCGCCTGAGTTTTCTGTTTGGGAGGACGTCCACGACCGCGCTTGGGAGGAGCATGTGGATCTGGTTTCATATAATTGTTTTTGACCATGAGAAGCTGACCAGTCTTCTTCATCTGGTTGAGATGGTAGCTGAGTAGCGTCGTGTGTGACGGCGGCAAGGTTTGCTGAGTTGACTCGATTTGTTTAGCAATCGTCGTTTTGTTGCTACCGTTCTTATCATTCAGTGCTTCGATCGCTTCCATTATCATCTAAAAATCGCAATTCTCAAAAAACCAAAAACTAATTTGAAAAAAAAAATCTGACTATCCTATCAATGTATTATTATGGATTTATTTACTTTACCTGAGGATAAGGCGGGAGTGTAAATGACTGACTCTGAGATTCCGATGAATGCTGATCGAACGCCATGTGAAGCGGAGAGTGAGAGAGAGAGAGTTTTGTGTGGTTGTAGGAAGTAGTAAATCTAATGTTCGGAAGGGATTTTAAAAAACAATTGGGAAAGTGGTTTTCATCATCATCAAATCAATCATCAGAATTCGATTATATTAAGTCGTAGAGTTGATCGGACGGCTGGGGTTCTCAGCTTATTGATTGATCTAACGGCTGTGAGTTTATAGCTGTTTTCTCCTGCCGGATTACTGACGTGGACGTATGACTTTTGACTATTTTGAGCCTTAAAATGACGTAATTCTCCTCGTATTTGATTTTTAACATTACCTTTTGCTAAAAACTAAAATTTAGGTTTTGGCACAATACACCACACAGTAACGTTTGTATATACTTTTTTTTTTTTGTCAACTCATATTATAAAATAGAAGGATACATTGTGAATTACCATTCGAGCTGGCGGAAAACAAAAATATCTTCAGAGTCTGAAGCCCAAAAAATGTAAACTAAACCGGCGAACAACAAAAAGTTCCCAAAAGCTTAAAACGAAATCAAGAGAAAAAAATACAAAGTAGAGAACTTAACCCGAAAAAAAGAGGACAAAACCTTAAAGTAAGAACATATGCGACCAGACATAACCCTTAAATAACAAACTAGTCTCAAGATGCAAGAATAGCTCTTCTCCCCAGCCACCTGCGGACGGCCAATCCAAAGCTAACATCAACCACCTCCTATCATGATGAGAAACCAATCTCTAGAAACATAACTAAAGTCTTCATAACCCGGCAAGCAAGGACCCGAAACGCTTCCGAATGCGACGATGACAATAACATTGTCCAAGAAGCCTTACAAAAAGCAATCAGACTCGAACAAGCAAGATGATGAACGAAGAAGCTATCAACCACAACGTAGAAGAAACCATGAGAAGAAGCTAGTATATTATAGTTTGTATATACTATTAGTAACGTTGTTGCTATATCATGTTTCAAATTATTTGTTTCAATGTCAGTGACATTATGCCACACGACTTATTTGTTTCATATTTTTCACCAACGTAAAAATGAATTTTACATTTATATATTTATCCCGAGTTCTTTCTCTATAATAAGCAGACCAAGATTTGCAAGACTCATGTGATTCTATTATTACTCACAAATGATCAAATCATATAAACCAAATAAAGCATTTGAGAAAATTTACGAATATGCGAATCACAAGAAGCCAGTACTGCCGAAGGGGTTGTTGCTGTCATGTTGTTGTTGATGAGCACCTCCATTAACCGGAAATCCCCCAAAACCCGTGGTGGTGTTTTGCGCTTCTGTAACGGGGATTGCCGGAAATTCCCCAAAACCTGTGGTTTTTGGCGGTTCTGAAACCGGAATTACTGGAAGCGGTTCTGAAACCGGGATCACTGGAAACTCCCCAAAAGCTGTGGTTTTTGGCGGTTCTGAAACCGGGATTACTGGAAATGCCCCAAAACCTGTAGTGTTTGGCGGTTCTGAAACCTGGTTTACAGGAAATGCCCCAAACCCAGTGCTGTTTTGTGGTGCTGAAACCTCGACTACTGGAAATTCCCCAAAGCCGGTGGTGTTTGATGCTTCTGAAACCGGGATTGCTGACAATGCCCCAAGACCGGAGGTGTTTTCTGGTTCTGCAACCGGAACTACTGGAAATTCCCCAAAACCGGTGATGTTTGAAGGTTCTGGAACCGGTACTGGAAATGCCCCCAAACTGGTGGTGCTTTGTGGTTCTGAAACCGGGACTATTGGAAATTCCCCAAAATCACCAAAAGGATTTGCAGCGCTGGGTGCAACCTCAAGCTGTGGTTGCTGCTCTTGCTGAGGATAGGTTGGCTCGTAGGGCCCAAATGGGTTGTTTGCAGCTGAATGCGGCGCAACGCTGTTTGTAAATGCAAACGGGTCTTGGACCTCAAATGGATTGGGAGCTGGAGCGCCATAGGCCGGCTGTTGGGCAGCAATGTAGGCTCCATTGTCGTATAGACTGTTCAGGGTGAGCGTGTCTAAGCCACCCGCCTAACAGAAACAAAGATGGTTATGATTAAGAAGCCACAGATTTAATTTACCAACCCCCAAACTAGAATATGCAAACAGGATAATAGCAAGCAATTGATGCATGCCATTATCAATAATACAGTAATACATCTTACCAATTTTCTCTCAGTGGCTGCAGATATATCATTGCTAGGTGTTGTGACCAGGGCAAGCTCCCACCCTGACGAATCCAAATCTCTTGCTTGACCAAAACCAAACGTCGAAAAATCATCTGTATACAGAACGGAATCATAAAAGCGATCAACAACTAACAAGAAAGGTAAACTTAGCGCCCTGGTATATATAGTCCAAGAAGCTCACCATCAGTGGAAACCAAGGCCAAAGCAAGTGCATTTTGGTCTAGGATTGCTAACGGATCAGGTGCATCATCGTTCAGACCCTGAGTGCAACATGAAGAGAATCAGAGACAGAAGAATAACAATGACAGAAATATCGAAAAATCAAAATAGTATGTAATAAGCATTTCTCACCAGTAGATCATCTGTATCAATTATATTCCGTGGAGTTTCTGCTGAAGGAGGAGGCTGCGAAGAAGGTTGAGTCCCTTCAGATAGAACAACGGTACCATCTGAAGGCAATGGTGGTTCATGTCCTTCATGCGAAGGTTCAACATCTTCAGAATCAAGCCCCTCATCCGGCGTATAGGTCAGAAGCTGTATGTTGACAAAAAGCTTTAGAAATTAAGTTAAACAAAAAAAATCATGGTTTTTGTAGGACCATTTCTGGAATATAGACGTACCAGTGGCCCAGATGTGACGTCGACCATTTGAGGTGCATCTCTCATATACTCCTCCATTGTTACAAGAAAAGATTGTGGAGGCTTGAAAAAAACAAACAGAGTTACATCGTAATAATAAAGTACTTACCATTACAAATTGAAATTTAACAAGCAAGTTATTATCTGATACCTCTCTTAAAACAGGAAACTGGAAATTCCTTGCAAGTTCTAATCCTTTGCAAACTTCATAAAAAGCAGAAAGATTGCCAGCCTGCATCGATAGACTAATCCTTGTTAAGGGAAATCTAAATGAATCCACAGAAAAAATAACCCAACAACTTTACCTGCAGACCCGCGCGCTTGTATATATCAAGGGCCTTGATGGCCTCATGTCTTGGCATTTCAAAGAACTGCAATACATGCATATATGAAACAGTAAGATATCAAAGAACACATGGAGGGAGAGAGTAACTCTGGGGGAAAGAAAAAACTGGGACTACCTTTTCTACTAGATTGATTATTCCTTCATTGATGGCACAATAGACTTTAAAGCTCTCCTTCAACACCTAAACATACAATATTCAAAAACATCTCAGAACTTAGTTCAAGCTATTCTTTCCGGATAGGAAATATTTGATCCGTTACTAAGCCTAGGATATATGTAAAAATGTGAGTTATGTGTCCAGGCTTAGTTCAACCTACCAGAGCGAGTGCATATTGAATTATGCGATTGTGTTTTGCAGCACCTTCTGGCTGAGGAAGTTGGAAGATCAAAGTCAGTTCATTTGTAAGAAAGAGAAGGCTGCTCCAGCGCAATAGAAAGTACTATGCGCTTTACAAAAACATAGTAGCAGAACTGGAAAATGCATCAAAGAAGCACCTTGCAACCAATGAGACGATGCAGAAGCTGCTGTAACGCTGGTAACTGTTCCAGGAGTTTTTCACCATCTAAATCCCTTGTTTTGCTATACCCCTGACATCAAATTCCAGAACAGAAAACAATCAGGAAAGAAAAGAGGTAACCTGAAGCCAGGAAACCAAGCAAACACAAAAAAAACTGATACCTTCTCCTGCCCTGGGGAAACTTTAGGAAGACGTTCAGCCTCCATGTCATATTTCAGAACTCTGAAACATTCAAGACGTTCCTCAAGAAATAATGCATAAGCGCGCACCCAACCAGAACAATCCCAGGCTGCAAGAGGCATAAAAAGCAAACAACCAATCAGCGGTAACTCTCTATGCATGAAAACCTTGGGAAAAAAAACTCATATTGCTTATAAAACATATATAAGCCCGTGAAAGTAGCAGTAAGAGACCCACCGGTTGGGCTAGACTCATCTTTGAAATTAGAAATTTGCATAATGCGTCCTTTTTGGGAAAAATTCAATAGCTCTTCTCTAAATGTAGGATCACCATCCCTTAGAAGCCGGTGTAAGACAAGTAGTGCTTTCAGTGCAACCTATCAGAACACATACAAACGCTAAATCTAATAGGCTGATAGCAAACAGAAACGATCCTTAAACAACCTAAAGAACATCTGATAATCAAAAACTCTCAGAAGAACTTCAAATCCTAAAAACATACATAATGATCAAACTCAACTGTGCAAAATGACTATAACAACTTTCTTATTAAAATGAAACATTGCTCCTTAAGAAAAAAGAGATTCAAAAACAATACCGTCCAGTTTCTGGTTTTGTGCAACCGTCGGGAGAGAGCATGAATGCAGTAAGCAACATCTGCTCGGGGCCGAACTGCTGATGTTGCCAGGAAAATTTCTGTAAACAAAAAAGCGATTTAAAACACACACAAGAAACAATTACGATCTAAGAAAACAAAAATCGAATTCCACTAACTCTTAAGATGACGATCTTTGGGAGGACACTCGACATGGTTAGTAGCTTTCACTATGGCAACATCTAATTCCTGAAATTAGTGTAACCAAAACTCGAATCTATTAAGAGATTCAATGGATCGAGAAATGCTGAAATAAGAGAAAATCTAGCAAATCGAAAGGGAGAGCGTACGGCGTAATCGCTATTGACTCGGACAAGTCCGACTTTGGTGGTGTCTTTTAGGGCTCCATAAGCTCTTCGCCATGACTGAAGCGTTGCCATTCCAGAGACTCTGTTCAGATCTCTCTCGAATCTTCTTCTCAGATAAATAAAATATATATGTATTTTTTTTGTCCCGAGAAACCCTCAGAGGAAAAAATCTAAAGAATGAGAAGAAAGAGGAAGAACGCAAAAGAAAAGAGAGGAAGACAGATTTGGATTCGTCTCATCTTTATATATTTATTATTTCCTTAATTTGTAGTATTGTTTAACTCATTCTCTTTTTTTTTGTTTACTCTCTTCTGATTCTTTTTTAACTTCATTCTAATTTGTCGTTTTTTTTTCTTACTTCAATCTCTTTTTTTTTTCTTTTCTTTGATCAAGTAGTGTAACTTTTTGTTTTTGTTTTTGTTTTTGTCGTTAAAACTTAAAACGATCGAGTGTGTGGCTTCGTCTTGCCATCTTGGTACTATACGACTAAACGTGTTAGTCAATGATTTACTTAAAATAATGATAAGAAAAAGAAAAAAAAAAAGAAGTGATGCTTAAATTAATTTAGACGCAAAGGCATGCATGCCGCTGAAAATTATGTAAGAGGGAGACTATTTTATTTGACTCGATTTTTTTTTGTATCGAATCTAAACTCTTTCTTCTTTGTTCGTAATGTTTTATTTGTCAGCAAACTCATCTTCATTCACATAGCCATATTTTTATACATACGTCTCCGCAACTTATACTAGAAAATGTGTTATTTGTGGGTTAACCATTTTTATGGCTTCATTTTCTTTTTTCTTTTTCTTTTCTAACTGGTAAAAAAATTTAAAAAAGGAAAATGAAAAGTGGGGTTGTCTTTCTCCAAAAGCATTCTTTTATGGGTCCTTTTTCTCTACTAAAGATATTGTGGAAAAGCATCACCACCATTTCACCAATACTGGTGGGGGACAGAAACATAGTATATAGTTCATAGAGTTGTTATAGGTGCAACCTCTAGTTATATCAATACTCTCATTGACATTTTCTATTGGTCTATTGAATGTTAGGTTAGCTATGATTTTAACAAGTTGCGAGAAAATTCATTACCAATATGGATGTAGTTGTCAAACATATTCACCTCCTATGTTTATTCATTGGGTTGTTAACTTGTTAATACAGATCTGAATGGCAGCAGGCCGTAATGAATGCAACTTTACCGAATCAGCACAACAATGTGTTGTCACTTATCACCACCATATTATCTCCTACATTTTTACTTTGGGTTGTTTCTTTGGCTAATGATTAAGCCCATTTATTTAGTACTAGTACACAATAATAAGCCAGGACTAGTCCAATGATTCTCGCAGCAACAACCAAGCCCATCAAAATTCATGTCTTCTGATCCCCCCCCCCACCCCCCAACTCTGCTAGCTAGTTTTGCATCAATATTAATACAAACACCATTATATACAAGCCATGTTGTTATATAGAATTTGGTAACTAGCATCGGGTATATATATATATTTTGGAGAACATATGATAAAACTGAAACGATGGTTTTTTAAATTATGAAGCAACGGTACTTTAGGTTTAAGTTTTGGTTAACGATCAAAGGATGATGATACTTGTGGCTGGTTAACAACTTAACATCATTCTTTCTCGCGCGCATCCGCATGTATGATTGATTGATTGCGTTATACTTTTATTTGTCTAAATAGTATCATTCAAGCCATGCATGTAAATGTGTAATTAAATGGGTAAGTGGAATAAAAAAACAAGGACACCTCTTCGTTCTCATCACGTGATCACTGATCAGCCGCCAACGAAAGCAATTATGTTGCTTCTCCTCGCTTCCTCCGACGGGTACGTCAATCGAGACGATGATATCATAAATACTCAAATTCAATATTGCGTTGTTTTCCTTTTAAATTTATAAAATTATGTGACTAAATAACAAAAGAATTGAAATCGTAAGAGCAATATGTTTGTTTCTCTCCTTTTGCTAGCTAGCAGCTAAGGGTAACCTCAATGGTGGATTTTAATTTTGAAGTTTTTATATACTATTTTAATTTTTAATAAATATATTATGTACTGTTTATAAAATAAGAATCTTTAAATTTTTAATTAAAATTATTTTCTTTAATGGTAGGATATAATTTTGAGTCTCTTATTTTTTAAATATAGTTTTTAAAATTAAAATTTTGTAAATAGAATAGAAGTAGTATAAATATTTAAATATTTAAGATTTTATAAAAATGGAAAAATATTACATTCTATTGTGTTACCAAATAAAACTAACGGCTTAAATTTGTTTTAACAACTCACGAAATCAAAATCATAGTTCATGTTCTATTAGCTAAGTAACAGGGATTTAGTAGATCAGCTAAAAAAACAAGAAAAATGAAGCTTATTGTGTATCAACTTGCCCAGCTTTGTTCAAGACAACAACTTACAAAGTAAAGAAGACAGCAGACAAATGTAGTCAGAAGGATGATATGGCTAATAGGCAGAAGTCTTGGCATCATCAAACCATCAGTAAACAGCTTTATGATAGGAATCCCCGCAGTGATGAGAAGAAAGACAACAGCTAGAGCAACTGATATAACATATGCGATTCTCAAAGAATCTGCAAGAAAGCACAAGCCATTAGACTCACACCTAAACATATACAACAAATTCTCTGTAACAGTAAAAAACTTACGAATACGCTTGAAGCAAGTCAAGGGAGCAAACACAGTGAGAGTGGTAATGAGAAGAACAAAAGTTCTCCTGTTCCACCAACTGATACCAAACCATCCTTCAAGCATACAAGCATGGTGGATTCCATATTCTTCTTTCCCAGCCAAAACATCACCTTCACCACATCCAAAGCATAAACCAGAGTTATAAAACTAAATCTGATCCCTAATATCTAAAAAACCAAAGATTCAAAGTAAAAGTACCAATGATGATCATATAGACGATTAGAACACCAATGTTGCTAACGAGAATCGCAACTTGCAACATAACTCTCCCAGGTTTGCCAAAAGAATCATCCATCACGCCACTGTAAGATCTTTGATCCGCAACGTTCTGCAGTTAAAAAAGACAATTACTACCGTAAAATCTTGGAAGAGAATAATCTCTAATAGCTACTCCCACCACAAACATCCTATTGAAAAAAACAATCACTACTGTAAAATCTAACTCTAGCACAACAGGGTTAAAGGAAGAACCTTTGAGATAATTCTGAAATCAAAGCTACGAAAATGTGTGGGAAGCAGTCTTTGCAATAGACCCTTAGCTGCTGATTCTTGTACAGGCCGAATTGGTCATAGATAATCTAAACGGTAAAGCCGACTCTCAATAGTAGGATGTTGCTTTGACAAAGATTGAGAGTGAAAAGAAAGAACCAACAACGCAAACAACACCAATTTGATCATGGAACGCATGTTGATACTCTTCCATGATGCATCCTATATAAACACCAATAAGGCCGTTTATATATAACATACAATTATCTAGTTTATTGACTAACAAGATGCATAATTTATAGAAACAATCCAACAAACACACAAAAAACATTATCATCGAATACTACTACTTTCACCGGAGATTTGCATATATAATAGGAGGGAGAACTAAAAGCGAGAGTCTCGTGGATGGTACCTGACCAGGAGCGTAAGCTTGAGCAAGAGCAGCAATGGAGGGATCAGGTTTCGACGGTGGAGGTAGTGAGATCAAAGCCTGCTTTTTATAGTGTTGGCCTCTCTGCTCGTCTCGTAGCTTTCGATTCCAATCTCCTTCGATTCCATCTCCAACGATTCCAACCAATTCAATCTCCTCCGATTAAGAGATTCACCATAGAGAGCGAGAGAGAGAGGAAGGGAAAGAATACAATCCGACCAAAAAAATTGCTCTCAGTCAAACTCTTCACCCAACCAACCCTGCACTGACACGTCACAACATCTTATCTTAAATTGAGTATACTAAATAAGAGGAGCTCTTCTTCTTTTTTTTCCTTTCTGATTTTTTTTTCTACTTTTCCACTAAAACCTCTCTTAAAACCCCTTGTTGGGATAACCTAAAGCCGTAGTTCTAAAATTTGACATCAGGATGTGAATGTGAACTTCACATGGACAGAGAGTTTCGTCGGAGTCTGAGTCACTATGTTTTTTTTTGTTTTTTTTTAAAAATAATTTTAAATTATATTCAAAAGTAAAAATACTGTTTTACAACTATTACATCATACTATTGAGAGTTTAAAGTTAAATATGGATAAATTTAAATATCAAAACGAGTGCCTAGCCATTGAAGGAGGCCAGAGTTAGGCCTGGGCATTCGGGTTCGGATCAGGTATTTCGGATTTTCGAGTTTTTGGATTTAGAGGTATAAGACCCGTTCGGGTATTTCTAGATTTCGGGTTCGGATCGGGTTCGGTTTGGATATTTCGGGTTTGGATTCGGATTACCCAAAGTTCACAAAACTCAAAAATTTAGTATCTAATTTAGTCTCAATTATTCAATTATATGCAATATATCTCAAAATTTAGAGTATTTTTTACTCAAATTTACTAATAAACAGTTTAAATACTTCAAATGATCTAAAATATCTAAAAATATGAATATTTTGGACATTTATATTATTAAAATTATGAATATTACTACTGTATATGAATAATGTGGGTATATTCGGATACCCATTCGGATTTCGGTTCGGATCAGGTTCAAGTTCGGGTTTTCGGATTTAGAGATTTAGAACCCGTTCGAGTATTTTACAATTTCGGATACGGGTTCGGATCGGGTTCAGATCGGATATTCGGATCCGGGTATTTTGCCCAGGCCTAGCTAGAGTCGTAGCGCCTATCTCCCTTGAGTCCAATTGCCAGAAGTTGGTCCCTCATGTGTTTATCAATGAGCTGAATAAGGCGGGGAGCAGGTTTCGGATTATCGTCCTGCTTCCTCCCATTTCTCTCATGCTAGAATGTGTTGATCGTTTGTTGCAGAACAGAGGAGGCGAGGAACTGCATAGTCTTATCGCTCGAGTTGCTGCAGGTCGAGTCAATTATCGAAGACCATGTAGTGGAGAACCGTGAACCGTAGACACCAGTAGCTAAATCTGTCCAAATTTCTGAACTAAAGCTACAAGAAAAAAATAAATGGTCCTTTATTTCTGCAGCATTATTGCATAACACACAAACCTCCTAATCCCCTCTATCTCCACGTGACCACTGTGCCATCGGATCCCCCGTTGAAAGTCGATTACGGATTGCAAGCCAAGTACAAAACACAGATTTGGGCGTTGAATGCGTAAACCAGACACAACGGAGTCTGAGTCTCTATAAAAGAGAGATTCATGAATCTGGTATAGATAGATATTAACAAGAGAATAAAAATCAAATCGAAGCAAGCCTACATGTGATATTCGATGTAGGGACACGTGCGTATGGTCTCACACCATTATGTTTTTATATCCCCCCACCCCGAGGACATCGCACGACACCTTGTGTCAGTCCAGTTCCAGATTTGCCGGCTTTATATTTATTTACTACGCTATTGCTGTATAGCTCTTTACATTTAAAACAATGTAACTAATTAATAATTATCCGCTTGAATGTTTCCAATTAATTTATACTCATTCGTGCTTCGATTCGCGACATACGAATGAATATACACGTAACGCGTGGATGTTACCCAAAGATCCCAAACCATTACATAATATACACATCGATGTTCGAAAAATTGGATGCAACAATGCAAGGTTCTAAAGCGTTAATTATATGTTACTCATCTTGTATTGCGCCTAAAACCAAAGTGTTAATTAAGTTGACATATACGAATAAATGTGATGACATGTTTTAATATGTTATAATTTTAGTGTATCAAGGTTTGAGCACGAGTTATAAATCATGTTTTCTTTCACTTTGACCATCTGATTTGATTATCCCTTTGTTGGCTATTCGAATCTTTCTGGCACAAAATATGATTTAGAAAATAAAGAAAGCACACGACTTCACATACTTGAATATTTTTAAAAAACTAGCATTATAATCATATTTAAGATACTGATTATTGAAATATTGATGTTTTACATCGTACATATAGTTGCAAATAATTGCAGAATGTCTAGTATGCCTTTATTGTTATCATTTCTGTATTCAAACTTTATTTACAAGCCCGTGCCGATATAAAAATAAAATGGTTCACCTGTTAATCAAATCATAAATCCGATAGTGGTAGTAGATATTGGAAGGTTGAAGCAAAAACTAAGGAAAAAAAAAACATTTTAAAGAAGGAATATTATACACGTATAGTTTAAAATAAATGCAACACAATACAGACTCGTAACGGCAAGGTGTAGATATGGTTACGGTGTTTTTTGCATTTGGCGAAAGCTGGATGACATGGGTACGAACACCACGTGAATGGACCAGAATTGATCGTACGCTACAATTACCAGATCGACGATGGTAACAGAAGAACGCTAACTTTCATGCTTAAACGGCGACACCTGTCCAGACTGGCTTGAGCTGTCTCCTACCATGCCAGTTTGATTGGTTCGTACGTCATGCCCACTCACAGAAAAAGTTACCGTCTGATTTTGATAAATTAAATTAACTGAAGCCTCCTAATTCACCAACAAGAGCCTTCCCTTCCCATCAACCCATTTCAATCATGTTCCTTATAAACTAGCCAAATGTGTTTCTGATTAACATACACATATGACATATAGTATAGTTTAGTTTCCTAAGTAACAACTTCTTAAACATGTATTTATATGCAAATGAATGGAAGAAAGCAAAAAGAAAGCAGTAATAGTAATATTCATGTGTTTTTTGTGCCCTTGTCAGTTATCACCCACGAGTGGTCTCCCTGCCACCTCATATAGTTTTTTGACAATTCATATATTTTTTGGTCTGTCTCTTTAATTTCGTGCTGATGTATTTTATGCATAAGTGTCTATAAATTAATCTTATAATAAAATTTAATAAGTAATCCGATTTCCAAAATACTTTGTTTCAAAATGGCAATTTCTGTAATGAACATGCATATATCAAGTTATATTGGCTTTTTACTTTACTTTAGAAAAAGTTGTTTATCGATACAAAGCACACTAAATTTCCATGACATATGATATGACACCATTTTCATTTGCTATCTTCTCCACTAACTAATAGTCTTATACAAGAAAGGAACCAATGAGAGGATTTTTTTTGTTTCTTTGGTTAATCAACGAGAGTACTTGATTATCAAGTAAGACGATAAGCAATCAAGTAAAAAGAACTAGTTATATATATAAAAAATATCAAGTAAGAAACTTTGAACATCTTTTTGTTTATTTATCTTTGCTAGTAAATTTACACACACCGCAAGTCTTCGGTAAGTGTTTCTTCAGAGATCTAATATTCTCACGTGCAAGATTTTTAGCACATGGAGAATGTATAATCTATCACTACTATTTTTATTTATTTATTGTTTTTTTAAAAACAGTCTTCTTTGAAAGCTACGAATAGATAAGAGTCGTATAAATTTGTGACGTCGATCCATACTATATACTCTGAAATATAAACATAGGAAATAAATAATGCATGATTTCATTATGCATCTGATACTTATATGTGAAGCTGGGTAAGATAAAAATAAAAATTTGAGATATGTAAACTATGAAACTTAAGAAATATTAATATAGAACCATGTAAACAATGGAGCGGTAAATTGAATGGTTTGAATGGTCCATTCATACGAGGGCAGTTCACACAGCGGGAGTGGTCCGTCTCAGGGCCTAAAAAGGGTATAAAAAATTTGGACACGTGTAATAATCACATGGACTCGTTGGGACCACGCTCTAAATGGTGTACGTACGGTCTGTGCGCGTCAATGGTCTATAAGGGTCCCTTGTTACACGTGGAGCCATCACATGTTGTCAGTTCTGATTTTTTATGAAATAATCTCAAAAAAAGATTTAGTGGGACTATAGTTATTTTTTGTGTGCCTGTGTGGTAATCTTATTTTGATTTAAAGACGGAGAGGCCGTAAGCGACGGCGTTTAAGTACATACTAGAATTGTATTTTACAATTTTAACTACAAATAGCCACCAAAAAAATAATAAATAATCGACGGCTATTGTTTAAAGAGAACGAATCTAAATTGTATTCAAATTTAACTATATGGGAAAAGGGAGTTAAATTGGTATTGGGTAGATATTTGGAAAATGATTTTTATTCTGTTTTACTTTTGTACCCCCTTGCTTGAAACATGCCTACATTATTACAAAGGAAGCTAGGGGCACTCAAATTGTATGATGAACTCAAATTTCAGCTTCTTTTTTTTTTTTTTAATGTGTGTGTGGAAGTTTAATTATTATGCTTCTGGGAAAGGCTTTCAGTTCCCCATCAAAAGAACATACATATATAAAGTCTTCTGTAATTAATGAAAATGTTAGTTCTTATCCACTTTCACAGATAAAAAAGATAACATGGTTAAAATATATTTTTTTTGTTAGAAAAGGAGGTTTTTTAAAAAAAAAAATTTATGGCTTTTATCAATCTAATCTAAAATGGGAAAACGTCATAGTCTCCCTCTCTATCTCTCTTTTGATTAAAATGGAGTATTAATCTCTCATAATGGGTTTAATGATTGTTTACTTTTTCAATATAAAAGTTTAATTGATTCTAATAAATAAATTTAATCAAATAAAATTAGTATTAAGATACCTAAACTTTTGTTACAAAAAAAATATCTTCATTTTTAGATCAAAAGATACAACAATCATACAAAACCAACACAACAAAATATTTTTTAAAAAAGCAACAAATAAAGTAAACTGTAACACTATAATAACATGACAATCTTCTTTAGTTGTTCAAAAAAAATTGTATGACCATTATTTATATATATACTAAAAAAAGAATGTTGCAATAGAGAAAATAATAGTAAGTGTTGGTGTGTGTTTCAGAGTTTTCAACCTTATCGTTTAGAGCGGTAGATGTTGCTGTTAGCCCTCTGATCCATGATTCATCGGACATCGAGCCCCATCACCACCCCTGCCCCTTTCTTTTTTATTTTATTTTATCTTTCTCTATAATTTATATTTTCTCTCTCTATTTCTTGACTACAATTTTGTGATAATAATTAGAAGTGGTAGTAAATAGAGAGAGAGTGCATCCCAAATAAAAAATCCAAACTAAGCAAGTCCCAACCAATCCCCGAAGCTAAAGATTCTTCTTCTTTTTCAGTCTCTTCCTTCACCCAACAAGTCCCAAAAAGCAAAAACCTAGATCCGACATTGAAGGGAAACCTTTTTTTTTGTTTTTCTTTAGATCCAAACCATGAAAAGAGATCATCAAGATAATATGAAGGAAGAAGAAGACGATTGTAACAACGGCATGGACGAGCTTTTAGCTGTTCTTGGTTACAAAGTTAGGTCATCAGAAATGGCTGATGTTGCTCAGAAGCTTGAGCAGCTTGAAGTTATGATGTCGAATGTTCAAGAACACGATCTTTCTCACCTCGCTACTGAGACCGTTCACTACAACCCAGCCGAGCTTTACACGTGGCTTGATTCTATGCTCTCCGACCTGAACCCTCCCTCTTCTAACTCCGACTACGATCTCAAAGCTATTCCCGGTGACGCTATTCTCAACCATCACTTCGCTGTCGATTCGTCTTCTTCCTCTAACCACGGCGGCGGCGGCGGTGATGCGAATGCTACTACGAACAAGCGGTTGAAATGCTCTAACGGCACGACGGTGGCGACAGCGACAACAGCGGCGGGTGAGTCGACTCGTCCTGTAGTCCTGGTCGACTCGCAGGAGAACGGCGTGCGTCTCGTTCACGCGCTTTTGGCTTGCGCTGAAGCTGTTCAGAGTGAGAATCTGACTCTAGCGGAGGCTCTGGTGAAACAAATCGGATTCTTAGCCGTGTCTCAGATCGGAGCGATGAGAAAAGTCGCTACTTACTTCGCCGAGGCACTAGCGCGGCGGATCTACCGTCTCTCACCGTCGCAGAGCCCGATCGACCACTCTCTCTCCGATACTCTTCAGATGCACTTCTATGAGACTTGTCCTTACCTCAAGTTCGCTCATTTCACGGCGAATCAAGCCATTCTCGAAGCTTTTCAAGGGAAGAAGAGAGTTCATGTCATCGATTTCTCTATGAGCCAAGGTCTTCAATGGCCGGCGCTTATGCAGGCTCTTGCGCTTCGACCTGGTGGTCCTCCTGTTTTCCGGTTAACCGGGATTGGTCCACCGGCGCCGGATAATTTCGATTACCTTCACGAGGTTGGTTGTAAGCTGGCTCACTTAGCTGAGGCGATTCATGTGGAGTTCGAGTACAGAGGATTTGTGGCTAACACTTTGGCCGATCTTGATGCGTCGATGCTTGAGCTTAGACCGAGTGAGATTGAATCTGTTGCGGTTAACTCTGTTTTCGAGCTTCACAAGCTATTGGGACGACCTGGTGCGATTGACAAGGTTCTTGGTGTGGTGAATCAGATCAAACCGGAGATTTTCACTGTTGTTGAGCAGGAATCGAACCATAATAGTCCGGTTTTCTTAGACCGGTTTACCGAGTCGTTGCATTACTACTCGACGTTGTTTGACTCGTTGGAAGGTGTGCCGAGTGGTCAAGACAAGGTCATGTCGGAGGTTTACTTGGGTAAACAGATTTGCAATGTTGTGGCTTGTGATGGACCTGACCGAGTCGAGCGTCACGAAACGTTAAGTCAATGGAGGAACCGGTTCGGTTCAGCAGGGTTTTCGGCGGCACATCTTGGTTCGAATGCGTTTAAGCAAGCGAGTATGCTATTGGCTCTGTTTAACGGCGGAGAGGGTTATCGGGTTGAGGAGAGTGACGGATGTCTCATGTTGGGTTGGCACACTCGACCGCTCATAGCCACATCTGCTTGGAAACTCTCTACCGATTAGATGGTGGTCTAATGAATTTGATGAATCGAGTCGAGTTGATTGGATCAGTTTGACCGGTTATGATGAGATATGTTCCGACCGAACCAAAACTAAATCCTACTGGTTTTCCCTTTGTCACTTGTTAAGATCTTTTATCTTCATTATATTAGGGTTAATTGAAAAATTTTAATCTCACTTTGGAGAGTTCCTTTTTGGTTGCATGTGACATTGGTGGGTAAATTGGATAGGCAAAAATAGATATATGTAATTGTTTGAAATAAATTCTTTTTTATCTTTTTTGAATGTCACCAACTATGCCTATATTTATTCATTGTAATGACTAATGAACCTAATTAATCTGTCTCTTATATATAAATAGTGAGCTAATTCTCATGAATATGCTCTTTTAATGTGCATCGTAATATAGGTGGACCAGATTATTCTAACAATGCTAAGTCACTTTCAGTTGTTTCTTGTTAAATTTTTAAAAGTTAATAAAAAGAAAGCCGAAAAGCTATAAATGTCCTCCTTTTTGATAATAATAATGTATCTGAAAGATATAGCACACGGTTATTTATATTCAACGCCAACTGCATATACATAATTCCATATATGATATGTGTAAAATTGGGAGATGCATATTCAACGCCAATTGATCATATGATGTTCTTTGTAAATGAAAATTGAAATTGGTTAAAGAACTTGTTTAAGAGATTAAGAGAATCATTAGACATAGGTGGTCGTAGACTTCACTCGTGACCCTTTGGTATATATTATCATATATGGTTGAGTGACCATGACATTTGATCGTTTATAATGAATAAAAAGCGGGTTGATGGTTGATCATAGTAAACTTTTGCTACCCCACATATATAGGCCGAATAAGTGCTAATGGGCCTTAACAAACATTCCCTCACAATGAAACATGATTCTAATGGTAGTAGTACTAATTACAAGTTAAAAAATCATGAATCAGAAAACTCGAATTGAATGGAGTGAACAGTGTCACGGCCGGAAATCGAAAGCAAGTAGAAGTAGTTCAGAAAAAAGAGAGAAATTTTGAGGTGAGAATTGGCAAAACAGAGGATTCTAAAATCTAGGGTTTGTTTATACAGAAGGGAGAGGAGATGTGAGAGAGTCTTTCGACGGAGAAAATATTTGCATGTCTTTAATTTTGTTTCAGAATAATGAGAGTCATGTGACAATATATACATTTTAGGGAATATATTATGCGCTTTATATCGTACACAAAATCGCATAGCTAACACAAATTTATTTTATTACGAACACACGTACATAACAACATCAACTATTCATCAAAGACATATGGATACATACAAGACCGCCATTATTACTAGCACAACATGTACAAAGGAAAAAGAGGCGGATGATAAAGACACGTACGAGACAAACACAAAAGATACACATGCATAAGGATTATTTACGACGGTGACCATGGAGGGTTCTTAAGCCTTGTTCTGGCCCTTGAGGATGTGGTCGTCCATGTCAGCAACTAAGCTCTGGACAAACTTCATGTACTTGGTGGGTTCGGGGGAGTCTTCCTTCCGCTTCTCCCGTATCAGAGTGACTTGGGAATAAACTGTAAGATGACATCATACACTTTGTACTCCTCCATCACGTGGCCGTCTAGCCCTCTGAACGTCAACGCCATCTTCTCGTCGTCTATCTCTCTCTTCTCCTTGATGACTTCCGGCTTCCCATCTTCACACACACACAATTTTAGTCCATATTACAAAATAGATAACATCAATCCTCGTATGAACATAAAGAGATAGAGTAAAGTAGGGACTGATTGTGTCGTTCCAAGATTTAATGGAGCCGTGGGAGTCCCAGTCGCCGTCGTGGTCGGTGACACCTTGGATATGGTGGCCGATGACGTCCGGGACGATGTTGTTTTGGCTCCTCCATCTCCTGTAGTGTTTCTCCGCCAACCCCTTCAGTGGTACTTCCGCCACGTATGTTCCTGTCAACGCCATTTCTTTCTTGATTGATTCTTTTGTTTTGAAATGTGTCAAGTGTATATTTTGATGCAAAAACTCAACTGTCGCCCTTCCTTTATATACACAAAAACTGACCACAACACTACAAGATATAAAAACGGCTACATATATACACACATAAATATTATATATAGTCTCTTTTAATTATATGGTTTAATTAGTTCTTTTAATTAGAAATAAAGGTTTCATTCGTCCAACATCTACTAAATCCTGAATATGAATGCTTAGTTTAACCTCAGAGATTGACAAAAAAAAAAAAAAAAAAAAAGTTTAACCTCGATCAGAAATAAAATCTTGCATCTGTATATCGTTTCTTTGTGGACTAGTAGATGTTGAGTTAGATATTGTTCAACTTATATAACGTTGGACAGTACTATGTGATTAGTAAAAAAATGTAAATCACTTCTCTCCTAATTTTTTTGTAAAGTGATTGATGTAACGAATTTAATATTTATTGTCGATTTGATTTTGTTTGCTAAACAAACACCTTAAACTAATTTTGAAGTCTTACTCTCTGCTTCTACACAAGTAAAATTTTAAATTAAACCAAAAAAGTCCCAAAACTATATTTAGACAACCTATTAATCGAACAGATAACTTGTCTTGTGTATTAGGTTTAAGTCTCAGACCGATTCAAGTTAGTTTTTTTTTTGTTTTCTTATCATAACTAAAACGTTCAATAGTCATAGGTGACGGATTATTGACTGGATTATCAATGATTCATTAGATAAATACCGAAAAAAGACAAGAAAAAAAAAAGTCAAGGCGAAAGAGACGATATTATGCGTAATTTAGTGATCATCAACGTCATAGTGATATTGGTGCTCCACACGTGTGGTCTAAGTGTCCGCATGTCCATCTATCCCTCACGTGTAGATTGTTTGCACCCTATATCACGTTCTAATCATCGACTTTAATACGTTCTTATCAAACATGAATATATATATGGAAATCCGTTAAGTTGAAGACTTCTAACTCATATATATATATATATATATAAAAAAAAAGACTTCTAACTCATATTACTGATAAATATGAGTGTTAATCTGTACAGAGGATATTTGCATGTGTGTTAATTAGTGTTATTCAAAATATTTGCATGTTTTCTTTTGTATTAGATTAATGGATGTTTTGGATTTTGGTTAGTCACTCTATTTGCCTTGGATTTTTGTTTGTTTTGCACTTCTTTTTAATGAAATTAATTATGTAGTGATAGCCTGCTTATTATGAGGCTATCCTAATAATTAACATTATGAGCTCTTTTGCATACCTTACATAATAGTATAATACTGTATAGCCGACGACACACAAATATTATAATACGAACACCAACCAAATACACCATAACAACACCAAATTATCAGACAGAGATGATACAGATAAGCTTATAAGGACCGCCATTATTCTCAGCATGTAAAATGTACACAGGGCGGATGATCATGTACGAAACAAACACAAAAGACACACACATATATACATATAGAGGACGTTTCTTTATTTTTCTTAGTTAAATTAAAGATGGTCACCCCTAACAATTACGCTTTACTCTGGTCCTTGAGGATGTGGTCGTCCATGTCAGCCGCCAAGCTCGTGGCGAACTTCATGTACTTGATGGGCTCTGGAGAGTCTTCGTTGCGCTTCTCCCATATCATAGTGACTTTGTAGACGCAACCTTCTTCAGACTTTGGGACGAACTGGAAGATGACGTCATACACCTTAAGCTGTTCCATCACGTGACCATCCAGCCCTCTAAATGTCACCGTCATCTTCTTGTCGTCAAACTCTCTCTTCTCCTTAAACACCTCTTGCTTCCCATCTTCATACGCATGAATTTTACATTAATATAGAGAAACCCTAGCTTGTAATAAACGTTTCCAAATAAACAAAGGGCGAGAGAGAGAGATAGAGTAACGTGGAAACCGCATGTGTAGTTCCAGGACTTGATGGCTCCGTGGGTGTCCCAGTCGCCTTCGTGAACAGTGACACCTTGGATGTGATGGCCAATGACGTCGGGGAAGAGGTGGTTTTCGGTTTTCCACCTTTTGTAGTGTTTCTCCGCCGACCCTTTCAGAGGAACCTCTGTCACATATGTTCCTGACGGCGCCATGATGAAGCTTCTAAAAAGTTTTTGATTACTTGTCCTTGAAAGTGTGTAAGCCAATTGTTTGTTTGCTATCTCGGGGTGGATGCAAAAACGAAAGCCTCATGCACCCTTCGTTTATATATACCAACTCGTCACAACATTACAAGAAACCAGATATATATGTACGACTTTTCAAGAATCAAACTTATATTAAAATCAACATATTATTCTACTTAAAAATTATCTTTGATTAATAATTTTGAACTGTAGCGTTTTGATTAAATTTCGTTTGTCTTTTAGTTACAAAAATGTTACGGTAGAACAAAAAAAGTGTAACGTTCGAATATAAAGGACCTCACCTGGCCGAAAGAGACGGATAAAGAAAAAAGTAGGTGCTACTCGACGTCATAGTGATATTGGTAGTCCACACGTGTGGTCTATGTTTCCTCATCTTTACTCTTTGGTTTCGATGCTTTGCATATATACCTTCTAACTTTCTGATGTCTAACTATATTGATCTAACTATCATAGTTTAGAATGATATAGAGACACTATTAAAAACCTCTCATATATATATGTGCCGTTGCAGCTTATCATGTAGGTGAGAAATAATATTTCATCAGATCGCCGTAGTTTTTTTTCTTTTTCTTTTTGAGAATGAAGTTACAAATTAGGCGATCCATAATTTTGAAAATAGCTTGGCAACAATATGGTGACAACAAAAAAAAATAACAATAAACGAACAACAATACTGATATAAATAAGTTAACGTTGGATAGACAACGTACACCATAATGATATAAGGAAGTAGAAATATGTCATGTACGAGATGAACTTTTTTTAAGAAAAACGTACATATAAAAATATAGTTAAAGGAGGATGTGATGATATGATTAAGCATCGATCCATTATTCCTGCTGGTTCTGGAGGATGTGGCCATCCATGTCAGCAACCATCTTCTCGAGGAACTTCATGAACATGGTGGGCTCTGCAGAGCCTTCAGTGCGTTTCTCCCAATATACACTAACTTTGCATAAGCAGCCATCATTTCTGGACTCGGGGATGAATTGTAAGTTTGCGATATACACCTTAAGCTCCTCCATGACTTGACCATCTAGCGCATTGAATGTCACCGCCATCTTCTCGTCGTCCATCTCTATTCTCTCCTTAAACACTTCTTCCTTCCCATCTTAATTACACACACAAATACCACATTTCATTTACACATATATAGGTTTATATCATGTCAATCATTTGTATGTTATATATAGAGATAA
Organism: Camelina sativa; assembly: GCF_030686135.1. Taxonomy (NCBI): domain Eukaryota; kingdom Viridiplantae; phylum Streptophyta; class Magnoliopsida; order Brassicales; family Brassicaceae; genus Camelina; species Camelina sativa. The sequence continues at coordinate 6,171,778 of NC_141882.1, forward strand.
TGATTAGAAATACGAACCAAGATTGTACTTCCAGCTCTTGATGGCGCCGGGAGAGTCCCATTCGCCTTCGTGGAGGGTAATACCATGGATGAGGTGGCCGATGGCGTCAGGGACGAGATGATTCTCGCTCTTCCACCTTTTGTAGTGTTTCTCGGCCGATCCTTTTAGAGGCACATCCGTCACGTATGTTCCTGACATGGCCATTGATGAATTAGTTAGCTATCGATAGGTTTCTTTGATGGAACTAAGTATTTTTTCTTCCTTTATATATACAAGATTAACACGTAAGCTACATTAACAACGAAATTGGTAATACGGCTTTTCAAATAGTCGACAGTTTCAATATATCTAAACAATTATGGTCACGTATTGTATGCACGTTATCGCCTGTTCTGATAGTTAAATTAATCAATTAATATGTTATTTGATATAATTCGTATCTCTGATTTTACTTTATTATTTCATGTGCTTATTACAAATATCTATATTTTTATGCGCTTATTTCTTTCTTTAAATCTATTTTTAAAGAAACTCGAACAGCAGAAATTATAAAGAAAGAAAAAAAGATGCCAGCTACATATTCTGCCTGACACAAAATTTCCAATTATATATATTTGTCAACTCTGAAAAATGAAAAGTCTAGTTATAGTTGAAATAATTAAATCAAGGTCCTTCTTTTTAGACTTAACAAGTTCAATAATAGAGGTGTTATCTGGATTACTTGATATTGAAGAAAAATTAGGATACGTCTCCCTTAATGTGCAACAATAGCTGGAATTGATACATTCTTTTTGGCAGGAATGTACAACAAAAGGTCTAATTTGTAAGGTTGATAATCAGTTGCAGCCATTTAGGAGCATCACTCCATGTATGTTCGATTTTAGAACCGGATACACCAATTTGTACAAGGAGAGAGATTTACTTGGAAGATCACTCACAAGAATATAAACAATTAAACAGAATTTAAACAAGACAAAAAATTAAACCAAAAAGGAACCGATCAATGTACACAAAACTTTTTTGGAAGCTTTCTTATCCCCTGTGACTCTATGGCCGACCCTACAGTTATTTATTTCTGAGCAAACCCAACCAATAGACACCAAATATACAAAAACGCAAACGCTCTGCAAAACATCAAAATGCTATCCTCTTCTCCCAGAAACAAAAGGTTGGATCTTGGTGGGAGCTAATCACAGTTCATCGTGTTAGATACATCAGCTTCAATGTGTCAAAAAATCTCCCCCAAGGGAGAAGTTGCGAAGTCCCTGCATGCGCAGACTAGTCCTCTCTCTCTCTCTCGCTGTTTGGATGCGGATGTGACCAAAGAATTGAAAGAATTGTGTAAATAAAAGAAGGAATGCACCAGAATTTTCCAGTGAAAGAATGTGTCAGGTGGCTGATGCTGTTGTTTTGTTCTTCCGGCACATACAGTCAGGGCAAGGGAATATGTAAATAGAGTCACTAGGTCGTTTCAGCTCAAACCCCTTGGAGTCACTATGGGACCTCATGCTTAGCATTTGCCGTTTAAAACTTCTCCATCTGCCGGTAAATGTCAGAAACAACCATTGAGGGACCAACCAGATACTATCAACTAAAAATCATGTTTGTACGTCGAAGAGGTGAGGAGTCGTTACCCCAACTTTGGATTGTCAAAGAGTACGGCTAACTTTCGCTTGTCTGGCCGAATCGTCTTCGAATGCCCTCCGAACAAATACCTCCGATGCCCCATGAGGAAATGAGGGAAGTTTCCACCTTGAGTTGTCACAAATACTTCACTGTGGAGACACACCGTGTAATCTAGCGCAGCCATTCTCGAGGAGAAGTTCTGAATAAAGACATATAGTCTTATGTAAGTCAGAAAATATTCATCACGTGAAAGTGCTAACAGTGGAAGATCACGGAAACCTTAAAAGGGGCCACTTCTTCCTCAGACGCAAGCATCTCCTTCGTCTGTAGATTAGGGAACATCTCGAGTAGTGGAGCCATAGTTCTACTCGCGCTATATATTGGGCCAGCTGCAAGGTATATATATGTGCTTTTGTTGAACCCCATTCCTCTCAGCATCAAACCCACCTGATAGGTATACAAGCAAGAAAATTGAACCAAAGGGAATAAGATTCTCTGCTCACATTATTGCTCACAATGGTTAGCACTTTGAACAACTACTCTGATTATTCCAAAGCAGTATCCATGGATGACTATAAGACGAAAATATAACAATTAATATAGACCACCGTTGTGCATAGTAGAGGCTAGAGAAGTTGCAGAACCAAAAGAACTTATGATTACCTCTAAAGGAGTTAAAGGGCATTTTCCATTGAGCCTGTTTGCTCCTGGTCGTATCACACGACCTGGTTTTGTGAACTTCCCTTTCCATCCCCTTTCTCTCGCCGCAATCATGTCTTGTTTTTCTTGGTTACCACCATCAAATACACAACAAGAAAAAGCTACCATATCCTGCAACATGGTCTTATAGTGTATTATATCTCTCACGTCGACAGATCTGTTTTCAGAAATATACAGCCATGACAAAGACCAGTGGCAGATTCAAGAAGCGTTGGACTTTACAGGTAACAAACCTCTTCAAAACGAAGATGCACAGAAACATACTTGCCAGCATTGTTTGCACTAAGCTCCTTCATTTTCTTCACCAGTGTTTCTCCTTGGGTCAGTATAGGTTTCGAAAATCGCAAGGCTATATTATTTGCCAAACATCTAAATCTCTGGATAGCTCGAGGAGCATCAAACGAAAGTCTATTCGCAAATGGGGAAATTCTTATAACCCTGTGCCGTGAAAAAAACAACAAATAATTCAAAACCCGTTTGTATAACAAAATATATAGTCCCTTACACAAAAACAAGACAGTTTATTATTGAAAGTAACTTTTATTAAGGTGTGACTCACTTCTCTTCAAGCAGCTTTGGCAGGACTGAGTCCCGGTAATAGGAGGTGGGTGCCCATGCTTTAACTCTGAAGTTGTAGACATTTGTCAAGTTATAGTCAAAACGCTCCATTAAGTATTCAGGAACTGTATCGACCACCCGCACATCATTTGCTAAGGTATCGATAAAGTATTCTTCATCATAGATGTCTCCAAATTTACTGCAAGGAAAACACTCTGTAAGAAAGTGGTTGAAACAGGAATGGCTTTGCTAAATTTACAACACATGGAGAAGATATGAAAACAAATATCCGAAACCTCGGATCTTTCCATATGCTGTGATAGTGAAAGTTGGGAATTACAAGGGTCGCATTTAGGTAGCCTGCCACAGCAACCGCATTGCATATCTAAGCAAAACATGGTAGACTACAAGTCAACAGCTTTACCTTAGACAAGGTAGCCAGAAAAGTGCAAGAAGACTTGAGTGAAACAAATCAATTTGATGTAAGATGAAAAGATAGATAAACCTACCGAAGTGCGCTGCTGATTCAAGCCTCCATTAGCCTCGATGAATATGAAACCATTTGACTCAGGCAAAACTACAATTGTCGTCAACACACAACAAAGATAAAAAATCATAAATTATGACCCTAAGCCAGTGTAATTAACTAATTCTATATTCTTCAGGGCTTTATTGGTGATGTCTTTTCCCATTAAAGTGAGAAGCTTGCCATGAAATGCATCACCAATGTTGTAACTTATTGCATAGGACAAGCACAATTATTAAGAAAGTAGGAAAGCTATGTAATAATACCTCCAGTAGACTTGTTCACACATGGCTTCCATTCCACACCTTTATAAGAACGTTTCCAAATCGTTGATATCTAAAAAAATACAAATTTCATTGACAAAACGTGAGAAAGGATATAGCATGTACCAAATTAGGTGACAATACGTAGCTATATAGAGAAGAAAACAGCAGTATCACTGGCATGAACGAACCACACAAACAAAGTAGGGACAATGACAAAACAGAGCTATACATTCTCCTAAACATTTATACTCTCTAAATGGATCCAATACTAAAACTCATGAGAAATGCAATTAGAGCTGAAACTAGATGACATGGTTTTATAGTGAAGGCAGGGATCGAGATTAATAAAAAAGACTTAACAACATCATAAAGAGATCCAAATTGTGTCATGAATTGGAATAGTTGAGCTCACAAGTAACCAAATCGAGAGATGAAACTATCTTAAGTGTAGACAAGACAATGGCGACATTTCTCAAAAAGGATTTCACAAAAGCGGAGGCAAACCTCACCGCATCGGCCGTGGTGTTATCGGCGTCGATATCGGCGCGGAGCCTAGCGTAAACCTGCGGGCTCCTGTAAACGGATCCCGGAGCGGGACGGCGGTGGATGATTGGAGCGGCATCAAAGGAGGCGACGCGCATGTGAAAGAACATACAGGAGACGTAGATGAGAGGAGCGAACAGGAGAATTCCCTGACGACGGAGAAGAACAGATAAAAGGATCCATGAGATACGGTGAGGGAATGTAGTCCGAGTTTGGTGTTGCCCGGAGGATTTAGAGCGGGTCCGGCAGAGACGAGGTGAAGGCGGCGGAGAAGGTGTAGCTGGAAGCCGATTTTGAATCGACAGATCTCTCTCCACCTGGGATATCATCTGTTTCCCTTCTCTTCTCTCTCTCTCTCTCTCTTTCCTTCGTCAGTGCGCTACGCCATTACAAAATAATAACAATAATGAATGAATGAATACATATATCATTGCATTGTTTGCGACGGTCGACAATGGCAGGCAGGTGGCAAACGCCGATTGCACAGATTTGTCCCGGCGGCGAAACTGTGTCTGTGACACACAACACACTTTTTTATTTATTTAGTTTTTGTGCGCTCGTGCGGTGGATGCCGTGATCGCTTATTTTGATCACATGCACTTTTTTTATTGGCTCCTTCTGTGTTTCTTTTACTTCTTTCAATTTACAGATTTCGTTTTTAAACGGAAACTATCTTTTATCTAATATGGTGAAATTCAATGCACCAGTTTCTTCTTATTATCGTCTAATTTGTATTGGAAGAGTGAATTAACCAAATATAGCAATGAGTTAATTACAACTTTTCTTTTGGGTTAGCAAGGCCAATGAGTTTAGTTACAACTTTTCTTTTGGGTTAGCAAGGCCAAAGTATTTAGTTCAAACTTCAAACAAACTACATACTAAAACTGAAGTCGCGACAAAAGACAGTACTGATGTTGTATCAACAACATATATAAACTAGTAGCTAATAGAATTTTGCAATTGTGAAATATGCTCAGCTTGAACATGAAGTAAGCAAAAAAGTCAACTAAGCCACCGTCTACATTGGCTATTAGAGAACTTGGTGCCTAAACGTAGACGGAAAGCATCAACAGATTACTGAATAGCACGAAATATTAGAATCAGAAGAAGCAATAACACTTGGGGGGGGGGGGGGGGGGGGGGGGGGGGGGGGTTATCCATATGATTGATGCCCATTTTGTAACAATTCAAAGACAATTTCATAAAAGAGTAAATTCAATGATAAACGACAAAGTCCAACCACATCTTCAAAGATGAACAACTAACTTAAAAATGACTCATAACACAAACACCAACGTCAACCCTCGTGGTTGTGGTTGAGTTGTTGGCGAGCTTTTAGCCCTTTTCAATCCTCGTGCAACGTTCCCAAGACGTCCTCATCCCGGAACAGATGGTACCTGCATCCAATCACACAAAGCAAAAGTTTCTTTACTTGAGAGAGAGTCTAATTCTTCATTTGTAAAATCAAACAACACATGAATCAATATACGAAAGTGGTGTTGAAATTGGCACTTCATTCCAATGATTAAGAGTTGAAATTATCTGATAATTAAGAGAGACTAACTGATTCAGATGATCTAAAACATCATGGTTCTTTTTGACAGTATACAAATCATACCATATCCTAATGATCTAAAGGGGGTAAATACAAACGAAACAAAAAGAAAGAAGTAGGTTTCAAACTTACTCGTTCTCGCCGAGCTTGACCTGTGTGCCGCCGTACTCTGGAAGAAGAACAGTGTCGCCTTCCTTCACAGAGACCGGAATCAATTTCCCGTCTTTATCCCTTGATCCAGGTCCAACAGCTACCACCCTGCCTGAGTTCAGCTGTAAATCGCCGAGAAAAAAGCTACATCATTTCAGATCTCTGATGCAAAAATCATAAGAAGATCAACTAGTGAAATTAGATCGGTCATTTTACCTTGGAGGATTTCTCGGGGAGGAGAATGCCGCTTTCGGTTTTAGCAGGCTGGATCACTTTCTGAACCAGGATCCGGTTGAACGTTGGCATCAGACGCTTCATCATTTTTTCTCACTTTCTTCTTCTTCTTGTCTCGGATGATTCGGAAATTTCTAGGTTTTCTTGAGTTTTTAATTTGGGGAGAGGACAGAGGAGACAATAGAAGACGGAAGTTTCTAGATCGTAGGGTTTATCTTGGCGGACAAGGCCATAGGGTTTTAGTCAATATTCGCTACTATGTGGGCTTTTAATATCCATACTATTTATTTAATGGACCCGGCCCAATTATATGCGGAAACAGAGTGTGTCTTGCTTTTTTTGTTTTCAAGTGCCAATATGCCAAGTTTGGAATGTAAGTTATCTCATTTGCTACTACTGAGGTCAGTTTGAAACCTTTTCTAAAGAAAAAAATAGTATAGATACCATAGAATTTGATGTAGAAATCGTATTGATATTCTTTTTGATCAAGATCAACATACAGAACGAGAGTTCTTTACATTGCTGCATTGACTTGTTAACGTTGAAAGTGGTGGGAAATACTATCACATGGGGTATATAACAGGATGGGAACAAAAGTAGGTGTTCAGAGGATATAAACAATCGTGTAAAACTGCCTTTACAGGCATTTTGTGCTCTTATTTTTCTTAGCACGGATCAGAACAGTTCATTCTCCGGGTTTTATACCATCACATTACAAGTGCTCCAGATACCGAGGTTTAATTTTGTTACAACAAAATTAGATACAAAACTAAGGAAAAAAGAGTTGATTAAAAATAATTGGACGCCACTAGCCACTTCCATCGAGTTGGCCTTGAGAAAGAAGGTGAGCCATGTATTGCTGCATTCACACAATCAAAAGAGCTCACCACATGGTTTTGTTTTGTCTAGAGTTCTATACCTCACATGAACATCTAACATATGAAAACCACAAAGTTTTGTACCATAAAAATCCTAGACCTAGAACTATCTATGGAAACTGACCTTCAAACAATCACTGAAACACAGTATCATCCGCACCACTGAGACTGTGTGAACACCAATTTTAGAGATATTGAAGAAACTTACAGAGTGGTAAACGTATGGAGATTTTCCCTGGCGCTCAAAATGCTTAGCCATTATGCAGAACTCGACAGGACCCCAATCCTCAGATTCATAGCAAGTCCCAAGCGCCGCTTTGTAAAGCTTTAAACCAAACCCATTTCGTCAATCACAGAGAACAAATCAACTATATATAACTCTAAACGAAAACACAAATGTCTTTGGGATAACCTTAGCTGTGTCGGTCAGAAGTTCCGTGCCGGCAGGGTAAGATGCATAAAACTGATCGCCCCTAGAATATCCTGCTCTTGTCCTACAAAGCATTCGAATCCGTACATTAAATCAAACAAGACTTGAAGGTAAAAAAATATAAGATAAGAACCCCAAACAGAGCCATCCAAAGCAACAGACATTGAAGTTGAGATCCCGTAGCTAGACATTACGTGTTGTTTGTATAGAAGAATGTGAGAGCAGCAGTAAAGCAATAGAATCCAGCGTAAGAGACACCCCGTCGTAGCTTCTGTATCTTCAAAATCTCTGAGAAAACATCCAAGATCGTCATCTTCAGCCTCGAAATTTCAACTTTCTTTTTAAGAAGAAACCTTTCGGAACTCTCTCAGGTATTCTATCGAACACCTTGTGATCAATTTACCAGACAAATTAAACACCCGATACAATTTAGATCCTCTCGCCAAATTTTCAATGGCAAGCATATGTTAAAACATCAATAAGGCTTTTCTATAGTCTACCTTCTTAATGGGCCTATCCAAAGCTTTTCATTTTGGGTCCAAATATTGGATTATTTTCTTCTTCTTCTAATTAATAAATTATCGAAAGAATCTAAAAACTGTAAATCTGTAAACAAAAAAATCATTTGTGTTGACACATATAACCAATAAAAATGTTTAACTGTCACGTTACATTAGTTACAACTTCCACAACTTGCAAGACAACACACAAAGTATTTTTTGGATTATAGTATAAAATTACGAAAAACATATAAAAATGAAATAATTCATGTTTATTTACAAACTATATGTGTAACAACAACAACAACATTGGTTGCAAGATAAAAACATCAACATTAAAAGTAAAGCTTTTGCAGTCAAATAATACAAAGGAATCTTAATGTAAAGAAGCCACGAGCAAGTGGCGATAATGGTGAACGTCCCTACACTCTTCTTCTTGCTTTCCATTCTCTTTCTCTCCGTCTCCGTCGAGTCTCTTCCGCCTCCTCCACTATTTCCCGATGAAACTCTCCCCACTAAATCCGGCTACCTCCCGGTTAAACCCGCACCCGGCTCCTCAATGTTCTATGCCTTTTACGAAGCCCAAAAGCCGACCACACCTCTTCCCGACACTCCGCTTCTGGTTTGGCTCCAAGGTGGGCCAGGATGCTCTTCCATGATTGGTAACTTTTACGAGCTTGGCCCTTGGCGCGTAGTTTCACGTGCCACAGAGCTAGAGCGCAACCCCGGCGCTTGGAATCGTCTCTTCGGGTTACTTTTTGTGGATAACCCCATAGGAGTCGGATTCAGCATCGCCGCCTCAAAAGCAAACATACCAACAAATCAGAGACAAGTCGCTGAGCATCTCTACGCAGCTCTCGTGGAGTTCCTTGAGCAAAACCCAGGCTTTGAAAACCGACCAGTTTACTTCACCGGCGAGAGCTACGCTGGCAAGTACGTTCCAGCCATTGGATACTATATCCTTAAAGAGAAACCAAACGGGAAAGTGAATCTAAAAGGCCTAGCCATTGGAAACGGGCTGACCGACCCGGTGACCCAGGTCCAGACACATGCGGTCAACGTGTACTACTCGGGTTTAGTCAACGCAAAACAGAGAGTTGAACTGGAGAAAGCGCAGGAGATATCCGTGGCTCTCGTGAAGTCCGAGAAATGGCGTGAAGCAGCAGACGCGAGAAGTGACGTGTTGGACATACTGAGTAACATGACGGGACTAGCGACGCTCTACAACACGAAACGTTCGATTCCGTACAGAACAGACCTCGTGGTGGACCTTCTGAACCAGAGAGAGGCTAAGCGTGTTTTGGGAGTGAGCGAGACGATGCGCTTTGAGGAATGCAGCGAAGAAGTAGAAGATGTGTTGCGGGGAGACGTGATGAAGAGCGTGAAGTATATGGTGGAATACGTATTGGAGAGGACTCAAGTGTTGCTGTACAAGGCATGTTGGATCTACGAGACGGCGTCGTTTCGACGGAAGAGTGGATGAAGACTATGAACTGGTCGGGACTGGAGAAGTTCTCGACTGCGGAGAGGCGGGTGTGGAAAGACGGCGACGGTGCTGTCGCTGGGTATGTTCAGAGATGGGGGAATTTATGCCACGTGGCGGTTTCGGAAGCTGGTCATTTTGTTCCGACAGACAAAGATATGAACTCAAGGGATATGATCGAAGGTTGGGTTTTGGGAAAAGGCTTGTTCGGTGGTGAAGATCTCGTCAAGCTTTACAATTCAATCCAAATATGATTTGTGTTTTCTGTACTTCAGCTTTGTGTTAGATTTTGAATTAGATTCGGATTCTGATTGTAATCTGGATTTAAATTGTAATTCATGTTCTCAAACTCATTTTAGTACGAATTGATAACTTCGCTCCTGGATTTATCATTTGTTATTCAGTCTGAACAATACACAAACCTAAGGGATGATTAAGATCTACGGATTTACTTTAAAACAAATTTTGATAAAAACTTTTCTAAAAAAAAAAACCCATGTCATGGCGATTGGAGGCGGGATTGTGATTTGAGATTCAAAGTGCATGAGTAGAAAACTACCCAAAGACACAATGAAAAGCACATAAAACCCCGTACTATGAAGCCATTTTCTTTGGTATCAGGGAAGAAGAGGCAAGGGCACCCCGTAGAGAACCTACCGGTATTTTAGAGCTATCGATTTAAAATCTCTCCCCTATTTTTGCCTCTTTCCCCATTCATTTTTCTGGAAACCAAATTTATAGAGATTGAATAACAATTTTGATAAAAAAACAAAGCCTCTGCTAAAAACTGGATACAGACTAATCAGAACGAAACCTAAAGACGGCTCTTCTGTAACCAGGGAAACTAGCACCTGTATATATATTGCCAAAATTTGAGACACTTAGGGCAGACTGTACATAATTATATCTATAATGGGCCTTACCATAGCCCATAGGTTTGATGGCAACGAAGCCCATTTGGCTACAGTATAGAGTCCGTGTCCTTTCAGTGCTCATCAGTCATCACCTCACCATTATTTATTCTTTTTTTTCTTTTGACATAACTCTACAATTAGTAATACTTAAAATTAATGTTATAATAAAGTATGAAAGCACCCCCATGATTTATTAATCATAAGATTCGTACGTTTTTTTGGTTGTAAAAAATATATAAAGAAAGAAGAGGTCAATGACGATATCATCATTGGTTGATATAATTATGAGGAGAGTAGTACTGTACAATGTGATTGCCATTTAATGATATTTCCAAATTAACTTCGATCATCTTTTTCTTCTTTAGAGTATTAAGTTTGATGTAATCTAGATTTGGCCGTGTCGACGAATATGTTAAAGACGTGTAAATCTGAAATTGAGAAGAAACAAAGGTGAAATTGTATGGAACGTGACGGATAGTGACCCCATCAATGCTACGATAAGGTAACGCGCTAATCATATATTTTTAATTGCTTAAAGCCAAAGCAACCATACCCGTTTTATTAAATATTATCCGAAACAATTCCCTCATAATATAAACGCCTCGTCCCACCACTTGTCTCTCATAAGCAATACAGACAAATGGAAGCTATAGTACTGATCCCGTTCCCATCGTCGCCACTCAGGTTCCACCCATTGAGGACAACACAAAGGATCGCCACCGGAACGTCCAAGAGAAGACGAGCTTCCACCACCGTGTGTGCTGACTACTACCGAGGAGGAAGAACGGTGGACGAGAACATGGTTGTCCTCAGGAAACGGATCCACGAGATGAAGATGGTTGAGCGAAACTATGAACCTCCTTCTCATTGGATGCAATGGGAGAAGCGTTTATATTGTAACTACGACGCTACTATATGTGACGCAATCTCTCTTCTCCAAACTTTTCTTATGAACTCTCGTCCTAGCGTCGCGTTTGGAACGATGCTTGTTCTCCTCGTCAGCGTTCCTGTTTCCTCTGCCGTTTTTGCGCTTCGCATCCTCGATTTAGCTCTTTGGCTTTTGGTCGCCGCTCACGTAGTATGATCCGTAAAGATTATATATATTTTCTCTTTGTTGTTTTATCTCGTAATTAACTACTTCTTTTAAAAAACTAAAGAAAGAAATAGTTACTTTTCAATATACATATTGAGAAATCGTAAGACAATATACTGTATCTGGATTTGTATTTTAAAGAATCCTAATTTGATTTCGTATGGTTTTACGAAAACCGAAAGTAATGAATCCTTTTTCATATGGTATATATAGGAAAACAAAGTAACAATTAAACTCAATGAGAGTTATAACCGGCTCTGCATGTCAGTGCAGACGTCAACAGGGCTAGATATATGGTTGTCAACAAACCATACGTGGAAAAAGGCCCTGGTTCGGTTGGTATACAAGTCTTGTTGATGACTCTAGTCAGCGTTTCAGGCAAGAAGAAGAAGAAGTTATACTGTTTTATGATTGGAACATAGAGGCGCCTGGTTTAGTGGTATATGATATGACTCAATCAGAAAAGAACGTTTCCTAACTGTTACTAATCATTTAGAAACGAAGCTTAATCACTATTTAAACTTCGCAATATTTCCCAAGCTTAATCACCATTAGTTTAAACTTTAAAATAGTTACTTAATTCTCTTCATGTTATAAAATGTTATACCTGCTTTTGTATTTTACTTATCTATTAGTTGACGACTTATTCGTTTCTTCCAAGACTTTCAAATTATATATTTTGTGGATGAAGTGTAACACGTTCGGGATATTGGATTTGCAGACCGCGTAGAAGTTGGATTTTTCTGCTAGAATTTATCGAAATTTCTTTGTTTTCTGGTTCGTTGTGATCCTATTATTGTTGTCCGTGCGTAGTTTAGTAGGTAAAACTAGAGGGAAAAGGGGTGTGTTTGAAGAAACTGGTTCAGACTATAATGTCCGTGTTTTGGTATTCGTATCAACAAACTCTTTCCACAAACAAACCCAACCAAAACCAATTAAGAAGCTATTCCGGTAAGACATATAGATGTCGAAGGGTGTATTGAATATTGCAAAATTTGAAGAGAAAAATCTATACAATCTGTAAGAGGAGGAGAGAAACGGGACCTGAAGCAGGCGACATTGGCATCTCAACCTCAACGTCTTTGTATCTGTTGTCTGTAAGTTACAACAAAAAACAAAGCTCAGTCTCAGAATGTTAAATCATGTGAGCTTTTTGTTTCAGTTATTTCATCTCTCCTTTTCCCTTTCGCTTTCACTGTTACCGAATGTGTTCATAACCATGTAGTTACTACTATATCTCTTTAAATAGTGCGACTTCCGGTTCTTCTGCTGCGTCCTCCAGTAGCAGGCGAGCGCCCCGAATGCGCAGCTTGCAAGTGCTATGGCCAATGCAGCTCCCACTGGAACAACCAGAGCATTGGTAGGCACTGCCATCTCTTCTGCAGCTACAACCACCTCCTCCTTCCTTGCACTGACACTATTTTTCTTGTAAATAGACACCAGTTTCTCTCCGTAGTACTTCTTCAAGAATTTGTAGACTTCATCATGATCCCAGTCAATGCTTTTCTGAGTGCTCGATAGATAACACGATGGGCAAAGCTGCTTCGGTGGCCATATCATCTTTGGGAACTTGGGGTCTCCTGTTCCCAGAGACTCTTCATCCTTCTTGAGTCTCTCGTTGACCTTGTTGTGTGTGCTCCACAGCCACAAGACGATATCACGTGCCTTTTTAAACGGAGTTTTGACGCTGTCGGTAAAACACATAAGCTGTTAGATGTGAAAATGTGATAAATCGAGCTTGTTAGCCAACCCATGGATATGTCTTTTTACCTTAAGCACATGTCGTGAAAATGCTGACGGCAATCATCACACATGAAGAAGTTGTTGATGAAATCACAAATGGTCGTGAATGCAAATTGACTTTCTCCATCTTCAATCCTCACTGAAAGTGAATGCATCAAAACCCATAATCCGCAGCTGCAGTCAAATCATTTAAAAACAGTTCAGGAGCTTCTCCTTGAATCATACAGTACATGAAAACAGACTGATTTTGCAAAAGACTACCTGAATCCCCTAGTTTCGTTCTTGCTGCCACGGCAAAACATCTGCCAAATATGAAAATGAGTTGAAAACAAAAGAATTAGGTTTCTCTCCGTTTAACGCAGGAACAAAAAAAATGTGGTTGGTTGGGCGGCACTCACGTAATTTCCCCGAGGAATATCCTTCCCACATATATGGTAGTTTCGTAGGGTATCTTTAGCACCAGCTTTCTGGTCATAAGAGCATTCTCCTGACGGACATAAATCATCAAAATTCACGAGAATTTCAGCACTGCCCTTACGACACCTATTGAAAATATTCAACAGTTGATTAGGCATAAGAAAAAAAAGAGTGAGCAGCAAAATGTAAATGGGAATATAAAGATAAAATATATGACCTTCTTGAAGGATGATGTGCCACTAAAAGCTGCAGAAACCTGATAAACGAAGTACCAGTTTCAGATGACTTGATTGCCTGTGGCCATAAAGACTACATATAAACAAGGCTGAAAGGGATTTAGTTGCATACAACAAAAAGGGAAAAAACTCTTCTCCACCTTAAGCGACAAAATGATACCAAAAGCTTCTTCAGTTGCCTCCTCAATGTCAAATATGGCCTGAGAAATCTGCGATAAATCAACAACCAGCTCTATTTAATTTGTTTCTATTAAACAAAGGACTTCACTAATAGAAAAGTAGGGGCAGAACACATTCTGAGAGACCTGTTCGTGGTCAGATATATTTGGCAAGAGATTTCCAAATTTCTGATCATTCAAGCCGTAAGAACTGCACAACATTGACAAGAAAACAGATTTGAGTGCAATGTTACCCAACTGAATATATTTACAAGGGTTTTGATATTAGCCAATATAAAGGAGAAATAGATTGCTAAATCTAATTTATAAATACAATAGATATGACTCCAACTTAAGTGGTAGACATGAAATTCAGTGTATGCGTACCTGCCTATCTGCTTGTTGATCCAGCTCAACAAAAGATCAGCAGTGCGCCATTCATCGACTACGCTAATCTCACTTTTCTCTTGCTTAGGTTTCCAGCTGCTATCAACGAACTTTTTGGGAGGAGCCCAAAAGAGCATTGGAAAATGATTGATGGAGAACTTGTCACAGAGCTGTACATTCATCTGCGGAAAAGTCATAAGGAACCATTAGAATGAATCTTACTATTCACAACAAAATAAGATTTTAGTTTTCAAGCCCCAATCTTTAATCTCACAATCCACATGAAGAAGTAAGAGAAACAGAGAAATGAAAGATGGCACCAAGTACCTTTAAAGCACAATCGACCCTGGTCATCAAAACGACACCAGGATGTACAGCGTCTGCTCCATTGAATAGCTTTGCAACTTTTTCATAATGTGGCTGCAGAGTCACGCATTGAATATAAACAGGACTGACAAGAGAAGGCATTGAATAACGAAAGAGAAGAATGAAGCTGTTACCTTGTAGTTTCTACATGCAGGACACCTTGAGCCAGACAAAAAAAGCATGATCAATGTCAGTACGGCACAAACTCCTTTGCCAGTAATACTAATACATTCTATATTTAAAAGCCTAGGATTGGGGCAAAGTTAAGTTATTTCCGGATAAAATCAGAAGATCCAGTGCTAAACAAACCCAAAGGTTGGATTTTTATTTCAGATTTGTTCAAGTAAGAGAGAATGAGGAAACTGACCAGTGAGCGAAGAACTCCAAAACGGCATATTTGGCGGAAGAGTCTTGGAAGACTGAATCAAAGTTGGTAGCGTTCAATTCGACAGCGTTATCTTTCTGATCGGAGTTGTTGATGCCGATGTCTCGGAGAATCGAGCGCGATCCCGGCGAAACCGACGCCGCAGCTCCAAGGCTCAGCAAACCCACGAGCAGAAACAAGTGTAGCAAAGACATTTTAAATTCGAATAAAGCATACAAATTTGAAGCTTGATCCGAATGAGAGGGAAGATCTAAGAGCAGAAAAAAGAGCTTCCCTCCTTCTTCCGATGTGAAACGGCGAAGGTTTCTGGTTACGTTACGCTTTGACCGGCGTCGATACTTGTTCTCCCTCCTCCGTCTTCTTCCATAATGGGATTTATTATAGGCCCATTACACTTGTTGACCCAAAAAAAAAAAATAATTGGAAAAAGAGATACAGTATTGCTTAAACTAGACTTTTCTCTAGTCAATAGTCAAATAAAAAGTTTGGCAAATTGGCAAATTTTGTTGTGTTTATATCCAGTAGAAAAAACTTATGGAGTATGTTATTCGAAAACTAAACTTGGATATACGACATTTTGTTGATATTGACATTTTTAAAAATAGTGGTACATAGTTACATACTCCAACTAATAAGCATTGTCAAAACGACACAAGTGAATGAAGAATTAACGCCGGAGAATGACGTAGTTAAAATAGTTCATCGGACGATTGTTGGCTACGCGCCGCTGAGAGAGAAGACAAAAAGGGTGAGTGACTAACGGCTGAGTCAGCAAAGTCTTGGAAAATCGACAAAGTGACTACAACCAACCACAAGTCAACCAACACTATCTGTCTTAAGTCACAAGGAGACACACACACCTCACACATTTAAGTCATAACAGTTTTAAACACATAGCTCACCTATATTATTGCCACTTCTCTTGCACTAGCGGTATTAATTGTTTTTAGGGTTAATTAAGAGAATACCACAAATTTAAAACTTATTTAAAGGAATACCACAACAACATTTTTTAATAAAAAATATTATAGAGTCTACGTTTTTAGAGTAAAAAGACAAAATCACCTTTTTTATTTTAGTGTAATATTTTATATTTTACATGTTATATTGAACTAAATAGCGTTTAATTGTAAACCCAAACCGACAAAAAATCTCGTTGTAAAATCTAAATCCTAACTATCTCGTATGTGAACCCAAACCGACATATAATATGTGAACCCAAAACGACATATAATTTCGTTCTAATTGTAAAATCTAAACCCTAATCATTTCATTTGTGAACCCAAACCGACATATAAATTCGTTTTAATTGTAAAATCTAAACCCTAACCATCTCATTTGTGAACCCAAACCGACATATAATTTCGTTGTAATTGTAAAATCTAAACCCTAACCATCTCATTTGTGAACCCAAACCGACATATAATTTCATGCTCATTGTAAAATCTAAACCCTAATCATCTTATTTGTGAACACAAACCGACATATAATTTCGTTCTAATTATAAAAACTAAACCCTAATCATCTCATTTGTGAACTCAAACTGACATATAATTTCATTCTAATTGTAAAATTTAAACTTTAACCATTTCATTTGTGAACCCAAACCGACATATAATTTCGTTCTAAAAACAAAAATGACATAATATTTAAACAAATAACATGTAATATACATAATAGATATAAGAGCAAGTGTATATGAAAAGAGAGAAAACATTGTGGGTTCTATGGTAGTTTTTTAATTACTTTTGATTTTTGTGGTATATAGTGCATATTCTCTTTGTTTTTAGTGGTCTTGGCTTCTTGGTACGGGGAAAAAAAATGACACTATAATGTATCGATCATGTGCACATCCTCTACCTCTAATAATAACATCACTTTTTTTTTTAATAATAATAAGAATGCAATAATAACAGGGTCCACGTGCATGAATTCATTTTCAGATGTATTTGGTTTCCTGATTTCTGAGTATTTATAACTGAGAGAGAACGATACCATTAGTATACTGTTCTCAGTCCCTGCGCGATTTACAAAAGTATATCAGCTTTAAACGTAGCTTATACTTTGAAAATATTCTCTCCTCATCCTTGGATGTTTTCTTTTCTATGAACTTCCATACAGCTCAGAAAGAATGAAATATGAACAGCCATCCTTATTTTGCCAAGTATACTGAAAGATAATTATTAGAAGTCCAATTTAAGATTCCAATATGCCAAGTATATAAGTATTTTTTTTCTCACGCATCAATAGCATCTAGTATCCACCTCCGCCGTTAGTTTATAGACTGATATACTACGGCTCATTTGTTAAATACCCCTTTAATTATGCATATTTTCCACTTGTTTCTTTCTGTTTTAAAATGATAATACAAACCCAATATTTCCAATTTAAGATATCCTAGTTTACTTGAGCTTCAATAAATTTCTCAAATTTTCAGTTTATGTTTGTTAGAATTACTCAAATTAATACACAAAAAAAAAACATACTCAGACGAAGGTGGTGCAGTCAACTAAGTATTTTGGTGTGTTAGTAACAATTAAGAAGAAGCGGGTCAAAAAGTAACTAATCATGGAGTATAAGGGTCGAATCTGAAAAAGAAACAAAAATAGGAGGTGCTTCAATTCTTTAATTAAAGAGTCCCCTTTTATTCTCTCTCTCTCTCTCTCTCTCATCACTCTTCTCTTCTTTCTTCTCATTTGCTTCAAATCCTTTAAAAAAACTCCATAAAAATTCTCAAATTTCATTCCCATTTCTCTAACCACTCATCTCCCTCATCGTTACCTTAGTCTGATCTTCGGTTTTTTGGGGTTTCTCTTCGCTGGATTTGCCCTGTTCTTCAAATCTCCGATTGAACCTTTTTTTTGTTTATCTAAGCTGCTGCGTCGTAATCTCTTTATCTAACCTTGCCATCGTATCGAGGAGAGTGTTGTTGTTGCTGTTTAGTTCGGTCGGAAAAATCCACTCTTGTTGTCGTTTGGTTCGGGTTCATCTGCTTTGTGGTGGTGTCCGAGGGAAGAAAGAGATGTTGGGAGCTGGATTTCAGTTGACTCAGCAGCTTCAGAGAGCTCAGAGCGACCTTTCCAATGGCTGCAGATCGATCCACAGTAAGGAACGCGATAGCGGGTCTGCATTGCACAAACCCAATGTTTCCGAGGCATCTTCAAGTAATGTCGAACGATTTCTGAAATCGGTCACACCATCTGTGCCTGCCCACTATTTCTCTAAGGTACATACATCATGTCAAGCAGTTCAATACCTTCGTTTTTTTTTAATCAGTAGCTTGTTCATCTGAATGATATGAAATTTTTATGAGCAGACAACAGTAAAAGAAAGAAGAGGTAGTGATGTTGAGTTGCAAGTTCCTTACTTTGTTCTTGGAGATGTTTGGGAATCTTTTGCTGAGTGGAGTGCTTATGGTATTGGAGTTCCTCTCACTTTGAATAACAACAACAAAGATCGAGTCTTTCAATACTATGTGCCTTCCCTTTCCGGCATTCAAGTATATGCTGATGTTGATGCCTTCACTTCATCTCTTCAACCAAGGTAACAAGTGTTCAAGCTTATTATGTGTTTATCAAGTTCTTGAACCTGAAGTGTGACTTCAGTGTAAAGCTTCAAGTCTTGTCATATGCGTGTTAATTTATCAATGTGTGAGTTTGTCTACTGCAGGCGGCAAGGTGAGGAGAGCGAAAGTGATTTCAGGGATTCAAGCAGTGAAGGAAGCAGTAGTGAATCTGAAAGAGGACTCTGTTATTCAAAAGAGCAGATCTCTGCTAGAATGGACCAACTCTCATTGAGAAAGGAGCATAACGAAGACTCTTCTAGTGATGATGGCGAGCCTTTAAGCTCTCAAGGTCGTTTGATGTTTGAGTATCTAGAACGTGATCTTCCCTACATCCGTGAACCCTTTGCCGACAAGGTTTGTCTATTTTAACTCTGAGTATCAAGTCATCAAGGCATTTACAAAAGTTATTAGAAACCAAAAGGAATCAATGACCATGTTTATGATGTTAAATGTCTCATATTTCGAAATAAATTTTGCATGAGGCGACACGGAAGTTAGGTAATGACTAATGACAGATGTATTTATTGACGTTTTGAGCTTCTTTTGTAAAAAAAAAAAATTATGTAACTTGTAACAATCAAAAGCAAACAGTTGATGTAACTTTAAAGTTTAATTTATGAAAATAGTCAAACGCAACAACTCTTCCGTTTGTTCCAAAGCATCAAATGCTTCAGTGTTTGATCTACAAAAATGCAATTCCAATAGCTGTCTTATACATTTGTTACCATTGCAGATGTCTGACCTTGCCTCTAAATTTCCCGAGCTGAAGACGCTAAGAAGCTGTGATTTATTACCTTCAAGCTGGTTTTCTGTGGCATGGTATGGATTCTTTGTGACATGTATATGTGTGTTTGTTCCACATTACCCCATCGTCTGTCTTAGAATCCATTACTATACTTTTGCAGGTACCCAATTTACAAAATACCCACAGGACCGACAGTTAAGGATCTGGATGCTTGTTTCTTGACCTATCATTCCCTTCACACACCCTTTCAAGGTAAGATTGGTTTCAGCATTGCTTAATAGTGATAACCACTAGTTCATCCATTCTAGCTATGGCCTTGTCAAAATATGTATGTTTCATATGATCCAAGAATAACAGCTTGTGGGTAAAGATATATCCACTATCTATCTAAGTCTATCTTTCTTTGGTTCCTGTAGGTGCAGGCATCACAACACATCCCATGTATGCGGTGCAGCCAAGAGAGAGTGTTGAGAAGATGGAGCTTCCTGTATTTGGTCTCGCCTCATACAAGTTGAGAGGTTCTGTATGGACAAGCTTGGGGGGATCTGGTCACCAGGTAGCGAATTCCCTCTTCCAAGCCGCAGACAATTGGCTGAGGTTGCGTCAAGTGAACCATCCTGATTTCACCTTCTTCTGCCGACGGTGATGATATGATTACATACTATGATGACGAAAAAGGATATAGGAAGTTATAAAAAAGGAACTCTTTATGATTATTGTCCTGAGGAAACCATACATATAGAATGCCGTCAATGTTTTTCAGTTGGTAGCTTCTGTAAGTTCGCAGAATGCTAGTTTTCTTATTTTTGTTTTTGCAATAAAAGCTAATAGTTGAGGAAAGAGGAAAACTCAATGGTCCTATCTGTTGGTTCTAGCAGCTTTCTCTTGATGGCATCAGAACAAAGACGAGCCATCATATGGTGGAAGGAAAGCAGATCAGACAGCCTCTCAGCCGACAACTTTTCCATTGCTCTCTCTTGCTCCTCTTTCCTCTTCATCCTTTTCATATACACACACGAGTTCCTCACCGTCGCACCCACCTGCTTCAACCTATTCTCTTGTTGCTTGCTTAGAACCGTATTTGCCTGCATGATTCATTTTAGCCATGTCAGAAAATCCAATATTCAATAGCAAAACATAAAGCCTGCATATATACAAATAACAAACGGATCTCTGAAGTCTGACCTCTAGAAACTCAGTTTGGGAGAAGCTCTTGACGAGCGTCTTGGTTTTCCTCTTCATCTCCATCTGTGTTCCGTTTACTTGTTTCTTCTGAAATGCTGTCACAGCTTTCACAAACTCCTGATAAACTAAAGCGCATCCGGGATAATCAAACTCATCAGAGCCTGAGAGCCTCATCCTCTCAGGATGAAACTGCAGACCCATCAAGAACTGACCTTCCTCTGGATCATATCGATCAGGATCATAAAACCCTTCAATCAAACCATCAGGAGCGTGAGCCATGGCCACAAAACGTTGCGCCAGTCTCTTCACACCCTGATGGTGATACGAGTTCACCATTATATCCATCTCTTCGAACCACTTATGCAACGGCGTCTCCTCCACGATTATAGCCTCGTGCCTATGTCCATCGTAGTTGTCGTAATCTATATGCTTCGTCCTACTCGTGGTTACAACTTCCTTGTCGATGTCTTGGTAAAGAGTTCCGCCTGCGGCAACGTTGAGAATCTGAGAGCCACGACAAATGCCTAAGAAAGGAATGTTTCTGTCGAGACAGAGTCTGGCAAGAGTCAGCTCGATGCTGTCTTTCTCTCGATCGATCGTCATGTCCTCTGCATGCACTTTCCTGATCTCCTCCATCTCCTCGGGAGAGAGAACTGATGAGGATTCTGAGTCGGCATAGAGAGAAGGGTCGACGTCTTCTCCTTCGCAGAGGAGGACGCCATGAATTGGCTCAAAGCTCTGGAGCATAGAATGGATCCCATTGACACGTGGTACGATGACAGGGACAGCACCGGAGGAAACGATGAGATCGAGATGGTACTCTCCTACGAAGTCCACGTACTTGTTTTTGCGGAGAGTCCGACGAGAGACGATGAGAACTCGAGGGATAATCTTGGACGAGAGATCATTAGCCACCACCATTTTTCTAATTACAATTGGTATTTTTATTGTTGTTTATAGTCTTTAATTCTCTTTTTCTTGTTTTTGTATCGTTATGTCTTACTTCTCTTAGTTATTTATAGACCTTTCAATTCATTGAGGCGTTGAGGCGCCGCGTACATCCAATGCATTTGCACACACTGTACTCTTGTAATATCTATACGTTTTTGGTCAAACCTTTCCGATTGGATACTGACGTGGACTTCATTGGATATTCCAAATTAGTACCTCTGTGTGATTAGGCTGAAATTAATAAAACGTTTCATTTCCTTTATTTGTTAGTGATATACAATTGTTAAATGGAGTTTTTGGGTGGATCAGATTAGGTTTGTGAATATTAGATATGAATGGATGAGTGCCATGAGTCATTGACTTGTAACAATATTAGGCCGGCATAACAATATAACATATCTGTCTTTATTATTTATATCTTATACTATATATATGCATGTTTTCTGTATTTTGTGATAATTAATTATGGAAATCACGTCATAGTAATCAGCCACCGGTTCAGTCACTCACACGTGTAAAGATAACGTCGTAGACTTCCAAGTTCCAACAATTTCGATCATGAAAATATACAAGAAAAAGAGAGATCTCCATTGTTGCCAAAGTTGAACCCTCTCATCTCCATTATTCAGACAGCTTTCTTCCTCATCAGTCCTCACTTTTCATGCATTTCTTCCACTTAGCTCCATGGAACAATATGCTACTACTGAAACATGGAAGAATTGAAATCTATGTTGATTATACTAGCTCACACGCACTTGAGTTTGGCTTCCACTCTATCTCTGTGTTGTGTACTTGCGAGTATTCTGAGATCTTTGCCTCCACGAACTTTACATCGATCAAACTTGTTTGCTAACGCATATAACAATTAAACTTTTTAACATTGAACAATGCTACGTTATTATCAGAGCTAGATTATATCACCAAGTTGTTTCTTCTCTCTCAAGAGGATAGGCTTTTAAGGAATCGCAAGAGAATTACAAACCATAAACACTTTATACGTCTGTATCTAGCTACCTGGGGATTCGATCATATGTCTACTGTGTGGATAATATTTGTAATTTTCAGAGAGAAGAAGTAAACTCACAAAAAATAGACTAACAATTGAATAATTATATCCTTTAGCCCACAAGTCTTGTTAGTGGTTCTTTTTTTTTTTTTTTGGTTTCCGATTCAAGAATCAAAGATCAGAGCTGACTTGGAAATTAGAACAATGAGTGAAGAGAGACAGGAGAAGCTTCAAAAGGAAAGTATAACATCGTTTCTTCTTGTGATTCTCAGCCGCTCTACGCTTTCTACGAACTCCCTGTGATAGTGTGATAGCACAATCTCAAAACGCTTAAACACTTTATTTCAGTGATTTACAAGTTTGTTTATAGTCTTAAGAGCTTACTTCCATGGAACATCGACAGCATTCCTCCAGATACCTTCTTCGTCTCTGAAGACCAAAGAGAACTCAGACTCCATCTGAAACAACTTCAGTCCCGACACACTCTGCGTCCCTGCAAAACCATTACAACTTACTCATCTTTGCAACTAAAGAAACAGGCACTTGCATCCCACCCATGCAGAGGAAAGAAAAGTTTCCCAGCCATGAAAACCTTACCGAACATGTCCTCGAGCTGATGAGCAAGAGTTGAATAGCCTCCATGATCAAGAACACAAACCTTGCGACCTACCACAAACCCATCCATAGTGACCTTTACATAACCCCACTTCCGTCTGTCTCCTTCGTTACTACAATGTTCTTTACCACATGTAATAAGTAAGCACCGTCTCAGAGTGTTGAGAAAATTACCAAGAAATGAAATGGTGATTTCTAACTTCAATTATGTGTTAATGTTACCTGTTAAGGTAAGGGAAATAAATACTAACGGAAGCAGCAAAGAAACTCACTGTGGCCAGATGTGAGGTAAGTCTCATTTTGTATGGTTCTCAGGCTGAGACCTAAATCGATTAGGCCTCCACACTCCATGGTCAGAGGGTAATATGGATGATACTTGGGAAAACTTGGGGAAAAACCCTGTAGGTCTGAGTCCATTGTTGCTTTCTATAACAAATGCTTAATCACCACATAATAGATACATAAAAAGGTGAAAATGATGTGGATTTATAGCAAGCAGCTAAGGCAAAGAGTGTCAGGAGAGTTAAGAGACATAATTGCAGACAGGGAACAGACAAAAGACAAGAACCCATTACCAAAAAGCAAAGGGTCAGTTTGTGGTCTTTTTGTTGTTTGTCTGATGCCACTAAGTGCAAGGGATAGGGAGGCACACCACAGGTCCAGATTTTGTAACACATATTTCTGCAACATTTCTTGTCAGCAACACAAACACATGAAATCATCAGTGAAGTCAGAATTGTACTATACTAATCACAGCAGGCACATCTCCATCTAGTGAAGTTTCTCAATGTTATTGGAGAGTATTGACAACTCCTTGTCTCAGGTCAAAACCTGAAATCACGTTACAGAAGAAACAGGTAATTTGTGCGCGAGAACGCTGCAGGATAGAATCCAACGAATTTAATTGTGGACAGAGAAAGAGAAGAACTAGGTATGGTCTTCCATGATGGTAGAGAGACAATATCATTCATGAGAGAGAAAGCTATGTTGTCTAATACAAGACAATAAAGATCTATCATTACATCATGTAATCCCACACCTTATCTGAGACGTAGGGCTGGTGTAGTTAATAGAAAATGTACACATAAATCCATGTCTATACAATTGCTCTCATTTGTAACTTTAGCCCTCCAAAAGAAGCCGTACAAGGGAACACACACATTCTTCTAAAGATAAATTTTCAAATAAAAAGCTCGTAGCCATAACAAAACAATGGAAACCATAACAGTATACCAGAGCTTCCAGCATCTCAATCGATGGTTTTCCTAATTCACAGGTGTATGACTTGAAAAAACTGCCTCCTAAGCTCATGTACAGTTTGCCCGGATACTAAATGTACGTAATGACATCCTTATTAACAGGCCTTCTGATACGTACTTCTTAGATACCGCCTTAGTGGAACGTCTACATGCGCATATAGCATGCAAGGAACAGGAAACCCCAGAATGTTTCACTTATGCGAAATCATGGTGACTAAGAAATTCAGTTATGCAAGGATAGACTTGCTCCACTGCCTGCAGTGTGATAATCAGAGAAACGGTTAAGAAACAAAAGAAAGCACGCACATGATATAGCATTAAATAAAGTTCCAACATAGGAGACCTAGAAATGAGTGGGGAATAACATACCAGCCGTCCTCCAACCAAATCATAGTGCGCATAATGTGGTCCCTCTGGTTCTCCAAGTAACTTATAAGTGACTAAGTTCTCGGAAAACAGCTTAACAGTGTCTGCCATATTCACAAGCATTTGTAATTAGTAATAATGGTGAAAATGGCATGTATGAGATTGAGCATATTAAGCAACTATGTATAGAGTAGCTTAGAAAGTTATTTGGTGCGTGTGGAAATTATCATAAAAGTTAACCCATCTATACAGTCTCTCATAACTCAGAAGGGCATTGTAGAATTTAAAATGAAATGCATATCTGGGCATACGCATATGAATGGTTTCATGTATATGTAGGTGTAGCTGTTCATCTATGCAAAAATCCATATTATACATTAATCCAATATACCTTCCACAGCCGCAGGGGGACAGATTAAGTCCCGATCACCTGCAAGAGCTAAGACAGGGACACTGGTTCCGGGAAGATGATCCTTGTAGTAAAATTTACCACTACGATCACGTAAGCCTCCCTCTCGAAAGGCTGTTGTCAGCTGAATAAGAAGTTTTGCAGGTATGGTACCTAGATGTATGAAAACAGAGAAACTTAACTCGTTAAAATCACCATAGAGGAAGCAAGAAATAAAGGAAGCAACTATGGCTTGCAAAAATAATCTTATGACAATACATTCAGGTATCTAATAGTAACTGTTTCATTATTTTTCTTCTTAATGTAGATATACACCTAAACCACATTCAAAAATTGGCATTAAAAACTCACATGTATAAATGCGATCAACTGTTTTTACTTACAGAAGTTATTCAAGACAAGCTTTTCTAACATTTCAGGGTGCATCATATCTGTTGATGATATCAAATCGTTAAGCCAAGATAATACATATGGAGGACGTGTTGAAAGAGGAAAAGCGGCAGCCAACAGAGCGCCCAACGGAACAACTGGAACACTCAGAGCTTCCGCAGGATTGGCCTGTAAAGGAAGTTTATAATAGATTAGCTACAGAAGAACTTAGTGGCACATCAATTCTTGTCGAAGATTCCAGCGCAGAGTGATATAACAAAAAGTCACGTACAAGGGGTATGAGCAATTTGAGTGCAGAATCTGAAGTTGTGTAATCAACCGATGATGCCAGCGTTGCCACAGCTGCCACGGAGGGTTCTCGTCCTTCAAAAGCTAACAAAATGGAATAGAAGAAATGAATGTCGGCTTAAATATAGGAAAAATGAGATCAAATGGAAAACTCAATTGAAAGATGAATATTATCTTACCACAACGTGACAGCATTGCATAGAGTAGGATACCCCCCATGGAGTGCCCAATTGCAAATAGTTTATCGTCCTTGGGCTTGCATTGCGCTCTTACATACTCAATCTATAGCAAAGCAAAAACGGAACACCAAGTTCAGTAACAAATCCAGAGGCGATTATGCAAAGGATTCAGCAAGATGAATGTTGCCTCACCGCAGCAGGGACATCCTCTTCCAGGTAGTGATCAAAATCCCAGTCATATTTAACTATCAAATCCAGTTGCTTCTGAAAATCTTCAATGGTTGTAGTGAGGCGCTCTTGTAAATCAATCAATGGAGGCGAGACAGACTTCTGACCATCGTCGAAAAGATTAACGAGGCGCTGGGCCAATTCTCTGATTTGGCTTACAAGTCCTGAGTTTTGCTTTGACTCAATCAGACTCAAAAGCTTCGATCTAATGTCATTAAAGCGCTCGTACAGCTGTGTATCATCTACAAGCATTGCAATTTTGTCAATTAACTTAGCAGACATGAACACTGACTGACCTTCACTGAGAAAGCCAGACAGCCTTTCTGACAAACGCATGAAAGTTGATGTCAATCTCGACACAAGTTGTGACTCGTCCCAAGCCGTGGTGGCTTCACCAGCAACAACTGGAACATCCGACGCTGGTGCACTGTCCACGATATCACTAGCCTGCTTTTCATCAGAACAAGTATCATCATCTTTACCTGCAGCAGCTCTAGCGGTAGATTCTATCTGATTAGACAATTGGTGAGCAGACTCCTCCACATCTTTGAGATCAGATACTCGTGTACTCAACCCTGCTCCACGAACCTCGAGAATCCATGTCTCAAATCCCTGAGTAGACATGTGTCTTGCAAAAGAGCACTGCAATGACATCAACCGTATTTGATCAACAATAAATCTATTTGCCTCATTGAAAGGTACACTAGTACTTCCTCTTACGATAGTTCACTACACTAAACGTATCAATGAAAAGTAAAGGGAAGGGCAACATACACCAGGAGATAAATCGTAACCGATGGCATTAGTTCCTACTCCAGACAAGAGTAACAACGGATGATTCCTCGTAGGAGCCTGAGAGAAGAAAATGCCAATTCTTGAACCCAAAGAAATAATATATAAAAAAAAAAAAAAAGAAATTGCAAGAAAGGTGGTAATAAGTGAATTTAAAAGAAAACCTGAGGAGGAGGCAAGTAACGCCAGAGAGCGAGACGCCAATCGCTGTTAGGAACAGAGACGTAATGAAGCTCGTCGGCAGTGCAAAGAGGCGGTTTCGTGGGGAGCTTAACAGAGGAAGAAGAGAAACAACATCTCGGTGGTGGAAAAAGCGACGTGCGGTGACGGAAGGAAGGAGGAGCGACGATGGTGACGGGACGGAGGAAAGAGACGGTGGAGGAAGCCCAGCGGAGAGCTGAGCGGATCTCCAGAGGGAATTGAGGAGGCATGGTGGACATGGGCACAGACAGTCTCTGCCAGATTTTGGAAAAAGAAAAAAAAATGGTGACTCGGTTTTCACACTTTCCACTATACCTCTTCCGGCGTGTTTTTAAGGATCGTCATTCATCTTCTCCGGTACACGTGGAGAGACGACCAAATGTGCTGTGTGATGAATTGTTTATTTTGACCGCTATAATACTTACTGGGCCTTTTAAAATTACAAAGCCCAAATTTACAGTTTGATTTTTTAATATATTTTTATGGCCTTTGGTGGTGCGTTGAGGTGAGGACAAGGAAGGTATAGTTGTAAAGTGAGTTTTTTTTTTGTCCAATCATAATATTTTGTATTTTAGCTAATACACAAATAAATAAAAAGAGAAATGTTGGACAATTTTTTTTAAAAAGTTATGTGTAAATCAATAAAATTAGATCATTTATCACTAAATTTACTATATACTAACCAATATTAATAAAGTCAGATTTGATTTCATTTACAAAAAGATAGTTTTATCCACTAAATTAAATATATTGCAAGTAAAATTAAACATTTTAAAATAAATTTAGTTTTAGATTTAATTCTATATTTTTGGATTAAATCATTATATTGAGTTCTTCTAGTATATTTGATACAAAAAGATAAAAAAAAAAAAAAAAAAAAAAAAAAAAAAAAAAAAAAGCAGAGAGGCCGGCTTGCTTTTTCTTTATGGACCAAAACCAAAACATCTTTACTCTTTCCTTGCTTTGAATTTTCCTGAGAAGAAAACCCAAAGAAAATCTCTGTTTCCCGCTTTCTCCATTCCTGTTTTCTCACAATTCGCGCCACAAAGAGAGTGTAGAGGCGCTGTTCCGTGCGTTTCCGGCGTCGGACTTCCTCTCATTATCTCAAACTCCCAAAAGGTACACCCACTCATCTTCTCTCTTATCCACCAGTATCAGTATGGGTTCTTTCAAACGAAAGGTTATAGTGGAATTGAGATACATTCTCCAGTGTTTCTTTTTTGTGTGTGGCCATCGTGCATTTGGTTTTGGTTTACTGGTATTGTTATAAGCCGACTTGAAAAACTTTGAGTTTGGCAAGTTCTTTCCAAAAAGGATTCATATTTGGCAGCTTGTAGCATAAACCCTAGCTATTATCTGACCAGTTTATGCATAATTGCTTCCCTTTGTGAAGTTATAGATTAAAAAAGCATGCCTGAAATTCAATTGGGGGCTCATACAATAAGATCCCATGGAGTCACAGTGGCGAGGTTCCACATGCATGACTGGCTCATTCTTCTCCTGCTTATCGTCATCGAAATTGTTTTGAATGTCATCGAACCCTTTCATCGCTTTGTTGGTCAGGATATGCTCACTGATCTCAGATACCCTCTTCAAGACAATACCATTCCCTTTTGGGCTGTCCCGGTATATATACATTTTGGAATCCTTTTATACTATACTAACTCTTGGAGCTGCTTTCTATATAAGTGTTTTCTTGGTGACAGTTGATAGCTGTTGTGCTCCCCTTTGTTGTCATTGCCGTTTACTACTTCATCAGAAATGATGTTTATGACCTGCATCATGCAGTTTTAGGTACCTCTTTCTTCTTACAATGGTGTTTCATTTTTTCAGAATTATTTGTAGCTCTTTGAATTTGAGGTGTGTCCTCCTCTTGGGTCTTTTATAGGTCTTTTATTCTCTGTTCTCATAACTGGTGTCATAACCGATGCTATTAAGGACGCTGTAGGTCGACCTCGTCCTGACTTCTTTTGGCGTTGTTTCCCTGATGGTATAGGGGTAAGCACAGCTCATCTCCTTGCTTAATCTTTAAAACCATGAATAATTTTTTTTAATTGGTTGAAGTTGTGATGTTCAATGAAATTTTAGATCTTTCACAACGTCACAAGGGATGTTCTGTGTACTGGAAATAAGGATGTGGTCAAAGAGGGACACAAAAGCTTCCCCAGCGGCCACACGTCTTGTAAGTGGGTTATCTTTGAGCTTTTTGTGCCATGAGAGAACTCTGTTGCTGTAGAATGGTTAATGTTTTCATCTAATAGGATGGCCTGTTGCGGATTCTAATGACTTAGTCTTGTTACCTGCAGGGTCGTTTGCTGGTCTAGGATTTCTAGCCTTGTACTTGTCTGGAAAAATCAGGGTGTTTGACCGGAGAGGGCATGTTGCAAAGCTCTGCATTGTATTCCTACCTCTACTGGTTGCAGCATTGGTTGGTGTATCCCGAGTTGATGACTATTGGCATCACTGGCAAGATGTGTTTGGAGGATCTATCATAGGTTTGTTTTGTTTTTCTTCATCCATGTATTCAACATTAACGTGAGAAACAAAACTGATGGAGGACACATATGTGTTTCCTGCAATGTCCAGGATTAACGGTGGCTACGTTTTGTTATCTGCAATTCTTCCCTCCTCCGTACGATCCAGATGGTGTGTGACTGGGGAACCTCTTCTCTTCAAGATAAAGTCAGTTTGACTTGATTGATATTAAGGAACACTGATCTCGATATGGACTGCTTTGCTTTCAGGTTGGGGAACTCATGCGTACTTCCAGATGCTTGCAGACTCGAGAAACGATGTCCAAAATTCAGCAGGAATGAATCATCTAAGCGTGAGGCAGACAGAACTGGAGAACGTGTACGTTGATCGAGATGAGACCTCCGTGGAATTACCAAGAAGCAGCAACACGCGAGACACAACCCGTATGCTTGAGAACCGCTAAGTGAAGGGAGAGTCTTGTACTTCAATTGTATCAGTCTTAGTTGTGTATTTTGGGTTAGGCATTAATACTTCTAATCACAAAGACCAATAATTGTTGGAAGCCCATTAGCTAAAAACCTAAAATCAGAAAGGAAAAGAAAACGCTAGAAGGAGGGCTTGAAAGGTCAGAGCCATCTGAGCTAGTCTGAGCTTTCTGATTTCACTTTCTCATCTCATATATTATACTCCCTCTAAAAAAATAAGATGTTTTGGAAAAGTTTTTTGTTTCATAATATAGGATGTTTTCAAGTTTCTATGCAATCTTTAGATTAGTTTAGTATTTTATATTATTTAGTATTGTTTCTAGTTAAACTTGTTAAAAGTAAAGACTTCTTAATTTGCGTGTTTTAGTTAAAACATCATATATTTTAAAACGGACGGAGTAGTGTAAGAATTCATGAATAATTTGATAAACGGACGTTGTTACATCTTATTTTCCTTCTTGTCAAAAAAGGTAAAATCCGAAAGGGATATTTGTGGGGATCGAGGCCCATGCGCATCCCTTACAGAATGACCCAGTCCGATTGGCCTTTTCCTTAATTTTAGGGTATTTCATTATTTTTTAATTTCTAATTTACAGTTCACACTCTTTTTATCCCTTTGAGTATCCAATGATTGTTTTTTCCAATATTTTATGGCCATTTTAACTAGCAACATTTAAAAATATGAGTCATTTTATTCAGGCTTTTGATGAATTTGTCCAATGAAATATGCACTCTATGTCTTGGATTCCTCTTAAAAGTTATTCCTTTTTCTTCCCACTTTTACTTTTACCTTTGTTGAATTTTGCAGAATCCTTCCTACTACTTTGATATTAACAAAAAACAAAAAAAAAACTCTAATGGAATTTGGATTACATTTGTAAAAAAAATAATCATCCTGTATTAGTTATCTCAGTAATGGGGTTAGTATAATTAAGTAGTAGCATTCTCTGGTATAAAAACTTGAAAATAATGGGTTAGTGGAGAGTTTTTTTCATTTCACCATTCTTGGAGCGACACTGAGTTAATCCTAAAGGGTATAAAAGATTAATAAGAACTTGTTATTCATATGCATCATAAGAATGTATTTCTATGTAGAAAGCATTTAAGCCTGAATCTAGTTATTGGTATTCGATATCTCAAAGTGTAACATCTATTTACACATAAAAATATGATTATGGCTTAAAGCATTCCCTTTGACTTCCATGAGACACACACACTCCTATTACTAATAGGGAAAAGGTGTTCGTTCACATATTACATAACATTTAGCATTATTTAGATCATTTAAAGTAACTAATTGATTGAGGAACAAACAAATAAATAAGAAAGACGACCAACGTAACAAAAAAGGAAGACAAATGAATGACGCAGAAAGTGCGTTGTGATGATGCAATTTAGTCTAATCTGAGTAGTGCGGGGTGTGAGCGGCCAGGATTGAGATAGGCGTCGTCAGGAGTGGTCCCAGTTTTACGGTAAGAGTGGAGGGTCAACGTAAATAGATATAAAGTTGTTACCTTTTTGTCTATTTAGTCACTAAAGAGTAAAAAGTAAAGATGTTTGACAATTTTTGAAATAAAGTTTACGACACGATGAGGCTGAGACTGAGACTGAGACTGAGAACCCACCTGTGACTAAATACCCTAATGCACACCTCCACTTCAACGTTTTGGTTTCTTGTATCCTGAGTGCCTTTTAAAAATGTTTATTTGATCATAATCAGAAAGGTCTTTGCCCAAAAAAAAAAAAAGATCATAATCACAAAGGCTACAACAATCATGAGTTTAGTTTGTACATTGAGAATATAATTTGTGAATCTATTAATGCATCAGCTCGTCAAGACGATGGATAAGTGCATTGGGTGATGAATATCACAAATAGCACACAAGAGCATGCATATATGTGTGTGTACAATATAAACAGAACGTACGGCGACTTGATGACCAAATGAGAACGCTCCATTTATATTTGTCTGCTCATTACCGAACATCCAAATCTATATTCAACACAAAAACTTATATTTAGTTCATAACAAATATATACAAGGCTAACTATATAAACAACGATATTAGTAATGACTAGTATGTAAGATAGATAGTATATGGAGTAAGTAAAAGAATAATAAAATAAATAACACAATTGGAAACAGAAAATAGTTTACGAATCATGAAACGCCTTTAAGCTAACTTTTGTAGATTGATGCTTTCCATTTTTTTTAGTTATCATGAATCATAATATATATATATATATATATATTATGCGTATCATCATATACATCTAGAATCAATTTTTTAACGTATGTCAAATAACATCACGTTATACATTTTATCATCAACGTGAATGAAATCGGAAAAAGAAGTACATTCCAACTTTATATATGTATGAACAAAGTGGAAGAGAGCATTTGGTAGAGTGAGGAAAAGAAGGTAGCTGCACAACACTCAAAGCCAAGACTGTTCCACTATCTCTCCATCTACGTGCCTTTCTATGCACCCCTTCCTAATAAGCATTTCACAAATTAATCTACTCTCATTATCTATATATTAGCAACCATGCTTGCTCTTAAAACTGTAAAAAGGGTTTTAGGGAAAACATACATACCCAAGAGGCTCGGAGAACGAAGTTATATAGAATTCTTTCACATCCCCCAAGTTAAAAAAATTCACTTTTATCCCTCAACGTCATACTAAACTCCAAAACCCGCCCCAAATTGTGTGTCAATCACTTGAATATCATTTGCTAATACACAATCATATTACTTTTTTTATATACAAAAAAGGAGAGGGACAACCTCCTTGACCCTTTATATAAGACCCACTCTTCATTCCATCCTTTTGCATATTGCCTATTTTATCAATCTTCTTCCTCTTATTTAGTTTGCTGCTTTTTAGAAATATATAACCAAGTAATTTACTTACAGAGGTCAGCTATGGTGTCTACAGAAGAAGATGAAGATCAAAGAAAAGAGAGATGGAAGGTGTTTTATATATGAAACAATGATGACAACATACTATAGATGGTTTGGAGAAAGATGGGCTTTGCAATAGTTTACGCTCTTTCATAGAAATGTAAGTCTGGGGAGAGCGAGATTATTGCATTGCTTTGCAGCTGGGGAATCGAAGGTTACTGGTCCGATTTTTTTTCCTTACCCGAAAAAAATCATTCTTATATCTTTTTACTTAGTGTTTGTTTGTATGTGTGAGTGGTTTTACTCTATGATTATTTTCATGTTATGTTATATGAAATGACGAGTGTCCCTTGTGGTGATAGTTACTGTCAACTAAATAAATTAGATACTTAAGTAGCATTTACATAAAATCTTGAGGAATTTAAATTGCTTTCGTTTAATTGTGTCTCGTTTTCCAGTTACGCCAACTAAAGAAGTTTTATAAGACGTTTTGAGTTGGTAAGATTAGCTAAGAAAATGAAATCCATTTCCCATATATACAGTATATGTATGTAGAAAAATGTTGAAGATGAATGATGGATTAATACAATTTTATCTTTTCTGTGTCTCATCAATATTAATGGGAGCCAAAAAATAAGGCTAATGTAGAATTGTTAACAAGCCTATATATTCCCACAACTGAGTTTGAAAATGTAAATTTTATAAGCCTATATTGTTGTTTGCTATCGTTATAAATTAACAAGCCCACACAGTTCTCTGAAAAGACACCTGAGATTCAATTGGATGATTGGATCCACAATAGTTGTTTCCATAAGTTGGTAAAAACTGCAATAAAAATCCTCTCGAACTTCAAAAACGTTCAAATGCTAGATGATTTTTATTTGAAGTGGCTAACTTGTAAATGTAGTGAATGAACTTCAATATTCTTAGGGGTGAATCTTGAACTAGATCACTCATTAATCATCTACAAAGTGATCAGTCTTCACTGGTTCGTTAGTGAATACAAACATGAATCTGATATAGAAAAACTCTTATAAGACATCTGTCTCCAATGTCCATCCTTAACTTTACACATACATATTGAGGGTGTGTTGTAATTATTTTCCCCTTATCCCCAAATTTATCAAGCCAAGCTACTTAATACACAAAATCCGGACCAAATTCTTGAAACAAGTCATCATAACCAAAATTTACTACTACTCTCTGTAATGATATAAGATTTCAAATGAAACATAATTCATATATCTTCTCAATCTATATACCTCAAAATGAAGACAAAAGATACAAACGGTGAAAATTTGTATATTCAAAATTTACATAACGAAATCGAAAAGTAAGAAAAAAAAACCAAACAAAAGGTCTTCTCCCACAGAGAGAGAGAGAGAGAGAGAGAGGCCTCAAAAAAAAAAAAGATCCGAGAAAAGAAGGGGCGCGCGCGCGTGCGTGGCCAGCCACCGTAGATCTCTCGGATGGGGACGAGGATTGAGAGAAGGTGAGAGAATCAATCACCGCCGTCGCTGACACTCAGTGGAGAGAGAAACAAGAGATCAAATCCCTCCCGACGCGACGCTGCGTTTTGGAGACGCAAGCGTCAGAGACCAAAGCAGATCTACAGAGAGGACAAGTGAAATTGAGATGGTGAAGCCATCCTTCCAAACACTCTTTGTGGAACACGTGTCGACATTCCAGCTTCCTCACCTCTTCACCTTCCTTCAGCTTCGATAGACACACCACGCAATCCTCAGATCCTCCTCCTCCGTTTCCGTCGCACCGGTACGAGAAGAGCCTATTCAAGCTCAGCTGATCCGCGAGGACGATGATGTTGGCTAGCCCCGACGCTATCGAGACGTCGTCGACGGGGAGGTTAGGGTTTGAAGAATTAGCGGTGAGACGGAGAAGAAAAGATCGGAGATGGTTGATGAATACGGCGAGGAGAGAGAGGAGCATAAGAGGGATTGAATCGGAAGAGACGTCACTTAGCTGACCTTGTAGCCCCATCTTCTTCTTCTTCTTCTTCCTTTGTCTCTCTCTCTGTGTTTTCTATATATAGCTGTCTTTTGCTTAACCTATACACATTGTCTTCCTTTTTTTATTACATCACTAAAAAGGGTCAACGGACCTTTTTTATTTTCATTTTTTTTGTTTATCTCCTTACTTGAGTAAACATCTCAAAACTCCCTCTTAAAATAAAACAAATCTCTTATCTCCCCTCTCTATTTTTTATACCCTCACTTTTTCTAATAAGAGGTGGTGAGATGATTTTAGCCGAGTAAACATCTCAAAACTCCCTCTTAAAGTAAAACAAATCTCTTATCTCCTTCTCTATTCTTCATACCCTCACTTTTTCTAATAAGAGGTGGTGAGACGATTTTAGCCGAGTAAACATCTCAAAACTCCCTCTTAGAGTAAAACAAATCTCTTATCTCCCTCTTTATTCTCTATACCCCTTTCTTATTTAATGAAATATGTTCTGACTAAAATACCCTTCCTTCTATTCTTTCATTTTTTTAACTAAAAACAAAAAACAAGAAAAAAATATAGATCTCGATCCTCTCTTCCTCTCTCGCCGCCGTTCTTCGCCGAAACTCTCCACCGCTGTTGTTTCATCGCCAGAGCTCTCCATCGCCGCCGTTTCTTCGCGACTATGGAGCTGCATCGAGCTCTTCTTCAAAATCCAGATACCTTCTTCAACAAAATAATCTAACAATAGTTGATTGAATTGGTTTTTCTCTTGGGTGTTTTATAGATTTGATTATGCAATTATGCAATTATGCAATTCACATTGGCTATTTACCATAGCTTATGGGTCGATTGAGCCTTTAAATTGATAACAAATGAATTTCAGTGGTTGAGTTGTAGTAGATTGTAGAATAGAACCCGAAATCATCCAATTTGAGCTTTTGTAGTATTAATGGTAAATGTAGTAAAACTGGTACTACTGATAAATGTAGTATAACTAGTATTACAGACTGAGTTTTTTTTTTTTGGTATTGTATTTGTAGGATACAATGAGCAACAATGTCAAAATACATTTAGATTGTTAAGGTCACATGGATAGTTTAATTTTGAAGACATATGAGGGATATGATGAACAATTTACTATTTATGATGATAAGGAGCTATGTGTTTATCTAATCTAACATCCATTGATAATGAGAACCGTAGGTGTATTTTGTTTGTGGAGGTCATCACTATTTCGGAGCTGTTTAAGCAAGTGCGGAAAGCAGACACAAGAATTATGACAAGTTCCACTCAAAGGATGATAAAATCGGGCCTAATGCCATTTTTTGTTCAATAAAAATCTGTAAATGTGGTTTACAAGTTTGAAGGATTGCAAAGACACATATTTCTCAATTACACACTGATTTCAATAATGTAATATTTATATACTAGTTTTTTTGGCAACATGGTAATACTGGTATAACTAAGGAAAAACATGTATAACAATTATGTTTTTTTTAACAAAACCTAAACGAAAAGTACTTAATATACTTACTGTCTTCGTAAACTTTAGAAAAAATGTTACAATGTGTAATAAGAAAGAAGTTGCAAAATTATGTTGTTATGAAAGACTCAACACAATATATTCCTTATACTTTTAAGGTCAGTTTGTAAATAATAACCAACTAAAGATGAAAAAGTTGCATAAATATTTGTTTTAAATATTTGAATGCATAAAACATTCATAATTATATGTTAATAGAATTTAATCAACTGTAAAACTAAAAAATATAATTTTAAGAGTGTGTAAAACTAATTAAATGGAAAAAACCTAAAAGTAGAACTATTTACAAGTATGGTACAACTACTATACTGGGTAAAACTATGTGTGAACACTAGGTGTGAACACACATATTACACACGTGGAAATACATTTCAGATTTTTATTTTTATTTTTTTCCCCACAAAAATCAAAACTGTTGAAAATCTCATATTTTCTAAAATCCCAAAATTCCAGATTAGTTTTACCTAATATTTCTAGTTGTACAGGACAAAATCCAAAACAAAAAAAAACAGATTAGTTTTACATAGTAATTGCAGTTGCACACAACTAAATTCCAAAAAGTAATATGAATCCAACAAAGTTTTACAAGTAGTTCTACAAATAGAAATAAGAAGAACATCCAAACACCCACAAAATTAGTTCTACATGTCCATGACCTTGTAAAGACTCTTTTACTACGGTTATTGGTGTCTTCCTCCACGGCAGTCGGTTTAAGACCCTTCTTTTTCTTCTTACCAATGTCTTGTACCAACATCATCTCATGGATATTACACCTCGTCGATACTTGATTTTCTTGTTGTATTCACTCGAGGGGAAGTAAATTCTAAGAGGCTATAGTGGTGTCGAGGAGGAGGATTCCTGCAACAAATAGTTATACCAAGTATTATCAAGTTATATTGTTTCAGAAATTCATATTAAGACTCTTCGTTCTACCTAGTTATTCTAGTTTTACACACTAGTTCTACCTAGTTATTCCAGTATAACAAAATACTAGTTCGTAGTTATACTTCTATATACCACAAAAATTTGATTCCGAGAGACATCAAGAGCAATTCCAACTAGTTTTATTTATTTTACATGTTCATACGAATCCAAACTTACCATTGAGTCGATGGTCTCGCTCTCACTTCGGCTTCTACTTCTTCTCGAGTTTGTTCCCAGCTCGAACTACTTGATTCCATAAAGAGGGATTCTTCGTTATCTCCTTAAACTTCATCTCGATTACTTGATTCTGGAAAGAGGGATTCTTCGTTAGCTCCTTCTTCTATGACCGCATTGGAATCCCTCTCTCCCTCTTCTTCAACCACTGGATTCAAAACCTCTTTCTACCACCGGATTATCTCCTCCTTGTACCAACGGTTCCGAACCCTTCTTTTACCACCGATTTTGAATCTTTCTCTCCTCCTTCTTTTACCACCGCTTGCGAATCTTCCTCTCCTTCTTCTACTTGTGTGATCTTAGTGTTTTTTTTCCCCCACCTTGTTCTTACCATCCTCGTTATCAAGTATGAAAACAAACGATGAAGGAGAACGATGAAGAAAAAGAGCGGTTTGTATTTTCTCTTTTAATTAAGGGATTTAATCGAGTTAGAAAGAGGAGAGAGAGAGGAGATTGGGTTAGATCTGATTTTGTTATGTGTGGGTGGATAAAACCCTAGTTTTCTTTGTAATTTTTCTTATTTTTGTAGGGTAAGAGAGTAAAACACCAATTTTTCGGATTTTAAATAAATCAAAAATAAATTTTAATTAGATGGGGGAGTTTTGAGATTTTCGATTTAGTTTTAGGGACTTTGGAGACGATTCCTCATTTTAGCCTTAAAATTTAATTGATTTAGATTAATTTTTTTTGAAAAAAAAAATGAACCCATCTCTCTTTCGACCCGAGAGAAACCCGACGTGTAAGTTCCTCTCATCCCAGCCGCCAGCGATTCTTCCGACGTCGGAGCTCCTACTGCTGTCGTTATTAACCAACTCGAGTTGAATCAAGTTGTTCGTCGGAGCTCTCTTTCAGCCCGAGAAACCCGACCTGGTTACTCACCTCTCAACCCAGCCGCCGGCGATTCTTCCGTCTTCGGAGCTCCTACTGCTGTCGTTCTTCACCAACTCGACTTGAATCAAGTTGTTCTTCAAAATGCAGGTGCGTTACTTCTCATTAGAGTAGTTTTTTGTTGAAATTGTTTTTGATTTGTAAATTCAGAAATTCAATTGGATTTAGATCGAAGAAAGCTTAGCACATTGGGTGTTTTACAAAGGTTTATTGGTCGATTGAGCTATCTATTAGATAAGAAATGGATTTGGTTTTCGATTAGAACTTGTTTACCATTCGAGTCGATTTTGATAGGAGAGAGCGAATGTGGTGAAACTGGTAATACTGGTATATTTAGTAAAACTAGTAAAACTAGTAGTAGTACTAATTATGATTTTTTTATATTGGTTGGTTTGGCAGGATACAATATGCGAGAACGTCAGCCTACATTTTAAATTTGAAGGATGCATGTATAGTATAATGTTCAAGAGGAATATAACATTGTTGATGTTAAAAGCAAGGATACAAAGGAAGATTGGGTTTGTTGAAAGTAACGTTCAGTTGCAGCTGAGCTACAAGCCACTACTGGTAGAAACAGTTGAGCATTGTGAGCTTAATGATGATGAGGATGTTAATGTTTATCTAGACTCTGTTAATTATGAGAAGCGAAGATGTATGTTGTTTGTGAATGTCATCCCTTCTGAGCCTCAACCTGAGCAAGTTCCCATAGCGCCCACAGTGCCCACAATGCCCATAGTGGACCAAAGTTCTGTCGGTATGAACTTTGAAAACCAACATGCGAAGGATGGTGAAATCGGACCTAACGCCATTGTTGTCTACGTAGGCAAAGAAAAGGCTGCAGAGGGTGATTCTAATAAAGAGGGTGAAGCTGAATCACGTGATGAAGGTGATGAATATACTGAGCCACGCCCTGTTGTAGAACCGTGTAAGTATATTGAACCATGGGATGACGGTTTGGATCTGACTAAACTTCAAGAATTTCCAAACAAGAAAGCATTGCAAGATGTGGTGGATAGAGCTTCATTCGCTAACTGTTTTAGTTTTGAAATAGTAAAGTCGGACAAGGTGCGTTATGTGGTCAAATGTCCTAAAGAAGGATGTAACTGGGGTTTACGAGGTGGTAGGATTCGAGATACAGATATTTTCTCGATTAGAAGGCACAACAAGATGCATACATGCTCTCGGGCTAGTCAAAGTTCAAGCAACAGTAAGAGACAAGGCACTCCAAAATTAGTTGCTTCTCTTTTACATGGTGATTATCCAGGGCAAATGGAAACTCCACCTCCGAAAATTATCATGGATCTTGTCAAGACAAAATTAGGTGTTGATATATCATATTCCACGGCGTTGAGAGGGAAAAATCAAGCTGTTACTGATTTGAAAGGTAGCCCAGAAGAAAGCTACAAGATGCTGCGATGTTATCTGCACATGTTAGAGAAGGTTAATCATGGTACAAGATCATATATGCATTGCAATGAGAATAATAAATTCATGTACTTGTTCATAGCTTTGGGAGCTAGCATTGAAGGATTTAAAGTCATGAGGAAAGTTATAACTATAGATGCAACTTTTCTAAAGAACGAATATAAGGGTGTTCTTGTTTTTGCGTCGGCTCAAGATCCTAACTGTCACCATTATCCCTTGGCGTTTGGTGTTCTTGATGGTGAG
This sequence comes from Camelina sativa, assembly GCF_030686135.1. NCBI lineage: Eukaryota > Viridiplantae > Streptophyta > Magnoliopsida > Brassicales > Brassicaceae > Camelina > Camelina sativa. The sequence goes on from NC_141882.1 coordinate 6,212,209, forward strand.
AATGATGCAAGTTGGAATTGGTTTTTGGAGATGTTGAAAACCGTTGTTGGGGATTCTTCTGAAATAGTATTTATGACTGACAGAAATACAAGTCTCATTACAGCCATAGCTAATGTGTATCCTCTAGCTCATCATGGTTTTTGTATATGGCATTTATCCCAAAATGTGAAAGGTTATGCTCGTAACGTCAACAAAGACGTTGTTGCATGGAGATTCATGGAGTGTAGTAGGTTTTACACAGTGGTTGAGTTCAACATTGCTTACGCTTCTTTTACGACAAGATATCCTTCTGCTGCCAAGTATCTTGAAGAATCTACCCAGAAAGAAAGATGGGCAAGATGTGTTTTTCCAGGAGATAGATACAACCTAGACACAAGCAACTGTGTTGAATCGTTGAACATCGTATTTAAAGATGCAAGGAGGTACTCCTTGATACCCATGCTTGATGCAATACTTAAAAAATTCTCTGAATGGTTTAATGAACATCGGAAAGATGTTGTGTCTGGATCAGTCGCAAATAAATTGGTGCCTTTAGTGGAGAACTACTTACATGATTTATGGGCAACTGCTGAGAAACTAAAGGTGATAGAGCTAAATGGTTTCGAACTTGAATACAATGTCATTGACAGTGACGGAAAGCCTTATTTGGTGAAGTTGCGATTGAGAAGTTGCAGTTGCAGGTTTTTCGATATACAAAAGTATCCTTGTGTGCATGCATTGACGTCTTTCATTACATTCCAAAAATATGGAGGTAAGGATATTGAGTTACATGAGTTGTGTTCTAAGTATTATTGGACGGAGCTGTGGGCAATTGCATATTGTAGGACCATTTATTTAGTACATGATAAGTCTCGATGGGATGTCCTAGATGAAGTCCAAGATATGCAGATCATGCCTCCGAATCGGAAAATAAAAAGGAGAAGAAAGAAAACAAAAAGGTATGCATCTGCTGGAGAAAAACGACCAAAAACTCGACCTAGGACGCAGAATAAAAGGCGTCGGAGACAAGGACTCCAATGGTTGTTATTTGGAGATAATGTTCATGTTTGATTCACCTCTTCATGTATCAATTGTGTTTTGTTTGAAACTTAATGTAAAAATTGGTTTGAAACTTAATTTGAAACTTAATTTGAAGTCTATTAATGTTTTCTTCTTTCAACATGTGTATATAAGAGAGTATAACTGGCACAACTAAGATAAAACTGGTAAAAATAATAAAATTGGTACTACCTAAAACCAATACATATTGTATAATACATGTGTATAAATGTTCTACATAGGTTTCTACTATAGGTGAATAATTTTCGAAAATCTACTAATTTTAAATTATTTATGAAAGAATCTCAACAAATGTTTCCTTACACTTTTAATGTTACTTTGTAAATAATTACCACAAAAGCATGAAAAAATTATAGAATTATAACTTTTAACTTTATGAAGTTGCAAAAAGCTTGTAATTGTATGTTAGTTAAGTTTAATCAACTGTAAAACTAAAAAAAGTAATGCTAAGGTTTAGTATAACTAATTAAACTGAGAAACCTCTAAAGTACAACTATTTGGAAGTTTAGTGCAACTGCATTAATCGGTAAAACTGTGTGTGAACACGCAGTGTGAACGCACACATCTTTTACACGTGGCCAGAATTTTGTTTTTTCTTTCTTTCTTTCCTCATATCCATTCATTCATTTTCTTCGAAACCTAAAGTACACCTTCTCTCCTTCTCTCATCTTCAAAGTCGAATTCTAGATCTATTTCTCTCCTTCTCAAACTATGGAACAATTTGAGGCCGACCCATACTATGCTGATCAGAAGAGGGCGAGGAAGTTAGAAGCGTGGCGACAAGCCATAGCCGATGGTGATTTGGGCATGCCTCGAATTTGCCCATGTGGCGAACGAATCGTCAATGAGATCTCTCCAACAGAAACAGAGAAAAAGAGATAGTTTACTTGCGTTAAGTATAAGGTAAATTAAATTAAATCAAATACAATTGAGAGACATGAGTATGATGTCTGTTCGTTGATATATTTTGCAGGATGATGGATTGCACAGGCGGAAAAATTGGGCTGATGCAATTGAAGAAGAAACCCAAACCTTAAGGAAGGATGTTGATAACCATTGGGAGAGATTGAAGGAATTTGAACTCATCATACTCAGATCTATAATTTGCAGATGCAGCTTAAGGAGAAGAGTGACGAGATTGCCAAACTAAGGGAGGAGGTGGCGTTGCTTACCACTCGAGTCGATCTCCTGGATAGATTGTGTTTCGATTGATATTATATGAGTTGATCTCATTCTACGTTGGTTTAAAACTTGTTTAATCAGTTTCTGTTTCTTATCTTTTCCTTGAATTCTCTTGTTGAATCATGATGTTCTATCTCTCTTTTATGTGACTTCTAGGATTATGCCTCCTTCTTGAATTGAATCATGTTCTATATTTTTCTTATATGAATTCTCTAGTTTTGTTTAGTTTTACGTAGTTTTACCAAAAATACGAATGGCAAATCCAAGAAAATAACGTAGTTTTACATAGTTTTACTAGTAATACCAGTATTACCTTTGATTTCTCTTGCTCTTTCACATATACTTCCAACGGTTCGATCCTTTTTTCAAGACCATCAATCTTCACCGAAATGTTATCGAACTGAGTTTTTATATCCTGCTTCATGGTCCTTAGAAGATCCACCAACTCAATAGTATCTTCTCTCGGTTGTTCATTGGCGTCTATTTCCTCATTCGCATCATTTTGTCCTGAACGAGTAGCCACATCGGCTGTGTACATCTCCTCCAAAAGTACAGGTAGTCCTCTACGAAGGCGCCACATCCAACTGGCAACTACGACATCATGGGTATCGTCTTCCTCAGCTTCTTCCATGATTAAATCGAGAAGAGGAATTTCTTCATCAATATGAGGGATCACACTAGCAATTGCCTGTGTAAACGACCTACTTTAGATACATTACAAACAAATTTATTCAAATGATTAATAATTTCAATGGTTAGGATGACTAACCTTTGTTGTACCAAGTGTATCACCTATATTCTTTAGAGGAAAACATTTCTAACCGGTACTCTTAAATTTCTTCATGCACATCCTAGGACAACTTGCATCCGCCTCAGAAATTTGGTCAATGTAAGTGTTCGCCAAAATTGGAACTGTCTCAAATAGTAAAAACTACACAACACAAAAAAAAAAAAAAAAAAAAAAAAATCAGCTTCACTTATAAGAAATATCAACAATGAGAAAAATTCAAATTTTAAACTAACTAACCTCCAATGGAATACAGAAACCTGGAACAGGCCATATCACATTCTCTTTATGCACGACCCCATCAAAATTCCTCATTGTATGGGAAATCTCTTCTAGCATTTTCTCGAATGATAATCTCCCCCAAGGAAAAGACACACAAAAACCTAGATCATTCACTGCTCTTACAACAAAATCATCGATACCCGCAACATCTTTCCCCGAGTCTTTTGTATGGCCTACAATGATGCTTCCTAAAAAGTAGAGAACCGCCATCTTCAACCTATCACGAGTACGATCTGGTTGCATTACCATTAGCTTTCCCCTCACATCTTGAAGTATAATTTTTTTTTTTCGTAAAAAATACTTCCTTCGAAACTCGATACCGTCGGCTTCCTTGTAATCAAGTGGATAGCACCGACAATCTAATCCAGACATCAACGCATGTTCTCTCAGACCATACCGGATTGGAACATTATTCACAACAAACCATGCTTCCTTCTTTTTTCGATTTTAGCCGTTCGAAGTAAGAGCAACCACATTCCCATAAGCTTGTGGTTTGGTTCTCTTGGCATGTGGAAAATGTGCTTGAATTGTGGATGTTTCTCAAACCAATCCCTCTCAGAACTAGTCAATGGATGCTCTAATTTATCCAGCGTTTCCACAGTTTCAAAAATATGACACCTTGTCGATAGCTTGATTTTCTTGTTGTACTGACTAGGCTCAAAGTGCATTCCTAAAGGTTGCATCGCTTCTATTTCCTCCTCTGATTCCTGCAACAATATCAGTTTTACATGAGTTATACCAGTTATACAACAACTAGTTGTACCAGTTCTACTAGTTCTACACCACCTAGTTGTACCAGTTCTACTAGTTCTACACCCATTAGTTGCACCAGTTCTACCAGTTCTACTATATCGATTTCAAATTCCAATTCAATTCTGAAAGAATGAAACAGACTTGTTGTACTTACACTTGCATCGTTGTGTTCCTCGTGCTCCCTCTCACTTTCGCTTGTACTCCTTCTCGAGTTACCTGCCGAGTTCGAACTTCCCTCCTTATCTTCTTCTTCTTCTTCTCCTTCATCGTCTTTTTCTTCTGATTTTTCTCCTTCATCATTTTCTTCTTCCCCTTCATCGTCTTTTTCTTCCCCATCTTTACCTTCTTCTCCTTCATCGTTTTCTTCTTCCACTTCATCGTTTTTTTCTTCCCCTTCATCGTTTCCTTCTTCTCCTTCATCGTCTTTTTCTTCCGATTCTTCTCCTTCATCGTTTTTTTCTTCCCCTTCATCGTCTTTTTCTTCTCCTTCTTCACCTTCTTCTCCTTCATCGTTTTCTTCTTCCACTTCATCGTTTTCTTCTTCTTCTCCATCGCTTGATTCCACAGAAGTAGATCTCTCGTTATCTCCTCCTTCTTCATCATCTTCTTCTTGATTACTTGATTCCGGAGTACCGGATTTTGCTTTCTTTCCTTCGTTCGCATTTTCTCTTTCGACCACCGGATTGGGTTCCTCCGAAACTCGACTTTCACTTTCTTCTGCCACCGTACTCAAAGCTCTCTCTCCTCCTACTGTCGCCGGACTCAAACCCGACACACCTACTTCCGGCGAATCGAATTTTGCTTTCGAACCACCATCTCCTTGTGAGATCTTCTTCTCTTTCAAACGCTCACTCCTCCTCACACGACCCCCCTTGTTTTCACCATCTTCTTACTCGATTTTTGGTTGATTGAAAGAAAACGAGAAAACCCTAGTTCTACAGTTTCACCCAAATCGATTCGAGTTTCCCGAAGAAAGACAAGAGAGAGCGGTTTTAAACATAAATTTTACAGTTTTTTTTAAAAGATACCGATTCAGTTTTTCGGGTATTAGATCCGATTTCTTTTGGTTAGACCCAGGTAATCTTTGTAATTATCTTAGTTTTCTTTGGACAATAATGTAAAACACTCATTTCTTGATTTAAAAAAAAATCATAAAATAGACCAAAAAGAGAGGGATTTTTGAGATTGTCAGAAATGTTTTAGGGAGTTCTGAGACGAAAACTCCTGCTTACTTATTCACTAATTGAAATTATTGATTTAGGATAATTTTCTATAAATTATGATGATTTTAAAATAGATATAGATAAGGTAGAAAAAATCATTCATTTTATTAAAGTTTTTTAAACGATTTTTGTTAATGTAATGTTTTTATATAAAAAATAAATAAATTCAAAGATTTTTAAATATAATTGTGACCTGACCTCCTTTTTTTTTTTTTTTTAAGTCACTTTGATGGTTATATAATTACATCAAAAATGAAGTTAGCAATAAATACCAAATCTGTTAGACACGTGATCTGGTATATTTACAAATCTAATTTTATACAGACCGACGTCACTTCTTTCTCTCTTTCATATTCAGACACCCCTTTGAGTTTCGTCTATGACCACATGATGTCTTCAGTTAGTTTTATGTTCTGTCTATGACCATGTTTACTGATAAAAGTCGTAAAACCAAATGGTATGTTGTGCACCACCAAAAAGTAAAGTTTCAACTTTTAATAACTGTAGAAAAAATATTTAAGATATTAATATAAGATATTAATATAAGATAATAATAAGCTAATATATTAATATAAGATAATAATAAGCTAATAAGTAAAATCTGAGAACATAGCTTTTTATCAACTCAGCTAATTTTTTTTCTTTTTCTTTTTATATAATGATGACGAAAGGTGTCTACTTCGTAAAATAAAAAAGGTAAAAAACGTATGTGTTCGCTATACGCTTAAAACATTTTGTGTTCTTTAAAGATTCCAAGAAACATAAGATATTTAATTGAATGTTATTAGTCGGAAAGATTCATGGACACCGATAGCCGATAGCTGGAGTAGTGGAGTGCAGTTAACCTTATGGGTGGTGTGACCGTAGCCAAGAGACTTGAGGCATGTTAAAAACATACTATTGTTATTAATTAATTAGATCAAATAAAGGAACATAAAAGTGTGATATTGAATAGTAGTGGGCGGTGTGGATGTTTGATCTAAAGATTAGACGAAGGGGACCAAACTTATAATATTTTAAGATGAACATTTTTTATTGACACCAATTTGTTGATCTGATGAAGATTTTGCACGATCCTCGCTAACTTGTTGTCTCACCACTACGTTTCATATTTTATATGTTTCGGACCCCCAATAATCATGTCAATTCTACGGTTTCCCTACCTTATCAAAAGTATTTATTCCAATTTTTTAAAACAAGATAGCAAGCAACTAAACTAAACAGCGGAACAAACAACATCAGAATGTTCAGAAAATAATAATTAAAATTTACCATTTTAGAATATTTGTAAAATGGTCAAATAATCAAGATCAGGCTTATCAGTAAATAATAATTAAAATTTACCATTTTATAATATTTGTAAAATGGTCAAAAAATCAAGCTACACATTTTCTGTAAGTACAAATAGAAATAGTTAAAACTAAAAATGGTATGAAATCACAGAATATTATTAGAAAAAATATAACAGCTACTTCAAAAACTATGAAATAAAACAAGTGAAAAGTGCGCATCTACAGTTTGAATCGAACATTAGTTAATGTAGTTAAGGATAAACATGATCACAATGAAGAAAAACATAAACAAAAGAGTGAAGGCAAGATATAAGTAACATTAGTCATGTAGTATTAGAAAAATGGTAAACGGCGCTGTCAACGTATTCATTCTGCAAAATATAATAATTAAGTTTTGGGGTTTTATATATTTAAAAAGAGAAAGTGGGAGAAAAGAAGTCTCTATTTCGCCGTCCAAAAGATCTGAGAATCCACCGACTGATAAAAAGAAAGGCACAAGTTGGGATTAAGTAAGTTGATTAAACACATTCGTTAAGCAACGACCAAAACCCCAAACCATTATTTATTTTTATAATATGGTTACGAAATGCCATAGAGTTTAAATTTTTTTAAAGACACCAAAACATGGCAGGCGTAAAAGTGACTGACGAAAAGGATGTATTGTCCTCTATATCATAATTAGCAAGAATTTGATTAATTGGTGATTACCAACTCCAATTAGATGAGCATTGTGTGGTGACAAAACAAAGTAAAGCAAAGACCAAAAGAGTATCTCTCGTTTATTCATATTTGGAAGAGGCAGGTAATGTAGATACCATTCATTTCAAGCATGATGTGGCCAAAGGGTTACCACACAACACAAGTCCCCTAAAATAACGGTGCAGAACAAAGGCAAGTCGCAGTCACAGTTAAAGCAATCAGCAGTCCAATCTCCGTTGGATTCTGCTCGAGTCTAATATATAAGGTATGGGCTTTACCATTATTTTCTGCAGTTCTCCAGGCCCAATTCAGTATCAGTTATCACATTACAACAAAGTTTATAATACAAAGGTTTAATCTTCTCGGTTAAGGGCACAGAGAGATAAATATAAAAAGACCAAGTGACCAACAACACCAGAAACTGTATAAAAGTATCATTAGTTACTTTCTTGTTATATAGTTTTTGGCATTCATAATATTTTTGTAAGTTTTTAAAATTTTATTTTATAACTCTGTATGCTAGAATAGCATATATATTTTTTTTAAGTTCATGATTGTTTGCTATTTCTAACAATCGCAAAGGTAATAGATACACATGCAAGACTTGGTTGCGATTTTACTTAATTTGATTAATTATAGACACATGCAACTTCTTATGGACGTCCATCCTTGTGCGTGGAAGTTTACCGATCGTCGATTTCACCGATATGCAAAAATTATACATGTTATAGAGGGTATTTATATATGTATACTCTACGTATTTTTGTGTTTCTTTCATTTTTATGTTCAGTAAAATATGCGTAAATTGTCTTGTTCTACCAACTAAATCATTATTTTTATTTTAAAGTGTTCCTTAGTTTCCAAATCAAGGTTTTTCAAAGCGGTACTTAAACCAAATTGATTGAAAATGAGAAGGGATCACATGACAGTTGGACGATCTGCGCGGATCTAACAAGAAGCAAAGTGGTGGTTAATGTATCATTTTTAAGTTTCCAAGGACATATCTTCTGACCTGAAAGCCAGCATGTTAAAAGATATGATGTTCTTGGTGGGATTACAAGGATAAGGTGAGGATCGTTATATCTCTTGTAATCCCTTGGATTTGATTTCAATATTATGATATTTTTGAGCTTTGGCTCAGAAAACATAAGGATCTTTAGTTATCTTTAAAAAAAAAAAATGTGTCCAAAGTCTAGGGACTGGTTGTATTATATACAGCAATTAGGAGCATGTGGTGGATCAGTCGTAGAAACCATAATTAAAGTCGTCCGGACGGATCAGAAACAACAATGGACCACACTTTCTTACTTGTCTCCATATGCTAACACTTATACTCGAGACTGACTATTTTGAGGTTGTCCTCCTCATATTATTTCTAGATGTAGACCACACTTCTCTTTCTCTCTCTCCCTCGTTTACCATTTACCATATACAACAACACTTAAAACTATACTTATTGCGAAGACAGATGAATTCTCCTAAGTTTGCTTTGTAGTGAATCAGTTAGTTGATAGGCTTAATGGTTACAGTGCGCCATAATTACATGTTGAAAGTTCTCACAGGTGTATGCACTTTATTACGAAAGCATTGTCACACTATTATTATTAGTCTCAATCGATATGATATAATGTGGTGATAATATACTAGTACAAGTTAGAGCTGTAATGCTTTTTATTCTGCCAATCATTACCACCTCAATGATTTCGAATATCATCAAATCGAGATTTCTTAATGACTCTCTTTCTAATTATTTACTTTGACCCTAATCATTATAATCTCTCCTCTGTTTATAACACACACTTTTCTTCTGTTTAATTACCTTGTGATTTACTCTCACTTTTAACCCAAGAAAACTATCATATGCTAACTTTTTTTTGGTTAGTGTCAAATCCCATTTTTTATCATTTAGTTATTATTACTAAATGAAAAAAAATTTTGAAAAAAAAAAGAGAGGAGGAAGGTAATTTTTGTGACAAGTGCCAAGTGGTGTCTCTATCTGCATGGTCTTGTTATAGGAAATGAGCTGTTTAACTTTGTTTCTATTCAAAATTCCAACTTTTATCATATTTCATTGGTGTTTTAATTCTATCCGCAGTTAATCAAAAGAGGTAGATGATGACCGTATGTTATTCTGTAGTTTATGGTCCATTCTCTTCACATTTTGTACGTTTACATCCTAGAGTTATTGTGATGATTTCAAAGCACAGAGAGGTGTCTATATCATCACTTCACTTCTCTCTTTAATTTCATACTAGACTTTTTCCTTTTTGGCATTCAATAAAAGAAAATATATAAATGATTTTATACTAATTAGGGTTGTTATTCTCTGCTTTTCATTTGTACTTTTGGGAATATCTGTCAAATCAATTACTTAAAATAAGAATATTAATAAATGTTGCAATTGATGTGCTTTTTTTGGTTTTGCAATTAAAAATCATATACTAGTAGTTATTATTATTGTATAACATTCCAACACCATAAATGTTAACCTTTTCAGCTTATATTTCACCGTTTTATTTTTTTAAAAATTTAAAGACGCATCTGGTAAAACATGAATTAAATGTCAATAGGATTTCGATATTCAATGAAATTGATAAAGTAGGTAATAACATTAGATAATATATACACATATTATGCAAAACAAACATTTTAACAAAACCGAATGGTGACGACGATAATAATGTGGCCCAAATACAATGATTTTTATTATAATTTGGAATAAATGTTTCCTAACATCATAAACGACCAAAAACATTTTTTGGACGAATCAACACTGTATTAGTCAAAAACATTACTGATAATATTCTGAAACCTTATCAAATAAAGATTGTATTGGTCAATAAAATGAACCAATACTTATGGTTTAAATAGAAATTCATAAAACTTCAAGTCCCGTATTGCATCATCATCTATGTACCGCACGGCATCTACCTATATAAATCTAAAATTAGTGGAATTTTGACAAATATGGATAGTGCGATCAAACCCACATTTGCATTTTTGTTGTTGTGTGTGATGTCATCACCATACAACATATTGCAAAGGAATAATATAAAAGAAGAAAAAGGGTAAATAAGTAAAAAAAAAAAAAAAAGGAAAATCGTGGGGGAAAGGAAGCAGAGTCGTTTTCAGATCGTGAACAGAAGCAGAGAAGCATAAGCACAGCATCAGAAGAATCCGTATCTATCTCTCTCTCTCTCTTTCTACTTTGACCGTTCCTCTCTTCTTTTTATTCTTCTTCCTCATCATCATCATCATCATCACCATCATCGTCTCTACGAAGCTTTCTTCTACTTCGATTCCTACTTCTTCTATCCCATTCCAAATCAATCTCCACCGCTCTCTAGGGTTCTTCCTTCAGGTATTCCAAATCAATCTCAATCTCTATTTTTTGTTTTTTTTTTTTGGTTTCCCTAAACCCATTTTCTTTTCTACTTTTAAAATTGTTTTAACTTAAAAAATCAGAACTTCTCTGCTTTTACCTCTCTGCAAAAGACAGAGAGCCTTTCTCTGTCTCTCTGGTTGTACCTTTGTACCTTTTTTCTCTCCGAATACTCTCCATTGTCTGCCCTTTTCTCTTCTCTCTTTTCTTTCACCTTTTATTTTCTTTTCATAATTTCTCTGCCTCTTAATCTCATCTCCGACTAAAAAGTTTCTCTCTTTTTTTTTTTTTTTTTTTTTTTTATAGCAGCAATAATATTTCAGAAGCTGGTTTTGGCCATGGAACCAAATGGGTACAGGAAAGATAGAAGAAAGGAACAACATTTGGGGAGAATGAATGGTGGTGGTGGTAGTGATGTTGACTCTGATCTTGATCCATGGACTGCATGGGCTTACAAGCCTCGCACCATCTCTCTTCTCCTCATTGGCGCTTGTTTTCTCATGTCAGTCATCTTTTATCTTCCCCCTCTTTTACTTGCTCTGCCTGCCCCATTTCTTGTTATTCCTTAATTTGTGTTTTCAATTTTGACTTATTAGTTGGGCTAGTGGAGCTCTTGATCCTGAGAGCACTACTTCTGATGATCTTGTTACATCTGTCAAAAGGTTCTCTCTTTCCTTCTCCCCACATCTTGTTTTTCCTTTTTTTTTTTTTTTGCCGTTTGCATCCATCAATTCAAACTAGTCTACTATGTTTTTGTTTCTTTTTGCTAGGGGAGTGTGGGCTATGATCGCAGTCTTTCTTGCTTACTCTCTGCTCCAAGCCCCTTCAACGTCTGTTTACACCATCTCACCTGTTTAATTAATTCAGCTTTCTCTTTTTATAATGTAGACTGTGGTTGGTGATACTTGTGCCGTGTCTTTAATCAAGTTATTTGCTTTATGCAGGGTTCTAATCAGGCCCCATCCTGCAATCTGGCGCTTAGTCCATGGGATGGCCGTCATTTACCTTGTTGCACTTACTTTTTTGCTCTTCCAGGTCCACTTTTTTCCTCCCTAAGATCCTTCTCATACAGTAGGACAGTACCCTTGCTTGCATGCCTGTGGTTTATAGCTCTTATGAATTCTTATAGTTGAAAAATTCTTGCTTCCAGAGACGTGATGATTCCCGTCAGTTCATGAAGTTTCTCCACCCTGACCTTGGAATAGGTAAGAGTTTTAGAGAGGAAATGCTATTTATTCAAGGAGGAGCTACCCCTGCAATGATTCACCATTCTTATATTGAGTTTGCTTATGCTGCAGAACTTCCTGAGAAATCATACGGGGCTGATTGCAGAATTTATGTGCCTGATCACCCAACAAACAGGTTTAAGAATCTTTATGTAGGGTATCTTCTCAACAACTCCCCTTTATCTTAAATACAACCTTCATATCATCTAAAGGCTTATGCTTTGGTTATATGTTCTCAGGACACAATATTTGATGAGTTTTTCTTGGCTCACATCTTTGGATGGTGGGGAAAAGCAATTCTGATCCGGAATCAGCCACTTCTGTGGGTGCTTTCAATTGGTTTTGAGTTATTGGAGGTTGGTCACTGTCTTCGTTTTCTTATCTTTCAGGTTTCAGTTTGATTAAGACAAAGATATATCTTCCCCTGTATCACCAAAAATGTATGTTTATGTTCTCCAGCTTACATTTCGGCATATGTTACCAAATTTCAACGAGTGCTGGTGGGACAGTATTGTTCTTGATATCTTGATATGCAATTGGTTTGGTATGATTCTTGAACCACCTAGCCATTCTATATGTTGTGCTTTTAAGATGTTGTGGATAACAGTTTCTATTGTTTTAATGTTGGTAGGGATCTGGGCAGGAATGTATACAGTACGGTACTTTGATGGAAAGACATATGAGTGGGTTGGCATTAGCCGACAGCCTAACATTATTGGAAAAGTAGGGTTTGTTCAACCTCGAGAGTGCATACGCATGGTCGTAGCCATTGAACTAGTGATGAGAATTGTGTTATTTTTTTTTAGGTGAAAAGGACACTGGGGCAGTTCACACCAGCTCATTGGGACAAAGACGAGTGGCATCCGCTGCAGGGACCTTGGCGTTTTATTCAAGTACTCACTCTTTGCATAGTCTTCTTGACAGTGGAGCTGAACACATTCTTTCTCAAGTTTAGCCTGTGGATCCCTCCTAGAAACCCAGTGATTCTCTATAGGCTGATCTTGTGGTGGCTCATAGCGATACCAACAACACGGGAATACAATTCATATCTTCAAGACCGGTAAGGCTATATAGCAAATGTGATGTTGGTTGGTGTTAGCTGAGAAAAGAGTATTGTATAACTGGCCAGTTTTGGTTGTTCGTAGGAAACCTGTAAAAAAGGTGGGAGCATTCTGTTGGCTGTCGCTGGGGATATGCATCGTAGAACTTCTCATCTGCATCAAATTTGGAAGTGGTAGGTGGTTCCTGACACATACTCTGCTTTATTTGTTTATGGTTACAGTTACATAGTGTGGAGAGTGTAAACAAACATTGGTTGTATGTATGATGGTGACACAAACAGGATTGTACCCAACAGAAATGCCATTGTGGGTAGTGACACTTTGGGAAAGTGTGGGACTTGGACTTGTGGCCTTCTTGCTGTGTTGGACATGGAAGATCCAGAAGATCCTCGCGCAAAAGAGACGCTAAGCTCCATCAGTATTGCTGCGGAAGGAAGACGAGAGAGGTGAGACAGTGAAATGCCATATGTGGGTTTCTGTAAATAGGGAGGGGGGGGGGGGGGGGGGGGGGAGAAGAACAATGTAAATGCAATTTTCTCTTAGGGGGTAGTGTGTGATAATTCAACATTTACAAACCTTCCATCAATTCTTTCATGCATCAAAGTTGCTTTCATACTTGTTCTGCGGCCCTCTCAATCTGACAAAAACATGTTGGTTTTGAAAGTTAAATCAAGTTAGTGATTAATGTGTTCTTTCATTCTGTTACCATTTGAGATTATATTGTTGTTGCTGCAAATCTTTACATGACATTAAACAACGTTATTCGGCGGTCTTTTCTTACTGCCATTAATGCTATTACTAATAATGTTGTTTGTACCTTACAGTATTTTGTATTATCATCATTCAATCAAACATATTATAGTAGTAATACATTTTATAGTTTTGAAGAAAATGAAAAAGAGAGAATCAAATGATATATGAATATGGATAATATTTTAAGATAGTGTGACATGCCGTGCCGCCTAACATCTCACATGTGTTTTGATCTTTCTTAGCTTCGCAAAATTCGTAATTTGGCAACTTAGACGACAATTTTGACTGCATCTCAATATCTCATCATCATCTATATATTTTTTTTTCAATATTCCAACTTTGCTTAAAAAACCAAAAAAGATGTTGTCAGAAAGCGTAGGAATATTCTGACAAGAATATGTTCTCTTAAAGGAATCTTGAATGGGCTTTGTTGGGCTTTTAATATTTACAAGAAAATAAGGCCCAAAAAGCATATTGTTGTTGCCCGTCGAAAACGCAATGAAAATGGATCTCTAGAGAAATCTGAAGACTTGACTCAAAACAAAAACGAAACAAACATCTCTCTCTGTAGGGTTCATCTGAGTCTCGATCTCCTCCATCTCTCAGTCTCATCAGGTATCGCCCAATCAATCCTATTCGAATTCACTGGATCTTCGATTTCTTCATAATAATAATAATAGATCTGCTTTCAGTTTGATGATATCGTCCCACGAGGACCAATCTCATCTGTTGTTGTCTGACATTTCATTTTCATCTCTATCTCTTGCAGTTTTTATAGCTTCCGGTTGACTTTTCGCCATGTAAGCTTATTCCTTAAAACTCCCCCATGCTTTATTTTCTTACCACTTACCAATCTCAACATCATATTGAGTTGATGGATCTTATGTTTCCATAGGTCTCTCTGAATTTCTAGATTGGAACCATTGGATACTTTTAGATTGTGCTCTATAGTATTTAGTGATCGATCCATTAGAGTCTCTAGCTATTACTAATTTTTTTTACCTGCATATAATACTAATTTTTACATGATATTATTGGGTTTTCCCACATTTCTATAGATAAATCGATTATTGGGTTTTGTTAGTTATCTAACCTTTGTTATGGGTTTTGAATATTTTCAGGGCAGATGATGAAGTTGTCGATCCAAAGAAGTACCTTGAGGAATCTTGCAAACCAAAATGTGTGAAGCCACTACTTGAATATCAGGTAAATTGGCGATGTTGATGACATGATTATGAAATTGTGTTATAAGTTCGACACAGTGACGTTGTTTGTGAAAGATCATTTGCTGAATGATACAAGTCTTGTTTGTAATTCTCAGGCTTGTGTCAAGAGAATCCAAGGTGATGATTCTGGCCATATGCATTGCACTGGCCAGTATTTCGACTACTACCATTGCATTGACAAATGTGTAAGTTACTTGATTTATGCTTTTTTTTCTTTTCGCTGTTTCATCATCATATCTTGTTTTACAATTTTGAATACTGAAATGAAAACTGGGTTTTGGGATCTACAGGTTGCACCAAAGCTGTTTGCGAAATTAAAATGATAAAGTGGTGAAAGCTGGAGACTCTATTGTCTTAATTTTCCTACATGTGGTTTAAATTTGATGTATAAAATGCAGTGGATGTTGAACCTTTTTTACTGCAAACCAGATTGCCAAAATGGCTCTGCTTCTCGGTTTTGTTTCCATCGCAAGTTTGCGCTTATTATATTTTTTGTTGCTACTGACGTTGTTACTTCGCTACTTGAGTCATTTAATGCCTAATAACAAGATGTGTGCCTTTCTTTCTTTGGTCTTATTGTCTTAGTCAATGCACTGACCAAATCACTAGGCTTGGAGAGTTTTCAATAGAAAAAGAGACTTTCAGGCCTTACAATTAGACCATTAGGATTAGTTATAGATCACCATCAGGTATCCACTTTGAAACTTGCTGAGCTATAAAAGATATGACCAATGAATGATGGCAAGGTGGAAGAAGAGAGAATAATAGTCGTTAGTGAAGTCACCTGTGTGTGTTATGCAGGAACCCTTCTAAAAGGACAGTTTGGTGGAGTGTTGGACGTTTGGCCTGCGACGTCTGCATTTATACTGAATATAATCTTTATGGCACGACACTCTCTACAGACATCATCTCCCATTTCACCCTTTTATGTTAAGTTTCCATCTCAAGTTTGCGCTTGTTATGTTACTGTGCTAGTAACAAGAATGCGTCTTTTGTCGGTCGTATTGTCTTACACAATGCATTGAACAAATCATTAGGCCTGGAGCTTCAATAAAGAATTATTTTTAAGCCTCCTGGTAGTAGGCGGACTGGTACAATGGCCATTAGGATTACTTAGAGCGTGCCAAAATTTAGTCCTACATTTGGAGCATCTTGGGCCTCTAAAGATGCTATCTAATGATGGCGGCACCATCAAGTGAAGAACCGTACGGTGGAGTGTGCGATCACATGCGACCGGAATCACCTGGTAAAATCACTCGGAATCACATGGTTAAATCACATGGGACTTTCGGAATCAAGTGAAGACCAGTACGGTGGAGTGTGAGATGCATGTAGCCGCCACTGCCCACTTGTGAAGAGGACAGTTTTGGAGGAGTGTGAGATGTATGGGCCATACAGTATGGCCCACGGCGGCTGAATTATACTGAATCTTATCTTTCACACTGTACAGCAATAATGTCGATTCTCCCAATTTCATCATCTATTTAAGGGTTAGAAAGTGTAATACCTTCATACCATACCATACCATTACATAGCCATGAATGGTGGAGACGGTGCTTCTAGCTATGCTCGCAACTCTTCCTATCAGGTCTTTTATATACATCACTCTTCCATTTTTTTTTTCTTTTTTTTTTTTCTATGCGTACTAACATTTTACTTGTGTGTGCGCATGTAGAGGGGAGCCATTGAAGCTGCTGAAGCACTCCTCAGAAAGGGGATCAACAGACGGCTCGACATCACAGACCATTCCTACTCGTATTTTACAATAGCCGACTTCGGATGCTCCTCCGGCCCCAACACCATTCTTGCTGTAGATATCATCATCCAAGCCCTCGACGACAAGTTCAGCTCTTCTCTGCCTAATAACACTACTCCTCAGTTTCAAGTCTACTTTAACGACGTCTCCCACACTGATTTTAATGCACTCTTTGCTTTGCTTCCTCCTCAAGGCCCCTACTTCGCTGCAGGCGTCCCCGGTTCTTTTTATGGAAACTTGTTTCCCAAGGCACATCTCAACTTGGCCTATTCATCTTGCGCCCTCTGTTGGCTCTCCGACTTGCCACCGGAGCTAACTGACACAAGCTCTCCTGCTTACAACAGAGGCAAGATTCACTACACGGGAGCTTCAGCAGAGGTTGCACGAGCCTACTCCTGTCAGTACAGGAAGGATATCAATTTATTTTTGCATGCCAGGTCACAGGAGCTCGCAGAAAACGGGTTGATGGCACTGATTGTGCCCGGTGTACCAGATGGTTTTCTCGATTGTCAGGAGGCTTCAACGGGATCCGAGTTCGATTTGTTGGGTTCATGCCTCATGGACATGGCCAGAGAGGTACTTGGTGGTTTTCCGTAAGAAATAAGAACGCATGATGACAGGTTAAAATAACCTAAACTACTTTTCTGTGCAGGGAAGAATAAAGGAGGAGGAGGTGGACAGTTTCAACCTTCCCATATATTACTCAACCCCAAAGGAACTGGAAGACATCATCAAAAGCAACGGAGAGTTGAAAATTGATAAAATAGAGACACTGGGGAGCATTGGCGCGCAAGGGACTATGCCTGACCTCGAGTCGAGGGTTCTGTACCTGAGAGCGGTGCTGGAAGGTCTCGTTCGCACCCACTTTGGCCACCAAATCCTCGACGATCTGTTTGATCGCTACGCCCTCAAACTTGCTCATTCTTCTTTCATCCTCCAGCCTCAAACCCATAGATCCATCATGATCTTTGCCCTTCTCAGTCGCTGTTATGACATCTGATATACGTTCTCTATTATGCAATCCATAAGGAATGATTTACCATTATCTATATATATATGAATAATGTGCTTTACACAACTTTCATCCATCATATCATCTCTACTTTGAATGAAGAATTTGAGTCACTATTAAACAAAAATTCAATTTCATTCAAGAAACATATCAAAGGGATAGATACCCATCAAGTACTCACAGAAAACACAACAATAGGAATATAAAACCACACTTTATTTCTCCCAATGTAACTTATTGCCTGTAGTATCCACCACCTTGGTGAGGAGGCGGGTACGGGCTCTGGCCGGGATAAGGAGGTCGAGGCTGCTGTCCCTGGTGGTCATAGTACGAGCCTTGTTGCCATGATGGAGGTTGTTGCTGGGTCTGAGGAGGGTACGGTTGTGGTGGCGCTTGGCCATGAGGAGTATGGTAAGGCGGAGGTGGACCGTAGGGTGGGATTGTGTAGCCAGGCCTTGACATTTGCTCAGGTGGTCTATAGTATGGTGCATGTGGGTGAGGATGAGATGGATTCTGAGTTTCTGGTGGAGGAGGCGGACTTGAAGCCGTTGGTTGGTGCACAGATGGGTATGGGCCGGAGCTTCTACGATCCTGAAAACTCAGACCAGACATCTGCCGTTGCACATCATCAATCATTTCTCGGCACTGGATACTCCTTGTCATCACAAAATCACTGCACTGCTGCTTCACATTCGTGATTGCATCCTTTAGACACCAACAAAAAAAATGTCTCAAATTGCAGGAAAGTTATTTCTCATCCTCAATGGAATGTAAAATCAGAATGGACGAGAGCCATCCAGAGAAGTGGCATAATGTAGACAAGCATAGACAGTGAAGAGCTGGCTACTATTGTATATAGAGAAAAGAAACTCACTTGGAGAGTGACATAGAACTTCAGGCCCTCATTGATGTTCTCCTTGATCTCTCGATACTTCATTATGGCAGCTTGAATCTGCTTGTAGCACTTATCCTTGGATGCTGAATAACGAATAAACACAGTTTCAATGCCAAATGTGTCAGTTTATCATGGATTATGCTTTATTTCACATATAGCATGCTAAACATAAAGTACTTTGATCTATCATGCAAAACAGAAACTGCTTGCTCACCTTTATAATCTTCAAGATTGAAAAGAGTTGAGAACTCCTCATTTTGAGCCTATAACAAAGGAAGGAAACCAATTAGAAAGCAGTCGGTTTCTGAGACGCGATCATTTCAGCCCCATAAGAAGCTAGCAAACTCAATTTGCTTGGATATTGATTACAATCACCATATGCCTTTTGGTTATCAGAAAAGATAAAACCATAATGATATATTAAATACGATGGCAAAAGAGGTAGACCTGAATTTGCATCAGTAATTGTTCTTGAACTTCAATGTTTTGGGAAATATCTTCACAAATGTGATCATACTTTGATATCTCTTTCCTGAACATATCTTCATAGGAGCCAGTAATTGTCATCAGCTTTGGCAGTATGTCATCCTAAAACCAAGTATCAAGTAAAAGCCTAATGAGTATTTGTCTCCAATATCATACAGTAATCATGAACAACAATGATGACTAATCAATAGAGAGAATTTACTTTTCTTTTCATGTCTTTGAGCATGTCTTCAAGACCTGCCCGCTGAGCACCAAGATTTTCCAGTTGCCTCTGTGCAAAAAGGGAAGCAAAAATGTGAGGATAGTAATTCGTATAACCACTTTTCAAATCCCTCCTAAAAGTATATACTCGCAGCTTCCAAAAGAGAGAGAGAATACCAGACTCTGCTTCAGAGTTCCCACAATAGCATCCTCTGTTGCGTCCAGAGACATTATTGGCCTAGCTAGAGTTGGGATAGCAGACTCTATCTGATGATGAAAACCAAAAACCATAACGTCTACGAATTAGTATACAGATTTCGGTTTGTTAGCTTGTACCCAAAGATTTCAGGTACTAGGATAGCCTAAATAAATACCCCTAATAGACAACTTCAGACAGTAGTTTGTACCTAAGAGGAGAAATATACTAGCGTATACAAAAAATAGGAAGTACTTACCGGCCGTCGATCAAGAATAGACATGAGGGCGAAATTATCTCTCACGGATCGCTCAATCTTCACATCACTTTCTCCAGCTTGTTTCAAATTGGCTGCAAACCGATTAAGCCTATCTTGCAAGTTCTTAGTCAGTGTGCTAGATTGAGGCCTAGTCCACCGAGTCCCAAATTGACTTCTGAACTGAGAGTCTTCAGTTGCTTCTTTCTGCAAAAGCTCTTCGGTGTGCACCAACAGTTCCTGATTAACCCTCTTCAAATCCCTAAGCTGCTGCAGTTCAGCTTCCAAGCCAGCTGGACCACCACTGATCTGAACAGCTTCTACATCTTCTTTAAGATCAACAGGAAGAGCAGAATTACCATCCACAGCAAGAATAGAATCTGGAAGATCCATCTCTTTAAGCCTAACTCGAGTTAGTTCGCTAGCTTGCTGTAATCTCTCCGCCTGAGTTCTAATTACATCATCGACCATCTCAGTGTATCTAGAGAGAGCCTTTGCACTGCTATCTGGAACAAGGATTGCAAACATCTTTTCCTTGCTTGCATCCAATATCTCAGTCATGTTCATTGGCTTAACCATTGAGAAGGCGGGAAGTGGAGATAAAGAAGAAGGAGAAGGAACTCTCATGAGGTACACTCTGTCGTTTTCCTTGACAGCCCTATCCAAATTGACATTAATGCTCGACTCTAGTGTGTTCATCGCTTCTATAAGCTGAGCAGGGGCTCCCCTTGAAGACTTCTTTGCTTCTGCCAAACGGCTGGCTCCGCTCCTCAGCCTTGCAATTTCTTCTGCAATTTCCTCTTTCTCGTGCAACTCTTTTCCATACCTAAAACAAGCTTCACTATAGAAGAGCGCTGCTTTCAGCTGCACATGAGAAATCCAGCCTTTCTCGAAATGTTCCTTCAATGGTGAAGTGGTTAGGGCAGCGAAAGCTTCCTCATAAAATATGCCAACCTGATCATAAGCAAACAAGAAGTGTAAATTCAATCGACTCTGTCTCTTACTCACAGTTTAGTACAACAGATGCTCCACCAAAAACTAAGCACGTTTATAGCATATGTACTCATAACTAATCCGAGTAATTCCAAGATCTTGAGTTCATAAATGTGCACAAATTCAATCAATCGATTCAATCCTATCACTTCTTCACAACAGTGCAGTAAAACAGATGCTCCACCAAAATCAATCCGGGACTAAAGAATCTAAGATCTTGAGTCCACAACTGTGCACAATCAAAAGAGATGCAAGCATGATATGACACTAACCTGCCTAGCAATTTTAGCAGAAACACCAGGGGTGCTTCCTTTGGCAATGGTGTTTTCAAACACACATTCTTGAGCTTGCGCAAGCATCAACCGTTCCAACATTGCCACGCAGTCCACCGACAAATCCACGGTGAGGCTCTGCCCAATCGCCGCCTTAGATGACAAATTATCCTTCAAGTACACAAACGCACCTGCAGCAGCGATGAACGCATGTGAAGCCTGACGACGCCCATCCACGGTGGTGCGGTCATGACCGAGTCCAATCTGGCTATACGCAGCACCAAGATTGAAGAGAACAGCGGCTTTCTCAAGATGAATGTTCTGCTGAGTAGACTTTTGCTTTTGCTTGAAAGCATCGTACCATAAGAAAGTAACGGCGTTCACCTGGTGCTTCTCTGCGGAAATTGGGAATCGCGTTTCCACCAGACAAAGGGCTTTGTAATATGAGATGAGAAGGTCTCGTCGAGCTGCCGGAGACGGATCGGGGACGCGTTCTAAATCGGATCGGAGCTGCTTCACGGTTTCAAGATCGTCGTCTATAAGCTGAGCCTCGCGCTCAGAGTAGGTGAAAGTAACGTAGTTGCGGAAAGGCCGGTAGAGATCAACGGAGTTCGTCTTCTTCTCATGAATGGCGAGCATCAGATTAGAGAGCGCCGACGAAGCCATGGCGGTTGAGAAATCCCCTTTGATCGCTCTTCTGATTTTTTAATTTTCCTTCGATTCTTCGGTGGTTTTCTTTGATCCTTATTGACTAAGGGAAGATGATGATCGTGAAGGATCGAGGAGACGGCACCAAGTCTTGTTATCTTGTATTTAAACGGCGTGCAGTCTGATTTTGTGATTAAGTACGAGTCCAATGGCTTTTAAAGTTTTCTTACGCGTTAATTAATTGAGACACCGATGGTGGATCTTTTCCAAATTAGAATGCTGCTTTTTAGCCCTGGACATCCGGGTACTCGGGTCGGGTTTGGGTTTTTTAGATAATAGAGGATCCATTCAAATAAATATAAAATTCGGTTTGGTTTTAGTTCGGGTTCTTTTGGGTTCGGGTCAGATTGGGTATAGATTTTCAGTAAAACCCCGGAATTTTATCCAAATACCCACAATTTTTTCGTTTTTTGGGTAAATTCTCGGATTTTTGAATCAATACCCGGAATTTTGGTTAAATACTCAGAATTTCGGATAAACATTAGAAATTTCAATATAATTTCGGGTATTCTAGTAAAAATTGGGTATTCGGATCCTAAATTATTGATATGTATTTTTATTTTGGGTATTATCATATTTGGGTTCGGGTCCGATATGGGTAGAAGAGTTTAGGACCCAATAAGGTAAATCCAAGATTACGGATTCAGATTCGGGTCCAATTTTTTGATTTAGTTTGGTTCCGGTTCGGATCTTCAGTTCCGGTTTTTTTTGCCCAGGACTACTACTCTTTTAAGTTTTAAACATGTCTTCTAAGTTCTAACCTAGAATATGTTTGAGCATGTTTATCAATATTTTTACTGAAAGTAGGAGATTATGCACAAAAAGCATGGTCTTAAACGCTGGGTGTGGCCCGTGTGGGTATGAATGTTGTGGTGACAATCAACACAGTAATATTAATCTTTTACGGGATTACAAAAGTCTGTGTGTTTATGAATTAGAGAGGCCTTGAAGAGACTTTGGTATCAAAAAGAATAATGATCTGATGAAACAGTTTAAATTATACGAACAAGAACTATATCTGTCAAAAGTTTTTGAGCAGCTTGTCGTTTGAGACTCCGTCAGCTACCAGCATTGTGGTTATCTCCTGCAATAATACAAATCGAACAACAATAAAGATACATATCTTCTTCTTAAGCATTTAGTAGGTTTTTAGAAACTAAACACAGTGAATACCTCAGCCATTTGTTTCTGTCCGCACAGCACCGCTCCCGTGGCCTTGGGCGCTGAGAGTTGTTTAGCCCTCGCAAAAGCAGCCTACACAACACAACACATGATGTATATATTATTAGTTTGGTCCACCTTGAGTTAAGCATTTAGATTGATGTTTCTCAATCTCACCTGCACGTATCCGGTTTCCCCTTTCCACCCATCATCTGGCTGTGATAATACCGGCACAACTTTGACACCCGATAATTCCCACTCTTTAAACTTTTCCTACAAATCGAGAGTGTATTCCAAGATGAATTTTCTATAGACCAAAATGAGAGCGAGAGATAGGCTCTACGCTTATCATCAAAAGATTTACAATTCAAGTGCACACATTTGTGTCTACTGACATCATGAATTGCAAAACAACTGAGAGAAAGAACCAAACCTGGTACGCCATCCTTTTCAGGTTCCTAGCCCCGTAATATAGTCTTACGTCAGATCTTCTATCAGCGCTAAATCCTGACTCAATTAGTGAGCGGATAGGACTACAAAAATAAGAACAAGAGAGATTGATTACATCACAAGTGAAGATGTTTCCTTAATCCATATCACCATCATTAGACATTGTTGATTCGACCAGGCTTTGGGACAACAAACAAAAACACCTAAAATGCCATGAGTTGATTCAAAACACACATAACCATATCCTCCTTCATTGACTGAAACATCCTTAGGTGTCATAAACCGCTCTAACGCTAACAACAGAACAGATTGATCATGAAAGTCATCAAAACATTGACCTTACATACATGGAACTCCCTATTTCAGTATTAGATCAACATACACAGCAGAAAAAAAGCAACATACACATATCGACATACATGGAACTCCCTATTTCAGTATTAGATCAACACACGCACACAGCAGAAAAAGCAACATAAACAGTCCATGGCACCTCTAATAGGTTGAATTCATACTCTTGCAAATTGCAAGATTTAGCGCATCAACAACGTGATCCCAAACTTCAAAGCCAGCAGGATAAAAAGCAACTGAACTAAGCATCATTGAGGATTCGCCGCAATAATATTTAACTAAACCAAATTCAAGATCCTGAGTCTGAAAGCGTTGTATGTAGTAATAAATGCTCTGGACAGCAACCTTTAAACTAAACCAATACTCAGATCATTGATATAAGCTAAGAAGGAGCAATCAAATTTGAAGTAAAAAAAGACTTCTTTAGCAAATCCAACAGACTATGATAGTGGACAAAGGCCTCACCTAATCCCAGATCCAGTTGCAAAAATCAAAACTGTGGGATACTTCTCCGGAGGATCAATCTGATCGATATTGAAACCATTACCCATGACAGGGCTAAGCTCAACGGTCTCCCCTTTCTTCAACCCGCAGAGAATCTCGGCGGTAGATCCAGCGATGCTTTTGACCAAGAATTCGAAAGCACCACGAGAAGCCGTCAAGGAAGGAGGAGAAGCGATAGCCAGAAAAGAAGGCTTCTCGACATCAGGAACACGGAGCTGGAGATACTGACCGGGTCTCGTGTATGAAGCTACGAGATCCGGGGAGTTTGAAATATCGATAGAGATGTGGAATAGCGATTCAGCGGCCGATTCGATGAGAGAGAGCGGAGCCGGGGTCCAGAGAGTGGCGTCCTGGCGAATAGTGGCGGCGGATACGACGGAGGCGACGCGGTTGTTACGGGATAAGCGGAGATGGCGGGTGAGAGGAAGACGGCGCAGGATAAACATGGGGGAGAGGGAGTGGCTAAAGTGCGCATGGGTGACAGAAGGCACGAAAGGAAGAGTGGACATGGTGGAGAGTTTTTGGGTCTCTTAATATGCGACCGTCAAATTTAGCCGGCGGTAGAAAAGGGCGGCCCGATTGGTTCGGTGGCACGAGGAGTTTTTTTTTTTTTCTGCTGTGCACCTAATTTTTTATTCAGCTCCAATGTTTTTGCCACGTGGGCTCTCCAATGAATATATCAGTTTATCTTCTTTCCGACCACTACTACTGCTAGTACTACATTACTAGTAGTGTACTCTGCTATAAAGACAACAAACAAATGGATGACATGAAGAATCTTCATTTTAATTTGTTATCTTTGGAGAATATTATTAGTACAAGAAACTTTGCCAGCTTCGCATCCATTTCTAAAATTGTATACTTTTACTTTTCTTATAGAACTGATTTTTTCTAAGAAGAACACAAAAATCATGCAATTGTTACGAAATATTTTTCGTCCAGTCAATCTCGCTATGAGTAGGAAGAGCAGGATTTGAGTTAAATGCTCGAACAAGGTTAAAGTCACTAACATATTGATATATTAATGTTAGTAGAAAAATACAAATTCTGAACCACCCCTACAAGGCTACAAAAGTTGGTAAGTCATAAGTGTTATTCAAAAGTTTCTTGCGAATCTACGCTGATGATGACAAACAGTAAACGACAGTAGCAGAAAATGATATTGAAATTAAAAATGCAATATGTATATTAAACAATACGCAGACAGCAAAACACGCCACCCGCCTTTACGCTGTAGCTGTTTACCATGGGAGACGCAGCGAGCACCGCAGAGGATAGTTTGCTACTGCCTCTGCCTGTCGATATAGTTGAGAGAGTGACATGGAGAGATCTACGAGATGGATCATTCATCGAAGAACTCAAGAGGCTTATCTGCTTTGCGGCTCCTATGGCTGCTGTTGTTACCGCTCAGTTCATGTTGCAGATCATCTCAATGATGATGGTGGGTCACCTCGGCAATCTCTCCCTCGCTGGCGCTTCCCTTGCTTCTTCATTCTGCAACGTCACTGGCTTCAGCCTCATCGTCTGTTTTCTCCTCCTCCTTTTTCTAAATTGATACACTCATCTCTCTTACCACAACCATGAAAATTGCTTAGCCTCATCACTTGATTGTTATTTTTGGCCTGTGATGCTAGTTAGGATTGGCATGTGCCCTGGATACTCTCAGCGGTCAAGCTTTTGGAGCTAAGCTATATCGGAAACTAGGTGTTCAGACATACACAGCTATGTTCTGTCTCGCATTAGTGTGTCTCCCTCTCTCTCTCTCATTTGGTTCAACATGGAAAAGCTTCTTGTATTCCTTGGCCAAGACCCTTCAATCGCACATGAGGCAGGAAATTATGCAGCTTGGCTCATCCCAGGACAATTTGCTTACGCCGTTATACAGCCGCTCACTCACTACTTCCAAAACCAGACCTTGATCACACCTCTCCTCATCACCTCTTGTTTTGTGTTATGTCTCCACGTTCCTCTCTGCTGGCTTCTGGTTTATAAGTCAGGACTTGGTAATCTTGGAGGAGCCTTGGCTCTCAGTTTGTCAAACTGGCTCAACGCCATTTTCCTTGGATCTTACATGTGCTACTCCTCTGACTGTTCTGAAACACGCGCTCCACTCTCCATGGAGATATTCGACGGCATCGGAGAATTCTTCAAATATGCTCTTCCTTCTGCGGCTATGCTTTGGTAATTCTCACTATTATCTGTGCCTTTTCACTTCTCAATGCTTCCACACTTTTGTTAAAAACTTTATTTTTTGAGTTGCAGCCTAGAGTGGTGGTCATATGAACTCATAATATTACTCTCTGGTCTCTTACCCAACCCAGAACTGGAGACATCTGTGCTCGCTGTCTGGTACTCCCCCTTGCATCTACATTTAAATTACTTGTGACAATCTTGAACTTGACAAAACTTGATGTTATTCAAACTATGGCAGTCTCCAAACAACTGCGACAATCTATTCGATACATCTTGCAATCGCAGCTGCAGCAAGGTTATAGCACTCTTGTCACCAACTATTAATAGCTTTAAGAGCTGACGATGAATCATATGGTTTCATGTTCATAAGCCGATGTTTTCTTTTCTTGCACAGCACAAGAATCTCAAATGAATTAGGTGCAGGAAACTCTCGAGCAGCACATATCGTGGTCTATGCAGCAATGTTTCTTGCAGTAGTGGAGCCATTGATAGTGAGTACATCTCTGTTGGTCAGCAAGAACGTTTTCGGCCATATTTTCAGCAGTGACAAGGAAACCATCGACTATGTTGCAAAGATGGTTCCATTGGTCTCTATTTCTCTCATACTGGACAGTTTACAAGGGGTTCTTTCAGGTTCCGGACTTGTTCCTATTTCTTTACTCCAACACAAGCTAGTGTCGAATATTATATTCTCTGTTTTCTTCCACAAAATGCAAGACAAGTCCAAGTCTTCATGTCTATCCCTGTGGAGTGTTTACAGGAATTGCAAGGGGATGTGGGTGGCAGCATATAGGGGCTTACATAAACTTTGGAGCTTTCTATCTCTGGGGGATACCAATTGCAATATCGTTAGCTTACTGGGTTCATCTGAAAGGTGTTGGCCTTTGGATCGGCATACAAGCGGGTGCCGTTCTGCAAACTCTTCTGCTGGCTCTTGTCACTGGCTGCACAAACTGGGAAAACCAGGTCCATTTTTTTTTGCCTTTTTTTGCCTTTCTTCATGAATTGTTTCTGTTGTGAAATAAACATATCGATGTTCATTTAGATGCATATTTGAACTCTAGGCCCGTGAATCGAGGATGAGAATGAATGTGGCGTAATATTAGGCGCAGCTAAACAACACTTACCAATTCAGAGCTTCGCATCTAAAGATTAGAGACACGCATGTTCCTCTCCGGTTTTACCATTTTTAGTAGCAGCACAAATCGATGTATGTTACCGTTGGACTAGTCAAAGCCGTAAATAATCGGTCTTCTTTGTAACCAAATCATACTATATGATTTTAGACAGTAATAAGAAGCAGCCCTCAGCAGTCGGTTGTTTCGATGAAGCTTTATTCTGGTTGTTCAGAAATACATTGGACAGACAACGATGCAGTCAGGTGATCTCATTCTGCTGACACCATCTCGCAATCAGACCTGTAACACAGTAGTTGGGAGTCAGGGAAAGATGTGGGAGCTGCTTCCGAGTATTGGGGCTAAAGTTGTCCAACACTGAACTTCTTCTCGATACAAACCCGTTCATAAACCAGCCTGGCAGAAGCAATAAAGGACACCTCCTCAGTTCTTCTGATGGAATAAACATCAGTTCTGATTTCCTACTAAACATGTGGCTTATTGTTGATAGAAGCAAAATTGGATATTTGACGCCCAAACGCATGGACATGATCTTCATTACTTACAACCTTGACCAGAGTCGTTTCTCATATCCATAAATTCACTTCTCAATATATTGGAGTATTATCACATATAATAACTCCTTAGTCAGTGAGTTTGTTGAAAGCATGCCGCTCCACCAGATTTGATCTGGAAAAAAGTTATACCAAGCCTAGTTAGCTGTCATTGCAGTTGTCACATATCTTCCTCTGTTGCAATGATGTAATCACCCGATCATCACCAACAATGTCCACCAAAATCTGAAGAAATCACATATCAAAAATTAGGATTTGCAGCTAGCAGATATCGATTTGCCTATCTGAAGTGTCTAAAATCAATAACCAAATAAACAAATGGCAATGTGTGAGTGTGGTCAGAAAATCTTGAAAGGCATAATTAAAAAAAAAAAAAAAAAAAAAAAAAAAAAAAAAAAAAAAAATCCTCTACACTCGTTCTACTAGTACACACGACCGTAAGCGTCGAGAACAAGACCATTAAAATTACATCCAACAATTTTTACAATCGTGTGCGTTAACTAACCAAGAAATCCAAAAAGCTGACTGAAGAAGGCTTGTCGACATGCGCTTAGCCCTCTACGGGTCTGGGTGAGGGGAAATTGGCGCAGGATAAATATGGGGAGAGAGGGAGTGGCTAAAGTGCGCATGGGTGAGAGAAGGTGATGAAGGAAGAGTGGACATGGTGTTGAGCTATTTCGACCTTACCGTCAAATTTAGCCGACGGTAGAAAAAACCGGTGGTTCCACTTTCGTGGCACGATGAGTTTTTTTTTTTTTTTTTTTCGTTTCTTATAAATTTGCTTATATTTAGACACGTGGACGGTCAAGATTAATAATTACCACGGAGTACTAGTATCTTTGTTTTTGCCCCGACCACTTCTTTGGTCTACTTTGGAGAAGGAACAGCCAGCCATTAGTTTATGTTTCGGAGAAACTTCCAAAACACCTTTACCCAGCCCAAGCAATCAAGCATCGGTGTGGAAATTTTTTCAATACTTCTTTTTTTTTTTGGTCACCATTTTTTTAATACTAGGAAATTAAAACAAGGCAAAAGATTGTGGATGATAAAAAAAAGGGTCAAAAATACAGAATTGTATCAGAAAAAAAAAACGAGATCCATAAAGATATTGAAGACGTGATATACAATACCAAAATAAAATAATATTTCACTTGAGATTTGAGAAGAAACTATCAAACTAAAGCCGAAGAAGAAAAATAAACAAATAATTTATCTCCATTGATTGTGTTTTTGAGGGGAAATCGTGGAACGAGGGAGACATGCAGCAGGCAAATCATAAATATCACTCACCGCCTTCTTGACCCTTTCATCCCCCCCTCCTCACAATTTTTTGCAGTTTCTTTTACATTTCTCTGTCTCTGTTTCTCCGTCGAAGAAGCCATGGGAGACGCAGAGAAGAGCACCACCAAGGAAAGCTTGCTGCTTCCTCCTCCTGTAGAGAGAGTTGAGAACCTGTCATGGAGAGATCTACGAGATGGATCATTCACCGTTGAACTCAGGAGGCTTATCTGTTTCGCCGCTCCTATGGCCGCTTGTGTTATCGTTCAGTTCATGTTACAGATGGTTTCTATGATGATGGTTGGTCACTTAGGCAACCTCGCCCTCGCTAGTGCCTCCCTCGCTTCCTCCTTCTGCAACGTCACTGGCTTCAGCTTCGTTGTCTGTTTTTTTTTTCCTCTCTTCCTTCTTAATTGATTACACTTAATTTGTCTCTCTGTTTAATTTTGGAATGATTTGTTAATTACTTTTCTTTTTTTGCCTGTGGTGTGTTGTTAGATAGGATTGTCATGTGCCTTGGATACTTTGAGCGGTCAAGCTTTTGGAGCTAAGCTATATCGGAAACTAGGTGTTCAGACTTACACAGCCATGTTTTGTCTTGTTTTGGTGTGTATCCCTCTTTCTCTCGTTTGGCTCAACATGGAAAAGCTTCTTGTGTTCCTTGGCCAAGACCCTGCTATTGCACACGAAGCCGGGAGATATGCTGCCTGGCTTATCCCTGGACTCTTTGCTTACTCTGCTCTACAGCCTCTCACTCGCTTCTTTCAAAACCAGAGTTTGATCTCACCTCTCCTCATCACCTCTTGTGTTGTCTTCTGTATCCACGTTCCTTTCTGCTGGCTTTTGGTTTACAAGTCTGGCCTTGGTAATCTTGGAGGAGCCTTGGCTATCAGTTTGTCAAACTGGCTCTATGTCTTTATCCTTCTTTCTTTCATGTTCTTCTCCTCCGCTTGTTCTGAGACACGTGCTCCGCTCTCAATGGAGATATTCGACGGCATTGGAGAGTTCTTTAAATATGCTCTTCCTTCTGCGGCTATGATTTGGTACTTCATCTTTTTCTTTGTTCCTTTACACTTCTTCATGCATGCCTCCACATTGGAAAAATAATGAACTCTTTTGTGTGTTGCAGCCTAGAGTGGTGGTCATATGAACTCATCATATTATTCTCTGGTCTCTTACCCAACCCACAACTGGAGACTTCTGTGCTCTCTGTCTGGTATACTCATCCTCTTGCATCTTTCAATTTCTTCTTGTCACTAATAATGAATTTGCCAAAAACATAATGTTATTCAAACTATGGGCAGTCTCCAAACAGTTTCGACAATGTACTCAATACCACTAGCGATCGCGGCTGCCGCAAGGTTAGAGCTTTAGTCACCATTATGCAGTACATACTTGGTGTTCATGGCAATTATGAATCATATGGTTTCATGTTCATAAGCGGATGGTATTTTGTGCAGTACAAGAATCTCAAATGAGTTAGGTGCTGGAAACTCTCGAGGAGCACAGATCGTTGTCTATGCGGCAATGTCTCTTGCAGTAGTGGAGGCATTGATTGTGAGTACGTCTCTATTAGTCGGCAGGAATCTTTTCGGCCATATTTTCAGCAGTGACAAGGAAACCATCGCCTATGTTGCAAAGATGGCTCCATTGGTCTCTATTTCTCTCATCATGGACGCTCTACAAGGGGTTCTCTCAGGTCCGAGACTTGTTCTTATTTCTTTACTCAAACACAAGTTATTGTCGGATTTTAGTTTCTTCTCCACAACACACTGCAAAAAAGATCCAAGTCTTCATGTCTATTCCTGTTGTGTGTTTTAGTCCTGCATGTGTCAAAGTGTGATGGTTTGCAGGTATTGCAAGGGGATGTGGATGGCAACATATAGGGGCTTACGTGAACTTAGGAGCTTTCTATCTCTGGGGGACACCCATGGCTGCATGCTTAGCCTTCTGGTTTGATCTGAAAGGTGTTGGCCTTTGGATCGGAATCCAATCTGGTGCGGTTCTGCAAACTACTCTTCTCGCTATTGTCACGGGCTGCACAAACTGGGAAAACCAGGTCCTTTCCTAGTTTCTTTTAATCCATCTTCTTTCATGACTTGTTTCTCTTGTGAAATAAACAAACACGTTGATATTGAATTGGATGCATATTTGAACTCTAGGCTAATGCAGCAAGGAAGCGAATGGCTTTGGCCTAAGGTACGTAAGGCGCTAGAGAACAGCACTAACCGAGTCAGAACTTGGCATCTACAGATTATATATAGGGACCATATGTTCCACTTGGATCGGTTGTAAAATTTTGTTAGCATTCAAATTGTTGTATGTTACTTTCAATACTTTGTGAATAGTGGTGGAGCCGCTATGACGTCTTTTTGTAACAAGACTTGCATAAATTTTCGACTGTAATAATAAGAATAGTGGTGGAGCCGCTATAACGTCTTTTTGTAAACTGCAAAATTTTCGACTGTAATAGTAAAATTCACTCATCAATTGTTGTTTCGATTCAAGCTTTTAATTCTGGTAGTTCAGAGATCCCATTCTGGTAATACTACCAGCTTTCAATCAGAACCTTTAAATGGAGAGATCTGTGAATGGATCATTTACGACAGAAGTCAAGAGGCTTATCTGCTGTCCCGGCTGTGGTTACCGCTCACTTCATGCAATGTACTATGCAGGAAAGCATACGTATATATACATCTATTACTATAATTAAATATATATATATATATATATATATATATATATATATATATATAGCGTGAAACATGTTTATGTTGTCATTGTCTCTTATCAATCTTTTAGTCAGTATATGTGGGGACTTTTTTTAATTGACTATGAGTTGATAACAACAGTTGAGCTTGGAAGTGGTTGGGGAAGAAGATAAATCATAAATGACGGACTCCATCAATCAACATCGCTTCTTGGTCTCCCAGCCACAGGTCACTGAAGTTGTTCATTACGATCCCCTCAATCTCAGGGGCGGTCCAATAAAAAAAAAATATTGGTCTGAAGCAATTAAAAAAAAAAGCGGTTATAGTTGTATGAATGAACCATCTCTGTTATCCTCTACGGCTCTACCTGGACACCTGGTGGTGCCACAGCCATTCTCTTCCTTGCTTCACGGGCCTAGAGATCAAATATGTGTCCAATTGAACATTCTTGTGTTCAGAAAAGAAACGAGTCATGGAGAAAAAGGGAACATGAATGAAAAGCCCCCTATACTTTTCAGTCCTGCAAACCATCAAACTACTGTTACCGTTAAGAGAGTGGCAAAAAAAATAGAGTAAAGCCAGGACAAAAAAGACACACAAAACATGAATGAATGAATAATAGTCAGTATTTTATTTGGGACAGTTACTGGGCCATGGGTTCTTAGAAAAGTTGTCTGTAAATATACAACTAATGGGCCACGTCGGCCCATAAAACCTAACCCATACGAGTTATATATATATATATTTTAGCACAAGAGTTGTATTTGCCGCCCCTAAAAGAATCGATCGCGACCTTGAATAATCCTCACTCTCAATCTCTCTCTCTCTCTCTCTCTCTCTCTCTCTCCTTCCTTCCCCGTTCGGTCAGTGATCCAACCAAATCAATCGATCTCTTCGAGTAGTGCTTATCTGATGTTTGATTTGCGTTCTACATTGTAGAACCCTACTTTGATTTTGCTTTCCCAGTTTTGAATTTGATTATTTATCATTAGTTTTTTTTTTTTTTAGGTTTTGATTAATTAGAATGGTGAAGGCGACGGAGAAGCAGGCTGAGGCAGTAACATCGGTATTTTGGGACATAGGGAAGTGTCCCGTTCCCACTGGCTTTGATCCGCGTCTTGTCGGTCCGTGTATTAAACGGTTTTTGAAGAAATTAGGCTACTTTGGTCCTCTCACCATCTCTGCAATCGGCCTACTAACAGAAATCGCTGATGATGTCCTGCGAGCGGTCTCTTCCACTGGAATCGTTCTTCATGCCATGCCACCCCATATGGTTAATATCTATATCCTTGTACATTTCATAGATAAGAGAGGGAAAGAGAGAGAGAGAGAGAGTCTCAAGTCTTTAGTTTCTGAAAACAGGTTCCAATTGCGTACAGACGCTTATCTTTTCTTGGATGGATGATAATCCACCTCCAGCTAATATAATGCTCATATCCGATCCCACAGTCTCTAACTCTTATGACCTGAGTTTCCTAAAGTATCACTGTGGATACAACGTTATTTATCCCTATCGATATGGTCCCTACTCCACTAAGAGCCTCTGGAAAAAATTTCTTCTCGCAGGTGTGTGTGTGTGTGTGTTTTTAATTTGTCCTCTCTCTCTCTCGCGGTACGGTGTGTTGCTTAGAAATAACCGGGTTTTTTTTAAAAAAAAATTCTCAGGGGCACTTGAGGTTGAGGAGGAGGATAAGTGCATTGAAACTGATGAATCTGCTTCCTGGTTTTGCCATGGATATATGCCTTATTGATTTTAGTTGTAATACACCCATCGTTTGTACCACTGGCCAAGGCCTTGAGACTTTCACCACGCATCTCTCTTGCCAAGAACATGCACAGCTGGTAATTAAGCATCCCAGCCAAACCGGATTGTTTCAATACTGCCCTCGTCACTCATCACTTGTCTTCTTAGCTATTTTTTTTTGAGTCACTTGTTTCAGACCGGAAACAATCTTTCTCACTTCTTTTTTTTTTTTTTTTTGCCTCAAGACGTCTACCTTGTTCCCTCCTCGTCCTCGATGTTGGGATGAGGATGAGGAGTGGGATGATGAGGCAAGTTTTTTTTTCTGAGTTCCCTGCTTGAAACCCTCTTACCACTAGTACTAGTTTCTCATCCTCACGTAATTTGACCCTATGCTACCTTTTTTCTACTGCATGATCATTGGTTCTTCCCTCCGCAGCATCCAGACATTTTTGAAACTGCTTATCCTCAACCAAAGGCAAGCCTCTGAGATTTCCCATGTTATCTGCTTGAAAAGCTACGTCCTGTTTTTTTTATTTCTGCCTAATTTATGACCCCCAATGTGCATTTTGGTTTTCTTTTCAAGCAGACGTGGGATTGGCTCCCTGGTCAGCATTTAAACACGTCTGCAACACCAAGAGCGTCTGATTTTTCTTGGATGGATCCCTTTAAGGCAAGCGTTTGAGATTTCTCATTTTCAGTTTTGTTTGTTTGCCTAATTCTGACCCCATTTTTATTTTCTTTTCAAGCAGTCGTGCGATTGGTATCCTCTGCAGAAGGCAAGCGTTTGAGATTTCTAATTTTTAGTTTTGTTTATTTGCCTAAATTTAAAACAACCCCCACCCCAAATGTGATCTGCTTTGAAAACCCTTTCTCACTTCCTAGTTTTGCTTAAGTTTGACCCAATGTGCATTTTTTTCTTTCTTTCAAGCAGAGTGGGGAACAGCCGGGGGAGTTTGCAGCACCAAGTGAGCGTCCCCGTGATTATGCTACTACTTCCATGGTGATGGACCAACCGGAGGCAAGTTTTTAAAAATATCTGAAAACGTTGAGGTTTCTAATGTGTAGAATTCTTGGTTTTTCTGAATGAAAGCTAAAATATTGTAGCAGAAGCGCAAAAAACATTGTAGCGGAAGTGCTTGAAATCCCTTTCTTTGTTTCCTAGTTTTGTTTGTCTGCCTAACTTTGTTCTGAACCCTCTTACCACTAGTAATTTCCCTTCTCACGTAATTTGACCCTATGTTAACTTTTTTCTACTGGATGTTCATTGGTTCTTCCCTCCGCAGCATCCAGACATTTTTGCAACTGCTTATACTCAACCAAAGGCAAGCCTCTGAGATTTCTGTTTTTTACTTTGTTTGCCTAAATTTGACCTAATGTCATCTTTTTCCACTGGATGTTAATATTGGTTCCCTCGGCCGCATTGGTTCCATCCTCAGGATCCACACATGGTTGCAAAAACACCAAGAAGAAGAAGAAGAAGAAGAAGAAGAGGACGACGAGTACATGGCCCATGGTGTTTTTCTTCTTCTTCTCAAAGGCATTTGTGATTTGTGAATGGTATGTTCTACTTCCAGCGGCAAATGTTTGGTTTGGTTAACTTTATATATTTTCAAGTCTCGTCTGTTCTTATCGACTTTAAAAAAAAAACAAAACTGATGAAGTAAAAAACAGTAAAACATTTCTAAAAGTTGTTTAAATAATTTAAATAACAGAGATGCATATTCAAGAGCATTTTTTTGTCAACAGTTTCTTAATTATCGGAAACTGCATCAAACCCACTAACTTTCGATACAAGTAAACAATAATACCTTTCTACTGGCGGGTCATCATGACAACAGAGTTACTTAGCTTGTTCCATCTGTCAGCACATTTCTTGTTAAAAACGCTCTTATGAGTTGCAGCCTTGCATCTAAACTTCAATATCTTGTCACAATCTTGAATCTGCAAAACTAATTTTCATAATGTATTCGATACAACTGGCGATCGTGGCTGCAGAAGGGTTAGAGTCACCATTATGCAGTACACAAATGCTGAAACGTACCTGCTGTAAATGGGAAGGAATCATGTGATTTCATATTCATAAGCGGATATATCTTGTGTAGCACAAGAATCTCAAATAAATTAGGTGCCGCAAACTCTCTAGCAACACATATCGTGGTCCATGGGGCAATGTCTCTTGCAGTAATGGATGCATTTATAGCGAGTACGTCTCTACTAGTCGGCCATGTTTTCAGCAGTGAAAAGGAAATCATCGCCTATATTGTGGAGATGGCTCCATTGGTCTCTATTTCTCTCATACTGGACAGTTTACAAGGGGTTCTCTCAGGTCCGAGGGTTGTTCTTATTTCTTTATTCAAACACAAGTTATTGTCAGATATTGTTTACTCTCTTTCCTCAACATACTGCAAAACAGATCCAAGTCTTCATGTCTATTTCCTGTTGTGTGTTTAAGTCCTGTGTCAAATTTTGATGGTTTGCAAGCAGGTATTGCAAGGGGATGTGGATGGCAACGAATTTCCCATTAGCTTGATCAAATTCAAAGCTTACAAGTGACCAAACGTGATACTATTTTTTTTCTCACCTGTTCTGTTTGAGAAGATGGAGGCGTAGCAGATGCAACAAACTAAGTAAATGTCTCTGCTTTTTTACTTACATTGGATCAAATTGTTGCGTGTTTAAAACTGTTTTGTTAATTGCTTTTATATGCTAACTCTTGTTTCTACACTAATATCTTAGATTTACTCATTGGAGATAGTGTACTACTCTTCTTTGACTGTCATCAACACAAATCTTTTTAAAATGTTTTACTATTGCCGAAAGAGCTATATAGGCCGGCATTACTTACTAGTTACTATCAAACATTCAAACTTTTCACTGTTTTTCACCTACCATCATTTTTGTTTTTCACAGTCGATAAAAACATCGCTGCCACATTACTGATCGTTTGAAACAGAATTAACAAACTTCATAAAAATAAAATAAAACGAGACTTGAAAATAAGCAGCATATATATTATTAAGTTAACCCAACATTTGCCGTTAGAAGTAGAACAAACCATTCAAGTCTTCTTCTTCTTGGTGTTGTTGCAAACATGTGTGGATGCTGAGGAACCAAATGAACATCCAGTGGAAAAAGGTAACAAAGCTAGGGTCAAATTTAGGCAAACAAACAAAAACTAAAAATTAGTTAATTTCCCACTCATTGGCTTTAGTTTGAAGTTCTTACAGACCGTATAAGAGATTTTTATGAAGACTAACCATAGTTTCTCAAACAAAAATCAAATCTTAAATACATTTACACATAAACCATAGTATCAAGTTATTAACCATAGCTTTTTTGCCAATACAACAAGACGATAGAGGTTTAAAATATCATTCACCAATTCAACACCAATATGCCATTAAGTCTATGGAACCATAATTTTATGAGGACATAACCAATAATTCAATACGTCAAGTAATTTTGAGTTTCAAGTAATAAAACACTAGGCTCCAATTGACGACAAAAATAAAACACTTTTACTTCATCATTTTTTTTTGTTTCTGTCGATAAGAGCATCGCTGCCATTTGAAACATAATTAAAAAGCATTTGCCGCCAGAAGTAGAACAAACCATTCACAATACTAAATGCCTTAAGAGAGAAGAAGAACACCATGGGCCATGTACCCTTCTCCTTCTCCTTCCACTTCTTCACGTCATCGGTTACTTGCACTTCCGCTGCAATGTTTTAGTTTTCATTAAGAAAAACCCATAATTCTAAAAGATAAGAAATCTCAACGTTTTCAGATATTTTTAAAAAAAACTTGCCTTTAGATATGGTCACTCGCCATGGTAGTAGCACAATCATGGGGACGCTCACTTGGTGCTGCAGACTCCCCCGGCTGTTCCCCAGTCTGCTTGAAGGAATTAAAACATTGGGGTCAAACTTACAAAACTAAACATTAGAAATCTCAAACGCTTGCCTTTAGTTGGGTAGGCGCAATGGATGTTGCAGACATTTGCCGACGCAG